>NW_028319066.1:1857500-2606651 GCF_062004578.1 Staurois parvus
TGAGGCCGCTAATTTTGCATGCGATCGGCGTCAAGGGGCTAAATGCGCTTGGCCAAACCCAGAAGGCAGCTATCATTTCTGAGCCAATGAAATGCTAGGAATGGGAGTTTTCTGCTCCATATTGACCTAATATGACCATGTGGCTAGAGATGGGCAACAAAAATGGTGACATTTCTGAGGTATAAAACATATCAGTAAAGACTTCAAGATGTACAGTCATGAAGAAAGAAGGGAAGGTAGTGGGGGCATGATTGAAACCTTTAAATACATTGTGTGTATAAGGTTCAGGAGGGCAGTATTTTCAATATTAAGATCAAGAACAAAGGAATATGACCTCAAACTAGAACACGGGTACATGACCTCAAATTAGAACAAGGGGACTTGACCTCACACTAGAAAGGGAGAATGTCACCAGCACACCGAGGATCACCACTATGGGTCCAAATTTTTTAATGAACGATCACATAGTTACAGCAAGGCAACTTTTAGGAGTCTTGCAGGACCCCTTCATCAGGCGTGGTCACTTTTGGACCCATATTGGTGATCCTCGGTGTGCTAGAGACATTCTCCCTTGCTGATTCTGTTTGGTTCCAGCCAACGGTCGCTGAAGCACCAGGAGCGGACTGACAACTCATGGGGCCCGCAGGCAATAGGGGATCATGGGGCCCATGCGTCCTTGCCCAAACTCAAAAAAGCCTATGAAAAAGGTACCAGGGGCATCTCATGGGGCCCCCTACTGACCCCGGGCCCTCGAGCAGTGCCCGAATTTCCAAATGGTAAGTCCGCCCCTGTGCAGCACCCACTTATACACACAGTTATTTTTAACGCAGGAACATGTGCGTTTGGATTGTACACTTGCATTTTGACCTCAAACTAGAACACACAAATAAAGAAACCTAACCAGAAAATTATTGAAAACTTTAAATACATTAAGAGTGTGAATAAGGTTCAGGAGGGCAGTACGTTCAATATAACAATTAGGAACATGGAGACATAACCCTTAAACTAGAACATGGGAACATGACCTCAAATTGGAACACAGGGACATGAAATCAAACTAGAACATGGGGACATGACCTCAAACTTGAACACGGGGACATGCAAGATAAAGAAACCTAACTAAAAAATTATTGAAACCTTTACAGTAAATACATTAAGTGTGTGAATAAGGTTCACAAGGGCAGTACTTTTAATATATAAAGATCAAGAACACAGGGACATGACCTTAAACTAGAACACGGGCACAAAACCTCAAACGAGACCACAGGGACTTGAGCTCAAACGAGACCACAGGGACATGAGCACAAACTAGACCACAGGGACATGAGCACAAACTAGACCACAGGGACATGAGCACAAACTAGACCACGGGGACATGAGCACAAACTAGACCACAGGGACATGAGCTCAAACTAGACCACAGGGACATGAGCTCAAACTAGACCACAGGGACATGAGCACAAACTAGACCACAGGGACATGAGCACAAACTAGACCACAGGGACATGAGCTCAAACTAGAACACAGGGACATGAGCTCAAACTAGACCACAGGGACATGAGCTCAAACTAGACCACAGGGACATGAGCTCAAACTAGACCACAGGGACATGAGCTCAAACTAGAACACAGGGACATGACCTCAAACTAGAACACAGGGACATGACCTCAAACTAGAACACAGGGACATGAGCACAAACTAGACCACAGGGACATGAGCTCATACTAGAACACAGGGACATGACCTCAAACTAGATCACAGGGACATGACCTCAAACTAGAACACAGGGACATGAGCACAAACTAGACCACAGGGACATGAGCTCATACTAGAACACAGGGACATGACCTCAAACTAGATCACAGGGACATGAGCACAAACTAGACCACAGGGACATGAGCTCAAACTAGAACAGAGGGACATGACTTTAAACTAGAACATGGGGACAAAACCTCAAACGAGACCACAGGGACATGAGCTCAAACTAGAACACAGGGACATGAGCTGAAACTAGAACACAGGGACATGAGCTCAAACTAGAACACAGGGACATGAGCTCAAACTAGAACACAGGGACATGACCTCAAACTAGAACACAGGGACATGACCTCAAACTAGATCACAGGGACATGACCTCAAACTAGATCACAGGGACATGAGCACAAACTAGACCACAGGGACATGAGCTCAAACTAGAACACAGGGACATGACCTCAAACTAGAACATGGGGACATGCAAGATAAAGAAACCTAACCAGAAAATGATTGAAATGTTTACAGTAAATACATTAAGTGTGTGAATAAGATTCACAAGGGCAGTACTTTTAATATAAAAAGGTCAAGAACACAGGGATGTGACCTTAAACTAGAACAAGGGGAAATGACCTGAAACTAGAACAAGGGGACATGACCTCAAATTAGAACACAGGGACATGACCTCAAACAAGAACATGGAGGCATGACCTCAAACCAGAACGTGAGGGACATGACTTCAAACCAGAACATGGAGACATGACCTCAAACCAGAACATGAGGGACATGACCTCAAACCAGAACATGGAGACATGACCTCAAACCAGAACATGAGGGACATGACCTCAAATTAGAACACAGGGATATGCAAGATAAAGGAATCTAACCAGAAAATAAGGTACTATGTACATTTGACAACCATAATTAAAAATCCAATCAATATTTATTAATTACCAAACAGATCAGCAAATCCTCAATGGAACAGCAAAAAGAAATGATAGATATACACTGTATGTATGAACAGACAATTAACTAAAACCAAGATGGTGTCCCAGGTGATGCTCATAGTCACGCTCACAGATCCCTACCACAGAGGAGGGGCCCAGCTAGGAACCAACAGGGGCAAGAGCCTTTAGGGGCCCAATTAAATTAACTGTAGATAATATGCAAAAAAAGGGGATTCACTAATATTATACATAAAACATAAGTGTGCAAGCTTTCCATCCTACTCTATTTTATTAACCTCCCTGGCGGTATGATTATTTCAGATTTTTGGTGCTGAAAGCGGTACCATTTTTTTGCATGGAAATATGTATTTTTTTTATTGTAGGCTGTAATTTTTAGGAAAAACTCACTGAAATCTGTCCGAACAAGAGTCTAGTAAACATCCCGGGTATGATAAAATTTGAAACACAAAATCATAAATTATAATTTAATAAATAATCATAAAAATAATATAAAAATAATAAAAAATTTAATTCAATATTATAATCAAACCAAAAACACTGAAATGTGAAATAGAGCGCCAAGTTCGCACATTGCTGAGCTCAGTCGCAAAATCGTTTTCAGTGTCTGATGACGAATTTCACGAATCATTATCACTCAATTCTGTAAGTGGTTCTGATTTACTATCGCTGTTCTCTAGCTGATCTAAACCGCTGTTGACCTAAAGGGACACTTTTTGGACGCCATGGACGTTTCTCAGTTTCCAGGCAGAAAGAACAGACAAAATGCAGGCAGGGCACAGGACAAAGCACTAGCGACAATATGTATGTGAAATAAGTTGAAACAGCAATGTTTTACTGTGTAAAATGAAAAAAAAAAAAATGACATTTTTTAAAATTTTTAAATTTCCCGCCGCCGGCGGCGGCGGCGCCCGTACGTCCCGACGTCACAGGGACAGGACACAGAAGCCGGATGCCGGCATCAGCCGGAGGAGATGGCCGGGGACTCTGCAGGGGACACATCGTGGGAGCGCAGGGTAAGGTAAGTGAAGAACACATGCCGGAGCAGTGCCGCATGGTAAGCCCGAGTGTAGCTCGGGGTTACCGCTTTTGGTACTGAAATGTTACCCCGAGCTACACTAGGGAATACCGCCAGGGAGGTTAAAATAAAAAATACAAAACTTTAGTAAAGTAAATTTTAATTTAAAGATTTACATAAAAAAATATGGGGCAGACTCTATACACCACTTAGCCATCTTGAGGTCCCTCTTCTATGCTTCTATGGTGTCATGAGCATCCCCACCCATTTTTGTATGTGTAACATCAGGGCAGGGAATACAGCCTATTAGCCCGACACTGACAGTCGAGCCCAAGCTCATCGCTAATTAACAAAGCAGATTTTGTTTTTCCACACCCATCGTATAGCAAAGCTTTGTTATCATTTGATCCTGCCAGTAGAGCTGTTATTTTTCTTTTACCTCTAATAGGGTGACAGCGCTCTTCGTTCTTTAGTGAAATCGGTCTAAGGGGTTGTCACCCAGTAGTTATAATCCTGACTGTTACATAGTGAGAGTTACTATGAAGTAAAAATTCTGAATATTACAATGTGACAGCAAAATACATATTACAACATCATTATTTGACTGTAATCTGACAAAAGCAACTGGCATCACAACAGTGGCAATGCCATCGTTTTATAAAATTGGAGACGTTTTCTAAGAGATCATTTCACCAAAAATGGCTGAATTTATTTGAGCTAAATCGAAATACATTACCAATTAACACAATTTAACTGAATTCTGGATGCTGATATTATATATTACATGATTTCAATAGAGGAGTTAAAGGATGAGATTTAAAATTTAAGTTTGTTTCATGTCTATTAATTGATGAAATATGGAGCTCAGCTTAAACTCTTTACTGGAGTATAATCTTGTGTCTCCTGACTCATCCACAGAGATTTATATGAGAAAGCTCTGGTGATTCTGCTATACAGTGTATAGATCTTGTCCTGCATTGAGTATTGTGCATGAATGTGTGCCAAAGCCCTGGCTGGTCATATGCAGACTTGCAAGTATTTCTGGGTATGCATTGAAATAGGCTCCGCCTTTTGAAAAACACCTTCCCTTTTATTTTTAATTCCAGCATTCTAAGGAACTAAGGAGTCGGGGATAGTTTAAAAAAAAAAAAACGTTATGCTGATTCCCTCGTAATTGATATCAGACCCTTTAGGTCTTGTATGAATATTAAGCGGAACCCATGGTTGTGGGGATCTGCAGGTGGGGAGGCTTACTGAAATCTCGAAGCCCCCTGTAGCAGTAAGGAAGCCCTGTAATGTCACTGACCAAACATAGTCATAACTATCTATCTATATATATATATATATGGTCAATGATATCACCTAGGAACCCTGTCCCTTTGTTCACATCTTAGCGTCAGCGACAAGAGCTGTCATTCTGAATAAGAAAGCAATGGGACAAGACATGTTTTGGCAGCTCTGCGGCAGGTTTTTTTACTTTCAGTGGATTCGCGGGTGTCGTTCATCATGATTGACATAATCCTGCATTGCTGGATGATGTGATTGATGGTGGTTATACATTGTGGGACTTTTTTTGTTGTTGTTTCTTTCTTTTTTTTCTTTTGTTTCTTTCTCTTTTTAATTAATTCTTTATTTTTTTATTTTCCAAAATAAATGACAGGTGTAATCATAGCTCAATACAGAACCAAGGCAAAACAAGGTATCAGAGTATGAAAAACCATTTGGATTTCACATAAACAAGTCTCGCTGCATGTCTCCCTGGGAACATGACCAGTCGAGTTCCCTAGGCTGAATATAGCAATTATATATGGCATTACAATTGGGGATCTAGATGCACATGTCTGGTTCAACTCAGATAACACACTTCACCCACAATCCATAATTTATAGTAGTAAAATGTAAAAGTCTCAGGACCTCCCATTGGAACCCCAAAGGGGTAACAGCAGAACAATGGAAAAAACAAGAGGGCAGTACTGAGAGACAGGAAGAAAAGTGGAGGGCGTTAGAGGTTGGAGGGCAAGTGAGAGTGAATGCAGATTCCTGAGAAAGGAGAGAAAACCCTCAAGGACTTGCCATTAAAACCCTGTTCAGGAGGACGAGTAAAGTCAAGCTAGTAAAACCACGTCTATCAAAATTGATCTTCTCTGTGATTCGAGGAAGCCAAGATGTCTTTCATAGTTTTAATCTCATTAACTCTGGAAAGGCAGACCCTAATAGGAGGGGAGTCCCTAATATCTGTTTCCAGTATAAAGGAATACATGATTTGGTCGCACCTAGTAAATGTATCAAGAGTGAAAATATATATCTCTTTGCTCATAGAGCTGTAAGGTGGAAGAGAAAGGTTGCAGGATCATCTCCGAAATGAATATCAGTCAATTTGAAAATAATGTCTATTTCCAGAAAATATGCAAGAATGGCCAACTCCAAAATACATGTAATAGTATGGAGCCTTCCTGTTGTTGACACCTTAAGCCAGATCTTTACTCACAGTGCCCCAGGAGCTGTCTGCCACCAAGCACCCACAGGTACATCCATGGTACAGTATTTTAACCTTCCTGTTGTTTGACACCTTAAGCAGAAGGGATAGCACTGTGTGAAGAATTTGTGTAAAGTCTTGCGCACTCTATACAATCAAGACCCATGCACACCGACAATTCAGGCTCAGTCTGGGGGATGCCTTTTTTAGGGTTTATTGCTGAAGAACTTTAACAGGAGAGGGGTTTAGGGTCACAGGATACTCCAAAATGATCATCAGGAGGACAAACTTCTTGCTCTAATCTTCTAAAGCAGCTTTCAGCTTTTCTGGAGCAGGGGATGGCCAGTAAATATATATAAAAGATCCTACAGCGGCAGTCCACAAAGCCACTTCTGGCACTTAGTTCCCTTATTACACTCGCACTGCTAACAGTCCCCAGCAAGATCTACACTTACAGTGCCCAAGGAGTTGTCTGCCACCCAGCACCCACAGGTACATCCATGGTGGGGATAGAAAACAAGATCCTTCTGCAGACCCAGGACTTCAGATCAGTACCCTCCAGCAAAAGTAATCCTGGGAGAGTCTTTCTAGGCCTTCAACCCAGCAGCTGCCAATGTCTAAACTGGAGCTTTTTGCTTTTTGTCTCTCTCACAGGGGCAACAGCCCCCCCTCCCCTTCTTAGGAGACTGGAACCCTCCTTGAAGAGGAAAGAACAATGTGCTCTGGTCCCTTTTTTTTACCCAACCACCTTCTAGATGCCTCCTTCAAGGGTTTGGCTAGACATTATAAATATTCAACTGATTTGAATCTCCCTCCCTATGCTCTTCTAGAAGATTTATCCAGAAGCAGGGGAAAGCAATCAAACTCTCAACAAAATAATCTACAACCACTCCACTCGCTACAGTGGAGCCAAAAAATAAATTTACCTAGCAGCCTAGTAAGGAGGGTGCTAAACACTTTACTTTATTTTTGTGGATGAGTAGGGGTACTATGGAGGTTTCCTCCCACTCTCCAAAGACAAGTTCATTGCCTCTTATCTAAATTGGCCCTAGTATGTGTATGTTTACATGTGACATAGGGATATTAGACTATAAGCTCCTTTAGGTCAAGGTCTAATGTGAATATCTTGCAAAAATTGTGGGTGCAATGCAAATACCTGTAATAAATAAATATACCATAACTTACATCATTAAATGTATGTTTCTATATCTTGTATATATTTATAATATATTTCCCCACTGAGGAAATTCAGCCTGTTTGTCCTGGTGACTATTTTTTTTTCTTCCTGGATCCAGGGGGAAAGTCAAGGTGTCAGAGAGGAAGGTATCAGTGATAGGTCAGTAATGTGAAATGCAGACCTTGCCAGTACGGAGAAAAATGGAAATATCTCAAATCTCCATGGACACCCACTACTTGGAGCTCTTGTTACAGTGCTAGTTGACTGCTCTCGAAATATGAGCCACTTTATAGTACCTGGCTATGTCCAGAGGGCCTAAGCCCCCCTCTCACTTTGGAAAGGGAGAGAACACGTAACTGAAGCCTTCCTCTTGGGAGTCCACCTACAGATCAGTTGGTTATAGGAACCAGTGCAAGAACCAAAGCATACAAGGATAAAATCTTTGAGGATCTAGCTTTTGGGACCTTCGGGAGGAAAAAAGATCGGAGAAGTTGAGGACTACCAGAACTATTCATATCCCTTTGAAATGTTAGTAGGTTTCTGAAAAACACTTAAAAGGTATGGACTGCTCCTCAGCACGGAAACTGTAACTTAAGCCTTGAAGGCTTGTGGAACCAAATGAACTCCCTAAAGAGAGAGCAAAAGTGTCTGAAGTAGGTCGTGGGGACATGAACAGGCAGAGGCTGAAGTAAGTATATAATCTACATGAGCATGGTCATTTTTAGGGAGTTACAACGCCCAAACCACGTCAAAAATGGCATTGCTTGAGATCAGTTTAGATCTGGTCACTATTTCAACCAGGATACAAAGTGATAGAAACTACAAAATTGTACAGCACAGGGGCAGACTGACAACTCATGGGGCCCCCGGGCAATAGGGGATCATGGGGCCCCTGTGTCCTTGCCCAAACTCAAAAAAGCCTATGAAAAAGGTACCAGGGGCATCTCATGGGGCCCACTACTGACCCCGGGCCCTCGGGCAGTGCCCGAGTTTCCAAATGGTCAGTCCGCCCCTGGTACAGCAGTCACTGAAACAAGAGGCAAAGGGAAACCTAGTCTAGTGACAAGCTCCTACTCTTCAATATTGCTACCTGGGGCTCACTTCCTGGCCTGGTGGCAAAGTTTAACAAACAGGAAGGTGGGTTGTTGCATAGACATTTTTTGATATATGAAAACATTTATTTATTTAATTTTTCTTATCTTTGCTAATTTAGAAAATTATATATCATATATATATATATATATATATATATATATATATATATATATACACACACTGTATATATGTATATATACATATCTTCTCCCCTTTCTTGCTGGCTTCCAGGCAATCCCAGTGTCTGCCTTTGATGGTTTAAATGTGGAGACCCCTTTCTTCCCTTTTTCTGTCTGAGAGGGTTGTCAAGATGTGGTGGCATCTTGGTTATTTTTTTATCAAAGGAATTTATTATTTGTGTATTTCATTGATTTGAGAGTATTATATGATCCTATACTGTATCAGGATTGTCAACATGTAGTTTATACAGCGTATGTTCTAAACACCATATTTTTAATCTTGTTACAGATCATACTGTATTGTATGCAGAGTTATCCCTGAAGAAGGAGTGTTCTGTCTCTCCAATCTAAGCATTGAAAGTGTGATCTCTGTAACTTACAGTTGTGATGAGATAGCGATAACTCCAATCTTAGTTGAATAACACAGGTAGTGACTCGATCGGATGACACCTTGTAGATCTTTTGAAGTTTATTCCATAAACTGAGAGAATCTTACAACAATGAACATCGGATAGGTCAAAAGATCATAATGCGATCTACTTCCATAACACATGAGGCTTGAAGCTGAAATGCATTACTGGGAAAAGGGGCGGGGTATGAACTAAACCAGAGGAAAGGGAGGAGCAGAGACAAAATATAAAGAACACTTAAAGTCATATGACAGTCATATGAAACATGACAAGGAGCTACTGTCTCCGAAACGCGTCGGAGTCTCTGCTAACATATCAAACTCTTCTTTACTCTGTGAAATAAGTTTATTATCTAACAAAACTGTATGGATAACATTGTAATTTATAATGTCTTACACTTTTAGGATATAATTCAATAGTACTTTGTAATTATTTAATAATGTTTAAAATTTGCCTAAAAAGTCCCATAAAATGGGGGGGATTTTGTTGTGTATATTCCAACAAACAAGAAGTGCGGACAACTTTCCAGCAGCAACACATAAATTTTCCTGCAGTTCCTGTTTTGTAAAATTTCAGCAGGACAGGAAATGAGAAGTCTCTGTAACAGAGCCCCATATAGAAATAAAAATTAGAAAGTGGATTTTAATCCCTCCCCACTCTACATCTAAAATAATGTTTTGGCTTGACATACACTTTAGCAAAGTGTGAAAACATGTTTTAGATA
The DNA here is from genome assembly GCF_062004578.1 of Staurois parvus. Classification (NCBI taxonomy): domain Eukaryota; kingdom Metazoa; phylum Chordata; class Amphibia; order Anura; family Ranidae; genus Staurois; species Staurois parvus. The sequence continues at coordinate 1,867,297 of NW_028319066.1, forward strand.
GAAACTTAGTTATTAATTCAGTCCCCGTTTGGAGACAGAATCCCCCTTTAGCTTTACAATTCCCCCGCAGCATTTTTCATCTTGTGATCATGCCTATGTACATTACCTGTGCTGGGATTACTGGGAGAATGGGAAGATTTATGGTGCGATGAAGGCAGAATCGTAAGTTTTATGGGAGAAGATAAACAAAGCCTAAGTATAGGCTCAGCCTGGTATTCTGATAAGCCTGTGGGCTTTGCTGTAAAAATGAGATTCCATTTCTTATGTCACTCTTACACAAATACCCATTTGGGAATAAAACCGTGCGGCGATTCCTAGTAATAAATTATTGTGGGGGTTGTGATAGTAATAAGTTATGCGGACGAGAAATATTGTTCTTTCATATGCTTGGCAAACAAAAACATTCATATGAGAGGTCAGAGAAGATTTCCGTTAAAGATGAAAGCAATATTGGAGTTGAAAAACAAAGGTGTTTTGGTACTGATTGATCTCTATTACTACAGCTGATCAACTGAGGAAGCAAACCCTGATATCAGGCACCTAATAAAGTGAACCTGAACTTAGAACATATGGAAAGCCCAACATTTTCTTTAGGTTTAGACTCTTGTCGGGTTTAGTTTTCATCCCAATTCTTGCACCTTTGCAGTTTAGATCAGCCCTTATGCATATGACCTCAGACCTTGGATCAAACCCATATCCTGCCCCTTATATCTCAGATCAACCCCAAACATTCTACATTCACACCTCAGGCCTCCATTCCTGCACCTTCACACCTCAGATCACCCCAATTTCTGCACCTTCACACCTCAGATCACCCCAATTCCTGCTCCCTCACATCCCAAATCACCCCAGTTCCTGCTCCCTCACACCTCAGATCACCCCAATTTCTACAGACCCTATTTCTATACCGTCATACCTCAGAACACCCCAATTTCTACACCATAATACCTCAGAACACCCCAATTTCTACATCGTCATACCTCAGATCACCCCAATTTCTACATCGTCATACCTCAAATTACCCCAATTCCTGCCCTCTCGCACCTCAGATCACCAAAGAGAGAAATATCATTTTACCCCAGTACAAATCATTAGTAATACCTCATCTGGAATATGCAGTTCAATTTTGGGAACCAATACACAAAAAGAACATTGGGGAACTGGAGGAAGTACAGAGAAGGGCAACTAAACTGATAAGAGGCATGGAGGAGATCAGCTATGAGGAAAGATTAGAGCAACTGAATTTATTCTCTACTGAGAAGAGGAGATTAAGGGGGGATATGATCTCCATGTATAATACATAAGGGGGGATATGATCTCCATGTATAAATACATAAGGGGGGGATCTGATCTCCATGTATAATACATAAGGGGGGATATGATCACCATGTATAATACATAAGGGGGGATATGATCTCCATGTATAATACATAAGGGGGGATATGATCTCCATGTATAATACATAAGGGGGGATATGATCACCATGTATAATACATAAGGGGGGATATGATCTCCATGTATAATACATAAGGGGGATATGCTCACCATATATAATACATAAGGGGGGGGTATGATCACCATGTATAATACATAAGGGAGGATATGATCGCCATGTATAATACATAAGGGGGGATATGATCTCCATGTATAATACATAAGGGGGGATATGATCACCATGTATAATACATAAGGGGGATATGATCTCCATGTATAATACATAAGGGGGGATATGATCTCCATGTATAATACATAAGGGGGGGATATGATCTCCATGTATAATACATAAGGGGGATATGATCTCCATGTATAATACATAAGGGGGGATATGATCACCATGTATAATACATAAGGGAGGATATGATCGCCATGTATAATACATAAGGGGGGATATGATCTCCATGTATAATACATAAGGGGGGATATGATCACCATGTATAATACATAAGGGGGATATGATCTCCATGTATAATACATAAGGGGGGATATGATCTCCATGTATAATACATAAGGGGGGGATATGATCTCCATGTATAATACATAAGGGGGGGATATGATCTCCATGTATAATACATAAGGGGGATATGATCTCCATGTAGAATACATAAGGGAGGATATGATCGCCATGTATAATACATAAGGGGGGGATATGATCTCCATGTATAATACATAAGGGGGGGATATGATCTCCATGTATAATACATAAGGGGGATATGATCTCCATGTATAATACATAAGGGGGGATATGATCACCATGTATAATACATAAGGGGGGATATGATCTCCATGTATAAATACATATAGTGAACTCGGTGTAGAGCTATTCACCCTGAGGTCATCACAGAGGACAAGGGGGGTGCTCTTTACATCTGGAGGAAAAGAGATTTAATCTCCAAACACGGAAAGGTTTCTTTACAGTGAGAGCTGAGAAAATGTGGAATAGACTCCCTCAAGAGTTGGTTCTGGCCAGCTTAGTGGATTGCTTTGAAAAAGTCCTGGATTCTTTCTTAGATACACAGAATATAACTGGATATAACATTTATAGGTAAAGTTGATCCAGGGAATATCCAATTGCCTCTCGGGGGATCAGGAAGGATTTTTTTCCCCTGCAAGAGCAAAGTGGATCATGCTTTGCTGGGTTTTTTGCCTTCCTCTGGATCAGCTGTGGGTGTAGGATTATAACCTTTTTTTTGGGGTTGAACTGGATGGACTTTTGTCTTGTTTTCAGCCAGACTAACTATGTAAATATGTAACCCCAATTCTTGCACCTTCACACCATTGATCAGACCCAATTCCTGCACCCCCACACCTCAAATCACCCCAATTCCTGCTTCTTTACATCTTAGATCACCCCAACTACTGCACCTTGACACCTCAGATCAGCCCAATTTCTGCACCTTCACACTAAAGATCAGCCCCAATTTCTGCACCATAAATTCTCATTTGCCCCAATTCACACACCTTTAAGGTAGCCAAACACTATACAACCTGACTGTACAATCTCCTTTAGATCTACCATGAACTATGTAGTGTAAGGGTCCACCTGATCTGATACACATTGGATACATTGTTTAGATGTGTCCTGCTACAAAGTTTTAATAAATCTAACGTAGATTGTGCAGAAATTGTACAATCAAATGGTATAGTGTATGGTCACTTTTAGACCACAGATCATCCCCAAAATCAGCACCTAGAGAGTACAGATCAACCCTAATTCCTGCACCATCAGACCCCAGATCAGCCCCAGCTCCTCTAGCTAGAAAGCTCAGTTAAGTCCCAATTCCTGTACCCTAAGACCTCTTATCAGCCCAAATTCCTGCACCCTAAGACCTCTTATCAGCCCAAATTCCTGTACCCCAAGACCCCTTATTAGCCCCAATTCCTGCACCCTAAGACCTCTTATCAGCCCTAATTCCTGTACCCTAAGACCCCTTATTTCCCCAATTCCTGTACCCTAAGACCTCTTATCAGCCCCAATTCCTGTACCCTAAGACCTCTTATCAGCCCCAATTCCTGTACCCTAAGACCCCTTATTAGCTCAAATTCCTGCACCATAATACCTCACATCAGCCCCAATGCACACAGCCTAAAACTCAGACCAACCCCAGTTTACATACCATTATACCTCAGATCAACACCAATTCATGGTCTGCTCCAATATATCCACCTTCAGACTTCAGATCAGACCCAAACATGGCTCTTTCGGAAATGCAGGGGTCTACATACCCTCTGCAGGGTATACCCTCTGCAGGGTATAAATAAGAGAAGAAAGAATTTAATGTGCAGGTTGGTTTTTCCACACTATGGGGTTGATTTACTAACCTTCCAAACCTGAAGCTCTGCATGGTAGTCAATCAACTTATAACTTCACAGTGGCTAAATGGTTAGCACTTCCAAAGGGCAGTACTCGGGTCATCAGTTCAAATCCCAACCACAACACCACCTGCCTGGAGTTTGCATATTCTCCCTCTGCCTGTGTGGCGTTCCTCTGGGTACTCCGGTTTCCTCCCACACTCCAAAGACATGCTGGTAGGTTAGTTGGCTCCTGTCTAAATTGGCCCTAGTATGTGTATGTATGAATGTGAGTAAGGTACCTCATATTGTATACTCCTTGAGGGTTAGGGGCTGATGTAAATGTACAATATATATGTAAAGTGCTGCATAAATTGATGGTGCTGTATAAGTACCTGAAATAATAAATAAATAACATCAGCTTGTTCAATTAGGCTATGACAAAAAAAAATGAAGCTTATTGGTTTCTATGCAGAACTGCACCAGATTTTGCACTCTCCAGTTTTAGTAAATAAACCCCCATGACTTCCTCACATCAGTGACACCAGTGAGGTGGGTGGGCTTTGGGCAGACTGCCTTTGTGTGCTCTGTACGAATAATCTGCCAGGAGTCCACAGGCCAGTTGGTTATGGGAACCAGTGCAAGAACCAAAGCATCCAACAATGAAATATTTGAAAATCTAGCTTCTAGGAGCTTCCTCTTAAGGGGGAAGCAAGAAAGGAAAGGTGTAGGACCAATGGAACTACTCATACTTTGAAATGGGATGTAGGTCCCTGGCACACCCCTAAAGGTATGGGCTGCTATTCTCATCTCTGCTGTTCTCCATCCATTTACAACTAAGGACTGTGCTGTCACCATTTGGGATGAATGAAAGAATGCACATATCTATGTCAACTGCATTTCAGTAAAGAGTTAAAAGGCTTCTGTTGTGTGGACACTCCTGACCTCAAGATGGGAATGTCTTCTGGATATGAAACTTATGCTGGGTAAGGTTGTCCATTACCATAATGCCTGAAGATGTATGGCATGGCTGTTGGTGGTGCCAGTTAGGCCAGGCCAGGAGCAAACCGGGGGTGCCTTAGTACGGGAGCTCAGGGGAAGATCCCACACTCATAGCACCTTAGTGACTATAAAGTTGGTCATACACTAGAAGAATTTTGTTCAAAATGTTTCATTTTAAGAACATTTGTTAAAATTTCTAACCTTTATTGGGGTACATTTGTTTGGTAAAGTCTATTCATTCCAAAATCAAATTTTAAAAGCAAACTAAATTTTTAAGTACTTTTGAATGATATTTGTCAGGTCATTGAATATATTGAAAATTTTTGCACAAATGTTTGTTCAAAAATCTACTAGTGTATAGTCAGCCTAAGGGCACCAACCTAAGCCGGGAAGTAATGTGTTGAAGAGAGTAAGTACTCCCCCACCCCCCACCTCATGGCTGTACACTTGGAGGACATGCACCTCAGCATGCCACTAGACCACAACACAGTATTAGTATGATAAATGGCCACGTTGCAATCTTCTTCCTCATGCATTCAGTAAATACTGTATATTGACACAGTTAACAATTAGACATGTGCACCCTGGAAATTGTTGTTTAGATTCATTTCGGATACATTCATTCACTGAAGAATTTCATTTTGTCATGTTCGTTATGTTTAACCAACTCGATTCATTATATTTGGCATTCCTTTTGTATATTTGTTGGTCCAGGTGGATTTGAAAAATTTGGCAGTTTCCGGAAGACTACTATATATATCGAGCGGATTCAATATTCATATATCGAAACTATTCAGAAGGATTAATTATTTTCCTATGCAACGGAATAAATAATGCAAAATTCGGTGGCCACGCATTTTTCAAATCTAAGGATTGCATTAGTCTGTGGAACTGAACTGACTGCGACAATTACAAATTCAATTTAAATCACAAATTTACTTGGAATGATCAAATTAAAATTTTTTAATAATTTTCCCATGGACCTGAACTACTATTACATCATCCGAATGAGATTATTATTATTATACAGGATTTATATGGCGCCAACAGTTTGCTCAGCGCTTTACAATATAACGGGAGACAATACAGCAACAATACAGTTCAATACAAGAAGGTTAGGAGGGCTCTGCTCCTTGGAGCTTACAATCTAAGAGGGAGGGGCTAGTGGTACAAAAGGTAGTAACTGTGGGGGATGGAGTGGTTGGAAGAGTAGAAGATTCCATTATTAGCTAAGGGCAGGATAGACTTCCCTGAAGAGATAGGTTTTCAGAGATCGCCTAAAAGTGAGCAGAGTAGGCGATAGTCTGATAAATTGGGGTAGAGAGTTCCAGAGGATGGAGGAAGCTCTGGAGAAGTCCTGGAGACGAGCATGGGAGGAGAAGACAAGGGAGCTAGAGAGCAGGAGGTCTTACGAGGAGCGGAGAGGACGGTTTGGGTGATATTTAGAAACAAGATCGTTGATGTAATTTGGGGCGGAGTTATAAATGGCTTTATACGTTATTGTTAATGTTTTGAATGCATTTGTTAATTTTGTTATAACTTTTTTTTGGATTCGTTTACATTCATTACTATGTCCATTTGAAGATTTGTATACATCCAAATCTGTGAAAATCAAATTTTCAGAGAAAAATCAGTTTGTTACGAAATGAAACACACGTCTATTAACAAGTGAACTAAAGTAACAATGAACAGATGGCCCATATGACCATTCTTTGCCCATTGCTGAATTATTAAGTCATAAGATTTAAGTGGCTTCTAAAAGCACCAATAAGTTTAAAGAAAAAATCTTCTACAGCTTACCTGTCACAGATTAAAACATTGCTTATTCATACATTTAAATGTTTGGAAAAGCCGTTTGTGTCGAACATATTTCATTCTGCAAGTCGTCTCTTTGCCGGCTGTACAAGAGTATGAAATAAATTGATAAGACAGAATCGACTTCATTTTATGCAGCATCCTCTTGTGTGCTGAAGCTGGTAATTTAGGATGGGATAAGGAAAGACATTCTACGGCACTTTTAACGGCCTAAAGATCGAAATTCATGTCCTGAGATACAGCCGGCGCGAATACTGTATTTAATGGAAAATTCCACCCGGGACAAAAAAAAAGGCGCTACCACATTTAGGATGAGGAAAGAAAGAAAGGATGGATGTAGAAGAAAGAAGGGAAGGAAAGCTAGAATAATTTGTTCCTTCCTTCTTCCTTTCTCATGATTGGTCTAGTGCTTTTTCCTGGGGGATGCCTACCTCCCAACTGTCCCTCTTTTGGAACCAAATCCCTCTGTTTCTCTTTCCTTCTCAGTTGTTCCTCTTTTTGGACAAATGTGTAGACCTGTTCCCCTGGCCAGTGTAAGGCCAGTGGCGGGATCTCTAGTGATCCACAAAACGGGATTCCCCAGGAGTCTAAGCCGCAGTCTGCCTTTTCACCAGATCCCCTGATGGTGGGGATGGACTTGGTGCAAGACTGAAACCAGGTCGCAACCCCTGAGTGCATCCAACTGTGGTAGAGGGGTCCCGCCGAGGGTATGTGCCGGGGGTGAGCCTGATGTGAAGAGGCTGACAAGTCCAGGTCCCGAGCGGGATGGATGGATAACAGTCAGGAGGGAGCGTAGTCAGACTAGCTGGGTCGGTAACGGTGGAGGCAGGTAGGTACCAAGCAGTAGACAGAGAGCAGCCGGGTCACGAGCCAAGGTTGAGCAACGGGAGGTCCAATAGTAATGTAGCAACAGGCAGGAGAGTAGTCAGGGACGAGCCGGGGGTCAGAGCAGGAGAAGGTCAACACAAATCAGGACAAGCAGGATCGGTAACAGGAACACACTTCAGAAACACAGGTACAGGAACTAGACCTTGCGGCAACCTGGTCACTGCCTGGCCAGTTTAAATAGTGCGCCCTGCACCGTCATTGGTGCCAGGAGCGCTCCCGCGTGCGCGAGTGCGCATGCGCGGCCGCAATTGCCGCCGCCCAGGTCCTAGTGCCTGCACATTAGTGCTCCTAGGCAATCTGCGCATGCGCAGACCTGTGCACCGCGGCGAGACCCGCAATCCCTGACAGCCAGGAAGAAGGGAAACCTACAGCGCAGAGGCAAACTGATATTACCCCAAGGTGGATCTCTGGCCGCAGTGAAGAAATCATGACAACGAAGGGCGCCAGTCACTTTAGTCTTTTTCACGTTTTATTGCTCCAGCTCACTTCTATTGCATACCCCAAAAGTAAAGGGTTAATGTCTTTTTTTAGAATCGTATGCCATACAGATCATTCCTTTAATATAAAGTAAAGTTAAGCGAGTGCTATAGTAAAATTACAGCTGCTAGGACACGAAAAGGTACCATAAAACCTCCAAAACAAATAATCATAAAAGGCAGTGCAGCGCTGTAAAATGAATGTGCAAAAATTCCTACTAAACAGAATTAATAATATATCTTATTTCATAAAGTGCAAATCATGCAAATAATGCCACAACACTCCACCATAGATGCAATAAATATAAAGTGCGAAAGAACACATAGGACCACAGATGAGTGGTTACAGTGGCAAGTATGTGAGAACAAGTCCAAGCAATAAACGTGAAAACCGTAGCAGATCTCAGCTCAAGGTGTTCTATTCCTCTAGATCAGGAGTGACTAATGATGTGACTGAAAATAAGTGAATTGCGCACTCACCAGATGTGCGCTATAATTACGCATTTGAGATCACTTTTGTCTCATCCGGTCAGTCCAAAAACATAGGTGATCACACTCCAATCCAAAACTCGTGCTGATGTTTGTGTGACAGTGGGTTGATTGTTGACAAAATATCCGACCACCGGCTAGATCAGCCTCTCACCTTAAAACTTCGACCCTTGCGGGTCAAAACACATAAAAGGATCCCTCTCACAGATCCTTCAGGACGGTTGTCACTCTTCTTACCGACATTTGGAAAAGCTGCACCCCTGTGCTGATTTGTAAGGTAGTCACTGGTGAGAAGTAATTCTGAAGGCTCTGCTCTGAAGGGACCAGATGAGACCTGGAGACCAGGACAGCGTTTGATCTTGTCTGGAGAGGAGCCATTATTGGAGTGCTGACCCTTAGAGAGAGTTGTGTATGCAGTGGGAACAAATCTTTGGAGTGACAACCGTCCTGAAGGATCTGTGAGAGGGATCCTTTTAAGTGTTTTGACCTGCAAGGGTCGAAGTTTTAAGGTGAGAGGCTGATCTAGCCGGTGGTTGGATATTTTGTCAACAATCAACCTACTGTCACACAAATATCAGCACGAGTTTTGGATTGGAGTGTGATCATCTATGTTTTTGGACTTTATAAGCACAGAAATATATAATTTTCGTGTTGTGTGTTGTTGCACTTTTTTCACATGTATGCACATTGATTTTCACTGAATGGGGGTATTTATGGATACACGTGTGTATTGATGTACACGTTGGTTCATATTTATATATATTTATTTATTTATTCCTGTAGATGCACTAATATATATTTTTTTAGAATTGATTATATATTATATATTTCCAATAGCTGGAAATATTGATTTATTTTTTATTTTCATCACTATCACTGTTGAAATTTGTTTTGGGTTCACTGATCACTGGATGATATTTATTTGTGAAAATTTCACTTAAAAGGGCACGGTATTGGTATTATTATTATATGATATGTTACATGATAAGTTATATATTATTATAATTATGATTTGATACACATATTGTGGGTTTATACACGGATAAATATTTTATATGAGTAGCGCTACATTTTATTTATTTATTACTTCACATATTCATTGGTATATGATTTAATGTTAGCAGCTTCTCTTGGTTTATATTTTTTTGTTTGTTTTGAGCGCAGGAGGTTCACACCATTACAATTCAAGTGTTTGTTCACCAATGCCGGAAGTCTGCCAAGCAAAATAGGTGAGTTGGAAGCTTTGATGCACACTATGAGTTAATTGCTATTGCTGAATCTTTGCTTCATTCTTCAAGTGACTGGGCTATTAATATTCCTGGCTATGCTTACTTTTGGAGAGACAGGGTAAAAAGGAAAGGTGGTGGTGTCTGTCTCTATGTGAGAAGTGATCTCAAAGCAAGCGTGAAAGAGGACCAAGTTGATGAAGAGTGTGATGAGGCTGAAGCATTATGGGTGGAACTGCATATGGATGTGCGTAGTTCAAAGTTAATCATTGGAGTTTGTTACAGGCCACTGAGTGTTAATGAGGAGATGGAGACTCAGCTCCTTACACAAAAGGCTGAAAGGGCTGTCACAGTGATAATAATGGGGGTTTTAACGACCCTGATATTAATTTGTGTATTGGGACTGTTGGAACAGTTAAAGGTCAAAACATTCATAAACCTATTACAACACAATTTTATAGTATAGTTCATAGAGCCCCCGACTAGGAATGATGCTCTGATGGACCTGGTAATCTTAAAGCCTGCAGAGCTTATTACTAATGTCCATATAAAAGAACATTTGGAGAGCAGTGACCATAACATTATTTCACTAAATGTTAGCTGTAAACAACACACACATACTGGAAAGATAAAAACACTTAACTTTAAGAGAGCAAACTTTGCAAGGCTGAGGGTTGCTCTCCAAGACTTAGATTGGGAGGGAATATTGGCATCGAAAAACACAGGACAGAAATTCTTAAAAAAGATTGTATGTGAACACACTACAAAATATATTCCCATGGGAAACAAGTATATTAGGCTAAATATTAAACCTATGTGGCTTATGGCCAAAGTTAAAAAAGCTATAAATAATAAGAAAAAAGATTTAAAAAATATAAAAATGAATTACTACTGATCCTATTATGATTCTGATTTCCCTTCACGATTCCACCATTTCGGCTCTCCCTCATCTCGAGATGGCTCTGCCGGTCCTCCCATCTACGGCTCCAACCGCAGACCTTCTGAGGTGCGTGTGGAGTGCGGTAAAAGCATCCTTTCATATCACCGGGTTCCTCTCTAGTACCCCCTTGTGGAGCAATAAGCAATATGTAGAATCAGCTAAATTAGAGGATTTCCGTGAATGGAGGGAACGAGGCTTGAAATTTTTATCTCGGCTGTACTCAGGGGAAACTCTGAAGTCTTTTTCACAATTGTGAAGGGTGGTGGTAGTGAATGTGGTATACTTGGACAGAGGGGTGGCGGTGGACGTAGTATACTTGGACAGAGGGGTGGCGGTGGACGTAGTATACTTGGACAGAGGGGTGGCGGTGGACGTAGTATACTTGGACAGAGGGGTGGCGGTGGACGTGGTATACTTGGACAGAGGGGTGGCGGTGGACGTAGTATACTTGGACAGAGGGGTGGAAGTGGTATACTTGGACAGAGGGGTGTCGGTGGACGTGGTATACTTGGACAGAGGGGTGGAAGTGGTATACTTGGACAGAGGGGTGGATGTGGTATACTTGGACAGAGGGGTGGAAGTGGTATACTTGGACAGAGGGGTGGAAGTGGTATACTTGGACAGAGGGGTGGAAGTGGTATACTTGGACAGAGGGGTGGCGGTGGACGTGGTATACTTGGACAGAGGGGTGGCGGTGGACGTGGTATACTTGGACAGAGGGATGGCGGTGGACGTGGTATACTTGGACAGAGGGGTGGTGGTGGGCATGATATATTTGGACAGAGGGGTGGTCTCTTGATACACTATATATATTGTATATCTCTATAAATTGTATACAGGGGCGGACTGACCTTTTGGAAACTTGGGCACTGCCCAAGGGCACGGGGTCAGTAGGGGGCCCATGAGATGCCCCTGGTACCTTTTTCATAGACTTTTTTGAGTTTGGGCAAGGACACAGGGGCCCCATGATCCCCTTTTGCCCGGGGGCCCCATGAGTTGTCAGTCCGCCCCTGCACACGCCTATTTGTCAGCCGTCTCACTGGAATTCCCTTACAGACAGCCTAAAGCACAGTAAACTGGCCTTTTTTTTAGATAGTATGGAACCCCCTGATCTGATTGTTTGCTAACAAGTTGAAATGCGCACATCTGTACCTTTTAGCAGCAAACCGGCACTCAGAAGTCTGTGACGTTACAAATCCATCTCTATTACAAAAAACCTTAAAAGCAGGCAAAGCTCATCGCTTTCACACTGGAAGCGAACAAGTCGTGACTACGAAGGTTTCTAGGCTCTATGACAACGTTTTGTGCTTCAGTAACAAAGATGAGCTTTGAACATGCCATGGCTAAAAGCTTTCTGCGAGCTTCAAATGTGGAAGCAAAGCGCCAGAGCGGAGAAGTTTACATCAGTACACAATGGATGATCTGTACATAAGAGTCATACAAACGAAACATCCGCTAATTTACATTAAGAGTCATTAAGATTAAGATTCATCCCTCCCTGCCTTGGAATTTTACGCATTTTATAAAAATCAATTGAAATGGAATTTTTGTTATTCGATTTATGCAGCATGCATAACAGTTTGAAGGTTCAAATATTTTTTTTTATTGTGACCCAAAAGTTAAAAGGTATGTCAGAAAAAAAAACAAACAAACTATATTTAGTACTACCCGACCGCCTTATAGCAGAACTACTGTTACACGGCGGCGGGGCTGCGCAAAATCACAAATATATTCCTAACCTCGGAAACCACTAAGCAACTTATTCCCTCCCTTGTTATATCTCGCCTTGACTATTGTAACTCCCTCCTCATTGGCCTACCGAATCGCAGGCTATCCCCTCTTCAGTCTATCATGAATGCTGCTGCCAGACTCATCCACCTTACTAACCAGTCTGTATCTGCCACCCCTCTCTGCCAATCCCTCCACTGACCTCCACTCAGTGCCCTCCACCCCTCCCTGCCAATCCCTCCACTGGCCTCCGCTCAGTGCCCTCCACCCCTCTCTGCCAATCCCTCCACTGACCTTCACTCAGTGTCCTCCACCCCTCTCTGCCAATCCCTCCACTGGCCTCCACTCAGTGCCCTCCACCCCTCTCTGCCAATCCTTCCACTGGCCTCCACTCCTCTCTGCCAATCCCTCCACTGGCCTCCACTCAGTGCCCTCCACCCCTCTCTGCCAATCCCTCCACTGGCCTCCACTCAGCGTCCTCCATCCCTCTCTGCCAATCACTCCACTGACCTCCACTCAGTGGCCTCCACCCCTCTCTGCCAATCACTCCACTGGCCTCCACTCAGTGGCCTCCATCCCTCTCTGCCAATCCCTCCACTGGCCTCCACTCAGTGCCCTTCACCCCTCTCTGCCAATCCCTACACTGGCCTCCATTCAGTGTCCTCCACCCCTCTCTGCCAATCCCTCCACTGGCCTCCACTCAGCGTCCTCCACCCCTCTCTGCCAATCCCTCCACTAACCTCCACTCAGTGGCCTCCACCCCTCTCTGCCAATCCCTCCACTGGCCTCCACTCAGTGCCCTTCACCCCTCTCTGCCAATTCTTACACTGGCCTCCATTCAGTGTCCCCCACCCCTCTCTGCCAATCCCTCCACTGACCTCCATTCAGTGTCCTCCACCCCTCTCTGCCAATCCCTCCACTGGCCTCCATTCAGTGTCCTCCACCCCTCTCTGCCAATCCCTCCACTGGCCTCCACTCAGTGTCCTCCACCCCTCTCTGCCAATCCCTCCACTGACCTCCACTCAGTGCCCTCCACCCCTCTCTGCCAATCCCTCCACTGACCTCCACTCAGTGCCCTCCCCCCCTCTCTGCCAATCCCTCCACTAACCTCCACTCAGTGCCCTCCACCCCTCTCTGCCAATCCCTCCACTGGCTTCCCATTGCCCAACGGATAAAATTCAAAACATTAATAAAATGTGATTTTGTATTTCCAAGTAGGGGACATGAGCGCCCTACCCGCGCTGCCATTGGTGGGTTCAGCTGTCGTTCACTGGGTCCCAGCCATTCCCCACCAGCACCCAGCGATTGTTGAGTATTACTGACGGGGAAGAGGTCTGTATGTAAACAATACAGATCTCTCCCCTGTCAGCTCCAGCACACTGATTTGTATGGCTCTGCATAAGCAGCATGCTTACATAGTAAAACACACACAGCACACATTTAACCCTTTGATTGCCCCGGATGTTAACGCCTTCCTGCCCAGTGCCATTAGTACAGTGTCAGTGCTTTTTATTAGCACTGGTCACTGTATTGGTGTCACTGGGGATGTCAGTGACACCAAGTCAGTGTCAGAATGCCCATCGCGGGTCCCGCTATAAGTCGCTGATTGCTGCCATTACTGTTTTTTTTTTTGGGGGGGGGGGGCGCATGTAGCTGGTTTTGCCTAGGGCGCAAAATACTCAAGCACAGCCCTGCTGCCACCCCCCTACATCCCCACAGCCATCACCTTCCGTTGCTGCAGGGGTTAATACAAGTGCTAGGCCTACATCAAGAGTGCTGACTATTTCTGCCCTTTCTGCTCCCCCTCTTCCATTCGCAGGAGCTGTACTATAGCTTCCATCAGTGAAAACGCATCTGTGAATGGAGGACGCGGGTAGATGAATTTAAAGTCAACCTCTTCCATTCATAGAACATTTTTCATTGCTGAAAATTATAGTGCAGCTTCCATGAATAGAGAAAGGGAGAGAAAAGGGTGGGCATAGCTGGCACTGGAAGATTACGGCTGTTGGGGTATGGGGGGAATGGGGGCAGGGAAGAGGACTTCACATTTCAACAAGGACAGTTGGTATCAGCACAAGGGACACTTTGGATTAAATGTAACTACAGTGCGTTGTGCTGATTTAACCCCTTGGTGCCGGCATCTCCTGGCCCTTTAAGGGTTTCAGAAGCTGGGAGGCGGAGCGGGGTTTAGGGCCATCATGGTGGTCACATGATTGGGAAAGGTCCGGATCGCAAGAGGAGATCGGGACTTTTCCGTGAGTACCAGACATGTGTGCTGGGAGTGCACAGGGTGCGCGCTCTCAGCACATATGTTTTTCTTAATTGCGCGCAAATGTGCGGCTGCTCGGCGTCAAGGCGCAGACTCTGGGAGGCCGCACATTTGCACCAAGAGGTTAAAAAAAACACTAGGACCTGTTGCCATCAACTTTGATCTTTGAAGTGTGATCCACGCTCAGATTGCTCTTCAGAGAACATTTGAAAGGTGGCGAGGAGGCATTGTATCCCCTGCATTAACCCCTTGAACCCCGCAACCATGTTTATTGCACAAGCTTTCAGGGTGCTTACAGAGTTGCCACATTTGCTTGAATGAGTCGCATTTGGTGCTGAAAGCAACATGTATAATTCCTGCTTCATCCGCAAAGCATCACAGCCATCTGTACATCCCCGGCTACTACTTTTGCAGCTAAAGGGGGAGCAGATAGGGGGTGGTAAAAAGGCGGCACAACCACAGGGTTTTACCACCCCTCAACCACTAGTGTGAATGAACCCTAAATGATGTATTAATGGTTACAGAGCTGCATTTATTTGTGTCTTTTATATCTGCCTAGATAGCTTTAAAGCGGAGTTCCACCCAAAAGGGGAAGTTCTGCTTTAAGGACAGCTCCCCCGCTCCCCATTAACCCCCCTGGCGGTATTCCCGAGTGTAGCTCGAGGTAAAGTTTCTGCACCACAAGCGGTAACCCCAGGGGCAGACTGACCATTTGGAAGGGGTCAGTAGGGGGCCACATGAGATGCCCCTGGTACCTTTTGTATAGGCTTTTTTGAGTTTGGGCAAGGACACAGGGGCCCCATGATCCCCTATTGCCCGGGGGCCCCATGAGTTGTCCGTCCGCCCCTGGGTAACAATGAGCTACACTTGGGAATACACTGCAGCGTTGCTCCGGGATCTCTTCTTCTCTTACCTTGTCCTGCACTCCCGCGATGTCCCCCCTGCAGTGTCCCCTGTAATGTCCTCCGGCCGATGCCGGCATCTGTCATCCGGGTTCCGTTCCCTGCGACGCCGGGATGTACGGGGGACGGAACTGGCGGGAAATTTGAAAATTGTAAAAGTGACATTCACTAAATACACTAAAATCACATAGTATAACATTCCTGTATCAAACCATTTCACATACATTTTGTCCCGAGTGCTTTGTCCTGCGCCCTGCCTGCATTTTTACTGTTCTTTCTGCCTGGAAACTGAGAAATGTCCATGGCGTCCAAAAAGCGTCCCTTTAGGTCAAAAGCGGTTTTAGATCGGCTAGAGCAGTGGTGGGCAACCTTTTTTTTCAACTGAGCCAAATCTCGCCAAAACCATGATTGAAATTTATTTTGAGAGCCACATTTTTAAAACTGAAAATACATCCCCCATATAGTAATTCATCCCCCATATAGTAATTCATCCCCCATAGTAATTCATCCCCCATATAGTAATTCATCCCCCATAGTAATTCATCCCCCATATAGTAATTCATCCCCCATATAGTAATTCATCCCCCATAGTAATTCATCCCCCATATAGTAATTCATCCCCCATAGTAATTCATCCCCCATAGTAATTCATCCCCCATAGTAATTCATCCCCCATATAGTAATTCATCCCCAATAGTAATTCATCCCCCATATAGTAATTCATCCCCCATATAGTAATTCATCCCCCATAGTAATTCATCCCCCATATAGTAATTCATCCCCCATAGTAATTCATCCCCCATATAGTAATTCATCCCCCATAGTAATTCATCCCCAATATAGTAATTCATCCCCCATAGTAATTCATCCCCCATATAGTAATTCAACTCCCATAGTAATTCATCCCCCCTATAGTAATTCATCCCCCATATAGTAATTCATCCCCCATATAGTAATTCATCCCCCATAGTAATTCATCCCCCATATAGTAATTCATCCCCCATATAGTAATTCATCCCCCATAGTAATTCAACCCCCATAGTAATTCATCCCCCCTATAGTAATTCATCCCCCATAGTAATTCATCCCCCATATAGTAATACATCCCCCATATAGTAATTCATCCCCCATATAGTAATTCATCCCCCATAGTAATTCATCCCCCCTATAGTAATTCATCCCCCATATTGTGTCAATTCACTTACCTTTGCTCTGCGCGTTCCTCTCGCCGTGTTCCCGCGCCGTTCCGGTCTTCAGGGCGGACTGTGAGAGGAGAGGAGTTCGTCACGCTGCCCCGCCTACATCCTGACAGCCAATGTTTGCCACGCTCCGCGGGCCGGATTAAAAGGCCCGCCGGGCCGTAGTTTGCCCATTGCTGGGCTAGCTGCAGAGTCCTGACTTTTGGGGCGGCCGCCCGAGAGGAGGGAGGGGAGCGGGCGCCCAGCACACAGAAGAGCCGCATTAAAGAGTGTAAAGAGCCGCATGTGGCTCGCGAGCCGCGGCTTGCCGACCACTGGGCTAGAGAACAGCGATAGTAAATCAGAACCACTTGCAGAATTGAATGCTAATGATTTGTGGGGGAAATTCCTCATCAGACACTGAAAACGATTCTGCGACTTTGCTCAGCGATGTGTGAACTTGGCGCTATATTTCAAATTTCAGTGTTTTTGGTTTGATTATATTATTGAATTAAATTTATTATCATTATATTATTATTTTTATGATTATTTATTAAATTATAATTTATGATTTTGTGTTTAAAATTTTATCATACCTGGGATGTTTACTAGACTCTCGGACAGATTTCAGTGAGTTATTCCTAAAAATTACAGGCCTACAATAAAAAAAATACATATTTCCATGCAAAAAAAGTACCGCTTTGAGCACAGAAATATGGACACAATCAGACCGCTAGGGAGGCTACGGATTGGCACCTTTGGGGGGAGGGGGGGGGAGCGGGTACCCGAATTTGACAGGTACCCGCTCCCACTTCCGGTCCGATTGCCTAGGTGATCGGAAGCGGAAGGTGTCCTCCCTCCCTGCAGTCTTTTGGGACACGTGACAGGTCCCAGAAGACTACAGGACCATTCACGAAGCACAGCGCTTCTTGCACATGCGCAGTGGGTACCCGGCTATGAAGCCGCAAGCTATCACACACACTGAAGATGTCGGCCTCCTGGAATACTGGCCGGTGAAACAGGCTGCGGGGGACACACCGTGGAACCGAGGGACAGGTAAGTGGCTGTTTTTTAAAAGTCAGCAGCTACAGTATGAGCCAGCGGCGGACTGACAACTCATGGGGCCCCTGGGCAATAGGGGATCATGGGGCCCCTGTGTCCTTGCCCAAACTCAAAAAAGCCTATGAAAAAGGTACCAGGGGCATCTCATGGGGCCCCCTACTGACCCCGGGCCCTCGGGCAGTGCCCGAGTTTCCAAATGGTCAGTCCGCCCCTGGTATGAGCCTACTGTGGCCGCGCTCTGGATCTGTAGCACAGTTTCTACTCCTATCAATGTCTTGAAGAGTCGGCGCTCACAGAAGAAGAAAAAAAAAAAAATACCAGAAATACATTGTTCTTAGGTCTCCATTAAAGCGTGGACGGGGACGTTGTCCTGAGCGACGGACAAATTTAGGTTTTCCTAAAATACTACAATGCATTTCCAGCTGCTCTCCACCTCTCCAGCAGGTAATAAGAAATGTGGAACAGATTGGAAAATAGAAAAGAATTCTTGTAAAAGTGAAGGCCGCCCGTACAACATTCATAGCTCCATACAAGATTTATAAGCTGCAGGAGAAGTCCGGGGCTCATACAAAATTCATGCCGCTTGAAGTTTTTTTTTTTTTTTTATTCTGCGCTCTCTTTTTTTTTTTTATCGGGACGCTGGGGTCATGTATAGTACATCATCTTCTTTAATGGTGAGACTGACGAGGAATTACAAGTAACGTATGCGCATGATAGCGCTTCCAGCCTCCAGCAGATCGCGGAACGCCTTCCCCTCCGTGCGACTTTACTGAACGCACAGACCTGTATTTAATACAAAGTGCGGCGACCCATAACAACCAATTAGAGTTCATCCTTCATTGTTCTGACTGCTGCTCCCTACTGATGGCAGGTGAATCCAACTGCTGGGGGTGAGCGCACCCGAGAGCTTTCTGCTCTGCCATATTCCTTCCATTCAAACAACTACATGGACAGAATTGGTTACTAACAGCTGTGTTGTGCTACACATGCCCGCACTGCTCTCCAAGACTTGTTTTTATGTACAACCCACCGTACTACATGCAGCTAGTGAACATTGATCATTCACAAGGTCACCTCAGTACCAATACCATCAATCAGATTACAAAAAAGGAACTCAAAATGCTAGCTAGCCTGATTTCAACTTTCAGCTGGTTTGTGGCCTTTTTTTGTGTTTTTGGTCATTATACTAGCTGCATTACAAAAAAATGAATAAGAAGATAATAACTAAATCACTAAATTAAGGTATTATTATTAATTATTATTATACAGTATTTATATAGCGCCAAAGGGTGTGCTCAGCGCTGTACAGTAGCAAGGGGGACAGAACATGAGACAAGACAGTAACAACACAATACACGAGGGGTTCGAGGGCCCTGCTCTTTACAGTCTATCTTTATACATCTATATAATGTTTCACACACGTTAAAATCAACAGTTTTTTTGCAAGAAAACTACTTAGAAGTTAATAACTAAATCATTAAATTAATTTATTATTATTATTATTATCATCATCATTATTAATAATAATAAATAATAATAAGTTTTCCCACACACACATAGCATTGTTTACTAGACAATTACTTAGAAATCTATTTACATCTATATAATTTTCCACGCACATGTTACAATCAACGTTTTTTGCAAGAAATTTACTTAGAAGATAACTAAATTATTACATTAATTTACTATTATTGTTATTATTTATAATAAATAATAACACATTTTTGCAAGAAAATTACTTAGAATTTAATAACTAAGTTATTGCATTAATTTATTATTATAATTTTTATTATTATTATTAATAATAATAAATAATAAAAATGTTTTGCAAGAAAATTACTTAGTTAATAACTAAACTATTATATTAATTTATTATTATTATTATTAATAATAATAATAATAGTGATGATGATAATAATAATAATGATTTTTTTCCCACACACACATAGCATTGTTTGCTAGACAATTACTTAGAGCTCTATCTATTTAGATCTATAGAATTTTTCACACACATGTTAAAATCAACATTTTTTGCAAGAAATTTACTTAGAAGATAACTAAATTATTACATTAATTTACTATTATTATTATTTATAATAAAGAATAACAATTTTTGCAAGAAATATACTTAGAAGTTAATAATTAAATTAATACATTAATTTATTATTATTATTTATAATAAATAATAAAAAAAATTTTGCAAGAAAATTACTTAGAAGTTAAAAACTAAAGTATTACATTAATTTATTTTTATTATTATTATTATTATTATTATTATTATTATCAACAATAATAAATATTAATTATTATTTTTCCCACACACACATAGCATTGTTTACTAGACAATTACTTAGAATGCTATCTATTTACATCTACATAATTTTTCACACACGTGTTAAAATCAACATTTTTTTGCAAGAAAATTACTTAGAAGATAATAACTAAATTATTAAATTAATTTATTATTATTATTTATATTAAATAATAACAATCATTTTTCCCACA
Source organism: Staurois parvus (assembly GCF_062004578.1). NCBI lineage: Eukaryota > Metazoa > Chordata > Amphibia > Anura > Ranidae > Staurois > Staurois parvus. The sequence continues at coordinate 1,887,566 of NW_028319066.1, forward strand.
CACACAGAGCATTGTTTACTAGACAATTAGAACGCTATCTATTTACATCTATATATTTTTTCACACACATGTTAAAATCAACTTTTTTTTTCAAGAAAATTACTTAGAAAATAATTAAATTATTAAATTATTTTTATTATTATTAAAATTAATAATAACAATTATTTTTTTCCCACACACACATAGCATTGTTTACTAGACAATTACTTAGAACTCTATCTACCGGTATTTATATCTATATAGTTTTTCACGCACATGTTAAAAATCAACATTTTTTGCAAGAAAATTACTTAGAAGATAAAAACTAAATTATTAAATGAATATGTTATTATTATTATTATTATTATTATTATTATTATTAATAATAATAATAATAATAGTAACAACAACAATTTTCCCACACACACATAGCATTGTTTGCTAGACAATTACTTAGAACTCTATCTATATACATCTATATATTTTTTCACACACATGTTAAATTCAACCATTTTTTGCAAGAAACATAGAAGTTAATAACTAAATTAATAAAATAATGTATTATTATTATTATTTATTATACTTAATAATAAATACTAATACTTTTCTCGCACACACACAGCATTGTTTGCTAAACAATGACTTAGAACTCACAAACGTTATATATTTTTTGAAAGCAGAGGCCCTGGAGAATAAAATGGTGGCTGATGCAATTTCTTATGTCACGCAGCTGTTTGTCAAATGCAAATTTTCAGGAAAAATACACTACAATAAATTTTGGTGCACACAAACACAAAATTATACCCAATGTTTGGTAAAATATGAAAGATTATTGTCTCGAGTAAATAAATACCAAACATGTCAAGACTCAAAATTTTTATGGCCTTGACATGTTGGATGTCTATTTACTCAGCTCAATCTTATCTTTTATATTTTAACAAAAAAGTGGGTAATGTACACTCACCGGCCACTTTATTAGGTACACCTTGTTAATATCGGGTTGGACCCCCTTTTACCTTCAGAACCGCCTTCATTCTTCATGGCATAGATTCAACGAGGTGTTGGAAACATTCCTCAGAGATTTTGGTCCATATTGACGTGATAACAGTTGCTGCAGATTTGTGGTCTGCACATCCTTGATGCAAATCTCCCATTCCAACACATCCCAAAGGAACTCTATTGGATTGAGATCTGGTGACTGTGGAGGCCATTAGAGTACAGTGACCTCATTGTCATGTTCAGGAAACCAGTTGGAGATGATTTGAGCTTTGTAACATGGTGCATTATCCTGCTGGAAGGAGCCATCAGAAGATGGGGATACTGGAGTCATAGAGGGATGGACATGGTCAGCAACAATACTCATGTAGGCCGCGGCGTTTAAACGATGCTCAATTGTTACTAAGGGGCCCAAAGTGGGCCAAGAAAATCTCCCCCACACCATTACACCACCACCACCAGCCTGAACCATTGATACAAGGCAGGATGGATCCACCACACCATTACACCACCACCACCAGCTTGAACGTTTGATACAAGGCAGGATGGACCCCCCACACCATGACACCACCAGCCTGAAGATTTGATACAAGGCAGGATGGACCCCCCACACCATGACACCACCACCACCAGCCTGAACGTTTGATACAAGACAGGATGGATCAACCACACTATGACACCACCCCCACCAGCCTGAACGTTTGATACAAGACAGGATGGATCAATCACACCATGACACCACCCCCACCAGCCTGAGCGTTTGATACCAGGCAGGATGGACCCCCCACACCATGACACCACCAGCCTGAACATTTGATACAAGGCAGGATGGATCAACCACACCATGACACCACCACCACCAGCCTGAACCATTGATACAAGGCAGGATGGACACCCCCACACCATGACACCACCACCACCACCACCACCAGCCTGACCCGTTGATACAAGTCAGGATGGATCCACCACACCATGACACCACCTTCACCAGCCTGAACGTTTTATACAAGGCAGGATGGACCCCCCCACACCATGACACCACCAGCCTGAACGTTTGATACAAGGCAGGATGGATCCATGCTTTCATGTTGTTTACGCCAAATTCTGACCCTACCATCTGAATGTTGCAGCTGAAATCGAGACTCATCAGACCAGGCAATGTTTTTCCAATCTTCTGTTGTCCAATTTTGGTGAGCCTATGCGAATTGTAGCCTCCATTTCCTGTTCTCAGCTGACAGGAGTGGCACTCAGTGTGGTCTTCTGCTGCTGTAACCCATCTGCTTACCTTGGTTGTAATGAGTTATTTGAGTTGCTGTTGCCTTTCTATCATCTCCAGCCAGTCTGCCCATTCTCTTCTGACCTCTGACATCAACAAGGCATTTTTGTCCACACAACTGCTGCTCACTGGATATTTTCTCACTTTCGGACCATTCTCTGTAAACCCTAGAGATGGTTGTGCGTGAAAGTCTGGCACCAACAACCATGCCACGTTCAAAGTCACTTAAATCTCCTTTCTTCCCCATTCTGATGCTCGGTTTGAACATCAGCAAGTCGTCTTCACCACATCTAGATGCCTAAATGCCTTGAGTTGCTGCCATGTGATTGGCTGATTAGCAATTTGTGTTACCCAGCAATTGAACCGGTTTCCTTAATCAAGAGACCAGTGAGTGTAGTATACTGTGTTTGTGTGCCTTCAAATTAACGTCAGTATATTTTTTACTGAAATTTTGTTTTTCAAAAATGGTTGTAGATAATATCGTGTGAATTAAAAAAATTGGAACTGCCACTTTTTTATAGGTTTTATAGGTTTGTTTTTCGGTCGTTCTGTTGCCACCAATGATTACGAAAATCGGCTGTTTTTCGTACATTTTCCAGCATGACCGATAAAAGAAACGAGGAACTGCGAAAATCAGCTGATGACATTGCCCCACTAACGGTGCGAATATCGGCCAATTATTCTTTCGGATGAAAATTCAGCCAATAAACGAGCCATCTATGGCCTGCATAAAACTGGAGCACACAGAAGCTGGTGCAGCTGTGCGTGGCAATCAATCAGTTCATAAAGTCAGCTTGTTTAACCCCTTCATGTCTAAGGGTAAAGCAAATCTTAATGCCTAAGCACAATTTTGCAATGTTGACACGTGTTAGTAAAACTGTATATATCATCACAACTACTTTGTACATCCAGGTGAATAATACCTTGTTTGTTTCAGGACAAATTGGGCTTTCATTTGGTGGTAAATGGTAATGGATATCTCCTGATTTTTTTTTATTATCAAAGGAAACAGGCCCAAAATAGTAAAACAAAAATAATTTTTTTTAAATTTAGCTGTGTGTTTCTTGTTAATACCTTAACCTTCCACCAAAGAACAACCCAAAATAAATTTTCCAGCTCTTGACGATCGCAGCGATACCATACATGTGATGGTATTTGTTGTTTGTATCCGTAATACAGCCCAGAAACAATAATGCACATTTTGTTTTTTGTTCACCTAAAACACACTGACACTAACTGACACTAATGCTTTAAAAAAAAAAAAAAAAAACCTGACCTTTGACCCTGACCTTTTGACCTTGATCTGTGACCTAACCTATCACCAAAGAGCAACCCAAAATACATTTTCCAGTTCTTGACGATCACAGCGATGCCATATATGTGTATGTTATTTGTTGTTTGTACCCATAGTACAGCCCAGAAACAATAGTGCACATTTGCACATAGTGCACAAGTCCCTTATGAAAAAGTCGGAAGTGACGAAATGCGTCAGGGAAGGGACGTCAGAACGTCAAACCGGAAGGAGCGGTGCGGCCATCTTGGATACTGGAGTTCAGTCATACAAACTGTGGGAGAGAATGGACGTTTCTTTGTACCTAATGTAAGCTTTAAAAATAAAATTACGGATTTATTTTTATATACTCCACTGAGCATTGTCTTCTCTGCCCTTCCGAGGAGCGGGGAAGTCCGGATTGGGCACTTCAGGAAAGGGGAAGTCACGGATTACCCTGGAGGAGTCTTATGCCTGTTTATATTGAAAGAGGGTAATGGTATATTATCCTGCAAGAGTTGTGGCACTACTTATATTTGATGCATATGATGACGAGTGGTTTGATGTGGATTAACATGGAATGGTTGTGAAGTTTCATTATCCATGAGAGGGTAATGGTATTTAACTACATTTGAATGGTGACACTGTTTTTGGATTTTTGCACTAATCACAAGTTGAAGTGTTGGTTTCTCACGCGTGTGGGGTTAGGAGGAATCACTTTAAGTGTCACGAGTGTTTTTGTTTTGTTTTAAAGATAATGCACTATATTTAGTTTATTTTTATTTTTTTTTGAGGTATCTTGGATTGAAAAGCTACGAACTGGATTGGTTTTCAACACTTGGAAGAGTACTTTGTGTGGACTTTTGCCTGGACACTTATATATACATATACAATATTGTAATAATTTTATTATTTTATGTATGAGGGTAGATGATGGGAGTGTGTTAGAGGGATTACAGAAAAGGTCTTATTTTATTTTATTTTGCACTTTCAAGGGTGAGAGTGGTACTTTTTTGTAGGGATATATAGAGTTTATATATTTGTATTTATTTTTAACTGACACTAATGCTTTACAAAAAAAAAACCCAGACCTTTGACCCTGACCCTTTGACCTTGATCTTTGACCTAACCTACCACCAAAGAGCAACCCAAAATACATTTTCCAGCTCTTGACGATCACAGCGATGCCATATACAGTGGGGCAAAAAAGTATTTAGTCAGCCACCAATTGTGAAAGTTCTCCCACTTGAAAAGATGAGGGAGGCCTGTAATTGGCATCATAGGTAGACCTCAACTATGAGAGACAAAATGAGAAAAAAAATCCAGACAATCACATTGGCTGATTTGGAAAGAATTTATTTGCAAATTATGGTGGAAAATAAGTATTTGGTCACCTACAAACAAGCAAGATTTCTGGCTCTCACAGACCTGTACCTTCTTCTTTAAGAGGCTCCTCTGTCCTGCACTCATTACCTGTATCAATGGCACCTGTTTGAACTTGTTATTAGTATAAAAGACACCTGTCCACAACCTCAAACAGTCACACTCCAAACTCCACTATGGTGAAGACCAAAGAGCTGTCAAAGGACATCAGAAACAAAATTGTAGACCTGCACCAGGCTGGGAAGACTGAATCTGCAATAGGCAAGCAGCTTGGTGTGAACAAATCAACTGTGGGAGCAATAAAAATGGGAGACATACAAGACCACTGATAATCTCCCCCGATCTGGGGCTCCACGCAAGATCTCACCCCATGGGGTCAAAATGATCACAAGAACGGTGAGCAAAAATCCCAGGACCACACGGGGGGACCTAGTGAATGACCTGCAGAGAGCTGGGACCAACGTAACAAAGGCTACCATCAGTAACACACTACGCCGCCAGGGACTCTGATCCTGCAGTACCAGACGTGTCCCCCTGCTTAAGCCAGTACATGTCCGGACCCATCTGAAGTTTGCTAGAGAGCATTTGGATGATCCAGAAGAGGATTGAGAGAATGTCATATGGTCAGATGAAACCAAAATAGAACTGTTTGGTAGAAACACAACTCGTCATGTTTGGAGGAGAGAGAATGCTGAGTTGCATCCAAAGAACACCATACCTACTGTGAAGCATGGGGGTGGCAACATCATGCTTTGGGGCTGTTTCTCCGCAAAGGTACCAGGACTACTGATCCATGTACAGGACAGAATGAATGGGGCCATGTATCGTGAGATTTTGAGTGCAAACCTCCTTCCATCAGCAAGGGCATTGAAGATGAAAGGTGGCTGGGTCTTCCAACATGACAATGATCCCAAACATACCGCCTGGGCAACGAAGGAGTGGCTTCGTAAGAAGCATTTCAAGGTCCTGGAGAGGCCTAGCCAGTCTCCTGATCTCAACCCCATAGAAAACCTTTGGAGGGAGTTGAAAGTCCGTGTTGCCCAGTTACAGCCCCAAAACATCACTGCTCTAGAGGAGATCTGCATGGAGGAATGGGCCAACATACCAGCAACAGTGTGTGCCAACCTTGTGAAGACTTACAGGAAACGTTTGACCTCTGTCATTGCCAACAAAGGATATATAACAAAGTATTGAGATGAACTTTTAATATTGACCAAATACTTATTTTCCACCATAATTTGCAAATAAATTCTTTCCAAATCAGCCAATGTGATTGTCTGGATTTTTTTTTCTCATTTTGTCTCTCATAGTTGAGGTCTACCTATGATGCCAATTACAGGCCTCTCTCATCTTTTTAAGTGGGAGAACTTGCACAATTGGTGGCTGACTAAATATTTTTTGCCCCACTGTATGTGTATGTTATTTGTTGTTTGTACCCATAGTACAGCCCAGAAACAATAGTGTACATTTTGTTTTTTGTTCACCTAAAACACACTGACACTAACTGACACTAATACCATTTAAAATAATAATTTAAAAAATCCCTGACCTCCGACCTGACCTTTTGACCTTGACCTTGACCCTGACCTTGACCCAAACACCCTGGCACTGAACTAGATCAAACTTTGATCTAGGTATTTTTTCTTTATTTTTTATTTTATTTAATATTTATTTATCTTTTTCTTTTTTAACATACATTTTTTTCCCCTCTACGTCAGGAGTTAGAGAGACACAATGTATCTCCTCCATTCATAGAAAGAGAAAAAAAAACAAGGGGGCCGGGCTGTACAGTGACTGATCACTGTGATAGCCAATCAGAGGCTATCACAGCAATCATGTGGCCAGGAATCGGGAGTCCTGGATCCTAATCGGTAGAACAGGACCCGGGGCTCTCAGTGACACCTCGGTCTTTGTGCTGGGGGCTCGCTGTACGGCGCGCTACCAGCACAAAGACAAATATGCGGCTCCATGGAAAAAAGCCCAGTTCATATTTGTGTTACGTTGGCATCAAGGGGTTAATTAAGCTTTATCAATAAATGCCAGTTCACACTGATGTGGTGCGAATCTGACGTGGTTTCACAGTGCGGTACCACAGTGCGATTTCTGCTGTGGCGGGTGCAAATTGTGAGGGGGCTGGGCATAGCAGGTGATGAAACCACACCCACACTAAACTCACGCAGGACCCTTTTTTGCACCCCATATATGTGAACAGCCTGCATTGGAAATAATACTTTTGTAGATTACATGCAAATCTATGCTTTTCGGATCGCATCTGATCCGCATAGAATTCGCCTCATTGTGAACCAGCACTCCTAGAGGCTGATTGGTTACTAAGCAGAGCTGCACCAGTTTTGGTAAATGTTTGGAGGGGGGGGGGGGTTAACTAATCTTCTAGCCTAAAATGATTTTTCTAAACATGCAAAAAAATGGCTTTGGCAGCGAAAGTGTTAAAGTTTTTTCTTTTTTTTTTATAATATGTGAATGAAGTTCAGCTCTCTGAGTAGTATAGAATATTATAGTAATTATAATGAGTATAGATTCACTAATTTCTCAGCAGTGTGTGATGCTTCAGTGTTTTTCCTAGAAAAGAAAAAAGTTGTTTTTCTGTTTCATATTCATATATATTTTTTTTATTTGAATACTTTTTTCTTATCTCTTCAGCATAAATGCTAGTCAAGGAGCACTCATGTCTATCCCGGCTCCGGGAGGGAAGCACATAATGATGTTTACAAGTCATTATTTCACCATGGCTTGGCGCATCGCCAGCAAGATTTCATCTCTGTCTATTGCAGAGACTTTGCTAATTGAGTAATTTGTGTAATGAGAAATATGGAGTAACAAGAAGAAGAGATCATCAGGAAAGCAAAATAAGACATAATGTATAGCAATGGAGCACCCAAAGGGGGGGACTCTACTTATAAGCAGATGTTGTGTTGGAGAGTATAGACACAGCAGACCTGGTTGGTGCCACAGCACCCTGGACTGATACAGGGCTGGTCTAGCTCCTCCTCCAGCTCACCGGGACAGGAAGTGATGAAAAATCTCCCCTGTGAGGATAGAAATACTTAAAGCTTAGGGTGCAGGTCTAAGGAGTATGCAATGCTTAGAGTACATGGCCCATGAGTGTGTGTAATGAGACCTCTGATTGGGCTGGTTTTGGCACCAAATTGTACAAGTCACTTTCTCTCGGATAGGACAACCAGCCACCTGTTATTGAGAGAGACTCTCCGACATATTGTGTCATACTCCTAGCCAGAGGCCCAGTTATGGCATCCAGAGGCCTTAATATTCAGAATAGAGGAATGTTCACACATGAATGCACTTACATATCACAATTTCCATATGTACAAGTCACTTTCTCTCGGATAGGACAACCACCCACCTGTTATTGAGAGAATTCTCCGACATGTTGTGTCATACTCCTGGCCAGAGGCCCACTTATGGCATCCTCAACCAGAGACCTTAATATGTAGAAGAGAAGAATGTTCACACATGAATGCACTTCCATATCACAATTTCCGTATGTACAAGTTACTTCCTCTCGGATAGGACAACCACCTACCTGTTATTGAGAGAACTCTCCGACATGTTGTGTCATACTCCTGGTCAGAGGTCCACTCATGGCATCCTTGGCCAGAGTCCTTAATATTCAGAATAGAGGAATGTTCACACATGAATGCACTTCCATATCACAAAGTTTGTATGTACAAGTCACTTCCTCTCGGATAGGACAACCACCCACCTGTTATTGAGAGAGCTCTCTGATATATTGTGTCATACTCCTGGCCAGAGGCCCACTCATGGCATCCTCGGCCAGAGGCCTTAATATTCAGAATAGAGGAATGTTCACACATGAATGCATTTCCATATCACAATTTCCATATGTATAAGTCACTTCCTCTCGGATAGGACAACCACCCACCTGTTATTGAGAGAACTCTCCGACATGTTGTGTTATACTGCTGGCCAGAGGCCCACTCATGGCATCCTTGGCCAGAGGCCTTAATATTCAGAATAAAGGAATGTTCACACATGAATGCACTTCCATATCACAATTTCCACATGTACAAGTCACTTCCTCTCGGATAGGACAACCACCCACCTGTTATTGAGAGAACTCTCTAATATATTGTGTCATACTCCTGGCCAGAGGCCCACTCATGGCATCCAGAGGCCTTAATATTCAGAATAGAGGAATGTTCACACATGAATGCACTTCCATATCACAATTTCCATATGTATAAGTCACTTCCTCTCAGATAGGACAACCACCCACCTGTTATTGAGAGAACTCTCCGACATGTTGTGTCATACTCCTGGCAAGAGGCCCACTCATGGCATCCTCGGCCAGAGGCCTTAATATTCAGAATAGAGGAATGTTCACACATGAATGCACTTCCATATCACAACTGACATCAGAGTCTTCTGATGCAAGACTAGACATTCTGCAGCAGTCATTTCAGTGCATAGCACAAGTAGACATCTTTTAGTTAGGGCATCTTCCCTCTCCTCCATTCCTCTTCTCGGGAGCACCACAGAGTTGGGACCACTTCCCCATGCATGTAAAGTCCACAGCCTTAGGCTTCTATCACTAAGTCATAGGATCCGCAGCAGAGGGACAGAGGGAACAAGGTGCTTCCATTAATATGCCAGTCTCTTCCCAAAGTCCCTTCTGTAGCTCTGCCCAGCTAGACATGATGTTTTAAAAAAGTCCTGGATTCTTTCTTAGATACACAGAATATAACGGGATACTAACATTTATAGGTAAAGTTGATCCAGGAAATATCCGATTGCCTCTCGGGGGATCAGGAAGGAATTGTTTCCCCTGTAGGAGCAAATTGGATCATGCTTTGCTGGGTTTTTTTGCTATCCTTTGGATCAACTGTGGGTGTAGAATTATAACATTTTTTTTTTTAATGGTTGAACTGGATGGATTTTGTCTTTTTTCAGCCAGACTAACTATGTAACTATGTAACCACAATAATAATGTAGATATAACATAGTTACATAGTGACATAGTTAGTCTGGTTGAAAAAAAAACATTGAAAGGGAAAAATAAATTATACAATCCTATATACACATTCCTATGCCCACAGTTGATCCAGAGGAAGGCAATAAAACCCAATAAAGCATGGTTCAATTTGCTCCAGCAGGGGAAAAAAATCCTTCCTGATCCCCTAAGAGGCAATTGGATATTCCCTAGATCAGTTTTACCTATAAGTATCAGTATCCAGTTATATTTTAAAACAATCTAAAGAGCAATCTAAAGAGCTGGCTAGAACCAATTCTTGAGGGAGGCTATTCCACATTTTCACAGCTCTTACTGTGAAGAAGTCTTTCCATTTTGGGAGATAAAATCTCTTTTCCTCCAGAAGTAAAGAGTGCCTCCTTGTCCTCTGTTATGAGTTCACAATATGGACCACCTATGTATTTGTACATGTTGATCATACCCCCCTTAATCTTTTCTTCTCAGGAGAGGATAAATGTAGTTTCTCTAATCTTTCCTCATAGCTGAGTCCGCCATGCCTCTTATCAGTTTGGTTGCCCTTCTCTGCATTTTCTCCAGTTCCCCCAGGCCTCACTATATCAGGAAGCTTTCAGACTATTACTCAACTCCTGCCAACTACCCCTATACTGGAAAGCAGATAGGTCTCTCTTTGTCATGTTGTGTTCACTACTGAAGCTAGTAGAGCAGTAACCTGGCTTCTTCCCACTTAACGTCCTCTAAACACTCTTATCTACCATCACCTTTCATCTCCTGACCCTAACCAAGATTTTCTACACCACTAGCCACGCAGACAATTATTTCTGCAACTGCAAGGATACCTTTTCAGACATTGTTGCTGCATGTCTGACAGTAAAGCGGCCCGCTATCTCTTTGGTAACTGGCACAACCAGATTATTAACAGGAGATGGTCAACTTAGACCATTTGTGCCAATTTGCTTATGAGTGAGCCAACAACATGCAAGGCCAAAAGAAGTCCAGGCACAGTGCTATTAAACAAATTGGATGAAAGGCAAATCCCTTTATTTGTGCCTTATGGATGGATTCACTTAAAGATGAGTGGGGCCTGGTGATATGTAGATAATGACTCCACTCTAGCCATACTCAAAACCAGGCCTCACTCACTTCATCAGATAGATTTCCGATTACTACTCAACCCTTTCCAACTACCCCTACATTGGAACACATGTAGATCTATCCATGCCTTGTTGAGTTTACTATTGGACCATTTTAAGAAGTGACTTCTCTCTGCCCACACATTGTCCTCTGTACACTCTTATCTGCCACCTTCTTCAGCCCCTGACCTTAACCAAAATTCCCTTCACCACCAACCACAAAGACAAATATTTTTGCAACTCCAAGGATACCCTTCCAGACCTTTTTGTTGCATGTCCACCAGTAAAGAGACCCTGATATCTCTGGTCCACAGCACAACCTGATTATTAGCAGGAGAAGGTCAACATAGACCATTTGTGCCAATTTGCTTATGAGTGAGCCAACAACATGCAAGGCCAAAAGAAGTCCAGGCACAGTGCTATTAAACAAATTGGATGAAAGGCAAATCCCTTTATTTGTGACTTATGGATGGATTCACTTAAAGATGAGTGGGGCCTGGTGTAATGTAGATAATGACTCCAATCTAGCCATACTCTAAACCAGGCCTCACTCACTTCATCAGAAAGATTTCCGATTACTACTCAACCCTTTCCAACTACCCCTACATTGGAACACATGTAGATCTATCCATGCCTTGTTGAGTTTACTATTGGACCATTTTAAGAAGTGACCTCTCCCTGCCCACACATTGTCCTTTGTACACTCTTATCTGCCACCTTCTTCAGCCCCTGACCTTAACCAGAATTCCCTTCACCACCAACCACAAAGACAAATATTTTTACAACTCCAAGGATACCCTTCCAGACCTTGTTGTTGCATGTCCACCAGTAAAGAGACCCTGATATCTCTGGTCCACAGCACAACCTGATTATTAGCAGATGAAGGTCAACTTAAACCTTCTGTGCTAATTTGTTCACTATTGAACCAGCATCATGCATGGCTACCAGATGTCTTCTCAGATATAAAAGGGCTGGTATGGAAGATGAGGCTGGGTCATTCTTTTTTCACCTTGCTAAAATGCATCTCCAGATGAGCTCATTTGTCTATCTTGCTCCTTTTCCATTTTTTCCTGCTTTTGTTTATACCATCTTATTTTCCCATTAAAAACCCGAGAGAAAAACTAGTTATTTTTAGACTCGGCTGCCCACAGATCTCTTCATCGCAGCCTCCTGAATCCAGATAAAAATTCTACACAGCGGCTGGGTTTTAAATAGCACCTAGCTGCATACGTTCGCATTCAGAGATCACTCTCCAGACAGATGGATGCCTCGTGTGTGATGTATGAGCCGGTCTGACATGTTAGCGCTTGTGTCAGTAGTATTGGGGTACTTCAATAATAACACTACTTGACATGCAGCTCAGATTGTGATACAAAGCCTGCCGTCTGCAGCCAAGGGAAGTCTTAGATTGCCTTTCGAGCCGGCCCCTATCTCTCCTGAAAAGCAAAGTGGTTGTATATGTAAGTGGACTCAGGGGGCCTGTTTAAAAGCCCTTTGCAACAAAACTAGATCACTCGGTCAGGCAGGTGGTCACATTACCTTGGCGTGCTATTTAAAGGGTCAGTCTGCCCCAAACTGACATTTCAGGTCTGGGTAGGTAGGAGGAAGTTAAATTGTAAGCATCCTATATCTTTTATATCTCTCATAGACTATGCAACCTTTGCAATAAGAAATCAAAGATGGAGTGCTGAAACACCTCTCTAATTTTTGGAATCCTGCTCTTGCATTTTTTGGATGTTTCAACCTGTAGCACCTTCCTAGTTAGGCTGCTAGAGTTCAAGTAAATTTAGTTTTTGGCTTCCCTGTAGCAGCGGAGCAGTGTTCATTGCTTTTGACTGTTCTGCCTTCTGCTAGTGAAGGCTCAACTACTTTCCCCTATACCCCACTAAGTTCTGGGATATCGAACATTGGAGAGTGAGACCCTGACCTGAATATTTAAACAGCCTTTTGCCAATCTCTGGTCAGGACAGTGACCAGTAGGACACAAAATGGAAAGTGCAGCGCTATAGAAGAAAAAAACACAACAAATAAATTGTCCTTTTGAAAGTGATAAACAGTAAATGTCCGATATAGCCATATCAAATGAAATGAGTGGTCCAGAGAAAACAACTTCAGACAGCTCTGATGTCATCCAATATCCCAATACGAAAGGAATAGATAGATTGCCCACTTACCAGAAGCGCAATCTTAAAGTGCATGTAAAAATAATATGTAGTCGGGGTCCTGTATGGATACTGCCTGGAAATACACTGATGGCTCCTCACTGGTATGGGGGTACCGGTCTGGTCAGATCCTAGGAGCCTTCGCACGCCTTGACGTCAATTTATTTGTTGTGTTTTTTTCTTCTATAGCGCTGCACTTTCCATTTTGTGTCCAATTTATATAGAAAGGTTTTGTGGTTCCTTTTAGTGCAATTAGCTGCTTGTGAAAGTGCGCTCACTAATCTGCTTATATAAGTGACCAGTAGGGGCTGAGAGGGGTATAAATAGGCTGGGGCCTAGAACAGCACTATTTGTGGGAGTGAGACCCAATCTGAGCACTGAGGCACCCCTGGGCTGCCAACTTCAGAACAGAGGAAATCCCCTTTGGGGTCCCAGCACCAGTTAGAGCTCAGGGACCTCTGTCTACAGAACCCTAAAGTAATGAAGAAATACAGTAGGATCCAGGCCGGAGGCATCAAGTAGAGAGATGGGCACTGCATGAGGCATTACATTACCCAGGGCACAGTGAGTACTAGCCTCAAGGATCCTGGAGACTGTGTTTGCAGCCTTTGAGAGAGCTCATTACAGTTTTTTGACTCAGGACTATACCTCTGTTAAGGGGTCCCCTGCATTTTAGTTCATATAAACTCTGTATTTAAGAGGGTGGTTACACCTTGAAGGAGCAGTTGCTAGTGTCCTCCGTTGTATTTCTGAGTTTTGGAGTGTCCCAAGGATCACCCTCACCCTTCCAAGTATATCCAGCAAATTAACTGCAAAAAGACATGCACGGCCTGTTTTCTGACTTGAGTGACTATAAAGTTCTGTGTGCCTGGCTGCCTATGAGGGAACGGTACCTGGAACCATATCCTTTTCTCTGTAATTTGGTGATCTGGGTTTCCCTGTTGATACAATTGTTCTCAGCTCCATGAGTCTGGTGTTGGTATTTGGTTTACATAAGGCCCTTGGCACTGGGAACCAAGTTACAAAAAAGCCAACATATCAATCAATATATTTTTCATGTTAGGTGTGTACATACTGAATAATGTGTAAGTGTAATCCTTGCAGGTTTTTATTATAATGCATTTCAAGAATGTTGATTCCTGTGTGTTACTGCAGGTAAAGGGACAAGAATTAATAGGTCTACATAGGAAGCCTGCCATTAGAGAGAATACGGTGTCTGTCATTGCTGGTCTCTGCTTGATGCATATATGCATGTAGCACCCTTCTAGTATACATTTCGTTTTTTGGATAGCTCTGTAATCTGAGTAGCAGTGATCATTTGCTTTAGTCTGTTTGTGGTTTCACAGGCTGGGCGTTTGATTGTTTCCCCCTGCCTCTTGAAGACTCTTCCAGAGCTTAGGACAGGAAATTCAAATGCCTAGTTTGAATATTTACCATGCCTTGGCCAATCTCTGGAAAGATGTACCCTGAAGGGAGTCTGGGAGGGTGGTAAATAGACTGAAGCCTGGAGCAGACTATGTTTCCCCTGTGAGAGATGGATCAGTGAGCTTCAGAGAACTGCCAAGCTTCTCTATCAAGGGATCAAGCCTCAGGAGGTGTCTGCTCTGAGACTTGTGAAGAGGGACTTGAACTGTTCTGCAAACTCATCTCACGGCCCTCAACCATGAGGGTTTACTTATCCTGGAACTATCTCATGGTCCCCAGCTTTGAGACTTTATTTGCCCACCAGGCTATCTCATGGCCCTCAGTTGTGGGAGCTCAGATGTGCTATCTTTACTAAGAGTAAATTGTTTTTAAACATTGTGAAGTATCCCATGCCTCTTACCCCTCTCCTGTTGAAGTTCTGCAAGCAACAAACCTTAAAAAGACATCACCTAGACCTAGACCTAGACTGTTCAATGGAACTGGAGTGAATGAACTGTTGTCTGTGTGAATGGGGGCCAAGATGGACTGATTGATCCACACCCACATAAAGGTTGTATCCTGAAACTTGCATTGCTGTGCCTAGTGGTCAATATATGCTTCTGTAGACAGCAATGGAAAGAGAGAGCAAGGCCATGACTGAAGCAGGGGCGGACTGACAACTCATGGGGCCCCTGGGCAATAGGGGATCATTGGGCCCCTGTGTCCTTGCCCAAACTCAAAAAAGCCTATGAAAAAGGTACCAGGGGCATCTCATGGGGCCCCCTACTGACCCCGGGCCTCGGGCAGTGCCCGAGTTTCCAAATGGTCAGTCCGCTCCTGGGCTGAAGCATTTTTATTTTGAAGCTTGTTGTCCTGAAGAGAGATATGGCTATGGCTACAACCAGCCCAATAAATGACACTTTCTGCTCCTCTCCTCCATGGATCCAAGCCATTTGCTGCAAAGCAGTGTCTGAAGGCCATCCTTTTTCTGGGAACCCTATCTGACATCTGGGACCCTAAAATTTAATCTAAATTTGTGATAAACGAATGGATCAAACTTATCTTGGCTTCCTAACAACTTCCAAAAATTGTAAACAATACTCTCAATATCATAAACCATAACTTCTAACATTTTAAAGCTGACCTTCATCCTAAAACTAATCTCCTATTGCTCTATCTCCTCCCCTCCCTCCATTTAAATTGGATTTTTTTGCACAAATCTCACCTAGTCAAGAATGATGTCTGCTCTGTTCCTGTGTGGAAGGGGTGTGTCCCTTCCCCCCAATCAGCTCTCAGAGCTCTCCTCACTGAGCTCTGCAGTGTGTTATTTCAGCTCTCTGCCCATTTGTTTTCTGACAGTTCAGACAAGCCTTTTAAATTCTGGGCTGTACAGAAGAGAAGACTGCAGATAAACAGGTACAACCTATGCAGGAGGACTTGTTTCATGTACGTATCACCTGAGGCCAGTCACTTCAATGGGTAAGGGTTTACAACCACTTTAAAACTCTCCAATGAAGACACACAGAGCAATAAAAACCTGAAGAAAGTTTTAACCTTTTTCCACTCTTTCAAAATGAAAAAGAATTACAGTTAGGGTTTAAAACTAAACTGTGATGAGAGTTGGAATTGTATTTACTTCTTTTCACAACACTTTTCTTATACAATTTTTATTTTGACGTTTTACTGGTGAATTCCATCGTGTACCATCACCTACTAAGAATCGTGCCCTGTACATACAATGAAACCACCAAGAATTTGTACCGTCAAGCTTTGTGGCCTCTATGGTCTATGGACACAGTGTAACCGCCAACAATTGCTTCCCTGTAGGTGCAGAGATTTTATACTGTAATCATTAAGCTTTGCCTCCTATGTGTAGAATAAAATTAGCCATATACTTCTATTCTATTTTATTACATTTCTATACCGTTCTTAAGACCCCCATCTAAACCTGTAAGATGATTGTAAGTGCAGCCATGCAGAGAGCACTGGCAACCAATCCCTCTATGCAAAATAATGCGAACTTCTATTTGGAGAACTGTTTTACCACTAGCTAGATTTTGTAAAAAATGAACGTTCAGTAAAGCATTCAGAAAAGCAAGTGCCAACTGGACATTCCATTATTGGGTGAGCTGGGGTGTGTAATATGCCTAATCTGTGTAAGGGTTAGTACACCCTGAAGGGCCGGAAATATGACTTAGAAAGAAGACCAGTATGAGTTCCTGGTGACCCCGTGGATGTAAGATGGCAAGGAGTTCCCTAGAAGGTGAGAGGGATATGCAAATCATTCCAGTTACTATGCTCCAAGCCTTCCACCATGGCTTCACTGACCGAAGGGTGCTGGTTCCAAAATGGTTTATGATCCATTGGCAATTGTAAGACAAACAGCAAGGATGGAGCCACTCGACTTTCTAAAGGCCATAATGATTGTGTTAATATTTGGAAAACTCCACTTGCTCCCTTATATATTTCACTCCACTAGCAGCAAAGAATAAGCTCCTAATGGAGTGAAACTTACAAGCAGCGCAGATGGATTTTAACTGTTTTGAATAATAAAATTACATTCATTCTGGACTTTTGGAAGCTGGGCAGCTCCATCCTTGCTTTTTGTCTTACATGTGAGAAGGATCGGTAACATTAGGCCTCCTGGAGTAGGAACTGGCTTAACAACCCACCGCTAGAGGGCCTTTTAAAAAACTTGAATTGTGAACTAGAGATAAGCAAATTGACTGAGGAACGTCTTCCTCTGTTGCTGCTGTATTATCCATCTGCAGTATGGACAGGGTTAAACTGAATATTAATGCAGAAGTACAGCAACCATCTTTAAGGAGACCACTCTGCAATGCTCATCTATGGAGGGTCTTCAGTGCAGGGGGTAGCCATCTTGGCTGGGTCTGGATCTATTTTGGAGGTCTGTGACTAGCTAAGGCAAGAGAGGAAAGAGGAGGAGTTGGGAGAGGGTGGTGAAGCAAGCAGAGGTGTGGAAAAAATGGTCTGCTGGCTGAATGCCGTAGCTGACCATAATTGAGTGAGACCTCACTGTGCAGGAGCTTGCCTCAGAGACTAAGGACTGTCTCCCTGGGAGGGTGTGAGGTGTGATTTCGATGCCTGGTATGTTTAGACTGTACTAGAGAGCACTCCCACTGCTTGTAAGGAAGGAAAAGAGGGACTGTCTCAGTAGGATTGAAAGAGAGAGGTCACAGCAACTTATGTCCTGTCTGAGGCCTTGAACTGAATCAAAGCATGTGTCTGGAGACCCAGAAGAGGGCGCCCAGGGTCTGGTGAGAGACTAACAGTGTACAAGTCAATCTGTTTTCCTGCTAAGGACTGCTGTGCTTTCTTCAAGCCCCCCAACTTTGTTGGCCAGTGTTTTTTTTTCCATCAATCACTGGCCAGTGGGATAAAACAGGGACTGTTACAGCGAGTTAGGACTGTCTTTTTAATTGTTGTGATTTAAATGCAATGTTCAGGTCTGTTAATTACTGTTATGCAGAATACTGCAGAGGTATGACCATATCTCTCAAAGTAATGTTATTGTCTCATTGATTGTATAAGTGTAGCACTACCCCCTTAGGAGTTGCTGAAGATTTGGGTCCCCCTATAGTCTTGCACAGCCAGGCATCATGCATTTCCTTTACTCAGACTTGCACCGAGAGATAGAAACCAATCCTTGAGCTTTGTTTTGAATTTTATTAAGGATTAAGAACTTGGAGGGGGTAATGGGGTGTATGGGATGCCCAAGGAAATGGCAACTGAGGACAAACTTTCTTAAACTATATTACAAGTTGTATGCACAAAAATCCTCTTCTGGAGAGCTAGCCAGCATCTCCCAATGCACCTCTCAAAACCCCAGATGATCCTCAATCCAGCTGTTTGGAAGAATCCCTGGGCAGGGGATCCAGTAGTAACTACTAGAAGGGCAATAGTCACAGCTGTAGAGTGAGTTAGGTTTCCCATCCAAATACTCTCTCCCCTTTCTGGCCCAGGGGGTGTAGGTGTATTCAATGAGTCCTTCTCCCATGATGCTGTAGGGGCGTGGCTGCTACCAGGCCTTTAAGCTGGGCCGCTCCTTCCCTGCTGCCAGGTGGTCCTCTCTCAGGGGGCCAGTGAAGTCCACAGCTTTTCTCCTTTCAGGCATCACTACTGGAGGTGAGTCCCTTCCAGCCTGGGCTCACTCAAAGGCTTCTGCACCTCAACCTTACATCTCTCTCTCTTCCACCTGAACCCTCCTGCTTACCTTTAAGGGTTGTCCTGGTCCTTTGCCAAGCCTCCGGTTGGGGATTGGCCAGGATCCCTCAAGATTACAATCCACAAACTGCCTTTAGACCTTCCTCCAAAGCTCTAGAGCAGAGGGAAATTCCAGAGGGGCTGGTTTGAACAGTTCTGACCAAAATATAACCTTCTGACTATCACAAACAGGCTGCTACTCAGCCCTCCTCTCTAACAGTAAGGATTCTAGCTCCGTCTAGCTAACTAGGGGGGTCCTACATACATGAACTTGCTAATTCTTTCTTTTAGCCTATATTTGGATTAAACAAATATTTGAAAAATTCAAGGTGTGTCAGTAAGTGCTTGGTGAGCAAGATGTGCCATCTTCAAGTGCGCAGAGAAATCACAAAACAATTCAGCAAGCCACCGCTCTGGGGGTCGCGCTACACAAATAACATGTAAGCAGTGGTTATGATCCATTTTAGGCTTGTCCTGTTCCCTATTTGGTGTGGGCTGGGATTCTTTCCCTGAGATAAGGTATAAAAGGGGAGGGAGGAGTTGTAGAAGGGGCTGATGGGAAGGAAAAGCCTCGTAGTCCTCAACACATATTAGGAAAGGAGCCACAAGAGTTTTCCCCTTGGTGAGCCCCATCTGGCTCACAAGAACCTTCAGGGTATGGAAGTGAAAGGATACAGTTCTAGAAATCAAATGCTGACTGGCAACTCCTCTCTCCAGGATATTTAAAGCTGCTATTTGTGGGGTTTTCCCTGAGGCTTGGATGTGTAATGATATTCACAATTCAGTAAATTTTTTCGAAATGAAATTACTAGACGTTCGTTGTTGGGAGGAAAAATCTAGAAATTGTGGAGCCTGAGTCAGGAGAGGCTAAACCCTAATGCATAACCTTTGGACAAGATGGAGAAGTCAACAACACCCAAATCCCCCCATGTAGGATGCCCCTGGTGTAGCATGTGCTGTTGCTGATGACCACTAGGGAACCTGCTAACAAACACATTGGAGGACCTTTATATCTTGCATGGTGGAGCAAGTATTGGA
The DNA here is from genome assembly GCF_062004578.1 of Staurois parvus. NCBI lineage: Eukaryota > Metazoa > Chordata > Amphibia > Anura > Ranidae > Staurois > Staurois parvus. The sequence goes on from NW_028319066.1 coordinate 1,907,418, forward strand.
CACCATTGGACTGAATCACCAGTAGAACAGATTTTCCATGACACACTCTTCTTTAGCATACACATCAAGGGAATCTCAGTTCAAAAACACATCTGTTATTATTCATAATAATTTTTCAGACATTTGATTGATTTTTATCTTTCACATAGGTATTTATCATTCTCGTTGGCTCCATTGCAGAAAATAATGACAGATATGGAAAATAATGATTATTACAGCATAGAGAGCCTTTTGTCATCTGTAAATTAATGCTTGGACATGCAGCTCTTCTCTAATTAAATAAAATGTTTTCACAGCATCTGTCAGCTTGCATATAATAGGGAATCCACAGTGAGGAAGTATAGAAGCTGCCATTGCCGAATGTTAACAGCGGCTTGGCTGTCATGTTGATCCACTGGTGTTAATAATTTCAGAGTCACTGACCTGAGCACATTTGCAGATTAAAAGCTCTACCTTTACTCTGACTTTCTTTATCTGCATACTTATTATGACTTATTACCTCCGAAGTATTGAAGCCATGGGACTAGCATGACAGTCAGGCAACTAAGCTTTCCACAAAGAGGTCTGCAATAACATTCCTCACATATATCTGTTTGTACAGGTTTAATCCTTGTTGGAAAACACTGGCCTGCACTCTTTTTCGCTAGTAAGGTTTAATCCTTGTTGGAAAACACTGGCCTGCACTCTTTTTCGCTAGTATATTTTGGCCTGTTTTCCCTGGTTACAACTGTTCTGTTGCTGGCAGATTTTATAATGACATCCTCTATATTGCTCACAGTGTATAGTTTCAATTTAGTTCCAAAACTGTCCTGCTGCTAGCTAATGTTGCACTGCTGCATTTTCTTGTTGTGAAACACCTGCCTGTACTGTTTTTCGCTTGTAAATTTTGGCCTATTGTCTTTGGTTAAAACTGTTCTGCTGCTGCCCAATTTTACAGTGACATCCTCTATATTAATCTCAGTACATAGTTTCAATTCAGTTACAAAACTGTCCTGCTGCTAGCTGATTTTACACTGCTGTATCTTCTGCAGCACCTTAATTCTTTCAGTAAAACACCTGCCTGTGCTATCTTTCGCTAGTACATTTTGTCCAATTCTCCCTCATTGAAAATGCCCTGCTGTTGGCCAATTTTATGCTGCTGTATCATCTGAGATTTTTTAAAGTATATCTAAATTCAAGAACAAAAAAATAACATATTGCAACTTACGAGTAGTACTGCATTAGTTTTCTTTTTTTTAATTAAAGAGGTTTACATGTTTACTTTAATTCTTAATGAAAGATTGATAGAAAATGGCAGGACAGTTTTGCATCAGAGAATAGGGATAGTCAGAGCGCACTACTGGACAGTTTCTATCTACGGCTCAAAGTGGGTCTATTACCATTTCATGAAAAAGCATTTTTACTGCTAAAGACTTTTTTTTTTTCAAAGTGAAATGAATGAGATTGGGGTGCACCTTCTGCTGTATGTAAGCCAAGATCATTGCAAATAAGAAAAAAAATAAATTTTACAGATTAATATGAACAGCCAGTGTATGCTGTCAGCAAGACTGTCTGTGAAAACCCTACTGTTCTGCGACACAACAGACAGCTTTAGGACATCTCCCAAGCATGATATTTAATCTCTTGCCATCTACTTAAAGCATGCAGTATGTGCAGTGGCAAAGAGGCTGGAATTTAATATCCACATACGTGTCAATGGGCAACCAAGGTTTCTGTGCTTAAAAGCGTGCTCACTGCGCGCTCCCAGCGCTGTGATTGTCCAAGACAGCTCCTGCTCTCTAGTAGCCAGCAGGACTGGCTCACAATCAGGGGTGGACTGACAACTCATGGGGCCGCCGGGCAATAGGGGATCATGGGGTCCCTGTGTCCTCACCCACACCCAAAAAAGCCTATGAAGAAGCCAATGAAAGGTACCAGGGGCATAGGGGCAGGGGCATGGGGCCCCCTACTGATCCCGAGTGCTCAAATGGTCAGTACGCCCCTGATCACAATCGTGTGACCACTGGCATGTAAGAGGGGTTTTGTGGTTGGCTATAATTGGCACCAAGAGCACAAGTCCCTACCCCCGTTCCAGTCCTGCTAGAACACTGCCCCTCCTGCTGAGGCCGAACCATCCGCCATCTTGTGCCCCAATCCATGCCAGAGACCACCACACGACATTCCTGGCCTTTATATCCCCAAAGGAAGGACTGCCCACACATAAACAGTCACATCACATCGACATACATGCTGGAGTCACTTGACAACACATAGTCAATCACATTTAATGGACAGTCTGCAGCAGCCACATGTGAAAGCATATGGAGCATCTTGCCAGACATTTCTCTTACAGTCTCTCATCAACCCAGGGTCGTTAGTACTCATAGGACTGTGCTCTTTGTAGTCACCACCTCCTTATGTACACCTCTCCTGGGACCCTCCAGGGAAGCAGCCTCACTCAGGAGACTCTTGGCTTTCCCTAAAAGGCCTTTTGCTATCTGCCCTAGCCCCCACCTCCACAAGGGAAAGACAGTCTACAGCCGGCTCTTCCTGCAGGTCTACTCTTCCTGGCTCCTGCGCTGCCCAGAGCATACATGTGCTGGTTATATCCGCATAGGTGTGGGGTGTTTAGCTCCCATGAAACAAGTGTGTCTGTGCTCCTCCCAACTTAGATTATATGTGGGTGCTGACTGACCCCTAACATCACTGCAGGAGGACTCTACCAATAGGGCCTAGCACCTGATAACACTGCCTGCTGTACCCAGGCACTTTTCTGGTACAGAGCCACCTAGTGGCAAAGTAGCTAACCGCACCTGCCTACAAGCAGCCATGTTTTATTTTTTACCCAAGCTAGCCTTGAGCTTTAAAGCTTAACTTCAGGATTGTATATAAAAAAAAAAATCCCCTTGTGATGGGGTCCCCCCATGATGCATGGGTTAAAAGGTCATTACTTTTAGAGGAACTGGAACATGCTGCATTGCTCTAGTCCTCTTCAGTGATGTCTTCTTCTCCTTGGCCTTCTAGGCTGTGGGTGATCCTTCAACAGGGCTGGAACAAGGGAAGGGGGGATGGAGGGGCCCGAAGCCCTAGGCGGCACAATTCACTTAAGGAAGTAGGGCGCAGAACAGGTGAAGTGCCAGCAACATTCTGCTAAAACCTTGGATGAGTACACTGAATGTACATAGCTTACAATACCTGCAGTCAGAGCCAGAGCTTACAACGCTGTGCCGAGTGCGCTCCTGCACCCAGCCCTACCCTAGGCCAACCCTTCACTTCCCTGTCAGGCAGAGTGATCTCTGCCTGACAGGTGCTTTCTAGTCTCAGCCCAGCGTGACGTCATAGAGAGGCTGGGAGGCATGGTAAGATAAGAGTGTAGAGTGCTGCCGCTGGTGCAACCCAGAGGAACCAGCGTTGAACAAGTAAGCATATGGGCATCTGTAGGTGAATTGGTTAACTCTTTGGAGGGGGGGGGGTTAGGGATGGTTAATTCATTACCAATGGTATTTGTAATATGCAGCGTGAAGAGGGTTAATGTTCTGCCCACCCACTGATGCATTAGTGGCCAGTGGCAGGTAATTAACCCCTTTGTGCTGCATTAGTGACACCAGTATCAGTGCTATTTAAATCCTTTATGCTGCAGCATGAAGGGGTTTATCAACTCTGATATTGGTGTCACTAATGCATCAGTGAGCAGGTGGAACATTAACCCTCTTCACGCATATACAAATACCATTGGTAATGAATTAACCACCCCCCCCCCCAAAGAGTTAACCAATTCATCTACAGATGCCCATCTGCTTACTCATTCCAAGCTGGTTCCTTTGGGTTGCACCGGCAGCAGCACTCTACACTCCTCACTTACCACACCTCCCGACTTCTCTGTGACGTCACGCCAGGCCGGGACTGACCAGTGGGCAGGCAGAACATTAACCCCTTCATGCTGCATATTACAAATACCATTGGTAATAAACCGCCAACCTGCTGCAGAACATATACTGCAATGGGGCAGCAGCTACAGGCATCGTGATGTACCAGTACGTCGCTGCCTGTTTTAGGATTATGGGTGCATGCGCATGCGATGGGGGGGGGGCAGTTTGCCATCTTCGCCCTGGGCACTGGATGACCTTGTCCTGGCACTGTCCTTCAGCATCATCATATACAAGGGCTGTTAACCTTGCATTGTACATAGAGGAGTTGAGCATGTGACCGTGACTGAGAATACCTTAGAGCAAGACCAGTAAAATGGATGGAGGAAGGCTGCTGGAGCCAGGGATAAGGTAAGTATTACTCTTTATTTCGGCAACCCCTAGACTTAGGAAGCATTTATCCATTTGAAGGTTGGGGGGCCCCAATGCGAGGGTACTTTTTTTCCAGCCTGGAGTTCACCTTTAAAGAACTAAAGTGATGATATCTCTCCAGCATTATAAATAAATTATCTCTAAATGGGTACTTGGAGTAAAATATATTCTTTCTTCAGTTTATAAAAGTGCTATCAAACACACAATCCTATTTTCTATTCCTTTTGTAATACGGTGTGGAAAATCAATCAAGCATTGTTTCACATCCACAGTAATATGAAATTGCTGGAAATGCGCAGTTTCGCTACATTTCCTAATTCATAATACATTCGATTCTTACCATGAATGAGAAATGAAAAAAAGTTCACTGGAAGGACAGCAGCAAACAGAGACTAAACAATTCTCATTTTCATTGTACCTAAAGCAAGGACTACCTGGGATGTTGTTATCAAAATTCAATGGTTCTGCCTTTCATCTTCCCATGATGCATTAGATGAAAAAAAAAAAAAAAATCAGATTAGTAGTAATGATGCTCTATAGCAAGCAGATTTTGGAAAGTGTAATTTTAGAGTCATTAGAAAAACTGAAGATGTGTTGTTATTATTGGTTTCCGTGTGTTAAAGAGGAACTTTGTGCAAAATTAAAAATGTCATATATGATTCAGCCTATTATACTATCATAGTATTTACCAGGGGCGGACTGACAACTCATGGGGCCCCCGGGCAATAAGGAATCATGGAACCCCTGTGTCCTTGCCAAAACTCAAAAAAGCCTATGAAAAAGGTACCAGGGGCATCTCATGGGGCCCCCTAGTGACCCCGGGCCCTCGGGCAGTGCCCGAGTTTCCAAATGGTCAGTCTGCCCCTGGTATTTACACAACAGTTTTTGTTTTTTTCTCTTCCCCCCATGTAACATAGATTTATTACCTATTCATTCATGCCAAGTAATCCATTATTCTTTAACTTTGTCTTGCCACCCTTTGGGAAAGGTAGTTTTAGATCAGCCATTCATAATGAGCATGCTGTGGAATTCGAGGGTCCCTCCAGAGTTTACTCAAGTTTCTCCGAGTTGTGGATGATTGAACTCCCATTTGATATTGTCTACACAGCCATTCTCAATCAGGGTTATGTGGAACCCTAGGGTTCCTCTAGGGTTGACTAAGGGATCCTTTAGCTATGGCTAACTGACCTGCCATAGAATATGAGGCTGTCTACTAGGGGTGGACTGACCGTTCGAGCACTCGGGCACTGCCAATCCACACCCATGCAAACTGTCAAGGTCCTACCTTTCTTCAGAGCTTGTGCATCTCCATGAGCTGGCATCCATCTTGGTTTTCTGCAAAGCATGGTGGGAACCTTTATGCCTTCAGGCTTCTGCGGCTCCTCCTCAGAAGGGTGTGGTTGAGCACATTTAAACCTGCTGTCTGCAAGTGTGCTCTGCACTTGTGTCCTGTATGTTGCCCTGTTGCAAGCTCTTGTGTTGTTCCCATTGCTCTCCTGGTAACCGACTCGGCTTGGACAAGACTACTCTCTGCGTTAACCCTTTACCTGACCTTCCGTTGCTGAACCCGGCCCGTGACCTGAGTATTCTTTGCCTACCGTCTAGTACTGTCTGCTCCGTTGTTATTGACTACTCTACTCGTGTTCCCATCTAGCTCCCACCAGCTGTACGCCATTGGCGGCAGTCGTTATCGCAGCTGGGGTCACTCGGGGGCCGCGACCTGGTCTCAGGCTGCGTCAAGTCCATCCCCACCATCAGGGGCCCTGGTGAAGGGTAGCCTGGGGCTTAGACTCCGCGCCCTGAGGGGCTCTGGTCTGTGGGTAGTGGCTGTCGTCAGTCGCAGCGTGACAGTACCATAGGCCTGCCTGCCCATTCCAGCGTTCCTGCCCTGACACAAAGGGACATGTTCACCCATGCAGGATGCATATATGTTTGGTGCAGCCCTGTGCAGGTAGCCTGTTGAAATCAATGACAGTTGGCTGACTGCATGGATCTGCACAGATCTCCAAACACATCCCAAAATGTACAACTGTGCAGTTCCAATGCACGTGTCAGATGGCAGACAGACTGAATTTTGATCTGTGCATCAGACCTTCATGGATTTACACTACGGGATGCACCTGGAGATCCATACAGGTCCATTGGGCCCTCCACCTGTCTTTGATTTCAGCAGGTTGCCTGCAGAGGGCTGCACAGAACACTTGTGCATCTCACATGGTGAAGATGACCCTTTACACGGGTGTATGAATTAGTATGCCTGTGTGAATAAGGTCTAAAGCAGAACTAAAAAAATAAATAAATCTAGGAGGTAGTCCTTTTTGGTAGAAGAGACTTCAGATGTCTCTTCTGTCAAAAATTGTTCTTTCCCCTTACTCCTAGCATTTTACTTTTTGTTTAACCCACCTGTGTCACTTGTGCATTGCAATGTACACACCTATTATCTGTAAGATGTAGAAAATGAAGTTGGGTGCTAAGAAGATGTAATTCTCATGTGCAAACACAGAAATTACATCATCTATGGTGCCCTATGGCTGAAGATAGAAGACAAATGACCAAGGAAAAGCAGAGGAGGAGGTGACAGTGGTGGGGGAAAGAAAAATGTTGTGGAACTGTCAGTGTTGGAGAAGGGCAAACCTGCTTACTTGACTATAAGGGCAATAGCTGTCCAACCTCAGCCATCATAATGTAGCTTTAAAGTGGAAAGTTTGCTCAGCTCACCTCCCCTCCAGCTATGTACCAACATCAAGATTTGGTATCTTGGGCCATTTTATTGACTGGCCAGCCCAGAATGACATAACTCTTGTGCATGCGCATGGGAGCTACTTCATCCTTGCACAAAAGCATACCAAGAACTTACTCTGAGCTGTGCATGCGGAATGCAATGTACATTATAAAGACATTTGTGAGCAACAAAGTAAGATGTTTTTCGCACAGAAGAGACAAAGTATATCACACAGAATATCCTGCAACTTAAAAGCTTCCTGTTTGAAAAAAAATCAGGGCAAATTATAGCTTTAGGTTTCTGCTACTTCTGGAGGGATGGCATTCTGCACACTGCTTGGGCATCCATGGGCGACCTCAGGGTACAACTTACTGAAAACATGTAAACTTCTAGTTCTGACAGTTGTGGCCGACATGTTGAACAGATGTGTGGTGAATGCATAGTTTTAGTGTATTCCTGAACTTCAAGGGGGTGGAGTTTTCATTTTAGGTAGCCATTTTAAATGCCATGGTTGAATTTAGCAACAAACACAGCACACATTCTGAAAGTGTTGAAGCCTCCTCATGTGCCTGGGTTCTTTTTTCTATTGTTACAGGTAGCTGTTTTTTTCTGAGCCTATCCTCTTCATTGCTTTTTGTCTTCCATGCATAATACAGTCATTCTGTTATTCATTTCAACAGAATGGATCAAAGAATGCCAACTCCTCCAAAAGACCATCCTTTGCAGAGAAGGTAGGTGACTGTTGCCAGTACACCGTTACTTATAACTCCACAGGTCAACTGATGCATTATTTCATTTTCAGCCCTGCCAGATCATATTGCACATCTCAGCACTCCTCCAAGAACATATTTGAGACACCAGCTTCTTTAAGATGCAGATCATTCTTCAAGGGGATGGTGTCACTGTCTCCAACGTTACAGGGAACGAAGGTCAATATCTCCATCAATGCACCATTATTCACCTTTAGGATCTTATGACAGATATCATCACTGGCAGCATCACCCAGATGGATGCTGGCCCTGACTAATTTAGCTCTGCCAAGAAAGCTGTGTGCCAGAACTTTTTCCTGGAAGCAACCAAAGAAAAGGAAGCAGTCAATCACTAAGTGGCATCCCTAATTTTACAAAAAATCTTAAAGAATTTTACGAATCCTAATCAGGCAACAATAGACTGGCAAAGCAGTGCTCTCAGGGTCAGAACGCCTCAAAATGAAAGGTCAAGACAAGCATCTCAAGGAAAGCCTAAATCAGAGGACAGGCTAGTCCTCCTCAGAAGAAAAAGAGTTGGGCAGCTTCAGGTTCTCCTTAGCACAGTTGTTTGTAAAGTCATTCAAACAAGCTCTTCCTTGGGAAGATGCAACTGAAGAACCTCAAAAGAGGAAAAAATTCTTTAAACATTTGAAGAGGAAGTGACCATCTTTCTTTTCACAGATGAAATGGAACAGTGGTGAATTTCACATTGCATAATTACTTTACAAAACTGTATTCATTAAAGACTAATTCTACCTTTGCGAACATATTTCATGTTAGAACCAAACTTAGGGTGGAACATGAAACATGGTAACATTTCATAACTCCTCATATTCCCAAACCGCCCCACTTAACAAAATCCTGGGGTGTTTCTTCCTTCAGGCTTCTGTTTAGTTTTGAATTTAATGTGTCTGTGTGCAGCAAAATTTGGGAAAGAGAAAATACAACAAACAAAATATACCTGAGCTCAAATCTCAATAGCCAATACATGCATTTATCCATCAGGTGCTAAAATATCCCTATTTATTGCAACGTCTGCTTGAAAGGGTATATACCAGTGTGCAGAGGGTCCTTCAGAATTTCTAGGGTTAATATGTGGTTGCACCCCTTTAGCACCTGATGGATACTTGCATGTACTAGCTATTGGGATTTGAGCACAGGTATATCTTGTTTGTTGTATTGTGGGTCAGTAGCCAGACCTGGACCTGGTAGATATCCTCAACTGTGTCTTCTTCCCTATATTGGCATTGTGTCCACAGTAGCATTTGCATAGGCAGAGCAGAGTAGGACTGGCCATAGAGGGATTACTTTGACGCAGTTGTCCAGCTTAAACATGTATTGCAATATGTGTGAACTAAATGTCCCTATTTATTGCAAAGTCAGCTTGAAAGGGTATATAGCAGTGTGCAGAGGGCCCTTCAGAATTTCTAGAAGAAACTTCAAGCCCCATCTCCAGCCATGGCAGATCTCAACAGAGCACAAGTGCAGCAACATCAACACATTTTTAGTCCATCTTTTACTTCCATTAGCCCCATAACTAAAGGTCAGTACTGTGCTACTGGGACTGAAGGAGCCACAATTCATTTATCTGTAGGCTCCAATGCAAAAATGTCATCATTTTAAATTAATTTTTTTTTTATTAATGTGGTTGATTTAATACATTTTTGCAAAAGGTGGAATTTGCCTTTAAATGAGGTAGAAGTGAAAAACCTCAACAATTCTCAGGTTGAAGCAAATCCTGAATCTAGGGGGGTGCTGGGGTGGGCTATGACCCCCCAGATTTTAGTCCACCCCGCACCACCCCAGACTTCTGAGAGTACATCCACAAATCCATGAGACCTGATGGGCAATTGATGTAAGGGGGAAATCTGATGGAGACAGTTGAATAAAAGGAGGCCCTCTGATGGGGCAATTGATGTAAGGGGGACTCTGATGCAGACAGTTGATGTAAGGGGGCACTCTGATGCAGACAGTTGATGTAAGGGGGCAGTCTGATGGGGACAGTTGATGTAAAGAGGGCACTCTGAGGGGGTCAATTGATTTAAGGGGGAACTCTGATGGAGACAGTTGATGTAAAGGAGGCACTCTGAAGGGGCAATTGATGTAAGGGGGAACTCTGATGAGGCAAATGATGTAAAGTGGCACTCTGAAGAGGCAAATGATGTAAAGGGGCACTCTGATGAGGCAGTTGATGTAAGCAGGGACTCTTACAGGAGCCCTGACATAAGGAGGAACTCTGAGAATGCCTGATATAAGGGGAGACTCTGTTAGCAACACCTGATATAAGGGGGCACAGGTTCTGTTTAATCACTCTAAACTATTGACAGCCCAATTCATGCTCGCATTCCCTGTGCACTCTTGCACCACCTCTGCACTACCTGTCTGACGTTACTTCTGGGTTATGACTCTGTGATACAGAAGTATGCCAAGTGAAAGGGAGAATACTGCCTCCCTGTCATTCTATTGAAATGAATCCCCCTTTTTTTTTTTACTGCACCCCCAGATCAGATAGACTAGATCCGGGGGTGCAAGACTGATGTGGTCTTAATGAAGGTGTCATGGTCAGAGGTCAAGCTCAGAGACCAATAGCTATAGAAGTAGAGAGGCATCCACTAACCAGCAGGTCACCCTAGCAGATGACATGGGCTTACCTCTAAGCATTAACCGGTGTTCACCAGAGCTCCTAATGGTGGAGATGGGTTTTGCTGTGCGTTAGTACCAGGTTGCAGTCCTCAGGATCGCCCCACTAGGAAGTGAGCAAGCTGGGGCCAATAGCAAATATAGTGGGTAGGGAGCAAGAAAAAGTGTAGTTGAGCAACAAGCCAAAGGTTGGTTAACAAGTGGTAGTGGAAGTATGGATGGCAGCAGGAGAGACAAGAGTGAGATATTGGCTGGAGAGAGCATAAGGTTCTGGCAAACTGAAAGTGCAGTGATATGGCTTAAATCAGAAAGTTCATGAGAAGTAAAAAGAGCTCATGGTTCACCAAAAACAAACAAACAGGGAGCTGTCCATCATCTCAGGTGGCTCAGCAAGAAGAGGCATTGCCAGAAATGGCAGAGGTTGCAGGTTCTGACCAGGGTCCTGGCAGAGGCTCACTAGACACATCATGTTACTGTTGGACAATGTTGTATCATTTGAAAATTTCTTGGACAGATGCAACAACTAAGGCATCAAGAAGATATATACTTGACAGCTGGAGAAGCCTGGAAACCTGTGGTAGTAATGGCCTCAGTCTAAAGAGCTGTCTGGGTTGAGAATGCTGAGTTAGCAGTATTGGACAATCTCTTTAAAGCTGATATACTTACTGTTGTGAGAGACATAAAACTGACCTCCAGATTCATGGCCAAGGCAGCCATAGATATTATCAGATCCATAACAAGGATCATGTTGTGATCAGTCACATCAAAAGGAGCATTGTAGGTGGCGGACCCTGCCTCAAAAAGGGACGGTGCACATTTCTCCTTGGGGGTCAATCCCTGCTTTCCACACCCACCTCAAGATAGAAGGACAGAGATCTGCACTTACAGGCAGGGCAAAGAGTTTTGCAGGTCATGAAAAAGCACACAGTCCTCTTTATCTAAGTTTTCTAAGGGAACTGGGGTTTGCCTTTCCTCCTACTTCACTCATACTCACATTCTGAAAAGGCTTTGGATGGAGGAAATCTTGATGTTGCCAATAATTCCCAATTGGCCAGAACGCCTGTGGTACCCACTACTGCTATGGTTGAACAATCTAAATCTCCTGTGTCACTGACCAGTATTTCAACCAACATTGGAGAAATTCTGTCTGATGGCTTGGATATTGAATGAAACATACTGTCCAGCTTACTCAGTTCAGGAAGAGTTGTCAATACCTTCTTAAGAGCCATGGAAACCAGCAAAGTTTGGCAACAACTAAAAGCCTTTTTTCCTCGTCCCAAGGATTCCCAGCCTCAGATCCACAAGTATATAATGTCTCAGGCTTCCTACAATGGGGGTTTGACATGGGTCTCAGTTTAAGCACATCTCAGGCTTTTCAGCTTTTTCTAAAACTCAATGGACCTCCAGTGAGTTAGTTGTTCAATTTTTCAGAGCAGTGATATGGATATGCGATCTGTGCCTTGACACCGATGGGAATTATGTCCATGTAACCACACACACAGCACTATATATTATTTACAACATTAAAGAGGAACTTCACCCCTACCAAGCTATTATTTTATTCCCTAGTAAATTCCCCCGTAAGGAAATAAAAAATACATACCTACAAGTCCATGGAGTCCAATGTTGTTTTTCTTCCAGCCCAATAGAAATTTGACGGCAGATGATTGAATGTAGCTTTCATTTTATTCAGACAGTATCAGCATCCACGGCTCTTTTTTTACTTTACAGGTATTAGCAATAACATTATTTATTATTATTATTACACAGCATTTATATAGCGCCAACAGTTTGCTCAGCGCTGTACATTACAATGGGAGACAATACATGAGACAGTACAGTAACAATACAATACAATACACGAGGGGTTAAGGGCCCTGCTCCTTGGAGCTTACAATCTAGGAGGGAGGGGAGAGTGGTATAGGAGGAAATAGCTGTGGGGGATGGAGTGGTGGGGAGAGTGGAGGAGATCAGCAGTTAGGTGAGGGTGGGGTAGGCTTTCCTGAAGAGATGGGTTTTCAGGGTGCGCCTAAAGGTGAGGAGGGTAGGTGACAGTCTGATGGATTGGAGTAGTGAGCTCTAGAGGATGGGGGAAGTCCTGGAGAAGTCCTGGAGATGGGCATGGGAGGAGGAGACCAGGGAGCTGGAGAGTAGGAGGTCTTGTGAGGAGCAGAGAGTGCGTTTTGGGTGGTAGATGGATATCAGGTCGGTGATGTAGTTTGGGGCAGTATTATGAACAGCTTTGTACGTCAGTGTTAGTATTTTGAATTTTATGCGTTGGGCAATCGGAACCCAGTGGAGGGATTGGCAGAGGGGGGTGGCAGATACGGAGCGGTTGGTAAGGTGGATGAGTCTGGCCGCAGAATTCAGGATAGACTGAAGCAGGGATAGCCTGTGTTGGGGTAGGCCGGCGAGGAGGGAGATACAGTAGTCAAGGCGTGATATGATAAGGGAGTGAATGAGTTGCTTTGTAGTTTCTGGAGTTAGGAACGTACGTATATTTAATACTAATTTATATTAACCACTTGCCTACCGCCCTTCAGCAGATATACTGCTACAGGGCAGCCGCTCTGCGCAAAATCGCATATATATATATGTGATTTTGAAGTTCCGGGAAGGGGGCACGCGCGCGTGTGCATGCCGCCCTACCTGCGCTGCCACTGGTTGCAGCAGATGTCAATCACCAGGTCCGATTCTTGGCCAGCACTCGGTGATTGCTGCTAAAGCTGAGAGGGGAGAGATCTGTGTGTAAACAATACAGATCTCTCTCCTGTCAGCAAGGACATGCTGCTTTCTCTCTCTCTGCACAGCATGTCTCCCTAGGAAAACAACACACAGTGTAAGCACGACACAGCACACAGTTAACCCTTTGATCACCCCAGATGTTAACCCCTTCCTGCCCAGTGTCATTAGAACAGTGTCAGTGGGTTTTATTAGCACTGATCACTGTATTAGTGTCACTAGGGATGTTAGTGGCCATTAATCAGTTCCCCCCAAGTGTCAGAATGCCCGCCGCAGTTCCGCTATAAGTCGTTGAACTCCGCCAATACTAGTATAATAATATACAGTAAATAAATAAAAATTCCAGTATGTATACCACCATTTGTAAATGCTATAACTTTCACATAAACCGATTAATTTACATGTATTGGGATTTTTTTTTAGTCAAGACATGGAGCAGAATACATTTTGGCCTAAATTTACAAAGAAATTTGATTTTTTTTATATTTTATTGGACATATTTTATAGCAAAAAGTCAAAAATATTGTTTTTTTTTTTTTCAAAATTGTCAGTCTTTTTTAGTTTATAGCGCAAAAACTAAAAAAGGCAGAGATGATCAAATACCACAGAAAGAAAGCTCTAATTGTGGGAAAAACATGAGATATATTTTATTAATGTACAGCATTGCTTGATCGTGCAGTTGTCAGTTAAAATAACACAGTGCCGTGTCGCAAAAAATGGCCTGGTCAGGAAGGGGGGGGAGGGGGGGTGTAAATCCTCTGGAGGGCAAGTTGTTAAAACCAAGCTGCTTTTTGTGAGTTTTTTAGTGAATGTAATCAATCAGCATACTATATCCCACCCAGGCTTTTGTCTTGAGTGCAGAGGCGGACTGACCATTTGGAAACTCGGGCACTGCCCGAGGGCCAGGGGTCAGTAGGGGGCCCATGAGATGCCCCTGGTACCTTTTTCATAGGATTTTTTGAGTTTGGGCAAGGACACAGGGGCCCCATGATCACTTATTGCCCGGGGTCCCATGAGTTGTCAGTCCGCCCCTGCTTGAGCGCCATTTTCCAGGGGGGGCAGCGCTGCCCCTCCGGAAGAAGGGACACACGTGAGTATGGAGGTCGGACCCAGTGAGGCTCCGCTCTGCCATGTGGGATATGAAAGAGGCTACTGGACGGTGGCATAGCACGATTGTCATTTCCGGGGACGTCCAGATAAGTAGCTTATCTCACCCGGGCTTTCCCGATCATAGCTCCGGCGATATCGGGCTGTGAAGACGAGTGCTGTAAAAACTAACTCTCTCTCATTGGGGTGGGTGGCCCAAACTTTTTTGTTGCCTAGGGCAAAAAAATGGTGTCATTTACCATTGTGTATATGCCCACATGCATGACTCTATAGTCACATGGACTGCACAGGTATGAAAAAGGAGGAAATGAATAGCTTAAAAGGGAACTGAAATATGAGCATGCTCAGTAGAGGTCACCAGCTGGTCTACACAATCACAGGCTGCAATGGGGACACAGAGAAGATGGGAGGGACAGTTGAAGGCAGGATTAACCAGGTATACTTTGTCTACACAAAACAAAGGCTTTAGTAGTTTTGTATGCTACACTCTATTATATAGCATGTAATCAGGGATGGACTGACCATTCATTGGGGTACTCGGGCACTGCCAGAGGGCCCAGGGTCAGTAGGGGGCCCTATGAGATGCCCCTGGTACCTTTCATAGGCTTGTTTGGGTGTGGTTTGAGTGTGGGTGAGGACCCATGGTCCCCTATTGCCCGGGGGCCCCATGAGTTGTCAGTCCGCCCGTGCATGTAATGAGAGCTTTTCATAGTCTAGGTTTAATGAAACTGTAAGAATAGAAACACAAAAACAGATGAGAAACTAAGAGATCTATTAGTAAAAAGCAGCACATAATACACATAGGCAAACCTTTAGCCCCTTGATAGCCCTAGATGTTAACCCCTTCCTATCCAGTGTCACGAGTACAGTGACAGTGTACAGTATCGCATTAGCACTGATCACTGTAATAATTTCAATGCAGAAGTCAGTGGCAGTTAGTCAGTTCCCACCAGCGTAAGTTAATGTCAAATTGCCCACCGCACTATTGCAGTTCTGTTATGAGTCGCTGATCACTGCCATTAGTAGTGTATAAAAAAAAAAGATCCAGTATACAACCCATGGTTTATAGTAACCATAACTTTCACACAAACCAGTCAATATACACTTATTGGGATTTTTTTTTTTATCAAAGACGTAGCAGAATACATTTTAGCCAAAACTTATGAAGAAATTAGATTTTTACTGGATATATTTTGTAGCTGAAAGTAAAAAATATTGGGGTTTTTTTTTCAAAAATTTCGGTTATTTTTCATTTATATCGCAAAAAATAAAAAACCTATTTGTATGAAAAGAATGATATAAATTTCATTTGGGTTGCATGACCACACTGTATAGCAAAAAATGGCCTGGTCATAAAGGGGGTAAAATCTTCCGGAGCTGAAGTGGATAATAACCATTGTGCATCGTAGTGTTTTTATTGATATACAGTGCAGGGAGACCATTTCCTACCCTCAATATTGTAAAAGAGACTTTGTATCTCTTCTGTAGGAAATGCTTCTTGCCTGCCTGCAAGCTAGCTTATTCAGCTTACACATTGAGCCACGTGTGTGCGTTGTGTATGTGCCAGACCTTGAGCGCGGGATCAAATACCTCTTTTGTGCCAAATACCAAAATACAAAAATACAATAATAAAAAAATACAAAAAGAATATAAAATAAAAATAAAAAATATAAAAATAAAAAAAACTAAAATGCCAAAAAATGCCCTACCCAATGGAAGATAGAAAAAAGATGGCAAAGTTGTTAGTGGCAAGGACAAAGGAGACTGAAATTGTAGCATTGCTAGAGAAAAGATCGCTCTGGGAGGTAAGAGCTGAGAATTTTAGTTCTGCTTTAAAGCTGAGTTCCAGGCACAAAAACTTGATTTAAATATCTTCCTTAATATCCACATAGTATATAAATCTACTTTGAGTGCACCAAATGCCTTTGCAAACCCAGTTATTACCTTGTAATAGTAGCAGTGACTTCATCACTGTGCTGTACATAGCCTGTGCAGACAGCCGCGCTGTGGGAGGGGCCCAGCAGCTCCACCCACTACAGGCTGCCTGCAGAAAACTACAGGAGGAGGCAGCAAGACCAGTCACCCTGCACAAGAAGAGAGAGCAGCAGTGAGTAGTGGGAGGGACTCAACAGGCTCCACCCACTACAGGCTGCCTGCACAAAACTACAGGAGGAGGCAGCGACAAGACCAGTCACCCTGCACAAGAAGAGAGAGCAGCAGTGAGTAGTGGGAGGGACCCAACAGGCTCCACCCACTACAGGCTGCCTGCAGAAAACTATAGGAGGGGGCGGCGACATGACCAATCACCCTGCACAAGAAGAGAGAGCAGCAGTGAGTAGTGGGAGGGACCCAACAGGCTCCACCCACTACAGGCTACCTGCAGAAAACTATAGGAGGGTGCGGCGACATGACCAATCACCCTGCACAAGGAGAGAGAGAGCAGCAGTGAGCTGTCTTTATTACAGGAAGCTCCTGCACAGAGGGAGGAAGGAAGGATTGCCTCCTGAAGACTGTGGATTGCTTTTCAGAGGGTGATGAAAACTGAAACCTATGTGAAATAAGCCTAAGGAAAATTTCAGACAGGCACTTCTTCTGTCACCTCTTATTTAATGCAAAGCTCAAAAAGGTACATGAATTACTTTGCTGTGTTTATCACGCATAGGGAAGCCTATTGAAATGAATGGGCTGCCCTATGAGTGTAGTGCAAGCAATGTACATATACGTGGCACGATTGTGTGGACATCCTTGAAATGCCATAATGTGAATTCAGCATTGGGGGGAACTGTGTGATGAGGGGGCTTTAGGGTAGGTTATCCATGTCTGCAGAGAAACTACCTCTCCTTCTGAAGATACCAGATTGTACAATCACATAATAATATTTATCAGATTTAGTTTATAATAGTTGACGTGTCACTAACCCCAAACAAGCATGAAAATTAGGACTGCCCACTTCACTTGCAGCATGCTTCTTCTGGATAAATAGTAAAATGGTCAAGAAAGGAAACTAGCATTTTTCAGAAGCAACTGATCAGTTTCTGTATTTCTCTTGCACATACGGTACATAGAGAGTGACAGTACATATATATATATATCAGGAAAGTGTAGCAAGAGAAGGAGAGATACAGTATACAGTGCATATGGAAGAGAAAGAAAGAGATTCTCTCTCCATATATATATATATATATATATATATATATATATATATATATACCGTATCTCTCGCTCTATATACTGTATCTATGTATATACTGTATTGGGTAAAATAAGTATTGAACACGTCATCATTTTTCTCAGTAAATATATTTCCAAAGGTGCTATTGACATGATATTTTCACCACATGTCTGTAACAACCCATGCAAATCCAAACATTCAAAGAAACCAAAACACATATGTTCAGAAACTAAAGTGTTACTAAACCCAGGACCCTGCATTCACTATATCTGGTCTCCCTGGACCCTGCATTCACTATATCTGGTCTCCCCAGACCCTGCATTCAGTATATCTTGTCTCTCCACACCCTGTATTCACTATATCTGGTCTCCCAGGACCCTGCATTCACTATATCTGGTCTCCCAGGACCCTGCATTCACTATATCAGGTCTCCCTGGACCCTGCATTCACTATATCTGGCCTCCCCGAACCCTGAATTCATTATATCTGGTCTCCCAGGACCCTGCATTCATTTTATCTGGTCTCCCAGGACCCTGCATTCACTATATCTGGTCTCCCCAGACCCTGCATTCACTATATCTAGCCTCCCCGGACTCTGAATTCACTTGTGGTCTCCTCGGACCCTGCATTCACTATATCTGGCCTCCCCGGACCCTGCATTCACTATATCTGGTCTCCCCAGACCCTGAATTCACTATATCTGGTCTCCCCAGACCCTGCATTCACTATATCTGGTCTCCCTGGACCCTGCATTCACTATATCTGGTCTCCCCGGACCCTGCATTCACTATATCTGGTCTCCCCGGACCCTGTATTCACTATATCCAGTCTCCCTGGACCCTGCATTCACTATATCCACTCTCCCCGGACCCTGCATTCACTATATCTGGTCTCCCCAGACCCTGCATTCACTATGTCTGCTCTCCCTGGACACTGCATTCACTATATCCACTCTCCCCGGACCCTGCATTCACTATATCCACTCTCCCCGGACCCTGCATTCACTGTATCCGCTCTCCCCGGACCCTGCATTCACTATATCTGGTCTCCTCGGACCCTGCATTCACTATATCTGGTCTCCTCGGGCCCTGCATTCACTATATCTGCTCTCCCCGGACCCTGCATTCACTATATCTGGTCTCCCCGGACCCTGCATTCACTGTATCCGCTCTCCCCGGACCCTGCATTCACTATATCTGGTCTCCCCGGACCCTGCATTCACTATATCCGGTCTCTCTGGACCCTGCATTCACTATATCTGGTCTCCCTGGACCCTGCATTCACTATATCTGGTCTCCTCGGGCCCTGCATTCACTATATCTGGTCTCCCTGAAGCCTGCATTACCTATATCTGGTCTCTCACAGCACACAGAACGTGTAAATGCAATTATTTTAGTAAATATAAACTGCTAAATACAGTTTCTCATCAGAAGTATATAGCACTCCTGTGACTTCTATCAGTGTTCAAAAGAGTACTGGTTAAAGCTTGTAGGAGAAGTTTTATCTAGGAGGATGCAGGGCCCCTGACCTCTGTCTGGACAGTGCTGATTGGCCCTGTGCTGATCACATGCACTCTCCCAAGAAAACAAAACACCTCTCTAGCAATACACACCAAACTGACCATGTACAGAGTGTCTCCACTGATATGTCAGGAGAAGGGGAGGATCAGAGAATTCAGGATGTTTTACACAATGCAGAGGAGTAACCCCTTAGGTTCCACAGTGAGTATAACAAGCATGCTTTACTGCATATACAGACTAATTTTTACTGTTGTGGGTTTAGTAACACTTTAAGTTAGGTGTAATAAAATGGAATGACACAGGGAAAAAGTATTGAAGAAAAAGAGGTGCAAAAAGGCATGGTAAACCAAGACACCAGCTGAAATCTATCAGTAGTTAGAAAGCAATCCTGCCCCCTGTCAGTGCAAATTAATATCAGCTGGTTCAGACTCAACTGATTTCCTAAAAAAAAAAGTGTCTCATTACCAAAGTGTCACACAAAAAACATCTCATGATGGGTCAAAGCAAAGAGCTCTCCCAAGACATTCACAACCTTGTTGTTGCAAAACATACTGATTGCATTGGTTACAAGAGGATTTCTAAACTTCTGAATGTTCCAGTGAGCACTGTTGGGGCCACAATCTGGAAGTGAAAAGAACATCATCATCTTATTATAAACCGGCCACAGCCAGGTGCTCCTTGAAAGATTTTTGACAGAAGAGTAAAAAGTATTATCAGAAGAGTTGTCCAAGAGCCAAGGACCACTTGTGCAAAACTCTAGAAAGCTTCGAAATGACCTGGAATTAGCAGGTACAATTGTTTCAAAGAGAATAATAAGTGATGCACTCAACCGCCATGGACTGTACGGCCAGGTGCTCCTCGCAAGGTTTTTGACAGGAGTGAAAAGTATTATCAGAAGAGTTGTCCAAGAGCCAAGGACCACTTGTGGAAAGCTTTAGAAAGCTTCAGAAAGACCTGGAATTAGCAGGTACAATTGTTTCAAAGAAATCAATAAGTAATGCACTCAGCCGCCATCGCCTGTACGCACACTCACCACGCAAGACTCCATTGCTCAAGAAAAAGCATGTTGAAGCTTGATTAAAGTTGCTGCACAACATTTGGACAAGCCTGTGATATACTGGGAGAATATAGTCTGGCCAGATGAGACCAAAATTGAACTCTCTGGATGCCATAATACACACCATGTTTGGAGGTCAAATGGCACTGCACATCCCCCCAAAAACACCATACCAACAGTGAAGCATGGAGGTGGGAACATCATGGTGTGGAGCTGTTTTTCAGCAAAGCAATGATCAGTCTAAAAATTGAATGGTAGGTGTATTGTAACACTAAGAGACAGAATAGCAACAAAAAAATTAAAAAGAAATGCATGTCTAACAAATTATGCATTAACTTGCATGTTCATGAGGGAAATAAGTATTTGATCCCCTGTCATTCAGCAGGATTTCTGGCTACCAGGTGTCTTTCAGACAGGTGACAAGCTGAGATTACAAGCAGTCTCTTAAAGGGAGTGCTGCTAATCTCATTTTGTTACCTGTATAAAAGACACCTGTCCACAGGAGCAATCAAACAATCAGATTCCAAACTCTCCACCATGGCAAAGACCAAAGAGCTGTCCAAGGATGTCAGGGACAAGATTGTAGATCTACACAAGGCTGGACTGGGCTACCAAACTATGGCCAAGCAGCTTGGTGAGAAGGTGACAACAGTTGGTGTAATCATTCACAAATGGAAGAAACACAAAACAACTGTCAGTCTCCCTAGGTCTGGTGCACCATGCAAGATCTCACCTCGTGGAGTGTCAGTGATCATGAGAACAGTGAGGAATCATCCCAGAACTACACTATCTTGTCAATGATCTCCAGGTAGCTGGGACCACAGTCACCAAGAAAACAATTGGTAACACACTACGCCGACAAGGATTGAAATGCTGCAGTGCCCGCAAGGTCCCTCTGCTCAAAAAAGCACATGTCCAGGCCCGTCTGAAGTTTGCCACTAAACATCTGAGTGATGCAGAGGAGGACTGGTTGAAAGTGTTGTGGTCAGATGAGACCAAAATCGGGCTCTTTGGCATCAACTCAACTCGCCGTGTTTGGAGGAGGAGGAATGCTGCCTATGACCCCAAGAACACCTTTCCAACTGTCAAGCATGGTGGTGGACAGTGGACAGGGCAATGTACCATCAAATCTTGGGTGAGAACCATCTTCCCTCAGCCAGGGCAGTGAAAAGGGGTCATGGGTGGGTGTTCCAGCATGACAATGACCCAAAACACATGGCCAAGGCAACAAAATGTGGCTCAAGAAGAAGCACATTAAGGTCCTGGAGTGGCCTAGCCAGTCTCCAGACCTTAACCCAATTGAAAATCTGTGGAGGGAGCTGAAAGTTTGAGTTGCCAAACGTCAACCACCAAACCTTAATGACTTGGAGAGGATCTGCCAAGAGGAGTGGGCCAACATCCCTCCTGAGATGTGTGCAAACCTGGTGGCCAACTACAGGAAATGTCTGACCTCTATGATTGCCAACAAGGGATTTGACACCAAGTACTAAGTCATCTTTTGTGAAGGGGATCAAATACGTATTTCCCTCATGAACATGCAGATCAGTCATCATTTGTTAGACATGCATTTCTGCTGAATTTTTTGTTGCTATTCTGTCTCTCAGTGTTACAATACACCGAACATTCAATTTTTAGACCGATCATTTCTTTGTGAGTGGGCAAACATTCAAAATCAGCCGGGGATCAAATACTTATTTCCTTCACTGTATATATAGAAGAGAAATGCTTTCTTCCCTGTTTGCCGTATCTCTCTCTCTGTATCTCCCTCTCCCATGTATACTGTATCTCTATCTCATATAAACTGTACCACTTTTTTCCATATATACAGTATCTCCCTCTCTCTTCTACATATATTGTATCCCTCTCTCTTCTATATACAGTATACTGTATCTCTGTCTCTTCTCTGACTTCACTTGCAGCATGCTTATTCTGGATAAATAGGAAAGATGGCCAAGACAGGAAACTAGTATGCTTTACAGAAATGGCTGGTCACCTTCTGTATTTCTCTTATACATACAGTATATATATAGTGTATCAAGAGAAAGAGAGAGATACAGTATATATAGGACAGAGAGAAATACACTCTCTCCCTCCCTCTCCCATATATACAGTATCTCCTTCTCTCTTTTGTATATACTGTATCCCTTTCTCTTCTATATACAGTATATTGTATCTCTGTCTCTTCTCTGACTTCACTTGCAGCATGCTTATTCTAAATATATAGTAAAGACGGCCAAGACAGGAAATTAGCATTCTTTACAGAAGCGACTCTCAGTTTATGTATTTCTCTTACACATACAGTATATATAGAGATACAGAGTATATATATATATAGTGTATCAAGAGAAAGAGAGAGAGATACAGTATATATAGAACACAGAGAAATATACTCTCTCCCTCCCTCTCCCATATATAAAGTATCTCCTTCTCTCTTTTGTATATACTGTATCCAGGGGCGGACTGACAACTCATGGGGCCCCCGGGCAATAGGGGATCATGAGGCACCTGTGTCCTTGCCCAAACTCAAAAAAGCCTATGAAAAAGGTACCAGGGGCATCTCCCGGGGCCCCCTACTGACCCCGGGCCCTCGGGCAGTGTCCAAGTTTCCATATGGTCAGTCTGCCCCTGACTGTATCCCTTTCTCTTCTATATACAGTATACTGTATCTCTGTCTCTTCTCTGACTTCACTTGCAGCATGCTTATTCTAAATATATAGTAAAGACTCATCAGCAGGGGCGGACTGACAACTCATGGGGCCCCCGGGCAATAGGGGATCATAGGGCCCCTGTGTCCTTGCCCACACTCAGAAAAACCTATAAAAAAGGTACCAGGGCATTTCATGGGGCCCCCTACTGACCCCGGGCCCTTGGGCAGTGCGCCCCTGTATACAATATATAGATATATATATATATATATATATAGTGTATCAAGAGAAAGAGAGAGATAAAGTATTTATAGGAGAGAAATATACAGTATTCTCTCCCTCTCTCTCTCCTATATGTACAGTATCTCCCTCTCTCTTCTATATACAGTATGCTGTATCTCTCTGTTATAATACAAATGGGAGAGAGGAAGAGAGTATATTTCTATCTCTTCTATATATACTGTATGTGTAAGAGAAATGCAGAAACTGATGAGTCGCTTCTGTAAAGAATGCTAATTTCCTGTCTTGGCCATCCTTACTATTTATCCAGAATAAGCATGCTGCAAGTGAAGTCAGAGAAGAGACAGAGACACAGTATACTGTATATAGAAGAGAAAGGGATACAGTATATACAAAAGAGAGAAGGAGATACTGTATATATGGGAGAGGGAGGGAGAGAGTATATTTCTCTCTGTCCTATATATACTGTATCTCTCTCTCTTTCTCTTGATACACTATATATATATACAGTATACAGGGACGGACTGACCATTCGAGCACTGCCCAAGGGCCCGGGGTCAGTAGGGGGCCCCATGAAATGCCCCTGGTACCTTTTTTATAGGTTTTTCTGAGTGTGGGCAAGGACACAGGGGCCCTATGATCCCCTATTGCCCGGGGGCCCCATGAGTTGTCAGTCCGCCCCTGCTGATGAGTCGCTTCTGTAAAGAATGATAATTTCCTGTCTTGGCCATCTTTACTATATATTTAGAATAAGCATGCTGCAAGTGAAGTCAGAGAAGAGACAGATACAGTATACTGTATATAGAAGAGAAAGGGATACAGTCAGGGGCGGACTGACCATATGGAAACCTGGGCACTGCCCGAGGGCCCGGGGTCAGTAGGGGGCCCCGTGAGATGCCCCTGGTACCATTTTCATAGGCTTTTTTGAGTTTGGGCAAGGACACAGGGACCCCATGATCCCCTATTGCCCGGGGGCCCCATGAGTTGTCAGTCTGCCCCTGGATACAGTATATACAAAAGAGAGAAGGAGATGCTGTATATATGGGAGAGGGAGGGAGAGAGTATATTTCTCTGTGTTCTATATATACTGTATCTCTCTCTCTTTCTCTTGATACACTATATATATATATACTCTGTATCTCTATATATACTGTATGTGTAAGAGAAATACATAAACTGAGAGTCGCTTCTGTAAAGAATGCTAATTTCCTGTCTTGGCCGTCTTTACTATATATTTAGAATAAGCATGCTGCAAGTGAAGTCAGAGAAGAGACAGAGATACAGTATACTGTATATAGAAGAGAAAGGGATACAGTATATACAGAAGAGAGAAGGAGATACTGTATATATGGGAGAGGGAGGGAGAGAGTGTATTTCTCTCTGTTCTATATATACTGTATCTCTCTCTTTCTCTTGATACACTATATATAGATATATATATATATAGATATATATATATATATACTCTGTATGTCTCTATATACTGTATGTGTAAGAGAAATACAGAAACTGATGAGTCGCTTCTGTAAAGCATACTAGTTTCCTGTCTTGGCCATCTTCCCTATTTATCCAGAATAAGCATGCTGCAAGTGAAGTCAGAGAAGAGACAGATGCCGTATATATATATATATCTGGAAGAAGAGAACATTGTATATATACATATGAATGAGAGACATCCAGTATATAGAGAGTCGGTGCCCCTTTGATCTTACGCCCCCCCCCCCCCCCCCCCATTCAGTTGTCGGTTCCCTGTGCTGTGACCCATCATCGTCCCCCCCCCCCTTGAGGTGTACAGTGCTGAGTGGAGGGGATGCGGCACAGCTGATGGACCCCCCCCCCCTCGTCCCCCCCGATCCTCATAGAAGCCCCCTAGGTGTGTGCGGGGGGGAGGTGGGAGCCGTGACGTCACGGTGTGTGGGGGCGGCGGGAGGGGCTGCACAGGCTCCGATCGCTCGGAGAGCCCGGCGGGAGCTTAGCGCTGCCTCTGCCGCTGCTGCCACCACCGCTGCCCGGGCTGAGACTGGCAGAGCCCCCCTCCGCCCCCCCCCGCCCGGTACCCTCCAGCACCCCCCTCCCTCCATGCCGCAGAGCCGTGCCCAGGCACCTGGATGGAGGTGGCAGAGGATGACCCCCCCACTCTCAGCAGACAGGTCCCCCCAGCTCTCCTTGTAACTGCTGTCATGTCTCTGCAGCCTGACCCACGTCTCTGCCTTATGGGGGCCAGCCTGAAGGACACCCTGTAGACCCCCGTGCTGCCCCCTCTGGACCTTGTGCTGCTGCTGCCATCTCCGTGCTCCTTCCCTCCCTGCACACCACTAAGGAATAGCAGACCTGTGCTGGGCACTAATGGGCAACCTATCATCTCTCCAATGTGAGTATCAATGGGCATGGTGGTGGTGGTGGGGGGGGGGGGTCCAGGGGGTCAGGATTGAGTGTGGGGGGGGGGGGGACACCCATTGCAGCGCTGGAGCCCTTCTCCTGGACACAAGGGGTTAACCTATAGAAGGATCAGCTGTGTGTGTAGCCTGGCACTCCATGCCCAGGACTGGCATTGTATGATTGGAGAAGATTTCTGCACAGTAACTGGATCTTATGCATTGTTGCAACATCTTGCTTCTCCTATGGACTGCCACTCTGTGCACTGATTGCATGCTACAATAAGCATTGCATTATTCTATACGATTTCTGAAGATCTTCTCCCCCAACTGTCTTTTTTTTTTAGTTCTGTGATTGTAGCAAGTGGGCTTTATACAACATCAGCACTCTATAGCCTTCATTTTATGTGTTGCTAGGGGGGATCGTGTAACTGTATTTCCTGTGCCGCTGCTATTTTATTTTCCAAAAGTGCTGGAGAGGTGCCACCGTATGCCCTGCGCTGCTACTGTCATTTTTTTTTTTTTTGCTGCTGGATTCTCCTCTAGACTGCCGGTATCATGGTATATCAAGCCTTTGTGTCTGATTCTGTTTGATAATCCAATGTGTCTCCCATCAGCACTGTATCTGGGCAGTTCACAGGCTGCAGGTTTGCCTGGTGATGTAAAAGTCTCTTCTGCCTGTAGAAAGTCTGAGATGGCATGCTTGGGGTAGGAGCTGTCCGCCAGCTGGTGCTGAATAGGAGGCATTGGCTACATGCTCCTTCTGTGTTAAAGGAGTGCTACACTTTAAAGAATTTCAGGCCACGTACTGTGGGCAGTTCATTTTCTGTACCTGTGGGGTCTAATGCCTTTGGAGCTGGGGGAGTCCGTAAGAGTGCGCTCCTCTGTCTGCGTGCCGCCATCTTAGGAGTTGAAGTTGGGTAATCCTCTCCTTTGGACTTTGATCTACTTAGTGCTCAAGAAACTCTCTAGATGGCTAGTGACCTATCTGTAAGGAGGTCATTCTTCCCAATGGCCACAAGTGTAAGGAGCATTCTTCTCACTCATTTTTAGCAGGGGTTCCCTGAGACAGGAAAGTTTCTTAAAGGGTTCCTCTGTGTTGAAAAGGTTGAGAAATGGTACTCTAGAATGTCTGAGATGGCATGCTTGGGGTAGGAGCTGTCTGCCAGCTGGTGCTGAATAGGATGCATTGGCCACATGGTCATTCTGTGTTAAAGGGATGCTACACTTTAAAGAAGAATTTCAGGCCACGTACTGTGGGCAGTTCATTTTCTGTACCTGTGGGGTCTAATGCCTTTGGAGCTGGGGTAATCCATGAGAGTGAGCTTCTCTGTCTGCATGGCGCCATCTTAGGAGTTGAAGTTGGGTAATCCTCTCCTTTGGACTTTGATCTACTTGGTGCTCAAGAATCTCTCTAGATGGCTAGTGACCTATCGGTAAGGAGGTAATTCTTCCCAATGGCCACAAGCATGAGAAGTATTCTTCTCACTATTTTTAGCAGGGGTTCCATAAGACAGGAAAGTTTCTTCAAGGGTTCCTCTGTGTTGAAAAGGTTGAGAAAGGGTACTCTAGAATGTCTGAGATGCATGCTAGGGATAGGAGATGTTTGGCAGCCGGTGCTGAATAGGATGCATTGGCTACATGGTTAAAGGGATGCTACACTTTAAAGAAGAATTTCAGGCCGCGTACTGTGGGCAGTTCATTTTCTGTACTTTTGGGGTCTAATGCCTTTGGAGCTGGGGAATCCATGAGAGTGAGCTCCTTTGTCTGCATGCCACTATCTTAGGAGTTGAAGTTGGGTAATCCTCTCCTTTGGACTTTGATCTACTTGGTGCTCAAGAATCTCTCTAGATGGCTAGTGACCTGTCTGTAAGAAGGTCATTCTTCCTAATGGCCACAAGCATGAGGAGTATTCTTCTCACTCATTTTTAGCAGGGGCTCCCTGAGACAGGAAAGTTTCTTCAAGTTTCTGTGTTGAAAAGGTTGAGAAAGGGTACTCTAGAATGCCTGAGATGGCATGCTTGGGGTAGGAGCTGTCCGTTTGCCGGTGCTGAATAGGATGCATTGGCTACATGGTCATTCTGTGTTAAAGGGATGCTACACTTTAAGAAGAATTTCAGGCCACGTACTGTGGGCAGTTCATTTTCTGTACCTCTGGGGTCTAATGCCTTTGGAGCTGGGGGAATCCATGAGAGTGTGCTCCTTTGTCTGCATGCCACCATCTTAGGAGTTGAAGTTGAGTAATCCTCAACTTTGGACTTTGATCTACTTGGTGCTCAAGAATCTCTCTAGATGGCTAGTGACCTATCTGTAAGGAGGTAATTCTTCCCATTGGCCTGCATTGGCTACATGGTCATTCTGTGTTAAAGGGATGCTATGCTTTAAGAAGAATTTCAGGCCATGTACTGTGGACAGTTAATTTTATGTACCTGTGGGGTCTAATGCCTTCAGATCTCTGGTGATCCTTGGAATGTACCTTTTAGTCTACATGCCACCATCTTAACAGTTTAAAGTGGGTAGTCCCCTCCTTTGGACTTTGATCCACTTGGTGTTCAAGAATCTCTCTATTTGGCTGGTGATGGAAAGTCTGTTTTGTCTCTAGGACAGCCTTTTGAAAACCTTTTAATAATGGAAGAACCCTTGGAATAATGTTCTGGTCTTATTAGCAGGAACTCCTGCTTTTAATTTTTATATGTACAGCTCACAGTACATTAGTGTGATGGCCAATAGGAAGAATGCTCCTTATTACATTTGTGACCAGTAGGAAGAACCACTCTTCCTACAGATAGCCCAAAAGATAATTGGCATCAGTAAGTACTTATCTGAGACTCAGAGATTGCTCATTGCTCAAGGAGCTCCTAGAAACCACTGGAGGAACTGGTTAAGGAAGTCTGCTCAAGAAAGTCTGAAGTGGCATGCTTGGGATAGGAGCTTTCTGCCAGCTGGTGCTGAATATAATGCATTAGCTGCATGGTCATTCTGTGTAAAAGGGCTGCTACACCTTGAACAAGAATTTCAGGCCACGTACTGAAGGCGGTTAATATTCCATACCTTTGGTGTCTGATTCCTTGGGATCTGTGGGAATCCTTGAGAGTGCGTTCCTCAGTCTGCGTACTGCCATCTTAGGAGTTGAAGTTGGGTAATCCTCCCCTTTGGACTTTGATCGACTTGGTGCTCAAAAATCTCTCCACTTGGCTGGTGATGAAAAGTCTCTTCTGCTTGTTCTGAAAGTTTAAGATGGCATGCTTGGGACAGGAACTGTCCACCAGCCAGTGCTGAATATGATGCATTGGCTTCATGGCCATTCTGTGTTAAAGGGATGCTACATTTGCAGGCCACATACTGTGGGCAGGTCATTTTCTGCCTTGGGAACCAGGGGAATCCATGAGATCCTTTGCATGCCGCCATCTTAGGAGTTGAAGTTGGGTAATCCTCCCTTTTGGACTTTGATCCAGTTGGTGCTCAAGAATCTCTGTAGTTATCAGTAATCTGTAGTTGGCTGGTAATGGAAAGCCTCTTCTGCCTCTAGAACAGGGTTTCTCAACCAGGGTTCCATGAAACCTTAAGGTTCCTCTAGAGGTTGCTAGGGGTTTTTTTCATCAAGGAGAAATTGATCCCTCTCAGATAAGTTTCCACTGACACCATTGATTTTTTAGCTATCTGTAAGGGGGTAATTCCTCGAAGTGACTGCAAGCATAAGGAACATTTTTCCCACTGACCATCACACTATTGTAGATATAGTATTTTTTAGCAGGGGTTCCCTGAGACAGGAAAGTTATTTCCAGGGTTCTTCTGTGCTTGAAAAGGTTGAGAAAGGTCACTGTAGAAAGTCTCTGATGGCATGCTTGGGATAGAAGCTGTACACCAGGCAGTGTTAATTATGATGCATTGGCTACATGGTCATTCTGTGTTAAAGGGCTGCTACACTTTAAAAAAAAGAACTTCAGGCCATGTACTGTGGGCAGTTCATTTTCCATGCTTGCCAGTTCTGATGCCTTCAGAGCTGAGGAGGGATCCTTGAGAATGCATCTTTTAGTCTGCATGCTACCACCCTAAGAGTTTAAAGTGGGTAGTCCCCTCCTTTTGGACTTTGATCCACTTGGTGCTCAAAAAGTTCTCTAATTGGCTGGTGATGAAAAGTCTGTATTGTCTCTAGAACAGCTTTTTCCAAACACTGTTAACATGGAAGAACAATTGAAATAACTTTCTGGTCTTCGGGAATCCCTGCTAATTATTTTTATATGTACAGCTCACAGTGCATTAGTGTGATGGCCAATAGGAAGAATGCTCCTTATTACACTTGTGCCAAGTAGGGAGGACCCCTCTTCCTACAGGTAGCCTAAAAGATCATTGGTATCAGTAGCTACCTATCTGGGAGTCAGAGATTGCTCATTGCTCAAGGAACTCCTAGCAAACACTGGAGGAACTGGTTGAGGAAGGCTACTCAGAAAGTCTGAGGTGGCATGCTCGGGATAAGGACTGTCCATCAACTGGTGCTGAATAAGTTACATTGGCTACATGGTCATTCTGTGTTAAAGGACTGCTACACCTTGAAAAAGAGGTCACGTCGTGTGGGCAATTTGTTTTCCATACCTATGGAGTCTGATGCCTTGGAAGCTGGGGGTATACTTAAGAGAGCACTCCTCAGTCTGTGTGCCGCCAACTTGTTGAGTTAAAGTTAGGTAACCCTCCACTTTGAACTTTAATCGACTTGGTACTCAAGAATATCTCTAGTTATCAGTAACCTCTCTAGATGGCTGGTGATGTAAAGTCTCTTCTGCCTATAGAACAGCTGTCCCTAACCCTTTTAACTCGAAGGAACCCTTGAAATAACTTTCTGGCCTCAGGGCACTCCTGCTAATAATTTCTATGGCTACAATTAGTCTGATGGTCAGTAGGAAGAATGCTTCTTATTATTCTTGTGATCAGTAGGAAGAATTCCCCGCCCTAAAGATAGCTAAAAAGATCAATGGTGTCAGTGGTTACAGTCAGCAGAGATTGCTCATAGCTTGAGGAACCCCTAGCAACCTCTGGAGGAACCCTAGTTGAGAAAGGCTGATCTAGAAAGTCCAGGCTGGCATGCTTGGGAAAGGAGCTGTTCACTAGCTGGTGCTGAATATTTCATGCATTGACGACATGGTCAATTTGTGTTAAAGAACTGTTACACCTTTAGGGCCAGTTCACACCACAATTCCTGTATTCCAAATAGGTTTCTGCATGTGTGATTTTGATGCATTCTGGTTCATTTTGTATGTGTTTTGCCACGTTACAGATCCATACAAAAAATGCAGCATATTTTACTTTTGTTGACTGCACTGGAATGCACTGCACTGGTGTGAACTACGGCCATTGGAACACATGTAAAACACTGTGCATGTATTTTTGATGCGGATTAAAAATACACTGGTCCACATCTGATGTGAACGATGTGAAACCCTCCTATCCCTCTTGTATTGAACTGTATTGTTGCTGTATTGTCTCCCGTTATATTGTAAAGCGCTGGGCAAACTGTTGGCGCTATATAAATCCTGTATAATAATAATAATAAAAAAGAGCCCTCAAAAATAATTTCAGGCCATATTCTATGGCCTTTTTATTTTCCTTACCATGCCGTTGGTGCTAAAGGAATCCTTGAGAATGTGCCCCTCAGTCTGAGTGCTGCCATCTTTGAAATCTTAGTAGAGTAATCCTTGATTGAATCCACTTAGTGCTCAAAAATCTCTCTAGTTATAAAAACGGCTTGCTAATAAGAAGCAACGGTGAGGCTGCAGGTTTGGCTGGTGATGTGACATCTCTAGCGTGTCTCTTACAAAGTCTGAGATAGTATAGTTGGGATATGAGCTGTCCGCCAGCTGGTGCTAAATATGGTGCATTGACTATATGGGCATTCTAAATGAAAGGACTGCAAAAAAAGAATTTCAGACCATGTACACTGGGCAGGTCATCTTCCTTACCTGTGGGTTCTGATGCCTTCAGAGGTCCACTTGGTGTCCAAGAATTTCTCTAGTTTAGAAAAAATTCTGGCTAAAAATTAGCGGTGATGAGAATCAACAAAAGTAGTGAAGTGCACAAATGGTAACAAGAAGATAAGACTAGCCATAACGGGGCAAAACCTTTTGAAAGTAACAGAAACCACCTATGGCACATAATGGAATCTAATTATCTGGAGTACCAACAGTAGGCTCATGTCCACACTATGTAAAGGCCTTATCAGTCATTGTATAGGTGAAAAGCATGGGACATGAAAAAATGAATGTAGGTGAAATAGTTGGATTATGACTTCAAGGTGTATGAGACGGAGCCTCTGTACTGATGTAGCAGATTGATATGCACGAACGTGAATGGGTTGGGCAATTGTCGTCGTGACTTCTTTTCCTCCAAAGCTTCGATAGCTGAGTTAGTGCTTTTGTTATCAGATCCAATTTATTAGGAGTGTAAAGCAAGCAAAAATTCCCATTCCATTGTGTATAAGCCTTCCTGAGCCTGTATGTATGAGAATTCCGGGACTTCCTCTGCCTGACAATTTATTGATGACTGTTGATGTAAGGCAAAGCTTGTTTTCTGCTGCAAGCAAGTGTGTAGCAAACCTCCAAAAACATGATCTTGGCTCCGTGTACTGTAGCTGGCCCTCTGCTGAGCTATTCCGCCGCTTCATTTAGCTTACAGATACATGCTGCTCCCTTGCTCCCATCGGGCCTTCGTATCTATATTTGGAATACGGATTTCGGCAATCAATGTATACGCAGACCCAGTGATCAATCCTAGCTTTCTCTGGCTCAGATTGGCTCTGTTTGAATTTGTAGTCGACCTGGGGGAGCTATGCCTTCATTCGTGGCTGGACTGACTGTGTGAAATGGGCTGTAGCGTTTAAATAGTGTGTACCCTTGATTGTTTCATTATTTAATTAAAGCTCTTATATTTAAAAAAAAAAACTCAGTCAAGATTATTCTTTGAGTCAGAGGGAAAAGGTGGAAGATGCAGAAACCCATAGCAGACAGTCAGCTTCCAATGATATTGGGTTGCTGTGGTTTACATGCTAGCGATACCCTGTGAATCAGATGGTGCGTTACACTTATCACCACACACATTCTAAGGGCCCTTTAACACCTTGTGTGCATTTCAATGAATGTTTCAAAGGGTCATTCCAATAGGTGGAACCTGCTAGCCTGAGTTGCCCAATGGTTTCCAACATCATGGATTCTCCAACAGCAATAATTTAATGGCGGTGTTTTCACTCACTGTTGTGTGTTTCAGCAAATCTAGTTGCACTTTAGTTTATATAAAATAAAGTAAAAAATCCAGAAATAGGGAGTACCCCCTTAAAGACCAAAGGAAGTGTGCTGGGGACCCCTCCTAAAGACCACAGCAACTGAGCTGGGTACCTTTCTTAATAAGCAAAGCAAGTGTTCTGGGTACCCCTTCTAGAGACCAAAGCAAGTGTGTTGGGTACCCCTTCTAAAGGCAAAACCAAGAACCCCTATTAATGGTCAAAGCAAGTGTGCCGGGTAACCCTATTAATGGTGAAAGCAACTGTGCCGAGTACCCCTATTAATGGTGAAAGCAAGTTTGCCGGGTACCCCTATTAATGGTGAAAGCAAGTGTGCCGGGAACCCCTATTAATGGCCAAAGAAAGTGTGCCGGGAACCCCTATTAAAGGCCAAATCAAGTGTGCCAGTAACCCCTCTTAATGGCCATTTCAAGATTTCAAGTGTGTTGGGTACCCCTCTTAAAGACCAAATAAAGTGAGTTGGGTACCCTTCTTAAAGGCCAAAGCAAGTGTGTTGGATACTTATCATAAATGCCAAATCAAGTGTGCTGTGTTCCCCCCTTAAATGCCAAAGGAAGTGGGCTGGGTATCCCTTCTAAATGCCAAAGGAAGTGGGCTGGGTACCCCTTCTAAATGCCAAAGGAGTGTGCTGGGTTCCTTCCTTAAAGGTCAAAGCAAGTGCGCCTGGTACCTCTATGAAATACCTACCCATTTCAGGAGACATTTCAGGAGGCGGAGTCAGTACAGGAATCACTATTTGAAAGAAGCAAGGTACCATGGGATATGTATTCCTTAGAAATGGAGGAGAAGCTGCAAAGCATGCAGGGACTCCAGGAAGTTGGAGAAAGAGATGTCCCCCAGACAACCAAAACTCATAACTCTCAAGGAGATTTTTCAAGAAAGCTTATATTGGATTGTCAGTACCTATTGTTTGTATCATGATTACAATGCTGTTGTTATACAATTAAAGTGTATGCTGTGACCAGGGATTTAATTAAAACCTTTCACTGCCACCAACATATTCCATATGTTCATTTGCTGCTCTCCCCTACCTAGTAGGGATCCAGGAGTGACCTGTATTACATCACGTTTGGGTTCGGCTGTCAATTTCCTCGACCACTGTGACCAGCACAGGAGCTAATGAAGCATGATCTGTGCTCCATTAGCTTTAATGGAAGACATATGGGACATCAAAGGTCTAATCAGGGCCAGGACAAGGGGTGGATAGGAGGGTCAGGTGCCCAGGGTGCAGTGAAGGGGGCAAAGAATGGAAGCAGGGTGGTACACCCATTCTGCGGCGCGTATTAACAGTGGAAGAGGGGGCGCAGTTCTGGATCCTTGCCTTGGGAACTGGACGACCCTGTCCCAGTATTGGGTCTAACAGACCGCTGATATCTCATTAACCTTTTCCCGCCAGCTGTACGCAGCCTCTCCATGGGTGTGTTTTAAAGCCAAATATATGCGTCCGTAGAGTACTGTATACTGTGCTGAGAGCGTGCTCACTGCGCACTCCCAATGGAGAGCTCCCAATGCATACTTGCGGTCAGAAACTTTTGATCATGTGACTGTTGTGACAGCCAATCACAGCTGTCACATGATCTGAACAGCGGCCTCTGCCTCTTTCATTTGGATCCCTCAAATGAGTGAGAGGCAGTGTCAAGAAGGAATTAAAGAGAACCTGTCATAACAAAATAGTATCATATAGGAGATATTTGTTCACCTACGTGCTAAAAAATAAGGTTTAATGACATGTTGAGTATCTAATTCCTGGGCTCAACCTCATATTTTATATTTTACCAAAACACTGCGCTTTTGTGCTGTAAATTTAGCTTTAGCGAATTTTTGTACTGAAATTTTGCGCATGATAAACCGTTCATGTTAAAAACTAGCACTACCACTATTTTATTATCCAGGGACTTTGCTTTCAGAAAATATATAACATCTCCGGTGTTTTAGGTAATCTTCAAGCCTAAAATGATTTTTTTAAAAAAACACAGATACAGCTCTGGCAGTGAAAGGGTAAAAATGTTGGCTAGTATGAGCAATGTTCCCCCCCTCCCCCCCTGCTGACAACT
Organism: Staurois parvus; assembly: GCF_062004578.1. Taxonomy (NCBI): domain Eukaryota; kingdom Metazoa; phylum Chordata; class Amphibia; order Anura; family Ranidae; genus Staurois; species Staurois parvus. The sequence goes on from NW_028319066.1 coordinate 1,942,006, forward strand.
ACATTGGGATGGATGGGGAAGGTTGCCAGTTTCCTAATTAAACCTCTTAGCTTTCTTTCTGACAGGCTGATAAAAGTCAATGCATATTCTATATGGAGAGTACAGTTGCCATGGTTGCAAGGAAGCAAGATCTGATTTTTTTTATCTGACAGGGTGAAATCATAGAGGGTGCTGATTGAAATGGAGAAGTAATTGTAACATTTTAATGATGTTGAATTACCAAATGGCTTGTAGCAATTATATATGTCATATCCTATGCAGATAGGCTATAGCAGGGGTAGGGGATGAATTTCGGCACTCCAGCTTTGGTGAAACTGCAGATCCCATGAGGTATGGCAAGACTGCACCAGGCATGACACCTAGAAGCATGATGGGATTTGTAGTATTGACTACTTAACAAGCCACTAAGTAATATATAACACTTCCCTACAGGGTCGGACTGACCAATTGGAAACTCAGGCACTGCCCGAGGGCCCGGGGTCAGTAGAGGGCCCCATGAGATGCCCCTGGTATCTTTTTCATAGGCTTTTTTGAGTATGGGCAAGGACACAGGGGCCCCATGATCCCCTATTGCCCGGGGGCCCCATGAGTTGTCAGTCCGCCCCTGCTTCCCTATATATATTACCTCTCACGGAGTTCACAGTACTTTCCCTGGCAATGCCATCATCTGCTTTTCTCTCCAGAAGGACAGAGCCATCTTTGTTCAGGCATCGTCCAGGGTCAATATCTACTTCCTTGACTGAGAAGCTGTCTTAGAGATAATACAATCATGTAAATCCTGGTGACTGTGCAGTTTGTGGCTGTGTTCACAAATGTCTAACACAGATCAGCCCCTGCTGCAGCCTCTCACCTTGTGAATTACTATAAAGTTACATTGCTGCACTTTAACCACTTCAGCGCCAGAAGATTTTACCCCCTTCGTGACCAGGTCAATTTTTGCTATTCAGCACTGTACTACTTTAAGTGGCAAATGTGCGGTCATGCAACACTGTACCCAAATGAAATTTATATTTTTTTTTTCACACAAATAGAGCTTTCTTTATGCGGTAAAGACCGGAAATTTTGAAAAAAAAAATGTTTTTATTTTCTGCTATAAAACATTCAATAAAAAAATAGGAAAAAAAGTAAATTTTCTTCATAAATGTAGGCCAAAATACATTCTGCTACATGTCTTTAGTAAAAAAAAATCCCAATAAGTGTATATTGATTGGTTTGTGTGAACGTTATAGCGTGTACAGACTATGGTATATATAATGGATTTTTTTACATAGTCTGGCTAAAAAAAGACAGAAGTCCATCCAGTTCAACCAAAAAAAAAAATTATAATCCTATACCCACAGTTGATCCAGAGGAAGGAAAAAAAACCCAGCAAAGCACGATCCAATTTGTTCCTGCAGGGAAAACATTCCTTCCAGATCCCCCGAGAGGTAATCAGATATTCTCTGGATCAACTTTACCTATAAATGTTATATCCAGTTATATTCTGTGTATCCAAGAAAGAATCCAGGACTTTTCTAAAACAATCCACTGAGTTGGCCAGAACCAACTCTTGAGGGAGTCTATTCCACATTTTCACACTCTTGCTGTGAAGAAATCTTTCTGCATTTGGAGATTAAATCTCCTTTCCTCTTTTCATTCATTTAGTTTTTTTATACTGGTAATGGTGGCGGTCAGCAACTTATAATGGGACTGTGATAGTGCGGCGGGCAATCCGGCGCTGACACTCTGTGGGAACTGACTAAATGACACTGACATCTCCAGTGACACTAATACTGTGATCAGTGCTAATAATACACACTGTCACTGTACTAATAACACTGGCTGGGAATGGGTTAAGATTTGGGGCAATCACGGGGTTAATCGCATGCCTAACTAGTGTGAATGTGTGGAATATGTGCTGCTTTTTGCTGCAGATTGATTTGTTTCTTGTCCTTGCTTTGATGTACAGGCATGTTGCTGTGCCTGTACCGAGCCCCCATCCGCAGTATATTGCAGGTGGACGGTCCTTAACCTGTTTGTGCCGACAGTATGCATATACACAGCCCTCCCGTCACAGCTACCGGCGGCTAACAGAAAGCTCCCGATCTCTTCTTGCGATTTGCAGCTTTCCAATCATGTGACTGCTGTGACAGCCAATCACAGCAGCCACATGAACAGAAACCCCGCCCCACCTCCTGGCATCAGAAACCCCAAAGGGTCGGGAGGTGCTGGCATTAAGGGGTTAAATAGTTAAATACTGGGGGAGAGGATACTGAGGACATACTTTCTTTTGCCAGACTGATGGCATCATCTGAGCCTAGGCACAGGCACTGACCAAAGTTCATTATGGCATTCTAATAAAAAAAGGCGGAGCTGTTTTGAAAAATGATCGCCTTGTTGTACATTGTGACATGCCTGAAATGCCTTCATGGAGACTTATAAGTCATTGAGATGTCTACCTAAATCTGCAGTGTAAAGTATATATATTTACTTGTTTCCCCCCTCCTTCCATGATTTCCCCCTCCTTCCATGTTTCTTAAAAAAAAACACTTCTTAAAATCATTTTGTTTTTAGGAAATACCTGTTTTGAGAGTGATATCATCATTGGGTCTGTCTGCTTGTCTGATTTTGGTGGGAGGGCTGGCTGGCATAGCATCAATGCCTTTTCAAGGGCATTATATGAAAGAACGCATCACTGGCATCATTTTAACAGTACATGCTCCTCCTCGCTCACCACTGGGTAATGCAGACTGTAGATGTGCAATCTGCTGATCAGTTGCTTAAGCATGCATGTCTAAAGGGGTGCTTGGGATGTGTTCTTTCATATAATGCTCTTGAAAGAAGTTTCTAGACAGCATGCTGTAACATTATTATTATTATACAGGATTTATATAGCGCCAACAGTTTGCTCAGCGTGACATGAAATGAACAGGAACATCACCCTACCTGGAATCTTCTTTCCAGAGCTTTATATGAAAAGAACACAGTCCTGGCATCCCTTTAACCGTGCATGCTCCTCCTTGCTGGCCACTGGGTGCCACAGGCTTTAGCTTTGTAATCTGCTGATCAGTTGCTTAAGCATGCAAGTCTAAAGGAATGCCTAGGATGTGTTTTTTCTTATAATGCTCTTGAAAGAAGATTCCAGGCAAGGTGCCGTGACATATAAGTCTCAGGAACAAAATGATGACAGAGAAAGGTAATAGATGTAAGAGGCGGACAGTGACAGTATGCATCAGGAGGAGAGGGGATTGACGATGATTGAAGTTGTTCAGACAGGAAATGAAGGCAGGCTCAAGATAGCTGCTGCATCTTCAAAGGGTTTATTTGTGGAGATGAAGGTTTGCAGGGAATTGAACATTTTTATGAATAGATAGTGTTAGGCTTTTCTTTCAATTTAATGCCTTGTTCACATTTCACATAGCAGGAATGTGCATTCCCGCTCATGTTTTTTTTTTTTTTGTGTGTGCGATTTACACGGGTTTTCTGGTGTCGCGCATAGGGCAGCCCATTCACGTGAATGGACTGCCCTACGTGCATTTGTCGTAAATTTTGTTACTGAGCCTGGAGCTTTTTTTTCGCGTGCATTTTGTCGCAGGACAATCACTGCAAAATCCCACCATGTTTAGGGTACCATTAAGAATGAAGGACACCCAAACACTTGTTGTGTGTTTTGCGGAGATTTTAGTGTGATTTGGAAACGTGGGCAGAATCTCAACAGTTCTACCTGTGATTCCAAATATTGGAAGCTAACTGAATTAAGATTCGGGCTGAACTCAGTTTGACCTGAACCTGCAGAAAAGTGTCAGGGGCGGACTGACAACTCATGGGGTCCCCGGGTAATAGGGGATCATGGGGCCCCTGTGTCCTTGCCCAAACTCAAAAAAGCCTATGAAAAAGGTACCAGTGGCATCTCATGGGGCCCCCTACTGACCCCGGGCCCTCGGGCAGTGCCGAGTTTCCAAATGGTCAGTCCGCGCCTGGTGTCACGTGATAGCAGGCCGCCAGCCGTGGAATTCCCAGCCCCATGTGCTGGTGATATCATTGATCCAACATGGCCACATGACCATATATGGTCAATAACATTGTCCGAATTTGACCATCTGGCCACATTAAAGAATATGTAAACCCAACATTTCATATTCCTGATATGTGTCTGCTAAACCATGTACTTGTATCAAAAAGTATCCTGTTCTCTTTGTATTGCTTCCTTTGTGTGAAATCCCTGGTGTTCTTGCCAGTCCCTCTGCTTTCCTATTAAAAACTGACCACACTAGGCATGAGAGCAAAGCATGGTTAGTTTTCTCATATAAAAAAGTGCAGCGCTTATATATTAAAACATGCAAAATATCAAAGTGCAAGAATATGAAACTGCAGGCAGGGTATAATTTTATGCTGCCCCTTATAGTCTAAATTGACACAAATGCTTAGTTCACAATCTCCCAGTGAGTAGGGTGAGGTGAAGGATCAAATGGATCCCTGTTGACACACGGTGATAGCCAAGAAAAGGTGATGATGTGTGGTGATATCCAAAATTGGTAAAAGATTGTGCACTCACCAGATGCACAACCAATATGCGCATGTAAGAGATAACCCCTCTCAAGGTATGATTCCAGGACTCATCAGAAGCAAAGTCTGGTCAATTTCTGCGTTGTAGACCCTCAGCTGTCATGCATGGCTCTGTCCCCTATTGCTCTTTGCTCTGCAAGTAGTCCCCTCCTCCCCTCAGGAGGGGACAGCACAGCTACAAGGCTCTCTGGTGAGCTTCCAACTACCTGCAACTCCCCATCAGAGTGCTCCTTTACATCAGTTGTCCCCATCACAGTGCCACATTACATCAGGTATTGCCATCAGAGTGCCCCCTTACACGCAAAGTACCCCTTCCCCATCAGAGGGCCCCTTTCCATCACATGTGCCCATCTGAGTGCCACTTTCCACAGTATGTGCCCATTTGTGCCCCCTTAACATAACATGTGCCCATTAGAGTGCCCCCTTAACATAAAATGTGCCTGTCACAGTGCCCCATAACATAAAATTTGCCTGTCAGAGTGCCCCTTAACACAGAGTGGGCACATTTCATGATAAGGTGCACTCTGATGGGCACAACATAGAATGTGCCCATCAGAGTGCCCCTTAATATAAATGTGCCCATCAGAGTGCCCCTTAACATAAAATAAGGGGCATGCTTATGGGCACTATTTATGTTAAGGGCACTCTGAAGAGCACATTCTATGTTGTGCCCATCAGAGTGCACCTTATCATGATATGTGCCCATCAGAGTGCTCCTGTAAGACTACACCCTACCTTGAGGGCAGGCAGCAGCTGTGTTGGGATCCTTGCAGCTGCTCGGCCATGGAAACCCATTCCATGAAGCTCTCTACGCACTGTTGTTGTGCTAATCTGAAGGCCACACCAAGTTTGGAGGTCTTTAGCTATTAACTCTGCAGACAGTTGGTGACTTCTGAGCACTGTGCGCTTCAGCATGCGCTGACCCCGCTCTGTCATGTGACGTGGCCTACCACTTTGTGGCTGAGTTGCTGTTGTTCCCAGTTGCTTCCACTTTGTTATAATCCCACTAACAGTTGAGCGTGGAATATTTAGTAGCCAGGAAATGTCACGGATGGACTTATTGCACAGGTGGCAACCTATCACGGGACCGCGCTTGGAATCACTGAGCCCCTGAGAGCGACCCATTATTTCACAAATGGTTGTAGAAGCAGTCTGCATGCCTAGGTGCTTGATTTTACACACCTGTAGCCATGGAGGCAATTGGAACACCTGAATCCAACGATTTGGAGCAGTGTCCCAATACTTTTGCCAATATATATATATATTTGAAATCAAATCTTTATTATTTTTTGACAATAACATGGTATGGGCGGATTTCTGCCAGTCACAAGCTGTCTCACACCCCTCCAAATTGTGTCTTAGAATAACACGGAGGTGAAGACTCCATCAATCAAGATGTAATATCCCACCCCCATTGTGTTTAGCTAGTTAGTAGGCATGGAAGAGGACGGAGGGAGTGGGCTGTCATTTACCATTGTGTATACGCCCACATGTCATATGGGCTGCTCAGATGTGATAAGGAGGAAATGCTCAGCATAGAAACTAATTGAAAACTGAGCATGTGCAGAGCTGCCAACGGTGCTGTTCAAAATCCCTAGCTACATTAGGGACATGGACAGAAGGGGGAGATAGAGAACAGCACGATCAACCATTTTGTTTTCAGAATACAAAAAACAAATCTCATAGTGACTGAGTAAGTATGAACAGCATGTATTACACCATTTATTGATAGTTTTTAATGATGTGGGTTTAGTGGCACTTTAAGTCAATGAGGTCAGTGACCATAGATTTCTTTAATGGCGAAAGCCAACTTGGCCCAAACAAACTTTTTAAAGTGATATTAAATCTGGAATTTTACTTGTGGGGGAATTTTACAGTTATGGGGGTCGTGGGAATTTAGATGGGGAAGGAGGGGGGTCTGTACAGAAAAAACTGCAGAGAAGGCGCCAGTTCTATTTTTGTGGAGCTCTTTATTGACCCGAAAAGAGACACAACCTGATTTTTTTTTTTAAATGGAAACACTGCGAAGACGCAGCTATTACCACTGGAATGCACATAGTATAAAAGGTTTAAGTATGACCTGAAAGTGAGAAGGAAGTTTAAATTGTTTATTTGCGGATTATGTGTGTCCTAGTTTCCCCAGAGCTGCCCTCATTTTCCTCACTAGAAACAAAGAACCTTTATTGTCACCAAAGGCAACCTTGCTTTATAATCACCTGAACAGAATTAGTCATTACAATTCTTATTGTTGTGTTTCAGTATCTTGCCTCCACACAGTGTACAGACACATTGTCATGGCTGTTACCAGGGGATAATTAACAATAGAAAAAAACTAAAAATAACAAAAACAACAAAGGAACCAGATCTCATCCCCTCTCTTGCACAACTATAATGACATTTTTGGGCTGGTGGAAGAAAGAGGGATAAAAAGAATAGTAGCTTAATGATATGCAGCTAAATATATATACTGTAAGGGAACTTTATATTAGGAAATGTGTTATTATACTCATCTGGCACCATAGCTGGACCCTGTACCACCCTGCAAACTGAACAGAAGTAAAGTTCCTGTGGCTGGACAATGAATAAGCAGAAGTTCATGGATGACGTCTTGTCTCATAGCTAAAGAAATAAAAACAAGAAGCGCACCAGCCTTGCGCATTACCTCAATAACCAAAGTTTATTACTTGTAAAAAACATACTCACAAACAGCGAATAAAATCAGGCATGTAAGTCCTCTCAGGGACTTGAAGATAACATGAGTCCCATCAGGGGAATGGATGTTCAGTACAACTGACGCGTTTCGAAGGGGGTCCCTTCTTCCTCAGAGCTAAGGGACCCCCTTCGAAACGTGTCAGCTGTACTGAACATCCATTCCCCTGATGGGACTCATGTTATCTTCAAGTCCCTGAGAGGACTTACATGCCTGATTTTATTCGCTGTTTGTGAGTATGTTTTTTACAAGTAATAAACTTTGGTTATTGAGGTAATGCGCAAGGCTGGTGCGCTTCTTGTTTTTATTTCATTTTGCAGTGCTGATTGGGCTTCCCCAGCCTTGGTTTGGAGCTGCACAGCCCTTTATGCAGTGGTGATCGTTTTCCCTAGGCCTGGTTCCATCTTGTGCCACCTGTCTGAGTCCTGGAGCGCAGGAGAATTCTTTTTCGATTTCTCATAGCTAAAGAGCCTTGATTGGTTCATAGTGATAACCTAACCCCCCAACTCCATCTAGTGCTAACCTAACTCCTATCTCCTTCTACGTGATGTTTATTTTAAGAACCTGAACTGGTAAAACTTTGCCCAAGAAGGAAAATGACTGATCACCAGCTTTGACTGGCCTCATAGCAGCTGACCATTCCCCATTACTGACTTGGCATGCTTTCTGCACTGTGTCTCTGGGTATAGTGAGCCATCTTTGTAAAGGAGCAGTAATTTGCATCCCGATAACAGAGTTGCCCACTAGAAGAATGGTGGAGTAATATTTAGAAAGCAGCAGGAGTGGTGAAGAAAGCCCAGATCCTCAGAACGAATAGAGGAGAAGTAGGGATATCCTTGCACTACAGGCCCACAGGTACAGCTTCTTCTCCAGCAAGGAGAATAGTGAGCAGCACTCTAGACATCACCATATCTCATTCCAAATCTGGCAAGAGTAGCAGTAAGAGGCAGAAGAAAGGAGACCCTTGCACTGCAGGTCCCCAGGTACATCTTCCTCTCCAGCAAAGGGAACAGTGAGCAGCACAGTAATAACATCACCAAATCCACTCTAAATATGGTGAGATTAGCAATCAGATGCAGTGCCATAGATTATCTCAAACTGCAGATAGCTATGAAGCTACAGAACAGAAATGCCTAGGCATAGGAAGTATCCTGCTGTTTTTTTTGGAAGAATTCAAGATAAAGGGTAGATTTTTAGTTGCCTGCTTGGATGAAATTAACTTTCCTAGATGTTCCCTAAAAAGATAGAAAGTATTTACTTTTTACGTTTAATTGTGCACCTTTTTTTTAGTATGGTGGCTCACATGTGCAGATTAACCTGGTACAGTACAGCCCACAGTCCTTACTTTGCCCAGATTAATGCCAGTCAGGATTGAAAATAACTCTTCTGTTGCCTGAGGAGAACACCACAGTGGTTCCCCCTCCAACCACATATGTCCTCCTTAGCAACCCACCCCAACACACGTCCCCCTCCTTAGTAACTCTCCATCCAATGCACATATCCTTCTACTTTAGCAACCCCCCAACACACATGTCGTCTTCCTTAACAAACCTTCCTTCCTAGCATACACGTCCTCCTCCTTCGCTAAACACCCCTTCTTCCAACCTGCAGTCCTTTCAGGCTGTTTCATGTGATTCAGTGGTGTCAAGAGGCTCCTGGAAGAGCTTCTCCTGAGTCTACACCACCCCTAATATGGGGTCTAATAGGGCACTCTATCGCTATGCAAATGCTAGTGTATAGTCATGAGCAATGCCACCCGTAGCTATGTGGGAACACCCAAATAACAGTAATGTAATGGGTGTTGCTGACCTGTTGAACCAAGGATGAAGCCTATCAATAGCAGTACTTGGGTACTAAATGTCACCCTCCTGGGTTTTCTGACAAGGCACCACCTAAACTATACATAGATAAGATACAGAGAATCACACCAGTCCTATCTTCTAATGACCAGTGGGGGAAGGGGGGGCAGCTAGAAAAGGCCTATGATACTGTAGGTTCTGGAAAGTGGAGTGACTAAAGCCAGATAGAGGTCTTCTAGTGTTTGAGACTGAACCAGGGCACTGATTATGCAAACACATGTACTTCCATTTTCGAGAAGATGGTGGTATAAAAATCAGTGGAGAAGACAGTTGTATGTCTAATGTACTACATTTATCTGGCATGATTTGTAAAGGGAATGTATAGCCTTTTGAATTTATTTGTAAGATAAGCTTTGAAAATAAAGCAGTTTGATGTAAAAAAGATTTTTAGCAATATGTTTCTATGTTTTATTAAACCTTGTTCCTATGGATAGGTTTGAATTTATATATGTACATAGGAACAGTCGTATTGCTCCTCAGTCAAGTTGTCAGCCTAACAATATACCATGTATATTATGTGGTAAAATGCAAGAAGACACCCTTTCCTCAACCTATTGAGTTCAGGTGCCAAAACCCAGCTCCATACAGCCATTCTTTGATGAGTTTGGTGTGCTCCATTGGCCGGCACAGAACCCTGACCTAATTTCTCCTGATTACCTTTTGGTATATGGTGCCTTTATGCTCTACTAGGATTTCTGATTGGCTTTACTCTATAAGTGCAGACGCACTTGAAGGAAACTTTAATATGGCGGTTGGCTGTAAAAAAAAAAAAACAGATCAAGAGGCCCTATTCTTTATCCACTTTAGAATCGCCCAGGGGCGGACTGACAACTCATGGGGCCCCCAAGCAATAGGGTATCATGGGGCTCCTTTGTCCTTGCCCACACTCAAAGCACACCCATTAAAGCCTATAAAAGGTGCCAGGGGCATTTCATGGGGCCCGAGTGCTCAAATGGTCAGTCCGCCCCTGGAATCGCCCCATAGCAGATACACTGCAACAGGGCAGTCCTCCTGTGCAAAATCACGTATAAAACCGTGACTCCACACTTCTGCCTAGGGGGCGCACACGTGTCCCAATGGTGGGTCACTTTTGCTGTGAATACTCACAGCAGAAACCGATCAGTGGATGCCAGGTAATGGATGTCCACCGGCACCCACTAATCGTTGGGCAGAGACACAGAACTGAGCTCTGCCTATGTAGACAAGGCAGAGCTCTGTTCCGACAGCGGGGAAGTGATGGATCTTGTGTCCCTGCAAAGCAGATAATAAGATCCATCACTTCCCTTAGTAAAAGCACCTAACACAATACACTAAATCATTCCCTAGGCACAAAGGTAACCCTTTGATCACCCTAGATGTTAACCCTTCCCAACCAGTGTCATTAGTACAGTGTCAGTTCATATTTTTAGCACTGATCACTGTATTACTACCACTGGTTGGCAAAAGGTCTCAGTGTCAGTTAGTGTAAAAATGTCTACTGCAATATCGCATTCCCGCTATAAGTTGCTGATCTAGTATGCTAGTATAGAGAAAACAAATTCAGTATATATCCCATAATTTGTAGACGCTATAACGTTTGCGCAAACCAATCAATATATGCCTATTGGGGGTTTTATTTTACCTATAAGTAAATAGCAGAATACATATTGGCCTAAATTTATGAAGAAATTAGATTTTTTAAATTTATGAAGAAATTTGATTTTTTAAAATTATTTTTATTGGATATGTCTTATAGCAGAAAACAAAAAATATTGTTATTTTTTTCAAAACTGTCGGCCTTTTTTTGTTTATTGCACAAAAAAAAAAAAACGCAGTGGTGTGCCGATACCGTAGAGAAACCTAAATATGTGTTGGGATGGTAACAGGACGTAGTGGATCTCATTAATTGAGGCCAACGTAAAAAATTCTCAGTCGCTGGTATTTAGTGCCCACACATTTAGCAAAATTATTTGCAGAATCTTTCCCCCTTTGTTTCCGTGACTGTGGCCATTTAAGCACGATATTCTCTACATGGTGGACTTGTCCTTGAATTCTAGTATGCTAGTAGAGAGAAAAAAAATTCCAGTACATATCCCATAGTTTGTAGACGCTATAACGTTTGCGCACACCAATCAATATACGCTTATTGGTGTTTTTTTTTTTACCAAAAATATGTAGCAGAATCAGGTGTGGACTGACAACTCATGGGGCCCCCGGGCAACAGGGGATCGTGGGGCCCCTGTGTCATCCCACACCCAAAAAAGCCTATGAAAGGTACTAGGTACATCTCATGGGGCCCCCTACTGGAGTGACTAAAGCCAGATAGAGGTCTTCTAGTGTTTGAGACTGAACCAGGGCACTGATTATGCAAACACATGTACTTCCATTTTCGAGAAGATGGTGGTATAAAAATCAGTGGAGAAGACAGTTGTATGTTTAATGTACTACATTTATCTGGCATGATTTGTAAAGGGAATGTATAGCCTTTTGAATTTATTTGTAAGATAAGCTTTGAAAATAAAGCAGTTTGATGTAAAAAAGATTTTTAGCAATATGTTTCTATGTTTTATTAAACCTTGTTCCTATGGATAGGTTTGAATTTATATATGTACATAGGAACAGTCATATTGCTCCTCAGTCAAGTTGTCAGCCTAACAATATACCATGTATATTATGTGGTAAAATGCAAGAAGACACCCTTTCCTCAACCTATTGAGTTCAGGTGCCAAAACCCAGCTCCATACAGCCATTTTTCGATGAGTTTGGTGTGCTCCATTGGCCGGCACAGAACCCTGACCTAATTTCTCCTGATTAACTTTTGGTATATGGTGCCTTTATGCTCTATTAGGATTTCTGATTGGCTTTACTCTATAAGTGCAGCCTATGAAAGGTACCAGGTACATCTCATGGGGCCCCCTACTGACCCCGGGCTCTCGGGCAGTGCCAGAGTTCCCCATCAGTCCGCCCCTGAGCAGAATACATATTGGCCTAAATTAATGACGAATGGGACTTAGACATATGGCACCAATGTTTTTTCCACTCCTTCAAAACAATTCTGAACATCTCATTAATTGAGGCCAACGTTAAAAATTCTCAGTCGCTGGTATTTAGTGCCCACACATTTAGCAAAATTATTGTTTTGGGTTTTTTTTACCAAAAATATGTAGGAGAATACATATTGGCCTAAATTTATGAAGAAATTTTATTTTTTTATTTTATTTTTTATTGGATATGTCTTATAGCAGAAAACAAAAAATCTTGTTTTTTTTTTGTTTATAGCACAACAAATAAAAACCGCAGTGGTGTGCCGAGGCCATAGAGAAACCTAAATATGTGTTGGGATGGTAACAGGACCTAGCGGATGAATGGGACTTAGACATATGGCACCGATGTTTTTTCCACTCCTTCAAAAGAATTCTGAACATCTCATTAATAGAGGCCAACATAAAAAATTCTCAGTCGCTAGTATTTAGTGCCCACACATTTAGCAAAATTATTTGCAGAATCTCTCCCCCTTTGTTTCTACGACTGTGGCCATTTAAGCACGATACTCCATACATGGTGGACTTGTCCTTGAGTTCTAGTATGCTAGTATAGAGAAAAATTTCCAGTACATATCCCATAGTTTGTAGACGCTATAACTTTTGCGTAAAACCAATCAATATACGATTATTGGGTTTGTTTTTTTTACCAAAAATATGTAGCAGAAATTTTATTTTTTAATTTTTTTTGTTGGATATGTCATAGCAGAAAACAAAAAATATTGTCATTTTTTTTGTTTATAGCACAAAAAATAAAAACCGCAGTGGTGTGCCGATGCCGTAGAGAAACCTAAATATGTGTTGGGATGGTAACAGGACCTAGCGGATGAATGGGACTTAGACATATGGCACTGATGTTTTTTCCACTCCTTCAAAAGAATTCTGAACATCTCATTAATTGAGGCCAACGTAAAAAATTCTCAATCACTGGTGTTTAGTGCCCACACATTTAGGAAAATTATTTGCAGAATCTCTCTCCCTTTGTTTCCAGGACTTCGGCCATTTAAGCACGATACTCCGTACATGGTGGACTTGTCCTTGAATTCAAGGTTTTTGGAACAGAATCTTTTATTTGCTGTGCAAAGTCACTGAAAAAGCGATCCCTAAATTGCCTTAGATTGCTTTTTTGAACCATCGGGTGGATAGCATCCCTAATTGCATGCAGTCATTTGTCTTTTTCGCACTTTTGGGTGCCAAGCTCACTGTAGCACGTACGTGGAAACGAAACCTCTATATCTTTTGCAGCAGCAAAAATAAGATTTCTTGGATAATGCTCTAAGGAAAACTATCAAGTATTCTAGCTGACAGAGTCCCAACATTTGAAAGTATTTAGGAACCCTGGGCACATTTCATGAAGGTTCCACTATGATTGCCCTTCCCACTCCTGAGGTGGCTTCTCCTCTTGATGACTGACACTTACCTGTCTTGAACCATCGACTACTTTTTTCTGTTCTTTCTCTCCCCCTTTTCTCTTTCTTTTTTTTTTTTGGCATTTTCTTTAATCCAGCTTAACTGGCTGACCCCGCCGGGATAAGCCCATCTTGTTTAAGATCAGGTTACGGTTTGGTCCCTGGTGTTATCTAGACACTGACCTAGTTCATTGTTTACATGTTTTCATTAATTTCATTTATCCCCTAGACTCCCACTGCCAGTCCACTGACTAATCCAGTGTTTGCCCAAGGGATGGTCCTGTTACTCCAGGCAGTGCATATATATTTTTGAGCCATGGCTTAAGCGGTCTGTTGATGGTTTCCTCCATCCTTTTAGTCTCAGTATTTGATGCAGACATTATTATCTGCTATGGCTGATGGTCAGGGCTCTTCCCACTATGGGGGTCTGGGTCAGGGGCAGACTGACAACTCATGGGGCCCCCGGGCAATAAGGGATCATGAGGCCTCTGTGTCCTTGTCCAAACTCAAAAAAGCCTATGAAAAAGGTACCAGGGGCATCTCATGTGGCCCCCTACTGACCCCGGGCCCTCAGGCAGTGCCCGAGTTTCCAAATGGTCAGTCTGCCCCTGGTCTGGCTAAATGCAAAGGCTTATAGACATGCTTTTGAGCACAGATACGTACTCTGGGTTAGCCCAGGGCTGCTGTTAGAAACCACGGAGCCCCATACAGCTGATCCAAAAAAAAAAAAAAGTTTACAATGCTACAGTTATGAATGAACACAGTGAGTGAGCGGTACCAATCACTCATTGTGTTCATTCAGGAAGGAAAGGGGCTGGTAAATGTGACATACAGGGGGTTCTGAGCAGCAGAGGGAAACATGTGGTGCATAGAGAGGGTTATGGGTGCAGTGTGAGGGGGGTAAATACTGGAATCGATTCCCTGTATGGCTATTTCTTCAGCTGGAAGGGAGAGGAGGAAAATCCAGTTTTCAGCTGCTGCAGGAAGAGCCATACACTGAATCCATTCCAGTAATCCTCCCCACGTGCTGTGCTGTTAACCCTCTCTGCCATATCCTATTCACCCATCTGCCAGGGCCCCCCTGCTGGCCTGGGCCCCATACAGGAGGACTGGTGGTACCCCCTTATCCACAGGCCTGGTTGTACCTTACTTCAGGACTCAGGTCTCTGGACCCTAATATTGAGATATGCTTTTGAGTAAGCCCTACATAATACTTACTCTGTTGGGTTCTTGTTCGTGATTGAGGATTTCTGATGTACTCCTTAAACTATATGTACCTGTTCGCTTTCTGTATTCTTTTTATTATTTGTCAATTGCTCTTTGTGACCTGATCTGATGTGGATCTGTTTGTAATTGTTCTTATTTTCTGGAAATTTTGAATAAAAAACACTGCAAGTAAAAAACACAGTGGTAATCAAATACCACCACTGGTATTTGTAGGAAAAGAATTACTTAAATTTTATTTATGTATAAGGTTGCATGACCGCACAATTGTCAGTTAAAGGATAAGTTCACCTTTGGGAACATGTTCCACCCATTTTTAGCGTGGAACATGTCACATGTTCCCATAGCTGCAGTCTCACCCGCCGCTCCCCCCCCTCCTTCTGACAGATAATATGTGGAGAAGTTCCCCTATACTAGATTTGAAAACAGCGTGGCCATGCGGGGCTTCGCCCACATGGCCGCGTCGCTCATTCACAGTGTTCTGTGAATGAGTGCCTAAAAGTCCCGGCAGCCTTAGCGGCTGTGGGCTTGTAATTTTCAATAAACTACCACGGCCCTGTAAAGCACTGTGGTAGTTCATTGAAGCTTCCTGTCATTATATATGTTTGACCGTACATCCTATACTGATCGCTGGTGCCATTCTTTCCTTTGGCCAAAAATAATAAATGCACATTTTTTTACCTGCTAAAAAATGTGCATTTATTATTTTTGTCCAAAAGGTGAATTTATCCTTTAAACCCCCTTTCTGCCTGGAAACTGAAAAACGTCCATGGCATCCAAAAAGCGTCTTTTTAAGTCAAAAGTGCTTTTAGACCGGCTAGAGAACAGCGATAGTAAATTAGAACCACTTGCAGAATTGAGTGATAATGATTCGTGGGGGCAATTCGTCATCAGACACTGAAAACGATTCTGCGACTTTGCTCAGTGATGTGTGAACTTGGCGCTCTATGTCAAATTTCAGTGTTTTTGGTTTGATTACATTATTGAATTAAATGTATTATTATGTTATTATTTTTTATTATTACTTATTATCTTATAATTTATGATTTTGTGTTTCAAATTTTATCCTACCCGGGATGTTTACTAGACTCTAGTTCGGACAGATTTCAGTGAGTTATTCCTAAGAATTACAGACCTACAATAAAAAAACAACATATTTCCATTGAAAACAATGTACCGCTTTGAGCACAGAAATACTGACACAATCAGACCGCTAGGGAGGTTAAATTAACGCAGTGCCGTATCGCAAAAAATGGCCTGGTCAGGAAGGAGGGTAAATCTTCCGGAGGCCAAGTGGTTAAGCACTTCCAGCAAGAGTTGTTTTGGTGTCTGGCATATGCTATATAGCCAAAAGTTGGTCGGTACCTGAACATCGCACTTAACAGTATATGAGCTTGTTGGGCATTCCATTCTAAAACCATGGCTAAGTTATGATGCTCCCCCCTTTTCAGCTGTCAAAGTCTCCACCAGGGGCGGACTGACAACTCATGGGGCCCCCGGGCAATAGGGGATCATGGGGCCCCTGTGTCCTTACCCAAACTCAAAAAAGCCTATAAAAAAGGTATCAGTGGCATCTCATGGGGCCCCCTACTGACCCCAGGCCCTCGGGCAGTGCCTGAGTTTCCAAATGGTCAGTCCGCCCCTGGTCTCCACTAATCTTGGAAGGATTTCCACAAGATTTTATGATGTTTCTATGGGAATTTGTGCCCAGTTAGCAAAAAGAGCATTTGTAAGGTCTAAGGCAGTGTTTCTCAACCTTTTCAGTCCAGGCACCCTTCAAAATTATGGACAGTCTTGAGGCACCCCATTCTGAAATGTGAAAAACGATTCTAATATATATTGCAGCAACATCCACACATGTAGGACACCCAACGTTAGAGGTGAATTATTCTTCCACAATAAATACACCTTTGCACACTGGTACGGACTAGTATTCCAGTGTTTCTCTTCTTCTTCAGTTTATCTCTATCAGTGAGCTAATGTGACCCCAGTGCTGACGGAGAGGGGCGGGGAGGGTGAAACAA
The DNA here is from genome assembly GCF_062004578.1 of Staurois parvus. Classification (NCBI taxonomy): domain Eukaryota; kingdom Metazoa; phylum Chordata; class Amphibia; order Anura; family Ranidae; genus Staurois; species Staurois parvus. The sequence goes on from NW_028319066.1 coordinate 1,958,797, forward strand.
GAATGCTTTGCAGGCAACCGACATCCTTCATATCAACTGATGATTTCATTGGTTGTCAGGATAGAAGGTCGTAATGGTGCACAATAAAAACCTGTGACTTTGTGTAGCTAAAATGCAGGCTTGTTCCGCCCACTGGCTTGAATGTTTTGAGCAATCTCTACACATTTCGCCAAACCACCCGTGAAGAAACCTAAAGGCACCCCAGAGTGCCTGGGCACCCTGGTTGAAAAAGGCTGGTCTAAGGTAGTAATTAAAGTACTAATGTTGAATGAGGACACCTGGCTTTCCATTAGTGTTTATTCCAATGCTGTTCAAGTAGAGTTATGAACAATACAATTTTGTAAGAACTTCTGGGGTACCCAAGGACTATACATGTGGTTTATCCAAAAATTGAAACGATTGTTGTTCTCCCATCCTCCTGAAGAAGCGCGACCTCCCATAAAACACCCAGAGGAACATAAAAAAAATCCCTATACTAGTTTCAGCATGATATAAGATTGCTTTATCTGGACATATGGTCACTGAGTATGGGGTTCCACCAAAAAGGAGGAAATAACTATTTGAACACTTTTAATGTTTATGTACTGAATTTAGATGATGTATAAACTAATTTTAGTCACATTGTCAGAAGAGAAAGATCACTAAAGAAGGAAATAAGATTTGGAAGGATTTAAGGAACTAGGCAAAGAGGGAGACCGACTACTAGGTGGTTGGACACATTGACTACAGCTATGGGGATGACACTTAAGGATCTCACAAGACTAATTCAAAACTGACTTCTTTTTTGGAGTCTCATTAGTCAAGTCGCTAGGACTCAGATTCAAACTGGTGGGGCATAATAATAATAATAATATTTAGTGTATATTTAGTATTTTTGGATAAAACATATCTGTAGTCCTTGGGTACCTCAGAATTCTTGCAAAATGCTATTGTTCATAGTTCCAGTATATTCAGGATGTGGTGTCCTATTACCTAGCCCAACACCATCCTTTTGATGTCCAAGTAGAGTTGATGTCACAGTTCTGTGTAGATCATAGTTACATAGTTAGTCTGGCTGAAAAAAGACAAAAATCCATCCAGTTGAACCATAAAAAAAAGTTATAATCCTACACCCACAGTTGATCCAGAGGAAAGCAAAAAAAAAACAGCAAAGCACGATCCAATTTGCTCCTGCTGGGAAAAAAATTCCTATCTGATCCCTCGAGAGGCAATCGGATATTCCCTGGATCAACTTTACCTATAAATGTTATATCTAGTTATATTCTGTGTATCCAAGAAAGAATCCAGGACTTTTTGAAGCAATCCACTGAGCTGGTTAGAACCAACTCTTGAGGGATTCTATTCCACATTTTCACAGCTCTCACTGTGAAGAAACCTTTCCGTGTTTGGAGATTAAATCTCTTTTCCTCCAGACGTAAAGAGTGCCCCCTTGTCCTCTGTGATGACCTCAGGGTAAAGAACTCTACACCAAGTTCACTATGTGAACCACTGATGTATTTATACATGGAGATCATATCCCCCCCTTATGTATTATACATGGAGATCATATCCCCCCTTATGTATTATACATGGAGATCATATCCCCCCCTTATGTATTATACATGGTGATCATATCCCCCCTTATGTATTATACATGGCGATCATTTCCCCCCCCCTTATGTATTATACATGGTGATCATACCCCCCTTATGTATTATACATGGAGATCATATCTCCCCCTTATGTATTATACATGGAGATCATATCCCCCCTTATGTATTATACATGGAGATCATATCCCCCTTATGTATTATACATGGAGATCATATCCCCCCTTATGTATTATACATGGAGATCGTATCCCCCCCTTATGTATTATACATGGAGATCATATCCCCCCTTATGTATTATACATGGAGATCATATCCCCCCTTATGTATTATACATGGTGATCATATCCCCCCTTATGTATTATACATGGTGATCATACCCCCGCTTATGTATTATACATGGCGATCATTTCCCCCCCTTATGTATTATACATGGTGATCATACCCCCCCTTATGTATTATACATGGAGATCATATCCCCCCTTATGTATTATACATGGAGATCATATCCCCCCTTATGTATTATACATGGAGATCATATCCCCCCCTTATGTATTATACATGGTGATCATATCCCCCTTATGTATTATACATGGAGATCATATCCCCCTCTTATGTATTATACATGGTGATCATATCCCCCCTTATGTATTATACATGGTGATCATATCCCCCTTATGTATTATACATGGAGATCATATCCCCCCCTTATGTATTATACATGGTGATCATATCCCCCCTTATGTATTATACATGGTGATCATACCCCCGCTTATGTATTATGCATGGCGATCATTTCCCCCCCTTATGTATTATACATGGTGATCATACCCCCCCTTATGTATTATACATGGAGATCATATCCCCCCTTATGTATTATACATGGTGATCATATCCCCCCTTATGTATTATACATGGAGATCATATCCCCCCTAATGTATTATACATGGAGATCATATCCCCCCTTATGTATTATACATGGTGATCATATCCCCCCTTATGTATTATACATGGAGATCATATCCCCCCCTTATGTATTATACATGGTGATCATATCCCCCCTTATGTATTATACATGGAGATCATATCCCCCTTATGTATTATACATGGAGATCATATCCCCCCTTATGTATCATACATGGAGATCATATCCCCCCTTATGTATTATACATGGTGATCATATCCCCCCTAATGTATTATACATGGAGATTGTATCCCCCGTTAATCTCCTCTTTTTAGGAGAGAATAAATTCAGTTCCTCTAATCTTTCCTCATAGCTGATCTCCTCCATGCCTCCTATCAGTTTGGTTGCCCTTCTCTGTACTTTCTCACCCAAGTTTCTACACCTCAAACCATGTGTTTATGGAGCTGGCTTTGCACATAGTCATGCTGGAAAAGAAAAGGGTCTTCCCCAAACTATTACCACAAGGACAGAAGAGCACAATTGTCTTCAGTGTCTTTGTATGCTGTAGTGTTAACACGACCTTTCCTTGGAAACACCTGAACTCAATCATTTTTGACATCTACATATGTCTGGCTATATAGTGTAGCTAAGTGAATAAATAGATACTCAGATGCTGTATAATTGGCATAAAATAGGCATTTAGTCCAGAATAAACTCATAGTGAAACATTGAATAATTTCTGCTGGAAAATCTTCTCTAGTGGAATCAATGCTTAATTGTACGGTTCAGCCAGTATGTTTACGCTTCATAAATAAAATAATCCTTTTAAAGTATGGAGGACTTTACATGGCTTTTAGCAGCTGTTTGGCTTTTTAGGGGGACAGGACGGTAATTTGTCTTATAGAAACTCATCACTGATCTGCATCATTAAATGGTCTTAGTTGCCCCTTTAGATGTATTTGTTGGACCCGCCTTTTTCAACCAGGATGCCCAGGCACCCCGGGGTGCCTTGAGGTTTCTTCAGGGGTGCCTAGGCAAAAATGCCTAAAAATTGCCCAAAAATTGTATATAAGACAGCGGGTGGACCAAGCCTGCCTTTTAATTACACAAAGCCACAGGTTTTCTTTATGCACCATTACGACCTTCTAGCCATCAGCATCCCAACAACCAATGACATCATGGGGTTTATTTACTAAAGCTGGAGAATCCAAAATCAGACTCCCTTCTGCATAGAAACCAATCAGCTTCCAGGTTTCATTGCCAAAGCTTCATTGAACAAGCTGAGGTTAGAAGCTGATTGGTTTCTATGCAGAAGGGAGTCTGATTTTGGACTCTCCAGCTTTAGTAAATAAACCCCCATCAGTCGATAAGGAGAATGTCGATTGTCTGCATGGGATCTTTGTTTGTTCTTCCCCTGCCCCTCTCCATCAGCGCTGAGATCACATTAGCTGAGCGATGGAGAAAAACTGAGGGAGAGGAGAAACACTGGCATACTAGTCAGTACCAGTGTGTAAAAGTGTATTATGAATAATATAATTTAAAAAAAATGGACATTCTTTTATATCTCTGTTAGTAATACATTCCAGTATCGGAACTGGCTTGGGCATGGATTGACACCTGTCAAATTTAGCCCCGCCCACAGCCCCTGACCAGTGATCTTTGCAAGAGGATTTAGCCGAAGATGGTGCAGAGCGTTCCGAGGGAGCATGAGCTTCCAGGGCCTGATTATTATTTACTACGGGTGTCTGTATTAGTTTGAGCCCATCAAAGTCTAGAAGTATTTTTCTGTATCGCTCGCAGTGGGGGTTACTAAAACTGCATGGGGCAAAATCTGGTGCAGCTCTGCATAGAAACCAACCAGCTTTCAGGTTTTATTATTAAAACTTAATTGAACAAGCTCAAGTTAGTAGCTGATTGGCTCCCATGCACAGCTGTGCCATATTCTGAGTGCTCCAGTTTTAGTAAATCTCCTCCTGTGTTTTTATGTATCAGGCAGTGTAATGGTCAGCTTTGGCGTATTGTAATTGTATTGTTTTTTGGTGTATTATAACGAATACCGTTTTCCAAATTTGGTCCTGAAAACGTAAAATGTTACTAAAATCTTTAGTTAATCATAAAATGTATAATTTACAGGATACATTATCCAGTACAATAAAGCCTAACTGAAGCCCTTTTTTCTTTATAGCCCTTTTTAAAATGTAATTAATCACATTTTTTTAATTTATAAATTAATATCATTTTATACTTTTATTTATTATTTTTTTAAGTCCTTTTTTTTTATTTCTTTATAGTCTGCATTTTGTTATAATATAATTTGTAATATTTGGCTGAAAATTTTTTCTTTCAGTAAAAGTGCTCTGTGTTGGCAGAGTTAAGTGAGAGCCAAACCCTATAGCACCTGACCTCATAGAGACCTGTTGTGAAAAGGAGGGGGTGTGGCTGTTACTAAGTGCTGATTACTGAGAGCACTCCGGTGCCTATGGTACTGTACAGTCATATTTTGAAACACCACATAGCTGTTGTAATGGGAAATTGGAAATTAGACTATGAAAATAAAGTTTGTTATGACAATGTCTTGCTGATGAAATATCTAGTTCTGTGACTTCAATTGAGGTTTAAGGTACATTGCCCACTATATAATTTAAGGAAAACAGTAACCATTACTGTAATTGCTCATATAGTGTACAGGGCAGTGGGGATTTTACCTGCTGAGTTTGCTAATACTCTCCTCTTGTTATCACTAAGGCTTTGTTTATAGGTGCTGCTGTGTTTACTGCCCCTCTGAAAAGCAATCCACAGTGAGTCTCTTTTTTAAAGGTACTGGGAAGGCGGCTTAGAGGCGTTATTTTGCCTCCTTTTTTACCTGTGTTGACCATTGAAAGCAGGGGCGGACTGACCATTTGGAAACTCGGGCACTGCTCGAGGGCCCGGGTCAGTAAGGAGCCCCATGAGATGCCCCTGGTACCTTTTTCATAGGCTTTTTTGAGTTTGGGCAAGGACACAGGGGCCCCATGATCTCCTATTGCCCAGGGGCCCCATGAGGTTTCAGTTCGCCCCTGTCCAGAATTTATACTGTACACACGTTAGTGTGCATGAACTGGGCACAGGTTCACTTTAAAGTGTAACGAAAGGCAAAACTTTTCTTTTTTAGTTTTGGATACACTGGAGAGCAGGGGTGAACTGACAACTCATGGGGCCCCCAGGCAATAGGGGATCATGGGGCCTCTGTGTCCTTGCCCAAACTCCAAAAAGCCTATGAAAAAGGTACCAGGTGCATCTCATGGGGCCCCCTACTGACCCCGGGCCCTCGGGCAGTGCCCGAGTTTCCAAATGGTCAGTCCGCCCCTGCTGGAGAGGGGTGAGAACCCCTGTCAGGTTTTTATTGCTGTCTGCAGCCCAAATTGGGAGATTCACCCTCTTTGTTTGTCCTGTTTACTATTATCACTGAAAGTGAAACTGAAAGAAAATCACAAATTTTGGGTTGACCTCTGGAACATGAATAGAGGGGAAATCCTCCAATGGGGACACTAGATCTGTTGACTACTAGGGTTTCCCTCACTTTGGAGGGTTTTTCTCTCATTTCCTGTCTATGGGACAGGAAGTGAAGAGAAATCAATGGGACTCAAAACTCTGGCAGGGTGTTTAACCCTCCCTGTTTGTATCAAAATGAAAAAGAAAAGTTTTTCCTTTAATTCTACTTTAAAGTTCATTGTGTTGTAGTAGCTGGTTGCATTTTGCACATATGCATTCCCCTTTTCCACCGTTTGTATTAAAGCTGATCTCCAGGCAAAGACATAAATACAGAGACAAAATACAAATATGGGGGATGTTTACCTGCCAAAGGATTTGTATTTTTGTCCTTCCAGTTCTAGTATGTATACAGCTCTGCCACACAGCACAGCCTTATCTAGCAGTACAGGAGTCCTGATTTTTCTCTGCTGCAGTTAAGCAGCAATTACGGGTCCCTCTCCTAGCCTGTGACTGGACAGTAAAAAGAGAAGCAGCATACTGATGAGCTTATTGTGCTGTCACTCCAGTCTTCCTTCCAAGCAGCTTGTTCCCAGTTAGCACCCGAGCACTGCAGCACACCTTGTGCTGTTTCTCCATCTCCCAATTTGAGCTCTGCTGTACAGGCGGTTGCAACAGGCTAATACCAGGCCAAATTTGGATACTTTACACTGTACGCATTTCAAAAATAAATTGTAAAAATATATTGATAAATACAGAACTGTATTAATTTGCGTCTTCTGTATCTGCTTGGAATTCTTCTTTAAACAAGTCATTATATATAAATTCGCTGATCTGAGTTTCCGATTTTGGTGTTTACATTACCAACCTAAAACCACCAGCCATTTTCTTGGTAGCAGAAGACACATTTACATTTTAGAGCCGATAAAATAAATGTTTCATGCTGGCAGAATTCACCTCCTACGCTTGTACTGAGAGAGAAAAAAAGAAAGAGGGAGAGAGTACGAGAGAGAGAGAGAGAGAGAGAGAGAGAGAGGAAGGAGAAGCACAAATTGCTGGTACTGTCAGTGCGGAGTGGATGTGAACAGGGACAAGCCAATAACAGGACAATCCCCGGCTATAAATGACTGCAGGTCACAGAATGCAAGTCGCCGTCGCTTTTGTTCCCGGTGCTTTGCCGGCGTGGAGCAGATTTGATTGCGCTGTTCAAGCTGTTATTCGCTGTCAAGAATCTTTGAAGAAAGAGAGTAGCCAGGGATGGGGGGGGGGCTTGTGACAACGTACACTGAAAGAGGTCAAAAAAAGAAAAAAGGATAATGGGCACTCTTTGCAGAAGTTATTTGCATGTTATTTTCTTGTTATTTTGCACAAGTATAAAGTACACCTGTATAGGCCACATCTGGACGCAGCCGTAGGCTAGGGTTGCATACAAACCAGGGGTCGGACTGAGCATTTGGAAACTCAGGCACTGCCCGAGGGCCCGGGGTCAGTAGGGGTCCCCTTGAGATGCCCCTGGTACCTTTTTCATAGGCTTTTTTGAGTTTGGGCAAGGACACAGGGGCACCATGATCCCCTATTGCCCGGGGGCCCCATGAGTTGTCAGTCTGCCCCTGATACAAACTGGAGATTTTACCTGCTGCCACTTTGTATGCAGCCAGGAAACACCAGCCTTGGTTGCAAACTGCCTTCTTCTAGGGCCGGTCAGAGCCTCTAATCGCATATAGCCACTTATCCGAGCTGCACTGGCCGTTCATTTGTACAGGGTATGGGGACCAGCTGCTGGCCGAGACTGTTTGCACACCACGCATTTGTATTAGATATTAACACGGCCAACACAAATAATTCCCATAATATGTCTAGTGCAGCCATTCTCAGCCAGGGTTCAGTGGATTCCTACAGAGGTTGCTAAGGGTTTCTTAAGTGGTGATTGGTTTACCTCCCATTTTTATGGTGTCTACATAGTCCTGGTAGGGCCAAGGCCACTTGAAAGAGCCAATACACTAATGTTTTTTTAGCTGTCTTAAAGGATGGCATTCTGACTACCACTGTAAGGGGGGCATTCTTCCCACTGACCACCAAAGTCAGGCACACATTCTTCCAACTGACCGTCAATGTAAGCGAGATGTTCTTTCCACTAACCACTGCTGTAAGGGGGACATTCTTCACACTGACAACCAAAGTAAGGGGCATATTCTTCTAACTGACCACCAAAGTAAGAGGGGCATTCTTCCCACTAACCACCAAAGAAAGGGGAACCAGTTTTCCAAATGACCACGAAAGTAGAGGGGACATTCCACCCACTGACCACAAGCAAAAGGGAGACATTCCTCCCATTGACCACCAAAGTAAGGAGGACATTCTTCCCACTGACCTCCAAAGTAAAGGGGGACATTCTTCCCATTGACCACCAAAGTAAGGGGGATATTCTTCACACTGACAACCAAAGTAAGGGGAATATACTTCTGTCAACCAAAGTAAGGGGTATTTTCTTCTAACTGACCACCAAAGCAAGGGGGATATTCTTCCCACCAACCACCAAAGTAAGGGGAACCAGTTTTCCAAATGACCACGAAAGTAGAGGGGACATTCCACACACTGACCACAAGCACAAGGGAGACATTCCTCCCACTGACCACCAAAGTAAGGAGGACATTCTTTCAACTGACCACTAAAGTAAGGAGGACATTCTTCCAACTGACCACTAAAGTAAGGAGGACATTCTTCCCACTGACCTCCAAAGTACAGGGGGACATTCTTCGCATTGACCACCAAAGTAAGGGGGATATTCTTCCACCTGACTTCCACTGTAAGGGGAACATTCTTCCCATTGACCACGAAATTAAGGGGAACACTCTCACAACTGACCACCACTGTTAGGGGGACATTCCTCCCACTGACCACCAAGGTAAGGGGGATATTGTTTTCACTGGCCACTATTGTGAGGGGGACAGTGTTCCCATGACCATCAAATTAAGAGGGGCATTCTTCCCACTGATCACCAATAAATTGGTTTTAGCAAGGGTTCCCCTAGAGCTAAAAATGCTTTCAAGAGTTCCTTGGGGGTAAGAAGATTGAGAATGACTAGTCTATAGTGTGTGTTTCCTATGATTGTCAGCTCTGGCTAATATGATCTTTTTCTGATTGTGGTATTTCAGGAAAATACTGCATTATGGTCACTAGATGGAGCTGGTGATCATAGAAAATAAACAAATTAAACACATTACAGGGATTATTTGCAACAGCTGTCCAAATGCTGAGACTTTCTCACAGCAAAGTATTTCTAAGAGACTTTATGCCTGGTTCACACCTATGCATGTCGCAATCTGCTGTGAGAAAAAAAGTCCCTGGCCCTATCCAAAAACGCAGAGGCTGAAAACACATAGATGTGAACGTGTCCCATAGGAAACCATGTTAAATGGACTGTAGTGAGTTTCTACAAAACACAAAAAGCACTAAAAAACACAGTGTGAGCCAGGCCTTAACGTTTGTTATAGTTTCTCTACTGAAGATTCATGCAGTGGAGAGGCTAATCACACATCTGAATGGGCCTAGTTACTGCTAATATTGCAGCAATGGGGCAATGGCCTAATCCATCCACATGTACAGGATCGTAAAGGGAGTTTAGATCGGCAGAGGTGGCCGATAAGGCGTTGGCCTTGCCCAGTCCAGGGAAAGCCAGTGGTGTCGCTATGGGGGTGAAACTCATTGCCGGATCTAGGGGTGTGCTGGGCCCCCCCCAAAATCGATCCGCCCTCACTTCTGCCTCCACCATGGCCGCCGTGCCCAGCCGTCATACTCCTCCCTGGGCTACAGACATAGGGCGCCTATAGCAACGCTTGTTGGGAATACAACAGCATGTACTATATAGTATTGTGTGTTAATATCACTTGACCAGTAGATGGCACTGTACACTAATGTTATTAGTTGTGCATATGTGTAAAACTTGTTGGTTCTCTCTTCCTTCCTCTCTTCAAAAACCAAGATGTCTGCTGAAATGTGCTTTGTATGTTTGCAACTTAAGCCACACAAGTAAAACAGTGTTCTGCCTCATCACAAGTTACCAGTGTCTTCTCTAACACATAACCAACAACACTAGTGCCCGGCATACAGGCACTGCCGCGCTGCGATTTTCCACATCTCTTCCAATCTGTCACAAATAGGACAGGGGAAGCATTTCTTAGGCTATCACTGTCCTTCCTGATAGCGTAATGGGTTGGTGAATGCCTTCAGGCCTTTCACTGGGCTGGCTCCTTCCCTGCTGTTCAGAATTTCCCTTTTAGAAGACAGTGGTGCAGTGGAGTTTCTCTTCTCCCGCACTTGCCTATAGGTAGGCCCGTTCCCTGCTTCCCCTCCCAGGCTCCCCACTCCAGCCTCTCACTCCATCTTTCACCCGACACTGCTCCCCCTACTCCCAGGCTCTGTGATTTTTAAGGGTTGCTTCAGTCACCATGCCCAGCCTCCTGCCAGGAAACTGGCCGAGGTCCCTTAACCCCTTGGTGCCGGCGCCTCCCGGCCCTTTAAGGGTTTCAGAAGTCGGTAAGCAGGGTGGGGTTTTAGGGTCATGTGACCGCCATCAGGACGGTCACATGATTGGGAAAGAGGAGATCAGGACTTTCCGTGAGTACCGGACATGTGTGCTGGGAGTGCGCAGGGCACGCACTCTGAGCACATATGTTTTTCTTAATTGCACACAAATGTGTGGCCACTCGGCGTCTAGGCCCAGATGCCAGGAGGCCGCACATTTGTGTGCGGCCGGCATGAAGAGGTTAAACATGCAAATCCAAGCTTCCTCCCCTCTTCCATCCCTCCTCAAGATAGACCCCTGGGTACTGGAGAGGTGGGAGGGATCCAGAAGCCCTGACTTTAGAACCTCCCTAGCCTGTCCTGAGGTAACCTCTCTACCTCACTCACAGGCTGACTCATCCCAGGCTGTTACGCAGCTTCTAAATATACAAACGAGTGCATACTCACAAATCAAAAGGGAATAAAAACAGTCCGTAATATCAGTCCAAAGTGATGATAAACCCTTGATGGGGTAAGCTAACGCATTTCAGGAGACGCACAAAAACCTATCTAGCTAAGCTAGAAAGCGTTAGAAAGCTGGAGAAGACAGTGAGCAGGCAGGTAGAGAAAGTGCATGTCTCTTCTGCAATAAAAACCTGCCTGCTTGCTGTTTCCTACAAAGGAACTTCAGTTCCACTTTAACACCCGTCAAGCTGGATACAACTTGCCATGCGATTTGCAATGTCATGCGAGCTGCAAATCACATGGCAAGTCGCACCCTATTGTCTGCAATTAAAGCGGTCATATCGGTGCGATTCCGACTTGGTCAGAGGCGCACCGATTTCTAAAGTAGTCTGTGCGCTACTTAAGGTGCGACTTGTATAGATATCTGTGTCTTGCAAACCGCAAATGTCTCGCAAGTCGCACCTCAAGTTGGAATGACACCTGCCTTTGAAATCATGTGACTTCACTGGAAGTTGCACGATTTCAAAGTTGGATCTGTGTGACCGAGGTAAATTTTAAGCTGACTTCCGTTATCCAAACATGTGCAAGAAAATATATAAGTACCTGAAATAAATAAAATAAATAAATAAAATATATTGTTTCTATGGTCAGATAGGAAAATTGACACGTTTGGCAATAAAATCTCTATTAAAAAGATGCAGAAGTTCTAAGCTGTTAACGAAGAAGACAATGTGACATTTCCTGGCAGAAAGAAAAATTCAATGTTATAACTGAGAACGACAAAGGAGACAACGATTTCTTCCATTGCAGGATATAAAGCCTGCCTGTGTGTCATGCACAACAATTTAGCTATTACACGGAATGCAGTTCGATCCGATATTGACCCCTCCCCCATCCAGGCATTGCTCTAGCTGAAAGTCTGTAGCCCTGCTTGGGATTGATTAGTAACCTTCAGCACAGGGAAGGGTATTGCTGACATAATACATATGCTCCAGCTATCAAGGTACAACCAGCTGTCTGTCCTATTGGTTTTGCGTTGTCAGTGTCGCCGCAGCATAAAGTGGGTGGGGCCAGTCTCTTTACACCACCCAAGGCCTCATGCACAGGGATGCCTAGCAGCTCCTGTCCGCTATGGCGTAAAAACCTTGTCACTTTCTGGCACCTGGGGTGCGACGTGCCACGGGCAGCTACCAAGACAAGTGAATGCATGTACATGGCTGTACTTGGGTATGCGGTGATGACTTCTGCACCAGCGTATACTTAGTGCATGTGCTTGGTGAGCTTCTCCCCAACCATGAAAACATTTCACATGAAAGCCATTAGCGTCTGACAGAGCATGGCCATGTACAGGAATTCACTTGTTTTGGCGGCTCCAATTGGCACGTGTGGCTCCCTGGTTGCCAGAAGGCACCAGTGATTTTATGCCTCAGTATGCATGCCGAGCATCCAAAAGTGGGAGATCAAAGCCTCAATTCACAAAGTAATGCACTAGGACAGTAGTCTCTAAATTGCAGCCCTTTGCTTGCTTTTATCTGGCCCTTGGGGCACTATTTCATTCACCGACACCAATAATGGGGCACAGTTCCTCTCAATGGTACCAGTGATGGGCCATAGTTCCTCCCAATGGCACCAGTGATGGTTCATAGTTCCTTCTAATGACACCAACGATGGGGCACAGTTCCTCCCAATGACTCCAACGGTGGGGACCAACGGCACTAATGATGGGGCACAATTCCTGCCAATGTTGCCAATGATGGGGCATAATTCCTCCCAATGACACCAGTGATGGGGCACAATTCCTCCCAATGACACCAACAATGAGGCCCAATGATGCCAGTGATGGGGCAAAATTCCTCCCAATTACACCAGTGATGGGGCATAGTTCCTCCCAATTACACCAGTGATGGGGCACAATCCTAACAATGATGAGACACTATTCCTACCAATAACACCAATGATGGGGCACTATTCCTACTAATGACACCAACAATGTGGCCCAATTAGACCAGTGATGGGGCACAATTCCTCCCAATTACATCAACGATGGGACACTATTCCTACCAATGACACCAATGATGGGGCACAATTCCTCCCAATTACATCAACGATGGGACACTATTCCTACCAATGACACCAACAATGGGGCCAAATTACACCAGTGATGGGGCAAAATTCCTCCCAATTACATCAACAATGGAACACTATTCCTACCAATGACACCAATGATGGGGCACTATTCCTTCCAATGACACCAAACATGAGGCCCAATTACACCAGTGATGGGTCATAATTCCTCCCAATGACACCAAGGATGGGGTACTATTTACTCCAACTGATGCTGGGACATTTTCTACTCTCGATGCTCACAGTGCGGCCCCTCTAAAGTCTTAAGGGCAGTAAACTGGCCTTTTCTTTAAAAAGTTTGGAGACCCCTGCACTAGGATAAAGATCTATCATTTCAAAAAAAGTGAAAGTTATTTCTAACTTCAGAGTCCAATGAGAATTGAAAATTACATGGCTCAAAATGAAGACCCTTATCCATGTGTTAAAACTTTGTAAATTAGGAATGCTATATTTTTTTTTTTACTCTACTAGTTGAATGAATGAAGTTTTCAGATTATAATGTTAGAATCAGGGGCAGACTGACCATTTGGAAACTTGAACACTGCCCGAGGGCTCGGGGTCAGTAGGGGGCACCATGAGATGCCCCTGGTACCTTTTTCATAGGCTTTTTTGAGTTTGGACAAAGACACAGGGTCCCCATGATCCCCTATTGCCCAGGGGCCCCAGAGGTGTCAGTCCGCCCCTAGTTAGAATGTAATATTTTTCATTCAGACATCCTCTGTTCAAGGCACTCCACTCCCGCTATCTCCCAGAGCTTGGGGGGTGATTGCAAAGGAAGCCATCTGTGCTCCAAGCCACTCTAAAGGTATCCAATGGTGTATCCAAATGTTAAGGCCTTATTTCAGCAGAGACCTTGGCTTTAGTCCCTGACCAGAGACCACCTTGACTGATGCATTTCTCCAGTCAGGGCTTAGTCATAGGCCCTGTTCACACCAGTATTAGAGACAGGCATTTGAGGCTCATTTCTGCCACTCCTTAAATGCCTAGTAAACCAGCCTGCAATGGATAATATGGACAGCGCACTGAGCTGCCCACTTTTGAAAAACATAGCAATTGCGTCACTTTGCAAAAATGAAGCTGCATGTCGAGTCTGGGAGGAGTTGAAGCTTGTCAAGTCCTTCCATTATGAATAAATGTATAGTGTGGCGCTCAAAATAAATAAATAAATAAATAAATAAATATATGTAAATAAGTGATCATATACAAAATATAAAAATCATGACTAATATCAACTAAAATGAATAATCAATAAATAAATAAGTGCAATAATACCTCAAGTGATCACACTCTAAATGATTCAAGTGTCTCAAATAAATAACTAATCAATAAATTAGTGCATCAATAAATAACTCAAGTGATCACACTCTAAATGGATCAGGTGTTTTAAATAAATCACGTGCTCATAATTGACATAATAGTGACCAAAAAGTTGTAACAGCTTATATATAGATCAAGCAGTGTTAAAGTGCCAAAAAATAGTGCAAAAAAATATATATGTCCGATCCTTCTACAAATCAATATATAGAATGTTCTTTAAGTGATACATCAATTCATGCAATATACGGTGATGCTCAATAAGTGATTTGTGCCAAAATCTTCTCCAAACAGTGGCTAAATTTCCTCCTCACCTCCTCCCTGCGACCCCTAAGGGCCAACAGGCTTGTATTGATTATTCATTTTAGTTGATATTAGTCATGATTTTTATATTTTGTTTATGAATTGATCACTTATTTACATATATTTATTTATTTTGAGCGCCACACTATACATTTATTCATGTTTACACACTACACTAGGTATTAGTAGGAGAGTGTTGGCAGCTTAGTATTAGTCGTTCACCATTTCTAGCGCAAGAGGATTCTCTAGATCATTTCAAAAGTCCTTCCATTCATGTCTATGGTAACGGGCCGTGAACGGGCCTATAGTATTGGACAAATTGTTACAGCGTTACATAGTTAGTCTGGCTAAAAAAAGACAAAAGTCAATCCAGTTCAACCCAAGAAAAAAGTTATAATCCTATCCCAACAATTGATACAGAGGAAGGCAAAAAAACTCAGAAAAGCATGATCCAATGTGCTCCTGCAGGGGAAAAAATTCCTTTCTGATCCCCCGAGAGGCAATCGGATATTCCCTGGGGCAACTTTATGGACAAATGTTAATCAAATATCGGTGGTGTGGGAAAAAAATCACTTGGAGGGCATTGGGGTGCATTTTTTAACACGCTCTCGACGTGCGTTAAATGCACATCAAACGTGTCAGATCTGTGGGTTAACACTATAGGACCGCTGGTTTGTGTTACTGTCAGCGATAAGTCGGAACTTAGCCATAGAGATGCCATCTTGAAAACTAAGCCCTGAATGGTGAAATGTGTCAGCGTAGGTGGACTCTGGATGGGGGATAAAGCCAAGGCCTCTGCTGGAACAAAGCCTTGCTGTTTGGATATGCCATAGGTCTACGGCTGCCTGGTTCTTTCCTTTGATGAAGACATTACTTCCAACATTTCCTGATGTCTAGGGAGAGTCCCAGGTTTTGAAGATATCTTCCTGAAAATGCCCTTGATTTCCCACACTGGTATAATTAAAATCCTCATAGGATAACAAGTCCATCCCCGGCATGTTCTCCTATGTGTCCATCCCCGGCATGTTCTCCTATGTGTCCATCCCCGGCATGTTCTCCTATGTGTCCATCTCCGGCATGTTATCCTATGTGTCCATCCCTGGCATGTTATCCTGTGTGTCCATCCCCGGCATGTTATCCTATGTGTCCATCCCCGGCATGTTCTCCTATGTGTCCAGCCCCGGCATGTTATGCTATGTGTCCATCCCCGGCATGTTATCCTATGTGTCCATCCCCGGCATGTTATCCTATGTGTCCATCCCCGGCATGTTATCCTATGTGTCCATCCCCGGCATGTTATCCTGTGTGTCCATCCCCGGCATGTTATCCTGTGTGTCCATCCCCGGCATGTTATCCTGTGTGTCCATCCCCGGCATGTTATCCTATGTGTCCGTCCCCGGCATGTTATCCTATGTGTCCGTCCCCGGCATGTTATCCTATGTGTCCATCCCCGGCATGTTATCCTATGTGTCCGTCCCCGGCATGTTATCCTATGTGTCCGTCCCCAGCATGTTATCCTATGTGTCCATCCCCGGCATGTTATTCTATGTGTCCAGCCCCGGCATGTTATGCTATGTGTCCATCCCCGGCATGTTATCCTATGTGTCCATCCCCGGCATGTTATCCTATGTGTCCATCCCCGGCATGTTATCCTATGTGTCCATCCCCGGCATGTTATCCTGTGTGTCCATCCCCGGCATGTTATCCTGTGTGTCCATCCCCGGCATGTTATCCTGTGTGTCCATCCCCGGCATGTTATCCTATGTGTCCGTCCCCGGCATGTTATCCTATGTGTCCGTCCCCGGCATGTTATCCTATGTGTCCATCCCCGGCATGTTATCCTATGTGTCCGTCCCCGGCATGTTATCCTATGTGTCCGTCCCCAGCATGTTATCCTATGTGTCCATCCCCGGCATGTTATTCTATGTGTCCATCCCCGGCATGTTATCCTATGTGTCCGTCCCCAGCATGTTATTCTATGTGTCCATCCCCGGCATGTTATCCTACGTGTCCATCCCCGGCATGTTATCCTATGTGTCCATGCACACATAGACTGTAATCAGCGTTTTTTGGCTGGCACGTTTTTTGGATGGAAAAACCCCAGGACTAGCGTGTTTCTAGAGGAGTCTTTTAGCTGTAAAAATGCTCTAACTCTGAAAAGCGCGGCAAAACGCCGCAAACCGTTGTTTTTGGACCTTTTTTTAACCAAAAAAAAGTCTTTTTTGGTTAAAAAAAACCTTTTAAAAAAGCGGGAAAACACCGCTAGTCGCGGCAAAACACCACTAATGCAAAAACTCTGAAAAGCTCACTTTTTTTACGTGACTTTACACAGCTAATGTTACCTGCGTAATCAAAATGTCCAGTGTGCATGAGGACTTAATATTCAGGACAAACTCCCCCATCCATCCATGTCTCCATACTTTATTCTGATGAAATCTTTAATAAGGCAAAGGATGATTCATGTAACATTTACTTTCAGGAATCCATCTGCCCTTAGCTCAGGCATGCAGACAGGAGGGGGCAGGGGCGTATTTATCACAAGGCAAACAGGACATTTGCCTAGGGTGGCATTTTTTAGGGGGGCAGCACCGCCCCTCGAAAGAAGGGATGGAAGAAGGGAAACACGCAGCATGGGGACCAGGTGGGATCTGAAAAAGGCTGAGCGCTTATTGATGGTGTATGCAGAGCCTGACTCTTATTTCTGGGGATGTCTGGAGCTGTGAAGGTGTGTGTCTTCTCTCTCTCACCATGATGGGGGGGTTGCCAGTGTATGGGTGGCGGTGGTAGTGGAAGGCTCTCTTGGGTGGGGGGGAGAGCTGGGGTGTTGTTGGTCAATGTCAGGCTCTCTTCATGGGGTAGGGGGGTGTTGGTTGGTGTCAGGGTCTCTCCATGGTGGTGGTGGTGGTGGTGGTGGTGGGGAGACGATTTTTGTATTGCCTGGGGCATCAGGAAACCTAAATACACCGCTGGGAGGGGGTGCTTAGCTGAGAAAAACCCTTCTCTCCTCCTGAAGACTCCTGGGATGTATGACATCATTTTGGCTTAGACCTGAAACCAGGAAGTAACTGAAGAAATGTAAACAAAAAAAAAAAAAAACGACAAAAGTTTAAAACAAGCAAATATAGAGTAGTATACCTTACTATCTATTTACTGAGGCTGAACATAGCTAATGTTGATGGAGAAAGTGTAGCCCCTTTACACCAGCCGCACACAAATGTGCGGCCTCCCGGTGTCTGGGCCTAGACGCCGAGCGGCTGCACATTTGCGTTCATGTAACAAAAAACATATGTGCTGAACGCTCCCAGCACACATGTGCGGTACTCATGGAAAGGTCCTGGTCTGCTCTTTCGATCAGGACCTTTCCCGATCATGTGACCGCCGTGACGACGCGGTCACATGATCCCTAAACCAAACCCCACCCACCCCGCCTCCCGGCATCTGAAACTCCTAAAGGGCTGAGGGGCGCCGGCGGGAAGGGGTTAATGAAAGCAGTGAGGGCTGTTTCACACCAGAATGGTGAGCGGGAAAGGTGTGCTTTGTGCACATTTCCTTCACCCTGTCCAAAATGCACCGCCTTTGCAATCTGCTGTGGGTGGCAATATATTGTTAATGGCACCCCAAATGCAAAATCGCACACACCGCACATTTGCAGACACCAGATTGCATGGTACCTCAGTACCGTGTGATTTGGTGCAGCGCGTTTTTCAAAAGTAATGCATGCGATGATTTTTGTGTGGTTTGCAGCCCAAATGAAAAGGCCGCAAGATCGCAGGGAGTCGCACAAGAACGCCGTCTGGTGGTTCTGGTGTGAAGCAGCCCTCAGTGTGCATTATTCCTGATGAGTGAGTGGATACAGTTTTATTATTTCAACTCATCCAGAAATATTTGGTGAACATTCATATAGGCAGGGTATTATGTATACCGTATATATTTGTTGCATTGTTTTTTTGCTGGCCTTGGATACTTTATTATGCATGCAGAGCTTCGAATCATCAGTTCAGTGGCGAAGCGTCCCTGGAAATTAAATTAAAATGCTGGCAAGCCTTCTTTAACGAGGGAAGATGTGCTGTAATGACGGGGCGGTAGTGTGCCTCCCCATTGCAGCAGCAGCGTTTTGCACACCTGCACGAGGAAGTGTCACCAGTGAGAACGGTCTGTGATGTGGAGCTATTTCTAGGCCAGCATGTGTGCAGTGCACAGTGAGGTAGCGGTTGCCATGGCAAATAACAGTTCCTGTAAAGAATTCCATGGAAATATTGTGCTCAGCGGCACTTTGTCGCCCCTGCACATTTGGCTTCATAGGACCTGATGATGAAGGCCTACCAAGGACTAGCACACTTGGATGCAGACACAAACCCGGGACCCACTGCGGGGCTTCTAACACAATGTGGGTGGAAGGTCTAAGGCATGGGTCTCCAAACTATGGTTGTTGAGGAATTGCAAGACTCTGACAGCCACAGGCAAGACTCCAAGAGGAAGAGGCATGATGGGACTTGTAGTACTTCAAAAGCTGGAGGGCTATAGTTTGGAGAACCTTGGTCTAAGGTATCAGAAATGAAAGAGGACTCCATTCAAGGCCACATCTGTATTTTGTGTTTATTTTTTTGTATAGCAGTGGTGTCCTACATAGCATCAGTGAACCTCTACCCCTTTCACGTCCATCCATTGACAAGAGGAACTCACAATCTACCACGCTACGGACAGTTTGGGGAGAACCCAACTAGCCTACTAGTATTTTTTCGGATTGTGATAAGGAACCACAGAAGAACATGCAAACTCAAAGCAGATGACACAGTACCTAGCGTTGCATGGTAAGATTAACCACTGGGCACCTGTCTGCTTTAATGTAGTAGAGAAGAGATGTTTATTGAGCCACCTTTTCCATTGAGTGCCAATTATTAGACTCTGACATACTTTGCCTTATCTTGGAGTCATCCACTTTTCAAAAAAAAGTGAAACCTACAAAAAAAACAATTGGAAGGAAAAATGTAAAAAACACGAACCTTACATACCAGCTACTAGCCCATTCATGTAGGCGTCAGTGACATCACTGGACTCACCAAGGAAATTAGGAAAATCGGGGATCCTAAATCCTATGATAAGGTGCTCCGGCACTGTGAAGGAGCACAATCCCGTGGGAAGATGGATTCTCCACTTTTCTAAGATGCAAAGTGAAAGCCCAGTGATATCACCTTCACCTAGGTGAGTACAGAGGGATGTACATTGGGTGTTTTTTTTATTTTCTTCTGATGTTCTGTTGTTTTATTTCAGCTAGTTGTCATGGGGGGGGAGGTAGGAGAGAGGGGGTAGACTGCAGGATAAGTGGACTTTGTAATTTCGTATAAGGCCCAAATTAAGAACAGCTCTGTGTTTATGCATGTATGGGTGCTTATGGATTTTTGTGCACATGTGAGTGTGTGTTTATAACATATACTGTATATCGTCAACTTTACTAAATATTATTATCCATGATCCTTTGCTGCTAAAGTGATTAAAGAAAACCTGAGATAAATATGGGACTCTTACCGGTTGCTTGGTATTCATATTGATCCAATGACTTCATTCATGTTGATCGAATTGCTTTATTTATGCTGATCCAGTAGCTTCATTTATGTTGACCAAATGGCTTTATTCATGTTGATCCAATGGCTTCATTCATGTTGAACCAATGGCTTCATTCATGTTGATCCAATGGCTTCATTCATGTTGATCCAGTGGCTTCAATCATGTTGATCCAGTGGCTTCATTTATGATGACCAAATAGCTTCAAGCATGATGACCCAAAGGCTTTATTCATGGTAACACAATCACTTCATTCATGTTGATCTGATGGCTTCATTCACGTAGACAAAAGGGCTTCATTCATGTTGACCCAATGACTTCAATCATGTTTAGCCAATGGCTTCATTTATGATGACCCAATGGCTTCAAACATGTTGACCGAATTGCTTCATTCGTGGTGACCAAATTACTTGGTTCATGTTGATCCAATGGCTTTATTCATGTTGATCCAATGGCTTTATTCATGTTGATCCAATGGCTTTATTCATGTTGACCCAATGACTTCATTCATATTGATCCAATGGGTTAAACCATATTGATTCAGTGGCTTAATTTATGATGACCCAATGGCTCCAAATATGTTGACCCAATTGCTTCATTCATGGTGACCAAATCTCTTGGTTCATGTTGATCCAATGGCTTTATTCATGTTAATCCAGTGGCTTTATTCATGTTGAACCTATGGCTTTATTCATGTTGACCCAATGACTTAATTCATTTTGATCCAATGGGTTAAAACATATTGATCTAGTGGCTTCATTTATGATGACCCAATAACTTAATTCATATTGATCCAATGGGCTAAAACATATTGATCCAGTGGCTTCATTTATGATGACCCTATGACTTCAAACATGTTGACCCAATGACTTCATTCATGGTGACCCAATGTCTTCATTCATGGTGACCCAATCACTTAATTCATGTTGACCCAATCGCTTCATTCATGTTGACCCAGTGGCTTCATTCATGTTGACCCAATGGCTTCAAACATGCGGACCCTATGGCTGCATTCATAGTGACCAAATCAATTGATTCATGCTGGCCTGATCGCTTCATTCATGTTGACCCAGTGGCCAATGTAATAAAGCCAGTGGCTTACAATCACTTTATTACTTTATGAGTTGATGACCTAAAAAGAGAAGCCTAATACAAACAGGCAGCCAGTGAAGTAAGAACTGCTGATCTCTATATGCGTATTGAAGTCAAAGGAGGAATATGAATAGGGGCTAGCTAGCATCTTCTGGAACAGAAGTGACATTATTTGAAATGATAGCACATTCTACTTTGTTTCAGTTTACTATTTAATAATGTGATCTTGACCGAGAGAGGATCAGTTTGGATGAAATTAGGTGGCTATGAGTGCTTAGTGGATTTTCTCCTATACACATGTTTACCATAGTATAATATATATACCAGCTTCAACAGTGGAAGTTCATGCAACATACTGTGTAGAAAAAAAAGATCTGCTATTTTTGTGCACTAATACACATCCACCCCACAAAAACAATTTTGAATGCATATTGGTCTGTTATGCCAAGCATGGTCCCATCCCCAATACAAGGTCATTATTGTGCATATAATTGTGTAGTAAAGATATGGCCCGCTTTTTAGTTTTATGTTCCACCCATACATAAAGCATGGTTGAACAAATCATCCCTCTCAACCAGGGGTTTCCAAACTTTTCAGTGTGAAGACCACACTGTGTATTCTACAAATACTTGTGGGCCAATAAATAAGCCGCATAACCCCCGGTTCACATCTATGCGGCCGCGTTTTGCATGGGCTTGAGAGCCCATTCATTTGAATGGACTCCCATGACCGGGACACGCAGGGAAAGAAGTCCCTGCACTTCTTTGGAAAACGCAGCCTGCACGGGAACCTCGGTTCCCAGTATGGTTGCGTTTTCCAGTGTGGGCGGCGTGCCTCTAGAACTAATGGCACCCACCCGCGGGTCCGCATTTCTCTGTGCGGGTGGTGCAGCTGCACGGATTTTCGTGCGGCACCACCTGCACATATGTGAACGTAGGGTAAGAGTCTCCCTTAAATCAGGGCCCCTATCAAAGTTTTCCCCTACACCAGGTTCCATCAGGCTCCTCATCAGAGTCCTCCCTTACATCACAGTCCTCATCAGAGTCTTCCCTTATATTAGAGTCCCCCCTTACATCCTAGTCCTTCTTTTCATTAGAAGTGGAGACCATATGCAGCCTTTACTGACCCTTATCCTCAAATCGGTGCAGATTGAAGATGGTCCTAGCTGTGGGCTGGATAAAAGCTTGGATCAGGCCAGATGTGGCCCGCAGGTCATAGTTTGGTGACCCCTTCTCTAAACCCAAGTCCTTACCTGAATCACAGGGTTTTTCTTACTGTAGGTGGTTGTTATTGTTTGAATTCAGTGTTGTCCTGCATGGCTTCAGCCACAGAGCTGCGTCACCCTAAATGCAGATACGCCAAGTCATGTGCCACTGCGACACCATGACTTGCCATCTTGGTAAAGGAGCAGAGCTTTGATTCCTTGTCTCATAGATGCACCCCTCTGCTCCTTCCGATGACTGGTAATGTAATGACTGGTGGTGTAATAAAGAAGCATGCAGAAGTGAAAGTGGAGAACGCAAAGATACACAAAACATAGTAAAGTGTAGGGGCGGACTGACAACTCATGGGGCCCCCGGGCAAAAGGGGATCATGGGGCCCCTGCGTCCTTGCCCAAACTCAAAAAAGCCTATGAAAAAGGTACCAGGGGCGTCTCATGGGGCCCCCTACTGATCCCGGGCCCTCGGGCAGTGCCCGAGTTTCCAAATGGTCAGTCCGCCCCTGGTAAAGTGTTACTAAACCCACAACAGTAAAATCACTCTATATATGCAGTAAAGCACGCTTGTTATACTCACTGTGGAACCTAAGGGGTTAATCCTCTGCACTGTGTAAAAAGGCTGTTTGATCCTTTCTTCTCTGCCCCTCCTCTTGCTGAAATGACCACCTGACACAGACTGAACATGTGGTTACATGCACATGCTCAGTTTGGTGTGTATTGCTAGAGAGGTTTTTTCTTTTTGCTTGGGAGAGTGCATCTGGTCAGCACAGGGCCAATCAGCACTGTCCAGAAAGAGGGGATTTCCATCCTTCTAAAGCAGAAAGAAAACTCTTCCTACAAGCTTTAGCTAGTGGTGGGCTGGACACTGATAGAAGTCACAATACTGCTATAACTGCTGATGAGAAAAGGTATTTAGCAGTTTATATTTACTAAAATAATTACATTTCCATGTTCTGTGTACTGTGGGAGACCAGATATAGTGAATGCAGGGTCCAGGGAGATCACATACAGTATAGTGAATGCAGGGTCCGGGGAGATCACATATAGTGAATGCAGGGTCCTGGATTTAGTAACACTTTAAGTAGAAGCAGGGAGATCCTTGCACTGCCTGTCCCCAGGTGGAGCTTCCTCTTCAGCAAGGAGAACAGTGCGCCATATAGTAGTGACATGAATGTCAGTTCAGAGGAGTGGGCATCACTAGGCAGGATGCCATGGGTAACGTCCACATGTGATGTTGAGCCTCAGTGATTGATTGAAAGAAGTGAAGTCCAATGAATGAATTGGGCCAGCCAGGGACAGTTAGCCTGGGGAGCAAAAGGTTCAGTGAAGCAGGATGTCCTCCAGCCAGGAAATGAGACAGGCTCTGACTTGCTGCAGGCTCTAATCTACATTGTGAGATGCTCACAGTGTGCAGTGAAGCAATTTCAACTGTGCAAGAAGGCTGGAATTTAGCTTTAAATTAGCTGAAAAGGGCTGAACATAGGCTGCTGATTTCTCAAGACATAAGGCACCACGATAGTGTGAACAGACCCTTAGGCTCGCCATACATTATACAATTTTCTTGAGATTTTTGGTTTAGATTTACCAAAAACCATATAATAGGAGGTCAAACCTAAACAACACTTTCAATTGCATCCAATCAGCCAGGCTCTTGCACTACATAGTTGAAGGTAAATCTAAAGGAAATTGGGCAGAAATTGGACAGAAAATTGTATAGTGTATACAATAGGGTGGCACAGTGCCTTAGTGGTTAGCGCATTTGCCGTGCAGTAAATGGGTCCTGGGTTCAGTTCCCAACCATGGCGCCTCCTGCATGGAGTTTGCATGTTCTCCCTGTGCTTGCGTGGGTTTTCTCTGGGTACTCCAGTTTCCTCCCACACTCCAAAGGCATGCTGGTAGGTTAATTGGCTCCTGTCTAAATTGTCCTAGTTTCATCCCTGGCCACGTGGGATATCCTGCATGGTAGGGGTTGGGGAAAGACCTGGCAACCTACCCTGTAAAAATAATTGCTAAGAGAATTCATGGAAAGAGTCATTGCAGCAGGGGTGGACTGACAACTCATGGGGCCCCCAGGCAATAGGGCATCATGGGGCCCCTGTGTCCTTGCCCAAACTCAAAAAAGCCTATGAAAAAGGTACCAGGGGCATCTCATGGGGCCCCCTACTGATCCCAGGCCCTTGGGCAGTGCCCAAGTTTCCAAGTGGTCAGCCCGCCCCTGCTTGCGAGTGAGAGTCCATGCAATCGCTAAGAGTTGGATACAACTGAATGGATAGAGACAGGGGCGGACTGATAACTCATGGGGCCCCCGGGCAATAAGAGATCATGGGGACCCTGTGTCCTCGCCCACACTCAAAAAAGCCTATGAAAGATACCAGGGGCTTCTCATGGGGGCCCCTACTGACCCTGGGCCCTCGGGCAGTGCCCGAGTCCCCGAATGGTCAGTCCGCCCCTGGATAGAGAGATGTAGTGCAAGGGCGTGCCTAACTGGATACAATTGAAAGTGTTGTTCATGTTTAACCTCATATTATGTGGTTTTTGGTAAATCTAAAGCAAAAACCCCAAGAAAATTGAATAATGTATGGCCAGCCTTAGCCTTTTTCAGCAACTTCATGTCCATATGCAATCACTCCAGCATGGACAGATCCTTGACCAAGCTCTATTGCAAGACCAAGGACCTGGCTGCGCTTTCTTGCAAATGTGGGTGAACCTGAATAATGCCTGAACAGAATGACTTTTCTTTTGATGGGCACACTAGTTATCATATATAGTATATATTTCAGCCTTGTATTAACCTGTCTGCCTATAGTTCTGCTTTGCATTCACTTTGATCACTGTATGAACCATCTGCTTTGCTGTGGCCCGATTTAATTTACCTTACAAATGGAATTTTGTGAATTCCCCAGAGAATAAATACATTCATACAGCGTGCACACAGCACCGACATGCTTTGTACAGAGAGCCTGGGAACTGTTAAAAGCGGGTGTGTGGGTGGAGGCTTTCATTAGAGCAAGATATAACAGTGCAAACCGCTAATATAGCAAGGAGTGATTTGCACACCTCTCCGCGGCTTAGCAATTAACAGATGTGCTCGCGGTTTGATTCTGGGGAACAATGTTCACACACAAAGACAAAAATAATATATTAGCAAACTCCCGAGATTCAAACTGTCTTGTGAAGTAATTGTTTCCAAGACAGGAAAATGATTGCTAAAATACAGGTTGTTCCTTTGTCGAAGAACAGTTCGGAACATTCGCAAATAGGCAAGTTTTATTAAAGGGTCAGTGACCATGTATTAAAGGCTATCAGTCCTCCTAGAACACTTTCATTTTCATGGATCAAGTGATGCCGAGCAACTCTGCAGATATACAGTAAGTGCCAGGAGCCATTAATGGTTACTTGTGTGCTGCACTGCACTTGAGTAGACAGAGGGGGAACAGATCGTAAAGTGCTGCTAGAAGGAATCCAGTACATCAGTTTAGCTTTAGTGCAGAGAGAGCAAAGAAGCCATCAGATATGGCGGACTGACCATTTGGAAACTTGGGCACTGCCCGAGAGCCCGGGGTCAGTAGGGGGCCCCACAGGGGCGGACTGACAACTCATGGGGTCCACAGGCAATAGGGGATCATGGGGCCCCTGTGTCCTTGCCCAAACTCAAAAAAGCCTATGAAAAAGGTACCAGGGGCATCTCATGGGGCCCCAGGGGCGGACTGACCATTTGGAAACTCGGGCACTGCCCGAGGGCCCGGGGTCAGTAGGGGGCCCCACAGGGGCGGACTGACAACTCATGGGGCCCCCAGGCAATAGGGGATCATGGGGCTTCTGTGTCCTTGCCCAAACTCAAAAAAGCCTATGAAAAAGGTACCAGGGGCATCTCATGGGGCCCCCTACTGACCCCGGGCCCTCTGGCAGTGCCCGAGTTTCCAAATGGTCAGTACGCTCCTGGGGCCCCATGAGATGCCCCTGATTCCTTTTTCATAGGCTTTTTTGAGTTTGGGCAAGGACACAGGGGCCCCATGATCCCCTATTGCCCGGGGGCCCCATGAGTTGTCAGTCCGCCCCTGTCTTACCCTTTTCCTTTGCATGATATTTACGGTCCTTTCACCCGGGGGCGGACCAGTTAAGCAGATCCGCTTGCTCAGCGGGAGATCTCTCCGCTGATCGCCGCTGAGCAAGTGAATGACAGGTCTGTGTTCATTCTGCTGTTGCACACAGAGCTGCTCTCTCCTCAGTGGGTGGTCAGATGAACACGGACCGCCTGTCCGTTTTCATCCGATCCGATCCGACGGACGGAAGGGAAATTGGATTCCCATCCCTTTTGGGCAGATCGGACCGGATGACGGTGGGTGTAAACGGACACATATCCGTTTACACTTTCCGCTCCATAGAGGAGAATGGAGGTTCCGATCTGGTCCACCTGAGAAACGGGCAGGTGGATCCGATCAGAATGTCCGTGTGAAAGAGCCCTTAGAGGGAGATTTACGAAAACTAGTGAAAAATCTGGTGCAGCTCTGCATATAAACCAATCGGCTTCCAGGTTTTATTGCCAAAGCTTATTTGAACAAGCTGAAGTTATAAGCTGATTGGCTACCATGCACAGCTGCACCAGATTCTGAGTGAACCAGTTTTAGTAAATCCCCCCCCTTAGTTTGCAAAAGCACTGTATATCATAGACAAATGCTATGTTTTTTGTTCTGTAACATAATGTTCATCTCAGCATTGCTGATCTCCTTTAGGTTATGTGTACTTTTAATAGATCAAGTGCTACCAGCAACTTTGCATATTGAAGTCCCAGGAGCCATTTACGATTGCTTTGTGATGCACTGCACTCGTGTAGACATAGGAGGAACAGATCACAAACTGCTGCTAGAAGGAAGCCAGTACATCAGTTTCGCTACAGTGCAGAGAGAGCAAAGAAGTCATCAGAGACTGCAATCCCCACACTCTGCCCTCCTCGCCTGTTCCTATGGGGGGGGGGGGGGATTTACTAAAACTGGAGCAAGTAAAATCTGGTGCTCCTCTGCATAGAAACCAATCAGTTTCCAGGTTTTATGCCAGGAGCCATATGTTTGCTTTGTGCTTCACTGCAGTCATGTAGATAAAGGAGGAACAGATCACAAACTGCTGCTAGAAGGAATCCAGTACATCAATTTTGCTACAGTGCAGAGAGTGCAAAGAAGTCATCAGAGACTCCCCCATCCTGCCCTCCTACCCTGTTTCTATGACATTCAGTCCTCACGCACACGGGACGTTTTGATAACACTGGTGACTTTAGCTGTATAAAGTCACCTTAAAAATGTGAGTTTTTCAGTGTTTGCATTAGCATTTAGCTGCGTTTTGCTGTGTTTGTGGTTTTTAGCAGGTTTTTTTTACCCAAAAAAAAAATTTTTTTTCAAAAGTCCAAAAACACCGATTTGCAACGTTTTCAAGCGTTAGAACATTTTTACAACTAAAAAACTCCTCTAGAAACCCACTAGTCCTGGTTTTTTTCCAGCCAAAAAACGTTGATTACAGTCTATGTGCGCATGGAGACATAGGATAACATGCCGGGGATGGACACATAGGATAACATGCCGGGGATGGACACATAGGACAACATGCCGGGGATGGACACATAGGACAACATGCCGGGGATGGACACATAGGACAACATGCCGGGGATGGACACATAGGACAACATGCCGGGGATGGACACATAGGATAACATGCTGGGGATGGACACACAGGATAACATGCCGGGGATGGACACATAGGATAACATGCCGGGGATGGACACATAGGATAACATGCCGGGGATGGACACATAGGATAACATGCCAGGGATGGACACATAGGATAACACGCCGGGGATGGACACACAGGATAACACGCCGGGGATGGACACATAGGATAACACGCCGGGGATGGACACATAGGATAACATGCCGGGGATGGACACATTGGATAACATGCTGGGGATGGACACATAGGATAACACGCCGGGGATGGACACACAGAATAACACGCCGGGGATGGACACACAGGATAACACGCCGGGGATGGACACACAGGATAACACGCCGGGGATGGACACATAGGATAACATGCCGGGGATGGACACATGGGATAACATGCCGGGGATGGACACATAGGATAACATGCCGGGGATGGACACACAGGATAACACGCCGGGGATGGACACACAGGATAACACGCCGGGGATGGACACATAGGATAACATGCCGGGGATGGACACATGGGATAACATGCTGGGGATGGACACATAGGATAACATGCCGGGGATGGACACATAGGATAACATGCCGGGGATGGACAGATAGGATAACATGCCGGGGATGGACACATAGGATAACATGCCGGAGATGGACACATAGGATAACATGTCGGGGATGGACACATAGGATAACATGCCGGGGATGGACACATAGGATAACATGTCGGGGATGGACACATAGGATAACACGCCGGGGATGGACACATAGGATAACATGCCGGAGATGGACACACAGGATAACACGCCGGGGACGGACACACAGGATAACATGCCGGGGATGGACACATAGGATAACATGCCGGGGATGGACACATAGGATAACACGCTGGGGATGGACACATAGGATAACATGCCGGGGAGTTTACTAGCTGTACAAAAAAAAGGTCAAAAGCCAAAAACAGCCGCTGTAAAAACGTCCCGTGTGCATGAGGACTAGGTATGTTAAAGCACTGTGTATCATAAACAATTGTTATGTTTTTTTTCTCTAACATACTTTCCGTCTCAGTGCTACTGATCTCCTTTAGGCTCTGATCACATTGTTCAGTGTGTGTTGCACACAGATAGGTGTGTAGGGGATTTATATAGTTTCAGTTTCCCTTTCCCTTTTCTAATACACTGTAACACATTGAAGTGAACTAGACACATAGGAAATAATGGCTGCGTTTTCCAGTGCGGGCGGCGTGCCATTAGAACTAACGGCACCCGCCCGCGGGTCCGCAATTCTCTGTGCGGGTGGTGCGGCTGCACGGATTTTCGTGCAGATCCGCAGCGGCACCACCTGCACAGATGTGAAACTAGGGTAAGGATGATGTCCGAGTTACCCTAGGTTCACATCTGTGTGGGAGGTGCAGCTGCGGATCTGCATGAAAATCTGTGCATGCCGCACCACCCGCACAGAGAATTGTGTTTTCTGTGTTTTCCAAAGAAGTGCAAGGACTTCTTCCCTGCGTGTCACGGGCAGAACGCGGCCCGCACGGCCGCATAGATGTGAACAGGGGGTCAATGTGCGGCACTGGTTCAATGCAATGGCATTTATATGAAATAGTGCCTCGATGTACTTTACTGATTGACATGCATTGCAGCACAACATGCAGTAATGCACAAATGCATGTTGCAGTGCACTGCCTGGAATAGTACATGCACCTCTTTTGGTGCATTAGACCCCTTTTCCGCACAGCACAGGTGCAGCGCAGTGTACCCATGGTTTTCATACAGGTTACAACACACATTGCCGTAGACTTCCATTAGATCAGGCGGTTTTGGTGCGCTTTCAAAAAATGCACCAAAACCGGCCAATCTAATGGAGGTCTATGACAAAGCGCGGGTAATCCGCATGAAAATCATAGGTACACTGCGCTGCACTTGCGCTGTGGGGTAACTGCAGCAGAGCAGTGTGAAAGGGGCCTTATTGTGTATTAGGTAGCCCATTTAGTTGATGCGACACTTGTTAATGCACGGCATGGGCATGTTGACATGCATGTGTTAATGCGCTGTAATAGTATGAACAGACCTTTAGACTTTTACAACCACTTTCTGTCTACATGCCCTGGGCTCCAGCAAGTGCTTGGTGACTACAGTGAACCATGCCTATGCAAGGTGTGCCTGCACCAGGGGCGGACTGACCATTTGGAGACTCGGGCACTGCCCGAGGGCCCAGGGTCAGTAGGGGGCCCCATGAGATGCCCCTGGTACCTTTTTCATAGGCTTTTTTAAGTTTGGGCAAGGACACAGGGGCCCCATGATCCCCTATTGCCCGGGGGGAACTGCACCGATATGACCGCTCTAATAGCGGACAATAGGGTGTGACTTGGCATACGATTTGCAAGTCGCATGCCATACAAATCACTTGCCAAATCGCACCCGATGTGACCGTGAGCGTATCTCTGATGGGCATCTGAAAAAGGACATTCGGTAACCCCTGGTTCACACCAATTTTTTTTAGTGCTTTTTGCAGAAAACACAGTCCATTTAACATGGTTTCCTATGGGACATGTTCACATCGGTGCTTTTTTGAGCTGGTGCATTTTTGGAAAGGGTCAGCGACTTTTTTAAATGCAAAAAGCAGCATTTTTGCTACAATAGAGTTCAGTGGAGAAGCTGCTAAAACATATGTTTTGTAGTTTTGCTGCATTTTTATCGCGTTTTGCGTTTTTTTTTACTGCCCAGCACCAAAAATATTTCCACTTTAACAAAAAAAAAGCTAAAAAAAATGCAAATGTGAAAAAATGCAAAGCAAAAAGAATTATAAAAACAGATAAAAAGCACAGGTGTGAACCAAGCCTAAGGACTGAAAGCGCAGCCCATGGTGTGCACTAGGGGGAGCAGTGCTGATGTGCCTATCTTGGCGCATCTTACGGTTTGCTTTTTTTTTTTCCAAACTTTATTGAAATGTCACAAAAGTGACATTTCATTATGTTCTGTTGGCCGCAGCATGTCTCCCTGTGTCTGGTTGCGTTCCCAGAGTCATTATACTGTAACACAGAAACCTCCTATTGTAAACACAGAGCCTGTGACTTGCATACAACTGTTCTGAGCTTTAAGATCTCATCAGTGCACGATGAGAAAAAAAGAAAAAACACAGCTTCTATTGCAAAATAAAATATGGCCTAAATAAAACAAGCAGATCACTAATTATATTTACTGCCAATACTCTCATAGACTGAAGTAGCTTGAATTCATAAGTAAACGCTATCCTGCACATTAGGAGATAATAACATAGTAACAAGAATGAAAGGTTAATCGCCATCTAAAGTGAGCCGGGGGCCAAATCCCCCATTTGTTTTCATCTGCATTTTCTGGCTAAGAACGCTCTGATTGGTCCCTTAGGATCTCATGGACATTCCAAAATAAGAGAGACCCTTCTGTTCTCGTATTTCACGTCTTATCTTTTCATTTCACGCAACATTTCAACCTGGAGGAAAAAAACATAAAATTCCCAGGCGAGCCAAGGATTGAAGCCTATTGACTAATTTATACCATTACACTCACAGATGTAGAGGATAATTGCATGGAAACCATCGCAGATAGGTGTGAAGAGGTATGAGGGTGATGGCGAGAGCTGCAGATCTTTACCCCCTCTCTCATCAGTCTTCCTTTGTATCTGTCTATCATCTATCTAACCTACCTATCAAAATGAACAAAACATCAATGGCTACTAATATTTATGAGAAACATTGTTCAGTGCTGACCAAGGAAGTTATCTAATTATGGTTGGGTGTAAAAAAAGGAATGTTTTCTCTGCTGGAACAAATTGGAACACATTTTAAGGTACATGCACACGGCTGCATGAAAATATGCGACTAGAAAGCTAGGCGTCAGAAGCCACCAGCTTACTGTAAAAATCTAGCCTTCTGTTGCTAAGATGCAGGTGGCTTCAGTTGCCTAGCGTCTTTCTGTTGCTTGGAAGCAGGTGGCTTCTGCTGCCTAGAATACGTCTGTTGCTAGGAGGCAGGCTTTTGCTACTTAGTGCTTTTTTGTTGCTAAGACACTAATACCTTTTGAAGGAAGCTGCCTAACATCCTTCTGTTGCTAGGATGCAGGCTTCTGCTACTTAGTGCTCTTTTGTTGCTAAGACACAAATACCTTTTGAAGGAAGCTGCCTAACATCCTTCTGTTGCTAGGATGCAGGCTTCTGCTACTTAGTGCTCTTTTGTTGATAAGACGGAGGTACCTTTGGAAGGAAACTGCCTAGCATCCTTCTGTTGCCAGGATGCTGGCAGCTTCTTCTGCCTAGTACCTTTTTGTTGCTATGAAGCAGGTGGCTGCTTCCTCCTAGTGTGCTTTTCTTGCTCCACTGGGGGGCAGATTGTAGGAAAAGGCAAGCAACCATATGAAAATACACAATTAATATGACAGAATGGCAGAGGCCAGCAAAAGTAACATACGCATGTGTTCATTGCAACAGCATAACTAGTTTTCTGTTGTTAGGAGGCAGGTGGCTTTTACCACCTAGCATCCTTCTTTTGCTAGGAAGCAGTGGCTTCTGCTGCTCAGTGTTCTTCTGTTGTTAGGAGGCAGGTGGCTTCTTCCGCTCAGTGTTCTTCTGTTGTTAGGAGGCAGGTGGCTTCTGCCCCTCAGTGTTTTTCTGTTGTTAGGACGCAGGTGGCTTCTTCCGCTCAGTGTTCTTCTGTTGTTAGGAGGCAGGTGGCTTCTTCCGCTCAGTGTTCTTCTGTTGTTAGGAGGCAGGTGGCTCCTGCCCCTCAGTGTTTTTCTGTTGTTAGGACGCAGGTGGCTTCTTCCGCTCAGTGTTCTTCTGTTGTTAGCAGGCAGGTGGCTTCTGCTGCTCATTGTTCTTCTTTTGTTAGAAGGCAGGTGGCTTCTGCCTCTCAGTGTTCTTCTGTTGTTAGGATGCAGGTGGCTTCTGCCGCTCAGTGTTTTTCTGTTGTTAGGATGCAGGTGGCTTCTGCCACTCAGTGTTTTTCTGTTGTTAGGATGCAGGTGGCTTCTGCCACTCAGTGTTTTTCTGTTGTTGGGATGCAGGTGGCTTCTGCCGCTCAGTGTTCTTCTGTTGTTAGGATGCAGGTGGCTTCTGCCGCTCAGTGTTTTTCTGTTGTTAGGATGCAGGTGGCTTCTGCCGCTCAGTGTTTTTCTGTTGTTAGGATGCAGGTGGCTTCTGCCGCTCAGTGTTTTTCTGTTGTTAGGATGCAGGTGGCTTCTGCCTCTCAGTGTTCTTCTGTTGTTAGGACCCAGGTGGATTCTGCTGCTCAGTGTTTTTCTGTTGTTAGGACCCAGGTGGCTTCTGCCGCTCAGTGTTTTTCTGTTGTTAGGACACAGGTGGCTTCTGACGCTCAGCGTTCTTCTGTTGTTAGGACCCAGGTGGCTTTTGCCGCTCAGTGTTCTTCTGTTGTTAGGACGCAGGTGGCTTCTGATGCTCAGTGTTTTTCTGTTGTTAGGACCCAGGTGGCTTCTGACGCTCAGTGTTTTTCTGTTGTTAGGATGCAGGTGGCTTCTGATGCTCAGTGTTTTTCTGTTGTTAGGATGCAAGTGGCTTCTGCCGCTCAGTGTTTTTCTGTTGTTAGGATGCAGGTGGCTTCTGCTGCTCAGTGTTCTGTTGTTAGGATGCAGGTGGCTTCTGCTGCTCAGTGTTCTTCTGTTGTTAGGATGCAGGTGGCTTCTGCTGCTCAGTGTTCTGTTGTTAGGATGCGGGTGGCTTCTGCTGCTCAGTGTTCTGTTGTTAGGATGCAGGTGGCTTCTGCTGCTCAATGTTCTGTTGTTAGGATGCAGGTGGCTTCTGCTGCTCAGTGTTCTGTTGTTAGGATGCAGGTGGCTTCTGCTGCTCAGTGTTCTTCTGTTGTTAGGATGCAGGTGGCTTCTGCTGCTCAGTGTTCTGTTGTTAGGACGCAGGTGGCTTCTGCTGCTCAGTGTTCTTCTGTTGTTAGGATGCAGGTGGCTTCTGCTGCTCAGTGTTTTTCTGTTGTTAGGATGCAGGTGGCTTCTGACGCTCAGTGTTCTTCTGTTGTTAGGATGCAGGTGGCTTCTGCTGCTCAGTGTTCTGTTGTTAGGATGCAGGTGGCCTCTGCTGCTCAGTGTTCTTCTGTTGTTAGGATGCAGGTGGCTTCTGCTGCTCAGTGTTCTGTTGTTAGGATGCAGGTGGCTTCTGCTGCTCAGTGTTCTGTTGTTAGGATGCAGGTGGCTTCTGCTGCTCAGTGTTTTTCTGTTGTTAGGATGCAGGTGGCTTCTGCCGCTCAGTGTTTTTCTGTTGTTAGGACACAGGTGGCTTCTGACGCTCAGCGTTCTTCTGTTGTTAGGACCCAGGTGGCTTTTGCCGCTCAGTGTTCTTCTGTTGTTAGGACGCAGGTGGCTTCTGATGCTCAGTGTTTTTCTGTTGTTAGGACCCAGGTGGCTTCTGACGCTCAGTGTTTTTCTGTTGTTAGGATGCAGGTGGCTTCTGATGCTCAGTGTTTTTCTGTTGTTAGGATGCAAGTGGCTTCTGCCGCTCAGTGTTTTTCTGTTGTTAGGATGCAGGTGGCTTCTGCTGCTCAGTGTTCTGTTGTTAGGATGCAGGTGGCTTCTGCTGCTCAGTGTTCTTCTGTTGTTAGGATGCAGGTGGCTTCTGCTGCTCAGTGTTCTGTTGTTAGGATGCGGGTGGCTTCTGCTGCTCAGTGTTCTGTTGTTAGGATGCAGGTGGCTTCTGCTGCTCAATGTTCTGTTATTAGGATGCAGGTGGCTTCTGCTGCTCAGTGTTCTGTTGTTAGGATGCAGGTGGCTTCTGCTGCTCAGTGTTCTTCTGTTGTTAGGATGCAGGTGGCTTCTGCTGCTCAGTGTTCTGTTGTTAGGACGCAGGTGGCTTCTGCTGCTCAGTGTTCTTCTGTTGTTAGGATGCAGGTGGCTTCTGCTGCTCAGTGTTTTTCTGTTGTTAGGATGCAGGTGGCTTCTGACGCTCAGTGTTCTTCTGTTGTTAGGATGCAGGTGGCTTCTGCTGCTCAGTGTTCTGTTGTTAGGATGCAGGTGGCCTCTGCTGCTCAGTGTTCTTCTGTTGTTAGGATGCAGGTGGCTTCTGCTGCTCAGTGTTCTGTTGTTAGGATGCAGGTGGCTTCTGCTGCTCAGTGTTCTGTTGTTAGGATGCAGGTGGCTTCTGCTGCTCAGTGTTTTTCTGTTGTTAGGATGCAGGTAGCTTCTGACGCTCAGTGTTCTTCTGTTGTTGGGATGCAGGTGGCTTCTGCTGCTCAGTTTTCTGTTGTTAGGATGCAGGTGGCCTCTGCTGCTCAGTGTTCTTCTGTTGTTAGGATGCAGGTGGCTTCTGCTGCTCAGTGTTCTGTTGTTAGGATGCAGGTGGCTTCTGCTGCTCAGTGTTCTGTTGTTAGGATGCAGGTGGCTTCTGCTGCTCAGTGTTTTTCTGTTGTTAGGATGCAGGTGGCTTCTGACGCTCAGTGTTCTTCTGTTGTTAGGATGCAGGTGGCTTCTGCTGCTCAGTGTTCTGTTGTTAGGATGCATATGGCTTCTGCCATCTTTTTTGCTGCTAAGAAACATGAAGCTTCTTCCTCCTAATGTCTTTCTGTTGCTAGGATGCAGGTGGCTTCACTAGAGGGCATTTACAATGTAAACCTTATCACAAACATTTACAGTGCAGTGTAGGAAGTCGAAGGTAGATTTCTTTTTTTTTTCTCCAGTAGTATTCACCTGAATGTGCAGTTCCAGGATCTTCCATGTGGTCGTTCACAGTTGTGACCACTAGCCTACTGCCAGCTGCTCTTAACTGATTTTGTTTTTGCCCCTTTCACCCCCCCCCCCCCTTTCCTTCCCATCACTGTATTGTTTTTTTTTCTGACAGGTTGCAAAGCACATTTTGTTAATGAGAGAGTGTTAGAATCTCTTTCAGGTATTTATTGCCATCTAGGTCTCCGCTGGGGAAAGTTACCCCTGTTATCAGTCCTTGTACTAATGTCTCTAGGACAGAAAGTAATGGGGAATCCAGACTTTTTGAGTTGTCACAGGTGCAGGAGGTGAAGGGACAACTTGTAATGGGGACTTCTATTCTGGGAAGAGTTGTCTAAGATAACTCATTGTTTTAGAGCTCCCCTTACCTCCTGTGTCTGGGATAGAAAGTGAAGAGAACTTTTACAGACAAGGTAACTCACAGAGGTTCATAACCATTCCCTTTTCAATCCCAAAATGGTTGTAAACCTCAGACGTGAAATATGGACAAAGCATATCCCTCTATAGTGTGAACTTGTCTCAATCCAGAGCACTGAGTGTCATTTCTGTCTGCTGCTTCATTACTCTGCTATTAGCATGAGTCACTTCTGACTTTTCCAGACACCAAGAGAAAATTGGTGACAGAGGAGGGACATCCAGCAGTGTGACAGCCTCAGCTCTGTTTCTGTGAGCTGTGTGGAGGGGGGGGGTCTCTTCCCTCCAATCAGCTCGCAGAACTCTCCTCACTGAGCTCTGCTGTGCGGTGCGTAATGTCAGCTTTAAAAATTCATCTCTTTATAGAGAAGAGAAGACTGCAGATACACAGGTACAACTGATGTAGAAGGATTTGTTTAATCTCTGTGTACTACCTGAAGCCAGTCACTTCACTAGCTATATGTAAGGGTTTACAACCACTTTAAGATAC
Organism: Staurois parvus; assembly: GCF_062004578.1. Lineage (NCBI taxonomy): Eukaryota > Metazoa > Chordata > Amphibia > Anura > Ranidae > Staurois > Staurois parvus. The sequence continues at coordinate 1,995,670 of NW_028319066.1, forward strand.
AAAAGAAATTGGCTTTATGTGCACTTTACTTTTTTCTTGTAGATGCACTATACTATATATAAAAATCGACATAAAATGGAGACGTGTCCAGTGTCATCTCCAACTCTTATATTCACTATTCTTTTTTTCCATAGGGGTCCCCCAAATCTCTGGCCTCAAATCACTTCTATTCTCTATCCACGCTTCTTCCCTTGGGCAGTTAATAACCTCCCATGACTCCAAGACCATCTATATGCTGATGACACCTAAATTTATGTCCATTCTCCTCAACTCACCCCTTCACTCTCGGTCAGAATTAAAGTGATATTAAACCTTTTTTTAAATTAGAACAACAAACATGTTATACTTGCCTGCTCTGTGTAGCCCCGATCCTCCGATTCTGGGGTACGCCGCCGGCGCTCCAGGCCCCTTCCTCTTCCAGGGGTGCCCTCATGGAAAGCCACTGTGGACTCACTCCTGAGCCACCCTGTCTGCGTCAACTGATACAGAGCGGGCGGCTCAGCCCTGCCCCTGCATCACAGCATTTGATTGACAGCTATCAATCTGTCCAAGGAGGGAGACAGCGGTTAGATCTGCTGCTCTCATGCACATCGTTGGATCGAATCGGGCACAGGTAAGAAAAAAAGGGGGGCTGCAGCACAGAAGGTTCTTCACGTTAATGCATAGAATGCATTAAGGTCAGAAACCTTAAGGTTTTAGAAACACTTTAATAATTTACTAGCTGACGTGTCAGTATGGATTTCTCACCACTTCCAAAAACGTAGTCATTCAGTTATATTTCCTCCCCTTTGCTGCCTCCTCTTCTGCTTTCCCATCAAGATGAATAACACAACTGTCAGTCCTTCCACTCATGCCAAGGTCCTAGGTGTGATTGTGAACTATGAATTCTCCTTCTGGCCCTACATCCTATCACTGTCCAAATATTTCCACCTTCACCTATGTAACATTTCCAGAATATGTCCCTTCTTAACCAACAACACCACCAAACTACTAATTTATTTTATGATTATCTCTAACCTCAACTATTGAAACTCCCTCTTCGTCTGCCTAGCTTTACATAGGCTACCCCCCCTTCAGTCTATCATGAATGATGTTGTCAGACTCATCCGCTTCTCCAACTGTTTAGTGCTCCCCACCACCTCTACCAATCCCTCCATTGGTTTCCAAACACCCAAAGACTAAAATTCAAAATACAAGGGTTCTTCAAAAAGCTTCCACACTTTTTTAACTCTGTTATATATATGAAAGTGCGGAAACGTTTTGAAGACGCCTCGTACTAACAACAACATACAGAGTCATCCACAACTCTGCCCCGAGATACATCACCATACTCATCTCAAAATTTCATCCAAACTGTCCTCATCTCTCCACCTAAGCCCTCCTGCTCTGTATCTCCCTTATCACCTCCTCCCATGTTCCTCCTCCAGGATTTCTTCAGAGCCTCTACCATCTTCTGGAATTCTCTAACTCAATCTGTCTATCTCCTACTCCTGTCTGCCTTTAGGTGATCCCTGAAACCCATTACTTATCCAAGTCTATTCCACCTCTACATAAAAACTGGATTTTTACTTTCTCCATCAACTCATCACCACACAGTTATCACATTTTTATCTCACTCACCCCTCGTTTTTAGATTGTACCCTGTCATGAGCAGGGCCCTCCTAACAATCTTGCCTTGTTGTCATGGTATGAAGTCAAGCTTGAAGGCCAGTGGCTGTAGCAGTTGAGAGATTCACGACTAGTCAGTTGGATTAATACACAAACAGACCTGCTTAGCAGATGGTGTGGGCTTGTCTGAGGAACAGTGTCTAAGCACCAGCCAGTCTTCACCAGAGCTCCCAATAGTGGAGATGAGTTTTGCTGTGTGCTAATGCCCTCAGGATTGCCCTAGCAGCAGAAGAGCAATAGGGGGGTCAGGTAATGGATGAAGCAGATAAGGAAAAAGCAGAATCGTAGTCAATGAACAATCCAAGAGGTCAGTAACAACTAGTAGCTGGAGAGCATCAAATGGAAACATAATCGATGAGCAAGCCAAGGGTCAATAACAAATGGTAGCGAAGACAAGGACCACTGCAGGTACTCAACATAGCAGCTGTAGAGAGCACAATAATTTGGCAAACAGGTAGTGAAGAGACCTGGCTTAAATCAGGAAGTTCATAAGGGGGGGGGGAGCTCAAGGTTCACCAGAAGCAAGGTTGTCCAAGGGATCAGGCAGGGAGCTGTCCAGCATCTCAGGTGGCACAACAAGAAGACATGCAGCCAGACACTGCAGAGGTCCCAGGTCAGATCTGGACCCTGACACTTGTATTGTTAACTGTACTGTCTCCCTTTATATTGTGCTGAACAAAATGTTGGTGCTAAATAAGTCCTGGTGAACAAAAACAAACAAGGGCGCGCTCTCATCGTACATTACCGTGGTACACCACGTATTTAATAAAAACTAAAGATATATACTCGCAAACCAAAAGGGAATAAAAACAGAGCATGTAGTCCATAAAGACAGTCCAATGGAATAATACACCCTTGATGGGACAGGCTAACGCATTTCGGGAGACGAACTCCCTTGTTTAGCTCTCTACCTGCTCTGTTTTTATTCCCTTTTGGATTGTGAGCATATATTTTTTGTTTTTATTAAATACGTGGTGTACCACGGTAATGCATGATGAGAGTGCGCCCTTGTTTGTTTTTGTTTACCAGTACCTAGATTTCCCAATCTCTGAAGGGCTGCACCTCAACGTTTGACATTCAGAATCCCTTTTAGCCTGCATGAAGATTTGAGCGCTGGTTTCGTTTGTTCTTTTGGACTAAATAAGTCCTATATTAACCTCTTCCATGTACTGAATATGTGTGACAGCTGGGAGGGTGGGCCTTAACGCCTACATGCTGGTTATATGCATCCATGGCAGCTGAGGTTCCTGGGTGATCCCAGCACAGTGACCAAGATATCAAAGAGAGCTCCCGGTCTCCATCATGTCATGTGACCACAGCGACAGCCTTTCACAGTTATCTTGTGATACAGAAGTCCCTTCTGGCATTAGGACCCCAAAAAAGGGCCACCTGGAGGAGAGAAGAGGGGAGTTAATAATAGACATACAAAAACAGATATATTTATTAAATGTTATTTACTATGTGCAATATGTACTTACAGTTGTGTTCAAAATAATAGCATTGTGTTGAAAAAAGTGAATAAAGCTCAAAATCCTTCTAATAGCTTTTATTTCCATCCACACAAATGCATTGGGAACACTACACATTCTATTCCAAATCACAACATGAAGAAAATAGATCAAATTTGTGTTGTTCCTCTAAAAAAATTGAAGAAAAGTAAATATTAGACTGTTCAAAAAAATAGCAGTGTTTGTATTCTTCTTTACAAACTCAAACATTCACTATATAAACTGAGAAATGTTTGAAGATTTTGCTTTCCTTTGAATCACTTCATGAATATTTGGTTGTAGTCGCACTGTTTCTGAGAACTGCTGTACATCTGTGTTGCATGGAGTCACCCAACTTCTGGCACCTGTGATCAGGTATTCCAGCCCAGGATGATTGGACTACATTCCACAGTTCTTCTCTATTTCTTGGTTTTGCCTCAGAAACTGCATTTTTGATGTCACCCCACAAGTTTTCTATTGGATTAAGATCCGGGGATTGGGCTGGCCACTCCATAACGTCCATCTTGTTGGTCTGGAACCAAGATGTTGCACGTTTGCTGGTGTGTTTGGGGTCGTTGTCTTGTTGGAACACCCATTTCAAGGGCATTTCCTCGTCACCATAAGGCAGCATGACCTCTTCAAGTATTCTGATGTATTCAAACTGATCCATGATCCCTGGTATGCGATAAATAGGCCCAACACCGTAGTATGAGAAACATCCCCATATCATGATGCTTGCACCACCATGCTTCACTGTCTTCACAGTGTACTGTGGCTTGAATTCAGTGTTTGGGGGTCGTCTGACAAACTGTCTCTGCCCACTAGACCCAAAAAGAACAATATTACTTTCATCAGTCCACAAAATGTTGCGCCATTTCTCTTTAGGCCAGTCAATGTGCTCTTTGGCAAATTGTAACCTCTTCAGCACATGCCTTTTTTCCAACAGTGGGACTTTGCAGGGGCTTCTTGCAGATAGCTTGGCTTCACATAGGCCTCTTCTAATTGTAACAGTCCTCACAGGGAACGTCACACCTTCTTTCATCTTCCTGGAGCTGATTGTTGGCTGAGTCCGCGCCATTTTGGCTATTCTTCTATCCATTCGAATGGCAGGTTTTCGCTTTCTTCCACGTCTTTCAGGTTATTGGTTGCCATTTTAAAGCATTCGCAATCATTTTAGCTGAGCAGCCGATCATTTTCTGCACTTCTTTATATGTTCTCCCCTCTCCAATCAACTTTTTAATCAAGGTACGCTGTTCTTCTGAACAATGTCTGGAACGACCCATTTTCCTCAGAATTTCAGAGAGAAATGCACTGTAACCAGCATGTACAACATTTGCTGCCTTCCTTCCTTAAATAAGGGCAATAATTGCCACCTGTTTTTCAAAGAATGAATGACCTCACTAATAGAACTCCACACTGCTATTATTTTGAACATGCCCCTTTCAATTCGTGATTCAATGACACAGAATCAGCAGCATGCATGTCATGACTGTTGGGTCTGTTCGATTTCTATTACTCTACTACACCTGCTAGTAAATTATTTGCCATGTAGAAATATCATTTCTACCAAAAACAGTGATTGATCCGGTTAGTGATGTCTGACTGCTATTATTTTGAACACAACTGTATATCTGATATTTTTTTTTCTGTCTTCCCATCAGTCAATGACCTTTTAGGCATTGGGAAACAAAGCGCCGAAGTCCACTTTGGTCGCAGAATGTGTCATTTTGCCGCATCTCCATATTTGATGCTTGACCTTCTTTTGTGTGCTTGCATTTTGCTGCTGTTTGATCTTCTATGGAAGCTTTATTTGTGTATTCATTATCCACTTCGTAGAGTCAGACTTCCACTATTTTCAATAGCAAGGTCCTCATTTAACCAGAAGCTGTGAACTTCTGTTCCACGCCTGAAAAAAATGCTCTTTCTCCACTTGGGTTTTAAAGCTTGTGGGTAAGGATTTTGTTCACCAATGTGCATAATAAACAGCCGGCATCGGGGCGATGTAGTGGAACCGGCGGCACGGTCTGCGTTCCTGCTGAGCACAACACTTCGCAGTTCACGTTATCAACGCATACATTCGGCAAGAAATAAATCCTAAAGGGTATTACTACCTTTCGGTACGGTTTCTGGACTACGCGCGGTATAATTCGTCCCCGTAAAGCACCATTGTAGTCTTTGAGAAAGCTGCAACCTTTTTTTTTATATTTTAAACGTTTTTAGAATATTTGCCATAAAGGTCATGGAACAGTCAGCTGCTTCCAAGCAAGTGGAGATGGATTAAAACTGAACTCCGGGCAAACAGATGAAATACAAATAAGAGAGCTGGTTTATGTGCCAAAGCATTTGCATTTCTGTCCATTCAGTCTTGAGAATTTTACAGCTCTGTCACACAGCACAGGAGAGGGAACCTGATTTTTCTCTGCTACGTTTTAGTAACACTTGCAGGTCTTTACCCGCCCCCAGCCAGCCTGTGAATGAACAGTAGTGATGGGCTGAACACCACTCTGTTCAGTTCATGGTCGAACATTTGAACCTACCGAAAGTTTGACCACGACCTTTGAACAGGGGCAATTTACTGAGCGGTATCTTACTACATCTGAGGATATGGTAAGAGAACCCCAACATTAGGGGGGCTTTGGGGCAGTGGGGGGCAGGGGGGACTCCCTCCCCAAGCACCTTGTCCCATGTTGATGGAGACAAGGGCCTCTTCCCAACAACCCTAGCCGGTGTGGAATTTGGAAGTCCCCTTTAACAAGGGGGCCCCCAGATCTCGCCCCCCCCCATGTGAATGAGTATGGGAAAATGGTACCGCTACCCATTCACAAAAAAAAATTTGTAGTGTAAAAATAGACAGGAGACAGTCTTTGACAAGTCTTTTATTAAAAAAAAAATTAAGTAGATCCGACGTCAATCAAGATGCATGCTGCCACTGCTGACCCAAAAAGAGAAACCAAAAATCCACTCTGCCCTCAATGCTGGCTCCCATCGTCTGATAGCTGCGCCACAATGACAGTTCTTAGATAGGGTAGATGACGTCATAAGGGGGCAGGATCACCCCGCCCCTTGTGATGTCATCATACCCTGTGATTGACCAAAGAATTGCACCTGACCTGTGGTAGCCAGTCAAATTCAGGTACTTACACTGCTTCCATTTAAAGCAATGCATTTAATGATGTTTTAATCATTACAGAGCTGTAATGTGACTTTTATATCTGCATGGAGTTTGGTTTTAAAATAAACTTTTGCTTTCCATATGTACGGTAAAGTGATAGGTCCATATTATTTGTTCGTTACCGCGCCCACCATATTTTCTTCTTCCCTTCTTTCATGTATTCCCACGTGGAAGAAAAATATATTTTAAATATATTTTAAAAATATTCTTCCCAATATATTGACATATATTTGAAATTCTACAACTTTGGCTGTATTCAATATATTTCAAAATATATTGCAATAAATATATGTATATGTTGAAATGTGTTTTTATTGCAAAATATATGAAAAATATTTTTACAAATACATTTTCAAATATACTGTATGTCTTTAAAACTGTATTTAATCTACATTTTTGGAATGCATTTACCAATATATGTAAAAAATATATGTTAAGATGACCTTTTTATATGTTAAAAAAATCGAAAGAATACAGTATATATATTTAAAAATATATTTTTCATATATTTTGTAATATATAAAAAACACTTTTCTACATGCAGTGTGTATATATATATATATATATATATATATATATATTTATTGAATTATATTTTGAAATATATTGAATACGGCCAAAATTGTAGTATTTCAAATATATGTCAATATATTTGGGAAGAATATTTTAAAAATATATTTCAAATATATTTTTCTTCCCTGTGGGATTCTTTGTGATGTAGGAGCACTGAACCTCATACAGATGTGTTTTGATGCAATGGGTAGTTTGCGGTCCTAGAGGCTGCACACCAGCAACTATGGGGTCTTGCTGGACCCCCAGAGGAGTTTGTTGAAGTTTTGAAAGGATAGGGGCGCCATGCCAGTTTGTACAAACATTTAGGAGATTTTTATTTGTAACAACCAACGAGTTTTAGGGGCTCAGTACTCCCCCTTCATCAGGGCTAAAAACCAAATAATGTAGGCACTTGGATTGTGAAGACTTTCATGTATAGCTAGGTGATTCCTCAAAAGCATACTCAGAAGCCTGGCAGTCCATCAGTGTTCTCTAGGGAGGTAGTGGATGGCATCATTGATGCTGGAGTGACCATACTAGACACTTCGTTCTCACTGAAGCACAGTAATGTTTCCCTGCATACACAGAGTGCGTTACTAAGCTGGTTGCTAGGACGTTAGCGGCTGGGCTGTACAGAATCGGTTGTTATGGTGCAGACTACTGCCTGTTATTTAGGTTGTCCAGCCCAGACACCTGTGTCCTAGCAACCAATGATGCATAGTGTAATAGGTTGCTAAGATGCTAGCAGCTTCATTGGTTGTTGTGCAAGTGTCCTAATCCTAACAAAGTGGGTGGGGGGGGATTGGGTGGGGCCAACTTGAGAGGGAGGAAAGAGACAAAATGGGCTGCCTCAGGGTGCAATTAACTTAGACACACTCCTGACAACTGTCTCCAAACTGTACTCTTACGTTCCCTGGCAGAGTCTACAAATGGTTGCACTGACACCATTGCACAGGCACGATCCACTGTTGTCACCATCAGGAATCCAGACCTGACAAGGATGCACAGCTGAAGAGGCAAAGAGTACAAATAGACATCTATAGGATAGCAGACTGCAGCATTAACTTGGTTTTGGTATAAACTAAATTCCATATTCTTTGGGACTTTTTAGGCAAGTGAACGTCAAAAAGTATATCATAAAAGTTGTATTTTTATTCTTACATCTTAAAAGATTAATATCACATAAAACCACAGAATTGCTGACAAATTCTGCATCAAACAACTTTCGTACAGCTTTTAGTATACTCACACTGTCCTATGAGGGATCATACATAAATTCCTTTCATGGCACTTGATGTGTCTGTACATATCCCAAAACTGGAACAGGACCTACGCGTTTCGAGCAATGCCTTCTTCAGGGGTTGAAGGTATACTGTATCTACAACTAAATTATTTTTATATAATATACTCAAAAAGTAAATATGTATCACAGGAAAATTCAGTAGATACCAATCCATAGAATAGAGGTATACCGCTCAGGCAAACAATCCAGATCAATCTGGCTCGCCACCACACACGATGCAACAGGAAGAAGGGTCAGCCGCACACCGGAGGATAGATGAATATAGTGTGTATTTATTGATCCATAGGACACACAAAACACCAGGACATGAATACAGGACCTGTTAACGCGATTCGCACAATCTCTCTCGTGCATTAATCATGATTCAGCACGAGATCATGTGAAACGCGTTAACAGGTCCTGTATTCATGTCCTGGTGTTTTGTGTGTCCTATGGATCAATAAATACACACTATATTCATCAATCCTCTGTTTGTTGAGTTTTTGGAGTGGCACCATTCATTTGAATGGGCCTCCCTCTGCTCCAAAACATGCTAAAGAAGCTCGTGTACTATATTTTGGCACTGAGCCAAGCACGTTTTTGTGTCGTGTTTTTGTGCATTTTATTGCTACCTAAATTTGGGGTGCCATTAAGAAATAATGGCACTACAAGAGTATTGCGCATTTCAGTGCATTTTTTGTGCGTTTGCAGAAGTGCGGGCAGAAAACTTAGTTTCTGCCCACGTTTCTGCTGTGCCCGTGTGTGAACGAGTCCTACATTTTTTGTCTTTGACATACACATTTAAACAAACTGTCCTTTATGTGTATGTCTCTCTTGGTCTACATCCACTTTCAAAAGCTGCCTCTTTCCATTGCCGAACCACCTAACTGTGACGCGAGTGAGGCTCGATCGACATCACTCGTATCGGCATCACTCGTATCAGCAATGTCCCGAGTGCGTCAGTCTGTCATCCAACTTTATTAACCGTCTAATAAGACCCCAGCGAGTCCAATTTAACAACTGGTGCAAACGGAAGAAACTCGATCAGCGCTTATTATAAAATCTCCTTGGGAGAGCGTGCCTCCACATTCATCTTTAGATTTGATGTTACATGATTGCCTCTCTGTAATAAATAATTAATCCGGCGCATAAACAATGGGAAAGGCATACAGTGGGAATCAAGAGCAGCTGCTCAGAGAATCACGCTGATTGGAATCCATTGCTGAAATATTTGTCGGAACATGAGGGAGTGCTGTGATTGGCTCCCGCTATTGCTTTTTTTTTTCCAACACAGTCAGCTATTTTCTTTTCCTTGAGCCTGGAAAACTTGAAGTTAGAAGAAAACGGACGAGGTCTGCACAATGGAAAGGAGGGAAATACTGGAAAAGGGTTAAGATGTGCATTGTGTGTGGATGTTGTTCCTGTGAAAGCTGCTGGGTAGTGATGAACTTTGGTTTAGGCTTGGGTTTTGTCCAAACTCAAGCTGTCATTGCTGGGCTGGTGAGCCTATGTTGGACCATTCATTTGTTGAACTCTCAACATAGGAGTTCAGACAGAGTGGGAAAAATTTCCCTCATTGCCGGAACTTTCCAAAATGAATACTAAGAAGCAGGGATGAGCTTGGGTTTGGTCTGAAGTGGGTTCAGTCCAAACCCAAAATTTAGCTGTCATTGCTAGGCCAGTGAGCTGCAGGGTGGGAAATCACGAAAGCATGGGGATGCATGTGGGCCTGTTTAGTAGGTCATCCCTAGAAACACCTGAGAACAGTTACTAACCTTCAGTTTTGTCTTTACTTGGGGTAGACTGGTGTCACCTTCAAGCCAGAAGCCATGTACCACTTGCACACTTCTGGAACCTGTAGACAGATGGCATCTTTCTTCACAGCCCGCAGGCCAGAACCACTCTTTCCAGTCCCAACACTCCATTTAACAGTCAATGAGAGAAAGGGGCACTGGGCATCAGTCTGCCAGCGAATTTAACATTGCAATTTAATACCATGTTCCACCCACAGACTCAATGAGAAGCTGCCATACTTTACTCTGCAAGGCCTTGCACCACCTGACCTCCAGGCTTGGTCTGTAGGAGGACTCTTTACTGCAGTGGGCTCCACTATGGAGGCACTGTCACTGAGGGAGGTGCAGAAAGCACTAAAGTGTCCCAGTCTTTGTCACCAGCCTCCATCACCGCTTACTCCTGTCAGCTTCCTGCTGTTCCTTCTTTGAATACTCTTCATAACCATAGAGGTTATTGGTAGTCAGGGGCGGACTGACAACTCATGGGGCCTCCGGGCAATAGGGGATCATTGGGCCCCTGTGTCCTTGCCCAAACTCAAAAAAGCCTATGAAAAAGGTACCAGGGGCATCTCATGGGGCCCTCTACTGACCCCAGGCACTTGGGCAGTGCCGAGAGTTTCCAAATGGTCAGTCCGCCCCTGTTGGTAGTACTCTCATTTGTTCTATTCAACCCAGAGGATCCATTTTGGCCTTAGTCTTCCCTCCCCTGTCCTTCTGCATCAAAACTACACATTTCTAAGCTTAATTTACTCTTCACCTCTATTGAATAAAACCAGGCAACTTTTTGAAACAGAACTTGATTTTACTAAAGCAGTTTCAGACAGTTGAGATAAAATATTTATTGATTTTTACATGGCTGTGCATAACAAGCAATGAATAGGCTGTGCTATGGATTGGTTGACCTGTTGCACGTGTGATACTACCCATACCTTTTGGCAAAAAAAGGTCTTTACATGGCAGTCCATGCTGAAGTTGCCTAAAAATGGGTCCCATCTTAGACAGACTACATGTCACATGGGTCCTCTCTGCTTGTTCCTCCACACCAAACTTCCCCACTTCCCCTGCATTTAAAGCCTCTTTAGAGGCAGTGACATATACATACAGGAGAAGACATGTCACATTATAACATTAGATTGTATGCATCAGCCAAATTATTAAAGGCACAGAACAGGGTAACATGCATAATAAAGTGCAATAAAGGCACCCGCCTACATGTTCCTGACATTATTGACCTAATATGAGCACATGGTCATATCAGGTCAGAGTCTCTGGCCTAATTTGGCCATGTGGGCACTTTAGGTCTATGATATCATGAGCATTCCCACCCATTTTATACATGCAATTGTGGGGTAGGGAAGCTCTCACCAGGACCTCATTGGCCTAGCACTGACAGCTAACTCCCGGGTTCGGACCAAACCCAAGCCTATCTCTACTGCTGGGTATTTATTTTGGAAAGTTTGGGCAAAGAGAGATGTTTTTCCCTCTTTGTGTGAACTGCTATGTTGTGAGTTCAACATTCAAATGACTCAACATAGGCGGGAAAAATCTACAGGACAAGACTCAGCAGTTTTTCTACACCTTAAGGAAAAGGGACATTATTTTGAGGTCAGTAGGGTGCACATTTTGGACAGAGAGGACAACTGTTTCAGAAGAAGTGTGAAAGTGGCTATCCACGTCAGACTGGAACAACCATCCCTGAACAGAGGTGGAGGTCCTCATTATCATCCGTTTTCCACATATAATGCCATTTTACCATCCCTACCCCAGTGATTTGACAACAATTCGAATATTTAGCCATATAAACAAATATGAAACCTTCCTGACATCAAGAAAGGAGTTGTGTATCTAGAACTTTCACACCTCCTATCTTGTTCGTGGAAAATCATCATCTACACATTCCATGGTGATTGGAATAAAGCGTTGGTGCTACCTGTGTGGATATAAATACTGGAGTATCTTCTTGATGCACATTAGAACTGAAGACGTGGTATTTAAAAGCTACAAAATGTCTTTAACATTACAGATCAAGTCTGTAGAATGTAACCAACTACTACTAGATATGCAGCAATAGTATGATTTCTGATTAAAAAAACAGTCATCAGCAGGGGCGGACTGACAACTCATGGGGCCCCTGGGCAATTGGGGATCATGAGGCCCCTGTGTCCTCGCCCACACCTAAACCACACACAAAAAAGCCTATGAAAGGTACCAGGGGCATCTCATGTGGCCCCCTACTGACCCCGTGCCCTCGGGCAGTGCCCGAGTCCCCAAATGGTCAGTCCGCCCATGGTCATCAGATTACAGTCAAGTGAATTTTGCCTGGTCTGGGATGATGTAATTAGTCTGCTTCAGGCAGGAAGAAGTATTTCTGCAGTCTGCTTCTTCCTCGTGATCAGACTGGAACAATGTAACTTTGTAGCAAGTCCAGGTCCACTGCAGATCACTCGCAGGTAATTGCTCCATGAGCGATTACATGCAATTGGCCATGATTAGCTGCGGGACCTGGCAGCCTCTCGTTGCTTTCAGTGGGGTTGCCTCCTGCAGCTAATTGCCCGAAACCCCCAATGAGGTTCTTGCATGTAATCAGTGTCAAACCCATTCACATGTGTGACTGTTGCCTTATATGTAGCTAATAACAACAGAGATTGTTGATCAAGGGGATATCTAGTTGAGGGAAATCAGGATGGAATTAATTTTTATCCTGCTGAAGCAAATTGGACTATGCTCTATAGTTTTATATGGGCATATGGTGATCCCTGATATGGTGATCAGGCACAATATGACTTTTATGGCAGTGATCAGGGACACTGGGAGTGGTGCGTCGGTGATTAGGGACACTTTGATTGGTGGCAGTGACACTGACTGTTGACAGTATGTAAAAAAAAAAAAAAAAGTTATATTTTTTGTTACAATTATTAATAATGTTCTTTTTTAATTTTATTATTTTTTTAATAATTTTTTTCTTTACATACTGTCACCAGAGTAGTGCAGTGCCGCCACAGTGACACTGCACTACTCTGGGATGGTGATTGTACCTTGCAATCACAGTGTAAAAAAAGAAAAGAAACATCAAAATATAAATAAATATTTATATTTTTACATTTATTTTATTATGTTTTTTTTCCATCTTTTGAGCAGCAGCATTCTTTGATTGTGTTTTATTTCTTTGGCGCAGGTTTTTTCACAATAAAAAAGAAAAGAGATGATCACTGTAACATCAATCGTTTTACTTTAGTGTATATGGAGGCTTTCTATTTATTATTTTTTCTACTGGTTAAACAAAACATGTCTTTTTTTTGTAACTATGCAACATACCCAGTGTGAATTACTAGTCCCTCGTTGGCTGCGCTGTGTATCATGTCATATTTCCTTCTTTGACTCTCGAGAGACAAAATGCCATGGAAATATTTGACGTTTCAGGACGTCGTATAAGTTATGCACCAAAAGACAAAGCTTGGAAAAATGTGGAACGTGGAGACGCAATATTTTTCTGAAAAGACAGTTTTATTGCTCCTTGCTCCATTCTTGCCATTTTGTACCGCCATGCACGTATAGGCTCTCCTGTAATTGGCATCCTGAGGAATGTAGCGGTATTTTATGTTGTCACGGATGTATTTGCCATTGATTGTTGTATTCAGACGACATCAGGCGGCTTGTTACCTTTATCCGTTTATAAAAACAGCCATCGATAACCGATGGAAACCCACAAAAAGCACACACGGGGCGATACCCTAAAGATATTCCCGGCACGTTACCAGCAGTGTGGATGCTTTCATAAGCCGCGTATTTATTCAGGAAGGCCATGCGACCCTTGCAGTAGAAATACCAACACGTGCGCCAAATTCAAACAGTTGATAGTAGCGGCAATTTTGTAGTTTTTTTGGTATTGCTGCATCAAGTCCAATAATATATACCACCAGATCAGATCTAAGGAAAGTGGAGTATAGAAAGGCTACCTTCACAAGGTTGCACAGGAATGGCCAAGGGTGGCCACCGGCAAGAATTGTCATATCTCCTAGATTGTAAGCTCGAAAGAGCAGGTCCCTCGAACCCCTCATGTTTTGCATTGTATTGGTATTGTTCTGTCACATGTTCTTGTCTCCTTTGTAATGTACAGCGCTGAGCAAACCATTGGCGCTTTATAAATACTGTATAATAATAATAATAATAATATTCTTATATATATATATAGCAAATGTGAGCGCAATTATTTAGGTAAAAAGAAGAAAAGCAGCTGGCATATAAAGGTAAACCCTCAACACCTTAAAATGACAAATTGAAAACGATATGCAGCGCTAAAAAGCATATAACCTATAAAAATAAATAAGTTGTAAGTGGGCGCTGGTGTAAGCGCAAAAATAGTGCAGTGAAATTACGTCTATGAGTGACGTATTGATAATAATGTGAAAATGCTAGTGGGTCCAATCACAAATAAATGAAGTCCATGATGTAAGGTAATCTGTGCTTCGTGACCATCAATATTGGTGCCAAGATCTGGTAAAGTGATGCACTTACCAGAAGTACATATAATATGTGCATTATATGTATATCCTTATGATGGGGTCATCAGGGTCTGGTCTGGGGTTATCAGGCTCAGCAGTGGACACTCAAGATGATACAACTCACACTTGGGGGTCTCACTCTGCTCACAGGCTCATCAAGACAGCTCAAAGTACTGGCTTCTCACTCCCAGATGGCTCCACCTTGTGAGGCTTGCAATAATCAAGCCGAGGGGCAGAAATGGTACTGATAGTGTAGTAGGTTTATTTAAATGTAAACATATCCATATAAAGAGGTAATTCCAAAACTCACATTTGATCATGAATGGCCGCTGCCCTTCCTCCCGGCCAAATGCGGCTAGGCGTCAATCTGGTGGACTTCCCTGACGCGTTTCGTGCAACGAGCACTTTGTCATATTCTTGCTTGCAGTATGAAACGACACCTGCAACCAGCAGCAGCTGTCAGTTGTGGCTGTCAGATTTGTATTCTATGCAAATCAACATCCAGTGCTGCCATTGTTAGCATGTAGCAGTTACATGCGAATAAAGTCTCCAACCGATCCTGGAAAGTGTTCGAATAAAGTTGGCGTTTCTATGAAAGTTCTGGTCGCATACAAACTGACCACAGCTAATAAGCCAGTTTGTGTGCGGCAATAGCACAGAGTGTTGTCTCGTCTGGTGGCAGCGTATAGCTGCTTCTGAATGTAACAAACGAGCCACACCCTTGTGGTCTTGTGAATGTAGTTTGGGACCTCTTCCATGTTGGTGTTAATTTTGTGGGCTGCACAGTAATGAATTCATAATGTACTATGTAAAATAATATAAAAATATATAGTTATAAATATAATATAAAATATTAAATGCATAAAACAATAATACAGGAGCGTATCATTTTTATATATATATATATATATATATATATATATATTATATATATTACATATATTTATTTATTTTTTCCCTTTTTTTATACTATATGTGTATGTATGTATATATGTGTGTATATATATATTTATTTATTTATTACAGGTACTTGTATAGCGCCGTTAATGTATGCAGCGCTTTACATATATATATTACATTCACATCAGTCCCTAACCCTCAAGGGGTGTACAATCTAAGGTCCCTAACTCACATTCATACATACACATATGACGTACTTCCGGCTGGCCGTCCCGGCGTCCTGTGTCATTTCCGGTGAGTGGAACGCAAGCGGTGCGTTCCAAGGGGCCATCTTGCTTAGTGGAGGAGGCTGTTTCTGAGGTCTGTCATCCCGCTGTGTACCTGGCTGTGAGGTCTTGCTACAGGATCTGTGGAAAAGTCGTTTTTATGCACAAATAAATGCTGGTTATTACCTTTTAAAATGTGAGTGGTCTGGTGTAAAGCTAATTAAGATTGAAAGTTATAACGGTATCACACTATTAGTTTTTTTTTCTTCCTGGAATCTGGTGGAGTCGGCGAGGGGAGTAATCGGAGGAGTTTTCTATATCTTAGAGGTGGTAATATTTGGAGGTTATAAAGGGGGTCCAGGAGCCCTAAGTAATCCTGAAAGTCGTTATACTCACCAAACATCTGGTGAGTGCGGTTCATGTTGGTTTTGCACTGGTGGATGGTGGAAGGATTACTATTGGCACTGAAGAATTTCATGAAAATATAAGTTTTTTTTGGTCACTGGATGTTTTTTTGTATGTGTCACTGGACTTTTTGTTCTTGTATGTGTCATTAGATTTTTTTTTGTTTTTTGACACATATAAAATTGTAACATT
Organism: Staurois parvus; assembly: GCF_062004578.1. Classification (NCBI taxonomy): domain Eukaryota; kingdom Metazoa; phylum Chordata; class Amphibia; order Anura; family Ranidae; genus Staurois; species Staurois parvus. The sequence continues at coordinate 2,011,889 of NW_028319066.1, forward strand.
TGTATTAATATTATTTATAGGATAAGGTATTTCACATATACAGATAGTTTTTGTGTTTTGCGCTGTTTTTTGAGTTGAAGAAATACACATACTAGGGTCGATTTAGACAGGAGCCAATCACCTACCAGCATGTCTTTGGAGTCTGGCAGGAAACCAGAGTACCGGAGGAAACCCACGCAGGCACAGGGAGAACATGCAAACTCCAGGCAGGTGATGCCGTGGCTGGGATTCAAACCAACGACCCTAGTGCTGCCAGGCGGAAGTGCTAACCATCACTTTATTAGGTACACCTTGCTAGTGCCAAGAAAATCTCCGCCACACCATTACACCACCAGCCTGAACCATTGATACAAGGCAGGATGGGTCGATGTTTTCATGTTGCTTACGCCAAATTCTGATCCTACCATCTGAATGTCGCAGCAACCAGTCTGCCCATTCTCCTCCGTCATCCACAAGGCATTTTCATCCACACAACTGCAGCTCACTGGATATTTTCTCTTTTTTGGACCATTCTCTGTAAACCCTAGAGATGGTTGTGCGTGAAAATCCCAGTAGATCAGCAGTTTTTTAACTTCTCAGACCATTCCATCTGGCACAAACAACCATGTTTGTTCAAAGTCACTCAAATCCCCTTTCTTCCCCATTCTGATGCTCGGTTTGAACTTCTGAAAGTCATCTTCACCACATCTACATGCCTCAATGCATTGAGTTGCTGACATGTGATTGACACGCGCTATGCAAATTTCCAAATATGTACTCTACTTGTGAAAGTCTGCCACTGCACAGATGTCCTGTGATACCAATTTAAGTGCATCATTCCTACATGCACAGAAATCTGTCAGACACTTTAACATTTGTCATGCTACAGGAAAACAGACTTCTACAAAGTATCCAAAACACATTTTGGCCTCATTTACCCGAGTGCTCATACGTATAGTCCATGAATTAACCATGTGTTTATGCGGACGGACCTGTCAGTAGCTGCACACAGCCCATTCAAGTCTAGGGGGTTGCAGCGGATGGACGGGCACAGCTTCTCATCCTTATATGACAGGTGTGTAGGTACGAGTGAGCGCCTTCAAACACATTGCCTATTCACAGGCTATGGGTCCCCAGCGCTCATATGAATGAGGCCTCCATCAATTTCCCCAACGATATTAAATCGCATATCAAAGAAACCGTCACCTTGCCTGTTCAGTGTCTGGGTAAAGACCTCTTTCCAATCACTTTATACTCCCTTTATAGGGCTCCTCTGCTGTGCCACCAAAATATTTGGGCTCAGGCAGAGGCGGACTGACAACTCATGGGGCCCCCAGGCAATAGGGGATCATGGGGCCCCTGTGACCTTGCCCAAACTCAAAAAAGCCTATGAAAAAGGTACCAGGGGCATCTCATGGGGCTCCCTACTGACCCCGGGCCCTGGGGCAGTGCCCGAGTTTCCAAATGGTCAGTCCACCCCTGAGCTCAGGGGGAGCTGTGACATCACCCCTGTGTTATGTAAAAGTGCTCTGGGGTAGCGATTGGCCTCTATGTTACTCTATCATGGGTGGAGGACACATACTCCCCATACCCAATACTCTGGGTATTCAGCAGTGGGGGCCTTGGTGGAAGCAGAGGTCCAGTGGTGGAGGAGCACTGGATAGGTGACCAAAAAAGTGGTTGGATGCAGACACTTTGCCCCGAACAGCTGGATATTCTCATAATTTTTTTTTCGGGGGGAGGGAGTGTTAGTGTGGCCTTAGGGCTCAATTGCACCTTCAAATTTTAATGCATTTGCCACTAGTACATCCTGTTTTAAAATGCACTGTGATAAGGCAGCCCTTTCAAGTGCATGGGCGGCCATCCAGTCCACCAGACACCCAAGAGACTGACATGTCCCATTTTTTTCTGACGTTCAGTGTGCATGTGCCTTGTCTTAGTGCAGTGGGGTTCTATTGAAGATGATTTGCACCAGTGTGCCCATAATCCGCTTGCAAGCACTGTGCACAACGCACTGCAATGCATAGGTGTAAATGGTCCCTAAAGGCCCATTCAGACAAGTGCACTTCAGTAGCATTGGGGTGCCATTGAAAATGATTTGCAGCGGTGTGTCTGCGAGTCATTTGCATGGAACTACACCAAAAAAAATGTGTGTTTTTTTTTGGCCAGGGTTGCCACAAGTAAAGTATTGAGTGCGGTTTTGGTGCGACTATACACTCTCTGGCACTCAAGTCGCATCAAAGTTGCATCAACGTAGTGCAGGAACAATTTCAAAGTTCCAGGGACTTGAAAAGATTCCAGCACTACTTTGATGCGACAGTTAGTGCCAGAGAGTGTAAAGTCGCATCAAAGTTGCACTGAATACATTCCTATTGGCAACCCCCCTCTGCAAAATGCATCAAAACACATGTACAAAAATGCAAAACAAACCACAAAACACACAGGAAAAATGCATCAGTTGCAAGACACAGAGGGCTTAGGCCTTCAGTAGCATTTGGGTACCATTGAAAATTATTTGCACCACAATGCACCAGGATGCCTACAATCCATCTGCTTGCATTGTTCACAATGCACTCAAAGTCGCCTAAGTGCTTTGGGATGTCATTAAAAATGATTTGTACCACAGTGCACAAGCATATCCATGATCCATTTGTATTCCATGTGCGCAGTGCCCTGCAATGGATAGATATAAATGGGCCCTGGGAGCCCAGTCACACAAGTGCACTCCAGTAGCGTTGGGGTGCCATTGAAAATGATATGCGCAACAATGCACCAGGATGCCTATGATTCATTTGCATGCGTCGTGCACTGGAAGTTGCCATAGTGTATTGGGATGCCATTGAAAATTATTTGCACCACAGTGCACCTGCATGTCTATGATCCATGTGCATGTGTTGTGTACAATGCACTGCAAATTGCCTTATTGCATTGGGGTTTCATTGAAAATGATTTGCACCACAATGCACAAGCATGTCTATGAGCCATTTGCATGGGTTGTCTGCAGTGCACTGCACCACAATGCAACAGCATGTCTATTATCAAAATGCATGCCTTGTGCACAATGCTCTGCAAGTTGCCCTATTGCATTGGAGTGTCATTGGAAATGATTTGCACCACAATCCATCAGCATGTTTATGATCCACATGCATGCACAATACACTGCATTGGATAGGTGTAAAAGGACCCTAAGGGTCTATGGGTATCCCGGACAGCATGACACCATCATATGGCCTTATTGTGGCCTCAGTGGGCAGTACATCCGATGGAAACCCCATGGGAAATGAGAAGCCAGCATGTGGTTGAACCCACTGGTAACCATTCCAAAATAAAAAATAATTTCTGGGTGGAATTGACTTTTAAATAAACCTGATGCAGTCACAACTTTGCTGACTTTGTAATAAGTATTATTATACGAAGACGGGTTCAGATTTTGGTGTCTTGACCAGACTTGACTCCAAACGTGCGTGTTTTTTTTCCCCCTTTTCCTTTTTTTTTTCCTTTGACTGTTGGCATGATAATGTGTGTGGAATTTTAACACTGCTCAGACAGCCTTTGAATGTTATTCAGCTGCTACCTGGTGTTGGTTGCCATGGAAACAGAACTGCATGCTATAATGGCCTCAATTCACTAAACTGCGGTAAAACACACTGCCCACATTAAAGGGAATCTGTAGTGGGGTTTTAGAAAAAAATTTTTTTTATCTTTTTTATGGTCAGTACTAATATATATATATATATATATATATATATATATATATATAAATATATATATATATATATATATATATATATAAAATTATAGGTACAACTTTTTTTAACATTTTGGATAGCATAAAGGCTGGTTATAATTCCTGGTAGCTTTTTTTCCCATCTGTATCCAAGGGGGGAGATTTCCCATCACTTTCTGTCCCATACCTGCAATAGGAAGTGGGAGGAAATCCACCCCCCCCCTCCCAAAATTAGGGAAACCTGGGTTGGCATCAGGGTTACAGGAACTAGTGTCCTCATTGGAAAATGTCCCCTTCTATTACTGTTCACTCAAAATCTGGATTTTTTTTTTACGGTCACTTTTGATGATAATGGTAAGCAGGGCAAATAGGAAAAATCTCCCTAACGGGGACACAGGAAGCAGCAAAAATTGACAGGGTTCCAATCCATCGCCACTCTATCCAAAACTTTAAAAAGATGTTTTGCCTTCAGTTATACTTTAAATTCTTTAATTAGGATTAGTATTATTGTGTGTGTATATATATATATATATATATACAGGGGCGGACTGACAACTCATGGGGCCCCGGGCAATAGGGGATCATGGGACCCCTGTGTCCTCACCCACACTCAAACCACACCCAAAAAAGCCCATGAAAGGTACCAGGGGCATCTCATGGGGCCCCCTACTGACCCCTGGCCCTCGGGCAGTGCCCAAGTTCCCAAATGGTCAGTCTGCCCCTGTATATATACACACACACACTATATTTCACAAAGTATCCAGTCTTAGTCCGTAGGGTTCAATATTGAGTTGGCCCCGCCCTTTGCAGCTATAACAGCTTCAGCTCTTCTGGGAAGGCCGTCCACAAGGTTTAGGAGGGTGTCTATGGGAAGGTTTGACCATTCTTCCAGAAGCACATTTATGAGGTCAGGCACTGATTTCGGGGGAGGAGGCCTGGTTCACAGTCTCCACTCTAATTCATCCCAAAGGTGTTCTATGGGGTTGAGGTCAGGCCTCCTTGCAGGCCAGTCATGTTCCTCCACCCCAAACTCGCTCATCCATGTCTTTATGGACCTTGCTTTGTGCACTGGTGTGCAGTCATGTTGGAACAGGAAGGGGCCATCCCCAAACTCTTCCCACAAAGTTGGGAGCATGAAATTGTGCAAAATGTTTTGGTATGCTGATGCCTTAAGAGTTCCTTTCACTGGAACTAGGGGGCCAAGCCCAACCCCTGAAAAACAACCCCACACCATAATCACCCCTCCACCAAACTTTACACTTGGCACAATGCAGTCAGGCAAGTACCGTTCTCCTGGCAACTACCAAACCAAGACATGTCCATCGGAGTGCCAGACAGAGAAGCATGATTGGTCACTCCAGAGAACATGTCTCCACTGCTCTAGAGTGCAGTGGCGGTGTGCTTTACACCACGGCATCCGACGCTGTGCATTGCACTTGGTGATGTAAGGCTTGGATGCAGCTGCTCGGCCATAGAAACCCATTCCATGAAGCTCTCTACACACTGTTGTTGTGCTAATCTGAAGGCCACATGAAGTTTGGAGGTCTTTAGCTATTGACTCTGCAGGCAGTTGGCAACTTCTGCGCACTGTGCGCTTCAGCATGCGCTGACCCCGCCCTGTCATTTTACGTGGCCTACCACTTGGTGGCTGAGTTGCTGCTGTTCCCAGTTGCTTCCACTTTGTTATAATCCCACTAACAGTTGGTCGTGGAATATTTAGTAGCCAGGAAATGTCACGGATGGACTTATTGCCCAGGTGACCACCTATCACGGGACCACGCTTGGAGTCACTGAGCTCCTGAGAGCGACCCATTCTTTCACCAATGTTTACAGAAGCAGTCTGCATGCCTAGGGGATGGATTTTACTACTTTTGAGGCAGACTTTGGCATTTTTGGCCCCATAGACATCAATGGGAATGTATGAAAATGCTCAAATCAAGCATTCTCAAGCATTTTTTCAGGCATATTTGGGAAATTTTTTAGCTTGTGAGAATATATCTCCTCCCTCAACAAAAATGCCTGAAGCTTGAATACGCATGTAAAACACTTGAAAGAGTAGCTCCACTTTTGTTGAGGGAAAAAAAACTTACAGGGAGGATTTTTTTTTATTTATACAGCCATGGCCAAAAATATTGGCAACCCAGCATTTCTGTCAGATAACGCACCACTTCACCCAGAAAATTGTTGCAATTACAAATGTTTAGGCATTCTCATGTTTATTTATTTATTTTGATTGTATTGGTATGACACAAAAAAGTGTAGAAACAAAAAGACAAATCTGACACATTCCGCACAAACCCCCAAAAATGGACTGGACAAAATTATTGGCACCCTCAATTTAATATTTGGTAACACACCTCTTGGAAAAAATAACTGAAATCATTGGTTTCCTGTAACCATCAATGAGTTTCTTTCAGCTCTCTACAGGAATTTTGGACCGCTCTTCTTTCGTCAACTGCTCCAGGACATTTTCCCACCCCTCCTTAAACCACTTATGCCATTCAAAACCCTTGATTTCTTCATGAAATGTTCATGGAAAGTTTCACTTGCACTTTTGCCAATTTTTTATACAAAATTTTATTTTAACCACTTGGCGCCCTGCCACTGTAGAAATACGGTGGCAGGGCAGCACTGGCAGGCAAAACCACGTTTTAAAACGCGTGTTTTGTAAACAGATAGGGGGCACGCACGAGGTGCGCCACTGCCCTATCTGTCCCGCGGATCACCGCCGCGGATGTCAGTCGCCGGGTCACAGCCGGTCTTTACCGGCTGTTTCCCGGCGATCAGCGGCAAACAGTGACAGACAGCACAGCTGCAGTAGCTGTGCTGTCTGTCACTTCCCTGACAGCTCGAGGACAAGCTGATCGAGAAAGAGGAGTTTCTCTCTCTCGATCAGCCTTGTGCCGTCCAGCACACACCCCCGCCCCCTAGTAAAACACTCCCCCTCACTCAGATAGCCCTTCCCTGCAAAATAAAGTTAACCCCTTCCTCCCCAGTGCCATTAGTAGTGTCAGTGTTTTTTTTTTTTTGCACTGATCACTGTATTAGTGTTTTTGGGGATGACAGTGACCCCAAGTCAGTACCCTCCAATGTCAGAATGTCCGCCGCAGTCCCGCCATAAGTCGCTGGTCGCTGCCATAAGTCACTGATCGCCGCCATTATTAGTATAAAAAAAACCCTAAAAATCCCAGTATCTTTCCCGCCATTTGTAAACGCTATAACTTTCCCGTAAACCAATTAATTTACACGTATTGTTTTTTTTTTTAGCAAAGACATGTCGCAGAATGCATTTTGGCAGAAATTTATGACTAAATTTGATTTTTGCATTTTTTTTTTACTGGACATGTTTTATAGCAAAAAGTCCAAAATATTGTTTTTTTCCCCTCAAAATTGTCAGCCTTTTTTTTTATAGCGCAAAAAATAAAAACCGCACAGGCGATCAAATACCACTGAAAGAAAGCTCAATTTGTGGGGAAAAAAAGGATGTAAATTTCATTTATGTACCGTATTGCATGACCGTGCAATTGTCCGTTAAACTAGCGCAGCGCTGTATAGCAGAAAAATGGCATAAATTGCAGTATCTATACCATAGATTCCTGGCACTCATTTTCCACCAACAGCACAAAACGCACATTTTATTTCTTCTACTACTCCGTAAAGACCGAGTCCACTGGTCTGCGACCCAGGCGAGTGCAAGTTAGAACATCTCAGAACATGCTTGAGTGTGAATGGCTACACCGTGGGCATTCCGGGAATTACATTGTCACGCCTTGTATGTTGCTCCAAGCTGGACCAATGTCATTATGTATAATAGTATAATATAGCCATGCCTGGAATTATTCTTCACATTTTCATGTGTTGGGATGGATTACAGTATATTTATTTTAAATGGGCTGCCTAACATTCCTCAATGCAAGAAAAATGCATGTATCCCTGTGTAAAAGGGCCCCAACCCTTCCCCGCATTATCTAAATTTTTTTTTTTTTTTTAAACGTTTTGGCTGAACATAAACGTCAAGCTGGAATTCACATTCTAATTATGGTTTTCCTCCCGTATGTGATTTACATTTTATTTCCTCAATTTTTCTTTTTTCATGTCAAGCTTTAAAAAAAAGAAGATTCTACAAAGTGCTGTTGGGTTGGCTTATGAACTCCTAACACATTCTAGACACTTTGCTGAATCAGCTCCTTGGAGCATGCCGTGTAGGGTCTCCGGGGGGGAGGATGCGCTTTGATGAGTCGACCCTTTTGACTTGCGGTGCACACTCCAGAATTACATTGTGTCATCTTTGCTGGTAAACGTCGGTCCGCACGCGTCGCGGCATGGAAATAAGGCTGTGATTAAAGATCGCGCTGCCTTAGTACTTGGCATGTATTTCACCTTCGTTATGTGAATGTAGCATTTTTAATAGGCAGAATTGGCTGTGTCCCAAGACTAACATATAATCTGCTTATATTTTGTCTTCCATGGTTCCCCCCAACACCAACATGCTGATGACATTATTCAATAAAACCTTTTCATTTTCATTACATACCGTAGTTTAGACCTAGTGATGTCAATACCCGATCTCTGTGCTTCTCTATGCAATGCTTGATGATCATAGCTGGTGGGAGGGGCCAGCAGAGTGCTGTATATAGCTTCCTGAAAACATCACAGCCCCTGCCTCAGTTCTCCTTATAGCAGACTTCACTAAATGGCGACCTGCGGTCCAGATCCGAACCTACTGACAACCCAGTCCGGACCATTAGCCCAACACTCTGCTGTGCTGGATCCTCACTAAGCTGCAGTCATTGGTTGTTAGGATTGCCAGTGTCATAGCAACTAATGATGACACCTGTGTACCCCGCCCCCTGTGCACACGTCTCCTCCCAGCTCCTGCTCTCATCTGGCTCTAATAGAATCTGCTGATCTATAGTGAGACTCTGATTGGGGAATCTGATGTATGGGGGAACTCTGATGGGGACACTTGATGTATGGGGGACACTCTGATGGGGACACCTGATGTATAGGGGCACTCTGATAGGGACACCTGATGTATTGGGGCTTTCTGATAGGGAACACCTGATGTATGGGGGCACTCTGATAGGGACACCTGATGTATGGGGGCACTCTGATGGGGGACACCTGATGTATTGGGGCACTCTGATAGGGAACACTTGATGTATGGGGGCACTCTGATGGGGACACCTGATGTATAGGGGCACTCTGATAGGAACACCTGATGTATGGGGGCACTCTGATGGGGACACCTGATGTATGAGGGCACTCTGATGGGGACACCTGATGTATAGGGCACTCTGATGGGGACACCTGATGTATGGGGGACACTCTGATGGGGACACCTGATGTATGTGGGACACTCTGATGGGGACACCTGATGTATAGGGACACTCTGATAGGTACACCTGATGTATTGGGGCACTCTGATGGGGACACCTGGTGTATTGGGGCACTCTGATAGGGACACCTGATGTATGGGGGCACTCTGATGGGGACACCTGATGTATGGTGGCACTCCGATGGGGACACTTGATGTATAGGGGCACTCTTATGGGGACACCTGATGTATGGGGGACACTCTGATGGGGACACCTGATGTATAGGGGCACTCTGATAGGGACACCTGATGTATGGGGGCACTCTGATGGGGACACCTGATGTATAGGGGCACTCTGATAGGGACACTTGCTGTATGGGGGCACTCTGATGGGGACACCTGATGTATGGAGGCACTCTGATGGGGACACCTGATGTATGGAGGCACTCTGATGCGGACACCTGATGTATGGAGACACTCCGATGAGGAAATCCTGATGTAAGGGGGAACTCTGATGAAGACACCTGATGTATGGAGGCACTCTGATGAGGGAAACCTGATGTATGGGGGAACTCTGATGAGGGAAACCTGATATATGGGGGCACTCTGATGGGGACACCTGATGTATAGGGACACTCTGATAGGTACACCTGATGTATTGGGGCACTCTGATGGGGACACCTGATGTATTGGGGCACTCTGATAGGGACACCTGATGTATGGGGGCACTCTGATGGGGACACCTGATGTATGGTGGCACTCCGATGGGGACACTTGATGTATAGGGGCACTCGTATGGGGGACACTCTGATGGGGACACCTGATGTATAGGGGCACTCTGATAGGGACACCTGATGTATGGGGGCACTCTGATGGGGACACCTGATGTATAGGGGCACTCTGATAGGGACACTTGATGTATGGGGGCACTCTGATGGGGACACCTGATGTATGGAGGCACTCTGATGGGGACACCTGATGTATGGAGGCACTCTGATGCGGACACCTGATGTATGGAGACACTCCGATGAGGAAATCCTGATGTAAGGGGGAACTCTGATGGAGACACCTGATGTATGGAGGCACTCTGATGAGGGAAACCTGATGTATGGGGGAACTCTGATGAGGGAAACCTGATATATGGGGGCACTCTGATGTAAGGGGGCACTGTGATTTTGGCAGTTGATATATGGGAGCACTATGATGAGGGAATCTGATGTGTGGGGGCACCCTGATTTAAGGCGGTACTCTGATTGGGATACTTTACTTGAAAAGAGAGATACGGACCTCACCTGGAAAACAATTTTAGCAACCGGACCTCCTTGAATTTTAATTAAGTACCCCTGCCTTATAAGCACCCTCGGCCCATATGCAAGCAGTGGGCTGGCTCTTGGGAGGAGTTATGCAAATACCAAAATGCCTTGATGGGTGGATGTCAGTCTGTAGGACTGGGCGTTCCTAGGCTGGCTGCCTTGCATGCAAACCAACCTTGGTGAGATGCTGAGCCTTTATGATTGAAATAGCTGAAATCCAGTGAACAAAAGGGGTGGACCAGGGAGAATATGGCCAGGGAGGAAAGTGCTAGATGATGCTGGACATCCTCCAGCCAGGAAATGATGCGGGCTTCATCTGACTTGCGGCAGGTTCTAATGCAGTGGTGTCAAACTGAATTTTATGGCGGGCTGCATCAGCACTATGGTTTCTCTCAAAGGGCCGGTTGTATGTGTAAGACTAGATGTCCAAAACACCCCACTCCCCTTACTTCACATGTCAAGACTCCCCAATCGTCCTCTACATCAAAGTGCACCCCGTTCCTTTATGCTGCCAGGATGGAGGATGGAGCTGGGAAGTGGAAAGTGCAGAGTCTGGACGAGGACCAGAGGAGGGCTGGAGTCAGCTGCCGGAGTCTGCTGAATGCTGGACAGAGATGAGGGGATTCCGCAGCTACACAGAGAGGTGCAGGATTTGTAGGAGGAGTTCTGTCCTCCAGGGGCGGACTGACCATTTGTAAACTCGGGCACTGCCTGAGGGCCCGGGGTCAGTAGGGGGCCCCATGAGATGCCCCTGGTACCTTTTTCATAGGCGTTTTTGAGTTTGGGCAAGGACACAGGGGCCCCATGATCCCCTATTGCCCGGGGGCCCCATGAGTTGTCAGTCCGCCCCTGCTGTCCTCCATTTGTGCTGCTGACTGTTGAGAGGGTGGGGGAAGGGGGGGGCAGAGATTAACCTCTCTGCAGCTGCACAAAGAAGCGCAGGATCTAAAGGAGGAGTTCTGTCCTCCTCTCATCTGCTGACTGCTGTGGAGAGGTGTGGTCAGAGATGAGGGGGTGCCGCAGCTGCAGAAGAGATGCGAGGGCCACATGAATTGGCCTAGGGGGCCAAATTTGGCTCATGGGCCTTGTGTTTGACACGTGTGTTCTAAGGCATACTTTGAGAAGCTAACAGTGTGCAGTGAAATCCAAGTAAGTCATTTCAGCACGGCCATTTGAACAGTGTACTGCCAGCTGTCACTGGATCAGGTGTCCCCATTCAAAGATTTTCCCCTCCTGGCTTTTTGGCTTGGCACTCTCATCATTTTATGTCATATAAACTGTGAAATATTGACAGAGATCATCAGAACAACCAGAGTGATTCTCAGAGAAAATTTTGATGTAGACTCTATTCACACTTACTATTTACTTACTATTACAGTGCAACTTGGTGTGACTTTGATGCGAATTTGACGCAACTTTGGATGAGTGCGACTCTGGCTTTGACCACGGATAATTGTGCTGTAAGCTTGCACACAAGTCGCATGTATAGCATTCAGGTGTGTCTTCTGTGCGACATTGGGTGCTTTATATTGAGGTGTATGACCCTCAAGTTGCATGAAAGTCGGACTAAAGTAGTACAGGAACTACTTTCAAGTCACTGCGACTTGAAGTCGCACAGATATGAATGGTACTCATTTGAGAATAATGGGGTGCGACTTGTCATGTGACTTTGGACCCCAAAGTGTGGATGTGTAGTGTGAACTGAAATATATTCCTCAGTAGCTACAAAGGGCATAAATCCACTTTGCAAAATCAGATATTATTTATTACAGGTACTTATATAGCTCTGTCGATTTACATATATATTGTACATTCACATCAGTCCCTAACCCTCAAGGGGTGTACAATCTAAGATCCCTAACTCACATTCATACATACACATACTAGGGACAATTTACACAGGAGCCAATTCACCTACCAGCACAGGGAGAACAAGCAAACTCCAGGCAGTTGATGCCGTGGTTGGGATTCAAACCAACGACCCTAGTACTGCCAGGGTGAAGTGCTAACCATTTAGCCACTGTGCTGCCTTGTGAAAGTAGCAGTGATGTCATCACTGTGCTGTAGATAGCCTATGCAGAGAGCAGAGCTGTGGGAGGGGCCCAGCAACCCCATCCACTGACTATAGGCTGCCTGGAGAAAACTACAGGAGGGGGCGGAGACAAGACCAGTCACCCTGCACAAGCAGATAGCGCAGCAGTGAGCGGTCTTTATTGCACAGAGGGAAAGTCTCACACTGGATTACTGCACAGATCTGGAAAAATTCACAATGCACACCAAGAATCCGTAAGAATCCACATGATGAATGTATATAGACAGCATTTGCTTATCTCGGCGTTCAGCTTTAAAGCCAGTGGGTGAGCAAGTAGCATTTTCCAAGGGAGGTCAGCATTGGAACCCCCTGTACATCCTCCCTTCCAGAATCAGATCAGAATATCTGCAAACATCATTGTAATTACGACACATTAAACATTAATAGAATTACACGAACCATAATGCAGCTGTGAGAGAGGGGACTCACAGCGGGGATGTCAGGATAATTAATATTAAATGCCAGACGAGTTACTGGTCACACTGTCTCAGCATTTGATCTTAAAGGGGAACTTGAATTTCTTGCAGAGGAATGGAGAGAGCTCCTGTAAACGAAAATTCCACTAAGCCTGGGTTCAAAATGAATGGGCTGAAATCGCACTACACTGAATCGCATGTGAATTGAACAGGAATGCGGTGCAGTTAGTCAAAGTGTGAAAAGAGACTGATGAATAAAATAGTATCAGGCTGTTCGCACGTAATAATTCTTTTCTTTGTTTTTTTTTTATTGGACATTGAGCAATATCTCACACTGAATGTCCAAAATCAGAAATCTGCCCCCCATATCAGGTATTATTTACCCTGAAGCCGCAGTGTTTTGTAAGGGTTTGCCTCCTACTGTGCAAAAATAGCTTGATGAAAGGATAGCTTCACCTTTAGTAGCCACCAGGGGCAGACTGACCATTTGGAAACTCGGGCACTGCCGAGGGCCCGGGGTCAGTAGGGGGCCCCATGAGATGCCCCTGGTACCTTTTTCATAGGCTTTTTTGAGTTTGGGCAAGGACACAGGGGCCCCATGATCCCCTCCCCTATTGCCCGGGGGCCCCATGAGTTGTCAGTCCGCCCCTGGTAGCCACCTTTCCCTTAGAGGTCATATGCCCACCAGTACTTTGATTTCCCCCAGGACCCAAGCACTATGTTCACAGAACTGGAATGGAAATCGGGACCCCGGAAGGGGAATGGAAATACCAAGACAGATGACCGTGACAAGGTAGGAAGTCCTTTCAGGGCTGGCAGCATTCCAGGAGACTAATCTATTATCCAAAGCAAGGTTCAGGGCAGGCAGCATTTTGAGAAAGTAATCAATATCCAAAGAAAGGTTCAGGACAGTCACAATTCCAGGAGAGTAATCAATATTCAAAGCTTGGTTCAGGGCAGGCAGCATTCCAAGAGAGTAGTCCATATCCAAAGAAAGTTTTAGGGCAGGCAGCATTTCAGGAGAGTAGTTGGTATCCAAAGCAAAGATCAGGGCAGGCAGCATTCCAAGAATAGACCACACCCAAAGCAAGGTTCAGGGCAGATAGCTTTCCAAGAGATTAGTCCATATCCAAAGAAAGGTTCAGGGCAGGCAGCATTCCGAGAGAGTAGGTTCAGGACAAGCAGCATTCCAGGAGAGTAATCCATATCCAAAGCAAGGTTCAGGGCAGGCAGCATTCAAAGAGAGTAGTCCATATCTAAAGCATGGTTCAGGGCAGGCAGCATTCCAAGAGAGTAGTCCATATCTAAAGCAAGGTTCAGGGCAGGCAGCATTCCAAGAGAGTAATCCATATCCAAAGCAAGGTTCAGGGCAGGCAGCATTTCGAAAGAGTAATCAATATTCAAATAAAAAAAGGAGGATAAGCGAGCGCTAAAAGTCTGTAAGCTGCTAAACACCAAAGGTACCAAAATACCTCTAAAGTAAACAATAAACAGCAGGGTGTAGCGCTAAAATAACCACATCAATAATAGAATAAATGGGTAAAACCATAAATAATACCAAAGTACAATAAATGAATAATAAAGTGACTTAGTAGTACCATATGAAACGTGTCTTTATTGCCAAGACAATTTGCACATATACACCTCAAATGTAACAGGTTACGGGATGAGTGAATGTAGTGATATGGTGTCAGCACATCAATAAAAAGTGATTAAATAGTGGTATAATGTGTCACTATACAGTGACTATCGGTGTGCAAAGTGCCAAATTAAAGTCCAAGAGAGTAGTCCATATCTAAAGCATGGTTCAGGGCAGGCAGCATTCCAAGAGAGTAGTCCAGACCTTTTATAAGGTGCGTGGGAGATCATGACGATCTTCGGCATCCAGTGATCTGATCCAATAGGATGGTGATAAATCTCAAGATATAAAGACTGCGCACTCACCAGATACGCAATCAATCTGCGCATTTAGAGGTATCAATTTCAGAGAACTGGAGGTCCCTTTAAGGTCTGGTCAGGTCTGGTATCCCTCACTATCCGACATCCGCTGCCAGTATTGGTGCACCCGCTCTGTGAATGGTTAAAGCTGCTGTGTGCAGTGGTTTTGCACAGAGCAGTCTGGATCCACTTCTTCTTGGGTCCTTGCAGGCTCTTCTCTCTGTCGGGTGCCCCCACAGCAAGCAGACCTGACCAGACCTTAAATAATTTTACCCATTTATTCTATTATTGATGTGGTTATTTTAACGCCACACCCTGCTGTTTATTAATCAATATTCAAAGCTTGGTTCAGGGCAGGCAGCATTCCAAGGGAGTAGTCCATATCCAAAGAAAGGTTTAGGGCAGGCAGCATTCCAGGAGAGTAGTTGGTATCCAAAGCAAAGATCAGGGCAGGCAGCATTCCAAGAATAGGCCACACCCAAAGCAAGGTTCAGGGTAGACAGCTTTCCAAGAGAGTAGTCCTTATCTAAAGCAAGGTTCAGGGCAGGCAGCATTCTGAGAAAGTAATCAATATCCAAAGAAAAGTTGAGGACAGGCACAATTCCAGGAGAGTAATCAATATTCAAAGCTTGGTTCAGGGCAGGCAGCATTCCAAGAGAGTAGTCCATATCCAAAGAAAGGTTTAGGGCAGGCAGCATTCCAGGAGAGTAGTGGGTATCCAAAGCAAAGATCAGGGCAGGCAGCATTCCAAGAATAGACCACACCCAAAGCAAGGTTCAGGGTAGAGAGCTTTCCAAGAGAGTAGTCCTTATCCAAAGCAAGTTCAGGGCAGGCAGCATTCTGAGAAAGTAATCAATATCCAAAGCAAAGTTCAGGGCAGGTAGCATTCTAGAAGAGTAATCCATATCTAAAGCAAGGTTCAGGGCAGGCAGCGTCCTTCGGGGGTAATCAATATGCAAAGCAGGGTTCAGGACAGGTCGCAATCAGAGAAAGTAATCAATATCCAAAGTAAGGTTCAAGGCAACATACAGCAATCAATAGCCAAGGAAATGTTCATGACAAACAACATTCTAAGAGAGTAATCTATATCTAAAGCAAGGTTCATGACAAACAACATTCTAAGAGAATAATCTATATCTAAAGCAAGGTTCAGGACAGGCAGCATTCTGAGAGAGAAATCCATATCCAAAGCAGGGTTCAGGGCAGGCAACATTCTGAGAGAGTAATCCATATCTGAAGCAAGGTTCAGGGCAGGCAACATTCTGAGAGAGTAATCCATATCTAAAACAAGGTTCAGGGCATGTAGCATTCAGGGAAAATAAACTATTTCCAAAGCAAGGTTCAGGGCAGGCAGCATTCTGAGAGAGAAATCCATATCTGAAGCAAGGTTCAGGGCAGGCAACATTCTGAGAGAGTAATCCATATCTAAAACAAGGTTCAGGGCATGTAGCATTCAGGGAAAATAAACTATTTCCAAAGCAAGGTTCAGGGCAGGCAGCATTCTGATAGCGTAATCCATATTCAAAGCAGGATTCAGGGCAGGCAGACCATATCTGTGGAGAAGCATTTTCATTTGACCTTCTGCAGATTCCATGGTAGTCTATACCAGGGGTTCTTTACCTTTTTACATTATGTTCCCATATCTCCTTCACCAGAATGTTGAAATCGTCAAAATCACCAGTCCAAATAGGTACCAGTAGGACTTCGAAGAATGCAATAGCTTGGTTTTAGGACTAATTTACCCCAAGTGCATTGAGCTGCGTTGATCAGCTTTGATACATCCTTGGCACACCTTCATTTTGGAATGAACACCCTCCTGTGCGCATGCATGGGAGTTACATCATCCCGGCCAGTTAAGATTGCCAAAGATTCCGAACTCAGAACACCATGTTGAAGATGTAGGCACTGGCTGGCTGAATAAAGTTTGCTTTAACTGACAGGCAGCTTGATTTACATTTCAGTTTGTCGCTAGTTTGCTTGATTAATCTCCTTTACTGTGCTTTTAATAAAAATAACAATAAAAATGAAAACAGGTTCAAACCTGCACAGAAATAATGACAGTTGAAATCAATATATTTAAACTGATAGTTATGGGTAGTGGGAAAAAAATTTATGTGGGCATACACATGGGGCCAACAGCCACCCTTTGTTATTTCATATTTCTCAAGTATGTTTAGGATAACTATGGAATGAAATACTTATTGAACCCAATAGTCATCTAAAGTGGTCCACGCGTATTTCAGTATAGTTACATAGTTGTGCGAACTCTACCAATGCAATGTTGCACACCTTGCCTAAATGCATAGGAACTGAAATTATAATGTTGGAACCAGGGGCAGAATGACAACTCATGGGGCCCCCGGGCAATGGGGGATCATGGGGCCCCTGTGTCCTTGCCCAAACTCAAAAAAGCCTATGAAAAAGGTACCAGGGGCATCTCATGGGGCCCCCTACTGACCCCGGGCCCTCGGGCAGTGCCCGAGTTTCCAAATGGTCAGTCCGCCCCTGGTCGGAACAGAAAATGGCCTTCCCCAAACTGTTGACACAAGTTGGAGGAACACAAATGTCTAAAATGTTATTGTATGGTTTCACGGGCCATCATTTGGAGATGTGTCTGCATCAGGGGCAGACTGACAACTCATGGGGCCCCCAGGCAATAGGGGATCATGGGGCCCCTGTGTCCTTGCCCAAACTCAAAAAAGCCTATGAAAAAGGTACCAGGGGCATTTCATAGGCCCTGGTATGCATACTTTTGGCCATATAGTGTATGTGGACACCCCTCCAAACTATTCATGTGCACAAAACCATCTCCATAAAGATTTGAGTGGCCTGCATAAAGCCCTACTGAACACCACTGGAATGAATTGGAGGACTGAATGTGAGCCGGGACTTCTCATCCAACATTGGTACCAGACCACACCAATGCTTTTTTGGCTCAATGAGCACAAATTCCCACAGACATCCTCCAAAATCTTTCAAAAAGCCTTCCCAGTGAAGTGGCGTTTTTTTTATAGCCACAAACGATGGGGGGCAACTCCTTATTGATAAAAAATGGTTTTGGAATGGAATGTGCAGCAGGCTTCTGTAGATGTGATGGCCGGGAAACTACAAACATTTAACCATATAGTGACTGTTATAATGCCTTCCAGCTTGCCCCAGTGGTTTCAAAACCTGGCAGCTCTGTATCTCTTCCTGAGCCTCATTGTTAGTTACCTAAGCAGCCTGTGATAGATGCAGACCAATAGGTAAGAAACGTGCTAGAGCTTCAGTTTGCGAATCGATCCCATGAGATTCAATGCTCTAGAGGATAATTTAGGATCTAAGCATTAAAAACAAGGCAGGATGTTTGTTGCTCCCAAGGCCTATATGTTGGGCTCAAGGGTGCTGGAACTGGGTTGGGGCTCATTTTTGCCCCAAACTGTCTTTGAATCCAAAAGATGAAAGCTGGCAGCACACCGCAAGATCCCTTGTAAGTATAACTTTATTGTTCCTGGACAAACAACTTTAAGCCTTGCCTGGAACCTCCTCCTCTGAGTCTGTACGATTAGGCCAGATTTTGGGTAAAACACATCCCGAGAGATCTCACGTTGTGCCACCAGCTTTTGTTCTTACATAGTTACATAGTTAGTCTGGCTGAAAAAAGACAAAAGTCCATTCAGTCCAACCATAAAAAAAAAAAAAAAGTTATAATCCTACACCCACAGTTGATCCAGAGGAAGGCAAAAAAAAACCAGCAAAGCATGACATAATTTGCTCCTGCAGGGAAAAAAATTCCTTCCTGATCCCCCGAGAGGCAATTGGATATTCCCTGAAACAACTTTACCTATAAATGTTAGTATCCAGTTATATTCTGTGTTTCTAAGAAAGAATCCAGAACTTTCCTACAGCAATCCACTGAGCTGGTCACAACCAACTCTTGAGGGAGCCTATTCCACATTTTCACAGCTCTCACTGTGAAGAAACCTTTCCGTGTTTGGAGATTACATTTCTTTTCCTCCAGACGTAAAGAGCGCCCCCTTGTCCTCTGTGATGACCTCAGGGTGAATAACTACACCGAGTTCACTATATGAACCACTGATGTATGTATACATGGAGATCATATCCCCCCTTATGTATTATACATGGAGATCATATCCCCCCTTATGTATTATACATGGCGATCATATCCCCCCTTATGTATTATACATGGTGATCATATCCCCCTTATGTATTATACATGGAGATCATATCCCCCCTTATGTATTATACATGGTGATCATATCCCCCTTATGTATTATACATGGTGATCATATCCCCTCTTATGTATTATACATGGTGATCATATCCCCCCTTATGTATTATACATGGTGATCATATCCCCCCCTTATGTATTATACATGGCGATCATATCCCCCCTTATGTATTATACATGGAGATCATATCCCCCCTTATGTATTATACATGGTGATCATATCCCCCTTATGTATTATTCATGGAGATCATATCCCCCTTATGTATTATACATGGTGATCATATCCCCCCTTATGTATTATACATGGTGATCATATCCCCCTTATGTATTATACATGGAGATCATATCCCCCTTTATGTATTATACATGGTGATCATATCCCCCTTATGTATTATACATGGTGATCATATCCCCCCTTATGTATTATACATGGTGATCATATCCCCCCTTATGTATTATACATGGTGATCATATCCCCCTTATGTATTATACATGGTGATCATATCCCCCCTTATGTATTATACATGGTGATCATATCCCCCTTATGTATTATACATGGAGATCATATCCCCCTTATGTATTATACATGGAGATCATATCCCCCCTTATGTATTATACATGGAGATCATACCCCCCTTATGTATTATACATGGAGATCATATCCCCCCTTATGTATTATACATGGAGATCATATCCCCCCTTATGTATTATACATGGAGATCATATCCCCCCTTATGTATTATACATGGGGATCATATCCTCCCTTATGTATTATACATGGAGATCATATCCCCCCTTATGTATTATACATGGAGATCATATCCCCCCTTATGTATTATACATGGAGATCATATCCCCCATTATGTATTATACATGATGATCATATCCCCCCTTATGTATTATACATGGTGATCATATCCTCCCTTATGTATTATTGTCAGACACCGCCTGGCGGTACCTCTAGCACTCCACAGAACAGGATTCCCCAGAGCGCGGAATCTAAGCCCCAGTCTGCTGTTCACCAGGGCCCCTGATGGTGGGGATGGACTTGGAGCAGACTGAGACCAGGTTGCGGCCCCTGAGTACACCCACCTGTGGTAGAGGGATCCGCCAGAAGTGTGTACAGGTGGAGAGCCTGACGTGAAGAGGCGGATGGGCCTGAGCAGTGGTGACCGGATCCGTGCAGGGCGGATGGATAGCTGGGCAATAAGCGTGGTCAGAAAGGTAACAGTGGGATCAACGTGGTACAAGGCAGCAGACAAAGAATAGTCAAGTCACTCGCCGGGTTCGGTAACAGGAGTTCAGATCAGTAGAATTGTCCAGAAGAGTAGTCAAACGAGCCAGGGGTCAGAGCAGGAGAAGTCAGCGAAGTCAGGATCCAGCAGGGTCAGCAACGAATCAATCAGCAGGAAACACACTAGCAGGAACAGGGTAAGAAGACCATACGGCAACTTGTGTCTGTGCAGGGCTGGTTTAAATAGCCCGCCCGGCAATGACAGGCGCGCCTGGGTCCTAGTGCCTGCCCAGCGCCTCGTCATAGGTGACAGGCGCGCCTGGGTCCTAGTGCCCGCCTACCTGCATGTCTTGTCGGACACCTACGCATGTGCAGGCTCATGCGTCGCGGTGATCCCTGACAATTATACATGGAGATCATATACCCCCTTATGTATTATACATGGAGATCATATCCCCCCTTTTGTATTATACATGGTGATCATATCCCCCTTATGTATTATATATGGAGATCATATCCCCCCTTATGTATTATACATGGAGATCATATCCCCCCTCATGTATTATACATGGAGATCATATCCCCCCTTATGTATTATACATGGAGATCATATCCCCCCTTATGTAATATACATGGAGATCATATCCCCCTTATGTATTATACATGGTGATCATATCCCCCCCTTATGTATTATACATGGAGATCATATCCCCCCTTATGTATTATACATGGAGATCATATCCCCCCTTATGTATTATACATGGTGATCATATCCCCCTTATGTATTATACATGGAGATCATATCCCCCCTCATGTATTATACATGGATATCATATCCCCCCTCATGTATTATACATGGAGATCATATCCCCTCTTATGTATTATACATGGAGATCATATCCCCCCTTATGTATTATACATGGTGATCATATCCCCCCTTATGTATTATACATGGAGATTATATCCCCCCTTAATCTCCTCTCCTCAATAGAGAATAAATTCAGTTCCTCTAATCTTTCCTCATAGCTGAGCTCCTCCATGCCTCTTATCAGTTTGGTTGCCTTTCTCTGCACTTCTCCATTTCCCCAATGTTCTTTTTGTGAATTGGTGCCCAAATCTGAACTGCATATTCCAGATGAGGTGTTACTAATGATTTGCACCGGGGAAATGATATCTCTCTCTCTGGAGTCTATACCTCTTTTAACTTCTTGCCGACCGCGCATAGCCGAATGACGGCTTCACCGCGGCCGGCCAGTTCTGAGTGGACGTCATATGACGTCCTCCCAGAACGCGCTCTCCTGCGCGCCCCAGGGGGCGCGCACCCGGCGATCTCCGTGATCAGATCGTGAGGAAAGTACTGCCGAGAACCGGCAGTTGTCAGAGCGGGGATCGGCACCGATCATCAGGGCACTGATGATCAGTGCCCTGATGATCGGTGCCCAGCAGTGACACCCGCAAGTTCCGCCCAGCAGTGCGCCCACTAGCCCCGCCCACCCGTTCCCAGCAGTGCCCCCACCTGTGCCCAGCAGTGCCCCCACCTGTGCCCAGCAGTGCCCACACCTGTGCCCAGCAGTGCCCCCACCTGTGCCACTCTGCAGTGCCACCTACCTGTGCCCAGAAGTGCCACCTACATGTGCCCAGCAGTGCCACCCACCTGTGCCCACCCACCAGTGCCACCCACCTGTGCCCACCAGTGCCACCCACCTGTGCCCACCCACCAGTGCTGCCCACCAGTGCCACTCACCAGTGCA
The DNA here is from genome assembly GCF_062004578.1 of Staurois parvus. NCBI lineage: Eukaryota > Metazoa > Chordata > Amphibia > Anura > Ranidae > Staurois > Staurois parvus. The sequence continues at coordinate 2,033,887 of NW_028319066.1, forward strand.
GCCCAGCAGTGCTGCCAGTCAGTGCCACCAGTCAGTGCCCAGGGGTTGTGCCAGTCAGTGCCGCCAGTCAGTGCCCAGAAGTGATGCCAGTCAGTGCCGTCTATCAGTACCCATCATCAGTGTCACCTATCAGTGCCGCCTATCAGTGCTGCATATCAGTGCCGCCTATCCGTGACCCCTAATTAGTGCTGTCTATCAGTGCCGCCTATCCGTGCCACCTCATTAGTACTGCCTATCAGTGCCCTTTAGTGCTGCCTATCAATGCCCATCAGTGCTGCCTATCAGTGCCCATCAGTGCCGCCTCATCAACGCAAATCAGTGAAGGAGAAAAAATACCTGTTTGAAAAATTTTATAAAAGAAACAAATAAACTTTTTTTTTTTTTTTCAAATTTTTTGCACTTTTTTTAATTTATAGCACAAAAAGTAAAGCGCCCAGTGGCGATTAAATACCACCAAAAGAAAGCTCTATTTGTGAGAAAAAAATGATCAAAATTTCATATGGGTACAATGTTGCATGACCGCGCAATTGTCAATCAAAGTGCGGCAGCGCTGAAAGCTGAAAATTGGCCTGGTAAGGAAGGGGGTATAAGTGCCCGGTAGGCAAGTGGTTAATACAAGAGAGGATTTTGCTCGCTTTAGATCCCGCAGCTTAGCATTGCATGCCATGTATTAAGCTTGTGATCTACCAGAACTCCCAGATCCTTCTCCACCATTGATTCCCCCAGTTGTACCCCCCCCCCCCTTGTATGTATGATGCATGCATATTCTTAGCCACTAAGTGCAGAACCTTACATTTATCAACATTAAACCTCATTTGCCACACAGTTGCCCAATTACACAGAGCATTGAGGTCGACTTGTAACTTGGAGACATCCTGTAAGGACGTTATTCCACTGCACAGTTTGGTGTCATCTGCAAAGACTGAAATGGGATTTTTAATCCCAGACCCTATATTGTTTATAAGTATATTAAAAAGTAAGGGTCCCACCTCCTGTATGGAGTTTGCATGTTCTCCCTGTGCTTGTGTGGGTTTCCTCCGGGTGCTCCGGTTTCCTCCCACATTCCAAAGACATGCTGGTAGGTTAATTGGCTCCTGTCTAAATTGTCCCTAGTAGGAACCTTAGGCTCTAAGCATCTTGAGGGCAGGACTGATGTAAAAAAAAAAAAAAGTAAGGGTCCCAACACTGAACCTTGGGGTACACCACTGACAACCCCAGACCATTCAGAGTATGAATCATTAACCACTACTCTTTGAATACGATCTTTTAGCCAGTTTTCTATCCATTTACATACAGATTTTTCCAGCCTGTAGACTTTACCTTACACATTAGCCGTGTGTGGGGAACTGTGTCAAACGCTTTTGCAAAATCCAAGTATACCATGTCCACCGCCACCCCTCTGTTCAAGTATATCACGTCCACCGCCACCCCTCTGTCCAAGTATACCGCGTCCACCGCCACCCCTCTGTCCAAGTATACCGCGTCCACTGCTACCCCTCTGTCCAAGTATATCACGTCCACCGCCACCCCTCTGTCCAAGTATACCACATCCACCGCCACCCCTCTGTCCAAGTATACCGCGTCCACCGCTACCCCTCTGTCCAAGTATATCACGTCCACCGCCACCCCTCTGTCCAAGTATACCGCGTCCACTGCTACCCCTCTGTCCAAGTATATCACGTCCACCGCCACCCCTCTGTCCAAGTATACCACATCCACCGCCACCCCTCTGTCCAAGTATACCGCGTCCACCGCTACCCCTCTGTCCAAGTATATCACGTCCACCGCCACCCCTCTGTCCAAGTATACCGCGTCCACCGCCACCCCTCTGTCCAAGTATACCATGTCCACCGCCACCCCTCTGTCCAAATATACCGCGTCCACCACCACCCCTCTGTCCAAGTATACCACGTCCACCGCCACCCCTCTGTCCAAGTATACCGCGTCTACCGCCACCCCTCTGTCCAAGTATACCACGTCCACCGCCACCCCTCTGTCCAAGTATATCACGTCCACCGCCACCCCACTGTCCAAGTATACCATATCCACCGCCGCCCCTCTGTCCAAGTATACCACGTCCACCGCCACCCCTCTGTCCAAGTATATCACGTCCACCGCCACCCCTCTGTCCAAGTATACCACGTCCACCGCCACCCCTCTGTCCAAGTATATCACGTCCACCGCCACCCCTCTGTCCAAGTATACCACGTCCACCGCCACCCCTCTGTCCAAGTATATCACATCCACCGCCACCCCTCTGTCCAAGTATACCGCGTCCACCGCTACCCCTCTGTCCAAGTATATCACGTCCACCGCCACCCCTCTGTCCAAGTATACCGCGTCCACCGCCACCCCTCTGTCCAAGTATACCATGTCCACCGCCACCCCTCTGTCCAAATATACCGCGTCCACCACCACCCCTCTGTCCAAGTATACCACGTCCACCGCCACCCCTCTGTCCAAGTATACCGCGTCTACCGCCACCCCTCTGTCCAAGTATACCACGTCCACCGCCACCCCTCTGTCCAAGTATATCACGTCCACCGCCACCCCACTGTCCAAGTATACCATATCCACCGCCGCCCCTCTGTCCAAGTATACCACGTCCACCGCCACCCCTTTGTCCAAGTATATCACGTCCACCGCCACCCCTCTGTCCAAGTATACCACGTCCACCGCCACCCCTCTGTCCAAGTATATCACGTCCACCGCCACCCCTCTGTCCAAGTATACCACGTCCACCGCCACCCCTCTGTCCAAGTATATCACGTCCACCGCCACCCCTCTGTCCAAGTATACCACGTCCACCGCCACCCCTCTGTCCAAGTATATCACGTCCACCGCCACCACTCTGTCCTAGTATACCACGTCCACCGCCACCCTTCTGTCCAAGTATACCACGTCCACCACCACCCCTCTGTCCAAGGATATCACGTGCACAACCTCCCCTCTGTCCAAGTATACCACGTCCACCGCCACCCCTCTGTCCAAGTATACCACGTCCACCGCCACCCCTCTGTCCAAGTATACCACATCCACCACCGCTCCTCTGTTAAGGTTTTACTCACCTCCTCATAAAAAGAAATCAGATTTGTTTGACAAATGTTGGGTTTAAGGTTTGTGCCTTCAACTTAATTCCTCACTCCTTCTGTAACTTTTTTATTTACTAAAGGTTCACTTTAATTAGTGAATTGCTGCATTTATGAGTTCTCTCTTTGGCGACTGAGTGACACTTTTTCCACAAAGACGGATCCGCAGAGCTTGACGTCGCTTTTGTAAAGTTAGCTCTGAGACACAGGTGCATGGGAAAATCCAGCAGTGACAGTTTTAATAGAAGACTAATTGAAATGGCAATTGCATCTTGTACAATGTATTTTGGCATTGTATTACTCCCCAGGAGATGGTGGAACTGTTCCAACACTTGCATTTAATGTGTCATGTAGAGTAAATATCACTTCATGTTGGTGGATGGAGGTGTTCTGCTAAAAGAGCGATATGACAAACATGTCATAATGGCAGCTATTGTTTTCTCTCTCTCTTCTGTCATTTATTTTGTTCCAGTCTGTTGAATATGCCAGGTCTGAGCCAAGAACAATCTGGCTCATGGGGACCAGGGCTGTATTTACCATAATTTACCATAATGGGGCTCATGGGCCAGTGTCTAAGGCGGCACGGTTTGTGGGGGCAGCACCATGCCTTGGAATTCACAAAATTGTGCTAGTTTTTTTATTTTTCCCTCGTCTGGCTGTCTCTACAGATGTGTGACCAAATTAAACCCCAGGTTTCCTTGGCAGTGTTTAATAATTTTTTTTATATTTACTTTTTTCTTTAGACTGGCCTTGGAACACGCATGGACCTTTTTTGATCTTCTCTGGCAGTGCTGCTGTGAATACAGGGATCCAGGGTTAAGCCCCTCAGGGGTGGGTCCATAACATCCTGCCATCACTGGATTTCTCCAGTACTCAGGGTTGAATGACAGTGGATGTCATACCGGTACAACCCGAAAGACTGAGGACATCTAGTGATGGAAAGCAGTTACTGCGGGGGAACAGCACCAGAGAGGAGATGAGTATTGCAGCCAGATCTACTTTTTTTGGTTTAAAACACCTCCTGGCTTCCCAGTTCCTTTATCTGGCCCAGAGTTGGACTGTGAGCTTTTTGTGATGTGAAGAGGAGTAAGAAGACTTCGTTGTTCTGTAGGGACGCACCGATATATATGCGGATGAAATGTATCAGATGAAATTAGTGTTATCTGCATTTTACAGATTGGAAAAAAAGTGCCGATAATGGCTGCTGAAAAACGTGGTTTTACCCACGATTATGCTGCAATTTTAGTCCCCGTTCCAAATTGTCATGCGATTTGATCGTTTCAAATCGCATGACAAGTCGCACCCTGTTTTCTGCAATGGAAGCAGTCGGTGGATTGGAGTCACACCGATTTTGAAAGTACTTCACGCATTACTTTTTGCAAGTTCAGGTGCGACTTGCATAGACATCTGTGCATGAAGTCGTACAGATGTCGTCCACGTTGCCCTGACTTCCAACTTTGAAATCGCGCAAATTCAAAAGAAGTTGCACGATTTCAAAGTCGGATTTGGTGTGACTGAAGCCCGCGATTTTGCCAGGATTTTAAACATAATTTTGCCACAATTTTACCACGCTTAGGGTGCATTTTTCATATATGTGACTCAAAAAAAAACCCATCAGAAACACATGTGGGTGTTTTTGATGCAATTTTGCTGCATTTCCAATGCATTTTAGGCCTATTTCACACCAATGCAGTTTGCATTTTGACTCTTTTGCAGTGCCTTTTGCCGCGTGCTTTGCGTTTTTGCACACGTGTTTTTGACATGTTTTTTTATGCATTTTGCGTTTTTTTAATTTTTTAAAATTTGTTGCTGAGCAGAGGGCACATTAAAAATGCAAAAAGGGATGCATTTTCCGTGAGCTTTTCTTTTTTTTAATGCAAAAGCACTCCAAAAACTGTGTGAAAGCAGCCTAATGGCCGAAAAGGTGCTGAAAATAAATTCATATTCATTTAAATTCATGATATTAAAGTGTTACTAAACCCCGGACCCACATTCACTATATGTGATCTCCCCAGACCCTGCATTCACTATATGTGATCTCCCCGGACCCTGCATTCACTATATGTGATCTCCCCGGACCCTGCATTCACTATATGTGATCTCCCCAGACCCTGCATTCACTATATGTGATCTCCCCAGACCCTGCATTCACTATATGTGATCTCCCCGGACCCTGCATTCACTATGTGTGATCTCCCCAGACCCTGCATTCACTATATGTGATCTCCCCGGACCCTGCATTCACTATATGTGATCTCCCCAGACCCTGCATTCACTATATGTGATCTCCCCAGACCCTGCATTCACTATATGTGATCTCCCCGGACCCTGCATTCACTATATGTGATCTCCCCAGACCCTGCATTCACTATATGTGATCTCCCCAGACCCTGCATTCACTATATGGGATCTCCCCAGACCCTGCATCCACTATATGTGATCTCCCCAGACCCTGCATTCACTATATGTGATCTCCCCGGACCCTGCATTCACTATATGTGATCTCCCCAGACCCTGCATTCACTATATCTGGTTTCCCACAGTACACAGAATCTAGAAATGAAATTGTTTTAGTAAATATAAACTGCTAAATACCTTTTATCATCAGCAGTTAGAGCAGTCTTGTGACTTCTAGCAGTGTCCAGCTGAGCACTGGTTAAAGCTTGTAGGAGGAGTTTTCAGGTTACTCTAGGAGTATGCAGAACCCCTGACCTCTGTTTGGACAGTGCTGATTGGCCCTGTGCGGATCACATACACTCTCCCAAGAAAAAAGAAACCTCTCTAGCAGTACACACCAAACTGAGCATGTGCAGAGTGACTCCACATGATATGTCTTATCAGGAGATAAGAGGGGTACACTGGAAAAAGGGGAGGATCAAAGAAATCAGGATCAAACAGCCTTTTTACACAATGCAGAGGATTAACCCCTTAGGTTCCACAGTGAGTATAACAAGTATGCTTTACTGCATATACAGACGGATTTTTCTGTTGTGGGTTTAGTAACACTTTAATTAAAAGTTGGAATAAAATACAATTATATCTAAAAAAATAAATATTTTTAAAAAAAATTAGCCATTTTGGTTTCGGTTTTTGGCCATCCTGAATTTTCGGTTTCATTTCGGTGCAGCACTACTGTAATGTAGTTGTGGGCATAACATACAAGATGCTTCCTTTCAGTAGCATATTAAGATGTTGGACTGTGCTAAAATAATTAAAGGGGTGGAGCATTTACTTAAAGGACATCCCCATTCACCTGTTGCTAGGGCAGCCTGATGTCTACATGCAACCATGACTGGGGTCAGTAGCATGCATGGATGATTGGTGGATGGAAGAGGATAGTACGTATTTCAGCTGGTGGGCTGCAGTCAGAGGGCTGGGGGGAGAGATTGATTAAAAGGATAGTTGTACCAAACTATATTAAAGGTACAGGTATCCTTTGTAAGGCACTGGTTGGCAGGATTGTGGACAGTGTAAATTTGTCACTTAGGTTTCCCACCGACGGACTCCAGGGTTTATGACTGATATGGAGAAAACTTGTTCTTCGCCACTCCTGTTCTGGGTCCTGGAACCCTGAGACTCTCTAAAATTTGAGTTGGATAGAGCCTCCATTCCCAGGTCCATCATTTATCTGGTAACCAGACCTCATTAATAGTCTCAGTTGTGCAGGGGGCCTTTTTTTTTTGTTGTTCACATTAATGTGTTTATTCAAAGTTTGTTTGAACAATGGCATATTAGAAGAAAAGTCAGTCTTACAAACGTAAAGCGGAGCTCCAGACGTTTTTGTGTTTATTAAAAGTCAGCAGTTACAAAAACTGTATCTGCTGACTTTTGAGAAACAGGCACTTCCCTGTCTCGGGGTCCAGCGATGTTCTCACCCACACCGTCCCTTCTCCCCTTCTCTCCTCCACGGCGTCGGCATCTCAACTGTGGGCACCAGGCTATGACAGCTTGCGGCTTCACAGCCTGGTGCACACTGCGCATGCGCGAGTTGGGCTGCACCTGCTAATTGGTTTGGCAGTCTCCTGGGACCTGTGAAAGTTCCCAGGAGACTGTGGGAGGGAGGATGGGGCCGAACTTCTGGCTCACTTTGTTGCGGCAAACTGAGCCGAAAGTGGGAGCGGGTACCTGTCAAAACCAGGTACCCGCTCCCCCCCCCTATTCTTCCTCAAAAGGTGCCCAATATGGCAGTGAAGGGGAGGAGGAGACAAATAAACGGAGCTTCCGCTTTTGAATGGAACTCCGCTTTAAGATAACATAAGCCATATGAGTGAGAATATCAATATATCTCAGTTTACATTACTGCTACCTGAAAGTTGCGCAACTTAGAGTGCTACTTTGCCAGGCGACTGGAGTACTACTTTGAAGCATCTTTGAAGCAACTTTCAGGGAATGCCTGGGTAATCTTCCTGTAATGTCAGATCCAGGGGCGGACTGACAACTCATGGGGCCCCTGGGCAATAGGGGATCATGGGGCCCCTGTGTCCTTGCCCAAGCTCAAAAAAGCCTATGAAAAAGGTACCAGGGGCATCTCATGGGGCCCCCTACTTACCTGGGCCCTCGGGCAGTGCCCGAGTTTCCAAATGGTCAGTCCGCCCCTGGTCAGATCCAAATCACATCAATATAGATGAGGATCCGCATGTGTCAGAGGGATCAGCGAGCGCTTCAATCTATACAGCAGCAAAATGCACTAAAAGGAAACCTGAAACATTCAATAGCATGTGTGATCAAAAGAGTGCAGCGTTGAAAATGCATCCAATAGTATTATTGCTAAAATTATTGCAAATAATTCATAAAGTGCAAAGTTCGTATATATTGTGTGATTATTAGGTATGACCATATACGATAAATGAAAAGTCCATATGAGTGTGATACATTGTCCTTACTGTAAAGTGAAACTCCTGTTGTCAGGTGAAGATAGTTATTCCATGTGACATTTATTTCATTTGGTGAAGTGCAGGGAATATGGTAAAAATGCACACTCACCAGATGCACATTTAAAATACGCAGTACAATTTATAAGATGTAGATAGCCGGAGATCCCCTTTAAGGTGGAATGGGTGTACAGCCTGGAAAGGATCTCCCTCCTCTGGATCTTGGAGCTGCCCTGCAGTTTAGTGTCACATGGGATTCTATAGATTAATTGCTCAATGTAGAGCCAAAAAGAAGGGTGCCCATAGTGTAGTAATGTTAAGTATTTATTCAGATAAAAAGCATGTCATCCACGTGGAAGAAATCTCATTACAAGCAGAGCTGCATAGAAAACACTGACCCGCCAAAATCAAAGATGGCCACCGGACCTTCGTGAGGCTCCAGTGGCGTGACGTCACAGCGTACGGCTCCTCCTTAGGTGTGGCATCAAAATCTTTGATTTTGGCTGGCCAGTGTTTTCTATGCAGCTCTGCTTGTAATGGTCCTACCAAATAGTCACACAATATATACAAACTTTGCACTTTATGAATTATTTGCACTGATTTTAGCAATAATACTATTAGACGTATTTTCAGCGCTGCACTTTTTTGATCACACATAGATGAGGATCCGCCTTGGAGGCAACTTCCATTCTATGGGCACAAGTCGGATAGAAGTCACCTTGAAGTAGTAGAGGAACCAGGGGCGGACTGACCATTCGAGCACTCGGGCACTACCCGAGGGCCCGGGGTCAGTAGGGGGCCCCATGAAATGCCCCTGATACCTTTATAAGCGTTTTTGGGTGTGCTTTGAGTGTTGGCAAGGACACAGGGGCCCCATGATCCCCTATTGCCCGGGGGCCCCATGAGTTGTCAGTCCTCCCCTGAGTCAGGAACCTAAAGTCTGAGCGACTTCAGTAATGCTAATTAAGGCAGCTCTCATTGACTAACATGGGATTTCACATGTCATGCGACTTGGGGGTCAGATCCCAAGTCGCAGCAGTGTGAACTGAGCCTTACAGTGTCCCAGGATACTGAACTATAATGTAAACTGTAAATATGTCAATGTAAAGTTCTTTTTAAATGTCTGGAGTTCGGCTTTAGCCCTCATGCACACAGGACGTTTTCACAGCGGCTGTTTTTGGCTTTTGATATTTTTTTCTACAGCCAATAAACCCCCCAGCATGTTATCGTATGTGTCCATACACACATAGACTGGAATCAATGTTTTTAGGCAGGGACGTTATTTGGCTGGAAAAACACCCCAGAACTAGTGGGTTTCTAGAGGAGTTTTTTTAGCTGTAAAAATGCTCTAACGCTGAAAAACGTGGTAAAGCACCACCAACCGGCGTTTTTGGCCGTTTTTTTTCACCCCTCCCCAAATTTTTTTTTGGGGTCAAAAAAACCCTAAAAATCGCTAAAAAACACAAACATGTAAAAACACAGAAAAATGCCACTAATTGCAGCAAAACGCTGCTAAATGCTAATGCAAAACGCAAAAAGATGAAAAACTCACGTTTTTAACATTACTTTACACAGCTGACGTTACCAGCGTTATCAAAATGTCCCGTGTGCATGAGGGCTTCGGAAGCGCCAAATGTCATTTTCAGGGTGCGCTGGAGACCTGACTCCTAATATTAGCCCTGCGCTGATATATGCTCCAGCTTCAGTCGTGCTAATTAAAACAGCTCTAATTGACTGACATGGGATTTTACATGTCATGCAACTTGGGGTCTCACAAGTCAGATCCCAAATCGCAGCAGTGTGAACAGAGCCTTACACCCGGGTCACACTGATCCGATTTTGAAATCGTGCGACTTCCAGTGAAGTCGCACGATTTCAAAGTCGGATGCCATTCTGACTTCAGTTGCGACTTTCAAGACACAGATATTTGTTTCAATATTTTTATTAAGAAAGTTTTGTTTTAGGAACACAACAAGCTCAATATACGCTCACGCCGGGGCCGAGCATAACAATAACACAGAAACAGATACATCCTGCTGACTTGTATTAGCCAAATAACAAAATGTCCAATGACGGCAAGGAAGGACGGCAAAAAGCCGAACCAAATATTATCAGCAATTGTCCAACATAATACGATAAAGAGAAGAGGAAAGAAAAAAGGTTAGAAGAAAGGAAAAAGAAAATAAAAATGACAAAAAAAAATCAGAAAGAAAACATAGAGGAAAGGGAGACTAGGAGAATCACGGATCCAGGGCTAGCACAGGCAGCAACTACAAGAGGCCATAACTAGTAGGGGGTAGGGATGGCAAGAAATATCGTATCCAAGGTTCCCAAACCTTAAGAAATCTCGGATGAGAATCATGAAGAATGCTAGACATCTGTTCATTGATCAACATATCATTCATCCGGGTCTTCACCCCTTGGAAGACAACCGAAGGGGAAGACACAGATATCTATGCAAGTTGCATCTGAAATACCAAATGCACTACTTTAGAAATCGGTGCGGCTTCGACTAAGTCGGAATCACACCAATATGACCGCTTTAATTGCGGACAATAGGGTGCGACTTGCAATGCGATTTGCAACTCGCATGGCGAATCGCATGGCAAGTCGCACTGGGCACTAAGTGTACGTGTTATTTTCATAACATCAATAATGCAAACGTTTATATCATAGTAATATAAGATACCATCATTCAAAAAAAAAAAAAACATCAATCCGTTCCTGAGTCATACTAAAACTATTAAGATTAGCAAAAAATCTACCTTCCAAAGGTGCTGACCTTTTTGACCATATGTTATTAGTATGAAGTGTACGTAGCAATACATTCTTATCGTGTTTTCAAAATATGTAAATTTAACAAGAATGCTGAATTATATAAAGAGATAATTAGCTGAAATATTCTATACGACGGTTCAGCTTACTAGGCTATATCTTATGTCTAAAGTACCCAGTTACTGTTACTAAGTTACAGAAGTGGATCAATCCGTGAAACCCTGTGTGGCCATCACTAATTGAGTATAGAAAGTCAAAAGAGAGAAAATTGGACGTGTTCGCTCTTTATTTCTGTTTCAACCTCTTAGGCCTTTTAATTTAATATAAGTGTTTAGAAAAAGTAAATAGAAACCAAGCATTCCAAATTTTATTAAAACGTGAAATGTGATCAGAAGACATTGGCGTCCGTCCCTGGCGGCAGACATGGGTGTATATTATCGCTTTTGAACCAATAGCAATCTTGTTATCTAAGTGAATACTGTGGTAAGGGTTTCAACAAAATATTCATGTAATGCGTCTTAATGGTTGTAATATTTTGTACATACCAGGGGTGGACTGACAACTCATGGAGCCCCCGGGCAATAGGGGATCATGGGGCCCCTGTGTCCTTGCCCAAACTCAAAAAAGCCTATGAAAAAGGTACCAGGGGCATCTCATGGGGCCCTCTACTGACCCCGGGCCCTTGGGCAGTGCCTGAGTTTCCAAATGGTCAGTCTGCCCCTGGTACATACATATATTCGTTGCTGTGAAGTTATGTACCTGTTTTTGTAGCCGACCCCCGCAAAGCTTTGAAGAAGCAGATGTGGACTGCGTAACGTGTTGGCGTTACCAACGGGATGTGGAATCGTCCAATCTTATTATGTGATTTGCTGGTTAAGTTTTATTAATTATTTACTAACTAAGTGGTGGAATTAATGGACATTAATAAATACAATTTTATAGTCTATTCTTGTTTTGTTTTTTACCACAGTGCCTTAAAAGTCCCTATTTTTCAAGGTTACTCCTTATTGTATTCTGTGTTGTAGTTTGGGATGTGGCACTATGCGCCTATCCCCTCAGTGATGGGTTATGTTTTTCTGGATTACACCATATCTTATGTCTAAAGTACCCAGTTACTGTTACTAAGTTATAGAAGTGGATCAATCCGTGAAACCCTGTGTGGCCATCACTAATTGAGTATAGAAAGTCAAAAGAGAGAAAATTGGACGTGTTCTCTCTTTATTTCTGTTTCAACCTCTTAGGCCAGTGGTTCTCAACCTGTGGGTCGCGACCCCTTTGGGGGTCGAACGACCCTTTCACAGGGATCCCCTAAGACCATCAGAAAACACATATTTCCGATGTGTAAAGAGCAGCTACTGTGTAGAAAGCAGCTGCTGTGTTGAAAGCAGCTACTCTGTTAAAAGCAGCTGCTGTGTTGAAAGCAGCTACTCTGTTAAAAGCAGCTACTGTGTTGAAAGCAGCAGTATTGGAGGTAAAACGACACTCATGAATTATAATTACTGGGTAAATAATTTTATGGTTGGGGGTCACCACAACATGAGGAACTGTATTAAAGGGTCACGGCATTAGGAAGGTTGAGAACCACTGTCTTAGGCCTTTTGATTTAATATAAGTGTTAGAAAAGGAGAATAGAAACCAAGCATTCCAAATTTTATTAAAACGTGAAATGTGATCGGAAGACATTGGCGTCCGTCCCTGGCGGCAGACATGGGTGTATATTATCGCTTTTGAACCAATAGCAATCTTGTTATCTAAGTGAATACTGTGGTAAGGGTTTCAACGAAATATTAATGTAATGCGTCTTAATGGTTGTAATATTTTGTACATACATATATTTGCTGCTGTGAAGTTATGTACCTGTTTTTGTAGCCGACCCCCGCAAAGCCTTTGAAGAAGCAGATGTGGACTGCGTAACGTGTCGGCGTTACCAGCGGGATATGGAATCGTCCAATCTTATTATGTGATTTGTTGGTTATGTTTTAATAATTAATTACTAAGTGGGGGAATTAATGGACTTTACTAAATACAATTTTATAGTCTATTTGTGTTTTGTTTTTTAGCACAGTGCCTTAAAAGTCCCTATTTTTGGAGGTTACTCCTTTTGTATTCTGTGTTGTAGTTTGGGATGTGGCACTATGCGCCTATCCCCTCAGTGATGGGTTATGTTTATCTGGATTACATATCTTATTTTGTGTCTAAAGTACCCAGCTTCTGTTATTATTATTATTATACAGGATTTATATAGCGCCAACAGTTTGCTCAGCGCTTTACAATATAACAGGAGACAATACAGGAACAATACAGTTCAATACAAGAGGGATAGGAGGGCCCTGATCCTGGGAGCTTACAATCTAAGAGTTAATAAGTTACAGAAGTGGATCAATCCATGAAACCCTGTGTGGCCATCACTAATTGTGTATAGAAAGTCAAAAAAGAGAAAATTTGACATGTTCGCTCTTTATTTCTGTTTCAATCTCCCAGGCCTTTTAATATAAGTGTCAGAAAAAGTAAATAGAAACCAAGCATTCCAGATTTTATTAAAACGTGAAATGTGATCGGAAGCCATGGCTAAAGTTTCTTTCATCTCATATAATGAATCAACTTTTTGAATCCATCCCTTAACAGAGGGAGTGCTTGTTGACTTCCAGTGTAAAAGAATTTGCCGCATTAAGCAGATGAATTGTCAAAGAGTGTTTGTGTTTGTTGAGGGGAACTGGGGATATATGTAATAGACAGCATGCAGGGGTAAGATCAGGGGCGGACTGACAACTCATGGGGCCCCCGGGCAATAGGGGATCATGGGGCCCCTGTGTCCTTGCCCAAACAACATTGTTGTTTCCTTTTCTCAAAATAACTTTAAGTGAAGTTGTAATAGTCACGTAAAAAAAAAAAAACTTGGAGGCGGCAATGAAAGTCCATTTTGAAATTCACACTTAAAGCAGTATTCAACCCAAAATCAAACATTTATTATATTGCAGCTTACTATTTCTTAGATGTCATGGCTGCATTCTTTTTCTTTTGTAGGCTTTCCTTCTTCGATTTTAATCTGGTGAAACCAGACAGTAAGTCTGCTGTTTTTCAAAAGAACAAGCTCTCCAGAAGAATGTATCAGTTACAGGAATGAGACAAACCATTTAATTCTGACTGTGGTGACTACAATGATCAGCTTTTATGTAACCGCCAGGCTCCTTTATCTCAAAAGGAAAAAAGTGTTTGTTGTAACTGTTTTTAAAGTGTTAGCTGGAGTTTGACTTTAGTTTGTTAGTGTATTTAAATCTGCTAGTACATCTAACACTCCCTTCCCCAGACTCACAATACTGACTGATTCTCTCTCTCTCTCTCATGGCGCTATATAAGTACCTGTAATAAATGATAATAATGCTGCTGTCCAAAGGTGCTCCCTGTGCCCCTTAATCCAGAATGTGGGCGCTCCAATACAGGAGATATGTTACTGGCCAGCTCACCAGGCGAGAACAGAGGGGAAAAAAAGCCTAAAACTAATGCAGCCACCACATCTAATGATTAAAAAGCCTCAACAGATTACATTTTTAGTTTTGGGTTTAAAGTAAAATGCATGGTGCCTACTGTCAGGGGTGGACTGACAACTCATGGGGCCCCCGGGCAATAGGGGATCATGGGGCCCCTTTGTCCTTGCCCAAACTCAAAAAAGCCTATGAAAAAGGTACCAGGGGCATTTCATGGGGCCCCCTACTGACCCCGGGCCCTCTGGCAATGCCCGAGTTTCCAAATGGTCAGTCCGCCCCTGGGTAAGATCTGTTGTAGTTTTGGTAATCTGGATGATTAGATGTCTTATGAGAACCCAGTGGGGCAGCAATTTGAGGCATTGCTACCATATGTGTATGAATGTACCGTGGGTATTCTCACATCTCCAGCATACACCAGATCAGTATTTCTCAACCTTTTTTCAGTCAAGGCACCCTTTATAATTATGGACAGTCCCGAGGCATCCTTTATAATTATGGACAGTCCCGAGGCATCTTTTAAAATTATGGACAGTCTTGAGGCACCCTTTAAAATTATGAACAGTCTTGAGGCACCCTTTAAAATTATGGACAGTCTTGAGGCACCCTTCAAAAATATGAACAGTCTTGAGGCACCCTTTAAATTTATGGACAGTCCCGAGGCACCCTTCAAAATTATGGACAGTCCCGAGGCACCCTTCAAAATTATGGACAGTCCCGAGGCACCCTTCAAAATTATGAACAGTCTTGAGGCACCCTTTAAAATTATGGACATTTCCGAGGCACCCTTCAAAATTATGAACAGTCTTGAGGCACCCTTTAAAATTATGGACAGTCCCAAGGCATCCTTTAAAATAACGGACTGTCCCTAGGCACCCCAATCTAAAAAGTGTAAAAATAATCTAATAGTTTTCATATAACGCAGCAACATCCACACATGTAGGACACCCAACAGGTGATTTATTCTTCCAAAGCAAATACAGTTTTGCGCACTGGTACTGATTAGTGTTCTAGTGTTTCCCTTCTCCCTCAGTTTTTCTCCATCACTGAGCTAATGTGACCCCAGAACTGATGTAGAGGGCAGGGTAGAGTCAAACAAGGATGCTGTGCAGGCAGCTGACATCCTTCTTATCAACTAATGATGTCATTGGTTGTCAGGTCCCCAGTGGTTAGAAGGTCGTTATGGTGCACAATGAAAACCTGTGGCTTTGTGTAACTAAAAGGCCGGCTTGTTCCACCAGCTGGCTTGTATACAGGTTTTGGGCAATTTTTAGACATTCTGCCAAGGCACCTCTGAAGAAACCTCAAGGCACCCCAGGGTGCCTAGGCACCCTGGTTGAGAAAGGCTGCACCAGATGAATGAGGGTACCATTTATGAATCTTGATTGGAGTAGCGTGCCATTGTGTCAGTATTTTGTATGGCGTATCTTGGGTGCGGGAGCTTATTGAGCACTTGTGTTCTGAAGCACATGACTTTTTTCCACTGGGTATCAGATATCGCCAGTCGCAAAGCCGATTCCCATAAGGTTTTAATTTTTCAGGGTGAGATCATTTAGATTGTAAAAGCCATGAGTAAAATAAGGATGTGGATTTTTCAACTTTATTGCCTTTGAAATATAAAGTTTCAAATAAATTCAAAGGTCTTAGGAAACTGGATTTTGTTTTAAGGTTAATCAAGTAACTGTGTAATTGGAGATAGGACCAAAAATAAAGTGAAGGAACTTTACAGTTCCTTCACAATTGTGTGCACTTGCCTTTATATGCATGAGCTCAGGGCTTTCTTTCTTATGCTTCTGCTGGGTGAAAAGGCTGAGTGCTGACAGACCACTAAAAAAGTACAAGTGCTGCCTTTTTGTTTTGGGGAACCTATTAGGGGTCAGGAACTTGCTATACTAAGCCCTTGCTCGCTGCCTTGCTGAATAGAAAGTGCAGTACAAACCTCCTTGAACTGTTTTTGGGTGTCCCTGACTCATGCATGGTTTACCACTGCCAAGGGGCATCCCTATGGCTGGTGTCACTCAGTGCGATAACACTTGGTGACACACCCTCCGACGATCCCCGCAGAATGGATCGGATCTGCGGATTGAGCATAATGGATTGGACTCCAATCCATTATGCTCAATCTGCAGATCCGATCCATCCTGCAGGGACCGTCTGCTTTCTTTACAACTTACCTTTTCGTGGAGCGGGTCCGGTGTCACCCCGTATAGGTTGTATGCCAATGATCCCCGCAGGATGGTTCGGATCTGCAGATTTAGCATAATGGATCGGAGTCCAATCCATTATTCTCCCCAATCCGCAGATCCGATCCATCCTGCGGGGAACATCAGCATGCAACCTATACGGGGTGACACCGGACCCGCTCCACGAAAAGGTAAGTTGTAAAGCAAGCCGACGATCCCCGTAGGATGGATCGGATCTGCGGATTGGGGAGCATAATAGATCTGACTCCGACCCATTTTGCTCAGTCCGCAGATCCGATCCATTCTGCGGGGATCGTCGGCTTGCTTTACAACTTACCTTTTCGTGGAGCGGGTCTGGTGTCACCCCTGCGGTAGGTGTCACCCGGTGTGGCGAGCACCCTCCGCACCTACCTAGGGACAACACTGCCACTGCCAATACCATTTGAGCCTGTCCTCCTTACACCTTTAAATCTTTATTCCAAAGGAAGGAAAATGCTCAAGGTAACAAAAAAATGTTAGCATCAGTTGGCTTTAACTTTGTTTGTCTCTACCAGCCCCTTCCTTTCCTGAATGAACACAAGGTACCAGGGGCGGACTAACAACTCATGGGGCCCCCGGGCAATAGGGGATCATGGGGCCCCTGTGTCCTTGCCCAAACTCAAAAAAGCCTATGAAAAAGGTACCAGTGGCATCTCATGGGGCCCCCTACTGACCCCGGGCCCTCAGGCAGTGCCCGAGTTTCCAAATGGTCAGTCCGCCCCTGCAAGGTACTGATCACTAACTGTGTTCATTCATAACTGAAGCATAGTAAACTGTGTCTTTTTGGGGGGGGCTATCAGGTTGGTTGTATGGGGCCCTGTGGTATCTCACAGCAGCCCTGCCTGTAAGCACCTGCACATGACCACAGGGTGACAACACTGCTGTGCTATTTTGCTGCAGAACGAGCAGTGTTGTCACCCTACTATAGGAAGAGGAAAAATAACAGATCTACTGGCAGGATCAAAAGGAAATAAAACTAAGTTGAGGGGGAACTCAAACAAAAACTGCTGTATTAACCTCCTTGGCGGTATTCCCGAGTGTAGCTCAGGGTAAAATTTCAGTACCAAGAGCGGTAACCCCGAGCTACACTCGGGCTTACCATGCGGCGTTGCTCAGGGAGCCCCTGCAGCACTTACCTTGTCCTTCGCTCCCGCGATGTGTCCCCTGCAGTGTCCCCGCCCATCTCCTCCGGCCGATGCCGGCATCCGTGTTCCGGTCCCTGTGACGTTGGGACGTACGGGCGCCCTAACCGGCGGCAAATTTGAAATTTTTTAAAAATGTCATTTTTTAAAAAATGATTATTATATAGTAAAACATTGCTGTTTCAATGCATTTCACATACATTTTGTCCCGAGTGCTTTGTCCGGCGCCCTGCCTGCATTTTAACTGTTCTTTCTGCCTGGAAACTTAGAAAAGTCTGCGGCGTCCAAAAAGCGTCCCTTTAGGTCAAAAGCAGTTTTAGACCGGCTAGAGAACAGCGATAGTAAATCAGAACCACTTGCAGAATTGAGTGATAATGATTCGTGGGGGAAATTCATCATCAGACACTGAAAACGATTTTGCGACTTTGCTCAGCGATGTGCGAATTTGCCTCTGTATTTCAAATTTCACTGTTTTTGGTTTGATTATATTATTGAATTAAATATATTATTATTTTTTATGATTATTTATTAAATTATAATTTATGATTTCGTGTTTCAAGTTTTATCCTACCCGGGATGTTTAATAGACTCTTGTTCGGACAGATTTCAGTGAGTTATTCCTAAGAATTACAGCCTGCAATAAAAAACGACATATTTCCATGCAAAAAAATGGTACCGCTTTCAGCACAAAAAATCGGAAATAATCATACCGCCAAGGAGGTTAATACTAGTGACAGACTTCCAATATATGTGATTTTTTTTCATAGCTCCACTTTAATCAATTCAGGCATTGACAGACAGATGGAAAACAAGTTACTTTATCTAATTACTCTGTGGATGCATGTCCTAGCTCTTCTTTTTTTTTTTTTTTCCCGGGACGGATTTACTTTAAACGTTTCCGAGCGACTTTGTTCCCTCTGCTTTGTATGAGGATAAAGGAAACGTAATATTCTCAGCAAAGCAAGCAAACAAGCCTCGCATCACACATGGAGCCGCCTCGCACGCCTTCCTCTCCCCGCTGTAAGCATGTTTGCCGTTTCGTGATCTGTAGTGCAGCTGGCCTTCTGATGTTGGCAAGCATTTTCAAAGCAGCTTTGCCAGCCCCAAGTCTCCGAGCTCAAAGAGGTATGTAAATGATTTCCCTGGCACTCTCCAAATGCTCATTCATCTCCCTCCTGCGGGACACTCCACTACCCTCTCTGTGTCTTCATAAAAAATATCAACAATTGCAGGACTTGCGTTCAGGAATATTATTCATTTGAACGACATTGTTGTTTCCTTTTCTCAAAAGAGCTTTAAGTGAAATTGTAATAGTCACGTAAAAAAAAAAAAAAAAAACTTGGAGGCGGCAATGAAAGTCCATTTTGAAATTCACACTTAAAGCAGTATTCAACCCAAAATCAAACATTTATTATATTGCAGCTTACTATTTCTTAGATGTCATGGCTGCATTCTTTTTCTTTTGTAGGCTTTCCTTCTTCTATTTTAATCTGGTGATCCAGACAGTAAGTCTGCTGTTTTTCAAAAGAACAAGCTCTCCAGAAGAATGTATCAGTTACAGGAATGAGACAAACCATTTAATTCTGACTGTGGTGATTACAATGATCAGCTTTTATGTAACCGCCAGGCTTCTTTATCTCAAAAGGAAAAAAAGGAAAAAAGTGTTTGATATAACTGCTTTTAAAGTGTTAGCTGGAGTTTGACTTCAGTTTGTTAGTGTATTTAAATCTGCTAGTACATCTAACACTCCCTCCCCCAGACTCCCAATTCTGACTGATGGGAATTTGCTCTCTCTCTCTCTCTCTCTCTCTCTCTCTCTCTCTCTCTCTCTCTCTCTCGTGGCGCTATATAAGTACCTGTAATAAATGATAATAATGCTGCTGTCCAAAGGTGCTCCCTGTGCTCCTTAATCCAGAATGTGGGCGCTCCAATACAGGAGATATGTTACTGGCCAGCTCACCAGGCGAGAACAGAGGGTAAAAAAAGCCTAAAACTAATGCAGCCACCACATCTAATGATTAAAAAGCCTCAAAAGATTACATTTTTAGTTTTGGGTTTAAAGTAAAATGCATGGTGCCTACTGTCAGGACCAGGGGCGGACTGACAACTCATGGGGCCCCCGGACAATAGGGGATCATGGGGCCCCTGTGTCCTTGCCAAAACTCAAAAAAGCCTATGAAAAAGGTACCAGGGGCATCTCATGGGGCCCCCTACTGACCCCGGGCCCTCGGGCAGTGCCCAAGTTTCCAAATGGTCAGTCCACCCCTGGTCAGGGGCTTCCCTAGGGTTGGCGTCACCGGTGCGTTAACACTTGGTGTCACCCCCTCCGACGATCCCCGCCGGATGGATTGGATCTGCAGATTGAGCATAATGGATCGGAGTCTGATCCATTATGCTCCCCAATCCGCAGATTCGATCCATCCTGCGGGGATCGTCGGCTTGCAACCTATAAGGGGTTAACTGATCTCTCCACGAAAAAGTAAGTTTTAAAGCAAGCTGATGATCCCCGCAGGATGGATCGAATCTGCGGATTGGGGAGCATAATGGATCAGACTCCGATCCATGATGCTCAATCAGCAGATTCGATCCATCCTGCGGTGATCGTTGGCTTGCTTTAAAACTTACTTTTTCGTGGAGAGATCAGTGAACCCCTTATAGTTTGCAAGCCGACGATCCCCGCAGGATGGATCGAATCTGCGGATTGGGGAGCAGGTCCAGTGTCACTCCGCGCAATAGCTGCAACCTGGTGTGGCTCGCCCCCCTCCCCCGCACCTGCCTAGGGAGGCCACTGCCTACTGTGAAACATGGTGGTGGAAGTGTCCTTCTGTGGGGCTGCATGAGTGCTGCTGGTGTCAGGGAGCTGCATTTCATGGATGGTATCATGAATTCACAGATGTACTGCTCTATATTGAAACATATTGTACTGCTACCAACATGACAATGATCCAAAACACACATCTAAGGCCACTGTTGCATTTCTGAAGAAGAACAGGGTGCAAGTGATTCAGTGGCCAAGTATGTCTCCTGATCTGAACCCCATCGAACACCTATGGTGAATTCTGGAGTTGAGCATCTCCATCCAGCATCCAGGCTCTAAAAGAGGTCGTTCTTGAAGAATGGAAAAAGTTCGATGTTGCAATATGTCGCCAACTTGTTCATTCCATTCCTAGAAGACTTGGTGCTGTCCTTACAAATCATGGAGGACATGCAGAATACTAGATGGAGTCGTGACTGTTGCACCAGAGATAGGCTTGTCCACTCCCCATTACCACCGTGACCGTTCCGTACCAACCCCCCTTTCCCCTTAACCAATTATACTTGACACCAATTTTGGAGTAAATGGCCAACATGGCCTTTTATTAACAACACAAATTTAAATACACCAACCATTCCTTATAACAGAAAGCCAAAGAATTGTTGTTGGTCTTCGAAGGCACCCCCAAGCAATCCGAAATGCACCTGTGGACAACCATATACACTAGGCCTCCAGCCGCAACCAACCAGCTCGGAGACAACCATACCGTCCGCAGTGCAGCACCACCACCTTCCAGTTAAACCTTGGTTAACTGGGAATGTCCCCGGGCACACCATACCACCGATGGGTCCCACACCATTGTTTTTACCTTCCAAGATAAGAACCGCCTCCAAAGACCAACAACCGTCCAGGAACCAACATAACCCCCCTTTACCTGGAGGGACCCAATACTCACCAAAAACAGGGAGGGAAGCTCTCACTCCTGACGTCCAGCTCAAACTGATGCCCCCTCACTGAAACCCCCCACCCTAAGGTGCAGGAAACCCCACCTACTCTCAACCTTCCACCAACCAAATACCCCCACTATCAAAAACAAACCCCTTGGATCTGCCTTAACCCTTTCTGTTCCTCCTTCCCCACTCTGGGCCTAGTCATGTATGCCCTGCGCCATTTCTTCTTTCTTTTTGCTACGGGCATTTCTTTTTTGTTGTGGGGTGGATTCATTTTTGCATCAACTAATTTGAGTAAAACCGAAGATTTTGTATATTTAACCATATTGTTATGTAATGAGCTAAACAAATGTTCTATAAAACTCAGTTTTGTCAAAATTTTGGAAATTGTTCTTCTGTTCATCGAGATATTGATTAAAATCTTACTTTTCAAAAGAGGTGTACTCATGTATGCTGAGCGCTGTATATACCATACAATGTTGCAATGGGTCAGTGTCAGCAGCACCCTCTGCAATCCTTAGCCCTGTTTCACTCCGGTGTGACTTCAGGTTCGACATGTGATTTACAAATCACACCTGAAGTCACATCTAATGTTATACTCACTGTGGAGTCTAAGGGGTTAATCCTCTGCATTGTGTAAAAAAACTGTTTGATCCTGTCTTCTCTGATCCTCCCTTTCTTTCACTGTCCCCAATCCATCTGCTGATAGAACAGAGCCTTGGGGCAAGCTGCACATGCTCAGTTTTGTGTGTATTGCTAGAGAGGTTTTTTTTTCTTGGGAGAGTGCATGTGATCAGCACAGGGCCTGCAGCCTCATAGGACAGTCAGTGGTGAATGGAAACAACTCCTGCAAGCTTTAACCAGTGCTCTGCTGGCCAATGATAGAAGTCAGAAGATTGCTATATACTGCTGATGAGAAAAGGAATTTAGCAGTTTATATTTACTAAAATAATTACATTTCCATGTTCTGTGCACTGTAGGAGACCAGATATAGTGAATGCAGGGTCCGGGGCGACCAGATATAGTGAATGCAGGGTCCGGGGAGACCAGATATAGTGAATGCAGAGTCAGGGGAGAGCAGATATAGTGAATGGAGGGTCCGGGGAGAGCGGATATAGTGATCGCAGAGTCAGGGGAGACCAGATATAGTGAATGCAGAGTCAGGGGAGACCAGATATAGTAAATGCAGGGTTCGGGGAGACCGGATATAGTGAATGCAGGGTCCGGAGAGAGCGGATATAGTGATCGCAGAGTCAGGGGAGACCAGATATAGTGAATGCAGAGTCAGGGGAGACCAGATATAGTGAATGCAGGGTTCGGGGAGACCGGATATAGTGAGTGCAGGGTCCGGGGAGACCAGATATAGTGAGTGCAGGGTCCGGGGAGACCAGATATAGTGAATGCAGGGTCCAGGGAGACCAGATATAGTGAGTGCAGGGTCCGGGGAGACCAGATATAGTGAATGCAGGGTCCGGGGAGACCAGATATAGTGAATGGACGGTCCGGGGAGACCGGATATAGTGAATGCAGGGTCTGGGGAGACCGGATATAGTGAATGCAGGGTCCGGGGAGACAGGATATAGTGAATGCAGGGTCCGGGGAGACCAAATATAGTGAATGCAGGGTCCGGGGAGACCAGATATAGTGAATGCAGGGTCTGGGGAGATCAGATATAGTGAATGCAGGGTTCGGGGAGACCGGATATAGTGAATGCAGGGTCCGGGGAGACCAGATATAGTGAATGCAGGGTCTGGGGAGACCAGATATAGTGAATGCAGGGTCTGGGGTTTAGTAACATTTTAAAGAATATGTAAACCCACCATTTCATATTCCTGATATGTGCCTGCTGTACCACGTACATGTATGAAAAATTATCTTTGTTCTCTTTAGCATTGCTTCCTTTGTGTGAAGTCCCTGTTGATCCTGCCAGTCCCCCTGACCTTCTATTAAAAATTGGCCACACTAGACAAGAGAGCCCAGTGTGGTCAGTTTGCCGGCTGTACTAAGAACTCAGCCTGATCTCTTCCAATGATCAGACTTGTCTTGACCACCCCCCCTCCCGCACAGCCATTCCCTGGCAAGACCAGAGAGATGCTGTTTTCTGTTTTTCCACCCTCAACTCTCTCTGTAGCTGAGAACAGAGAGAATATGATCACTTATAAAAAGGGGGAAATGGTATTTATAATGGGGTTTTTTATATCTATACACAAATGTTTTGTCCTTTCATTTCATTTCAGGGTAGCACAGTGTCTAAATGGTTAGCACTTCCACCTGGCAGTACTAGGGTTGTTGGTTCAAATCCCAGCCACAGCACCACCTGCCTGGAGTTTGCATGTTCTCCCTGTGCCTGTGTGGGTTTCCTCCAGGTACTCTGGTTTCCTCCCACACTCCAAAGACATGCTGGTAGGTTAATTGGCTCCTGTCTACATTGTCCCTAGTATGTGTATGTATAAATGTGAGTTAGGGACCTTAGATTGTACACCCCTTGAGGGTTAGGGACTGATGTGAATGTACAATATATATGTAAAGTGCTGCGTAAGTTGACGGCTCTATAGAAGTACCTGAAATAATAATGTTAAACTGTATGAGTGATTTTACAAGTTGATGGTTTTACACATTTATTAATAAAGTACTAGATGTATGTTATCTCCACATGCACACTGGTTTTCTATGTTTAAATTGCCTAACAGCCCCCCCCCTATAGGAGCCTCCTTCCACCCCCAGGCCTCATAGCATCCCTATGGTCTGCTATGGCTATTGTTATGTTGCTGCCAGCAAAAAGTGCAAAGAACTGTACCGGGCACCATAAAGCCTAATGACTCGCTGGTTGTAGGATGTTCACTGACAAATCATTACACCGTCACGCTGCTTGTCAGCAGCTGTCACAGTGCCATAAACATGAGCACAGGTACGCATGTCTTGGGATCCGCGTCACGCCGCGTTGTACAGGTGCAAGTAAAGCCTTGACTGTCATCAACTGCCGATGGCATCGCAGTGACAGGGTTGCAAACTCATCTTTTTAAAAGGAATTAGACATATTCTATGATGCAATGGGGAGAGATGTACTAAAACTAGAGCACCCAGAATCTTGTACAGCGGTACATGGTAGCCAATCAGCTTCTAACTTCAGTTTGTTCAGTTAAAGTGTTACTAAACCCACAACAGTACAATCAGTCTGTATATGCAGTAAAGCGTGCTTGTTATGCTCACTGTGGAACCTAAGGGGTTAATCCTCTGCATTGTGTAAAAAGGCTGTTTGATCCTGTCTTCTCTGATCCTCCCCTTCTTCTACTGTCGCCAATCTATCTGCTGATAGTACAATGCTCTAGGAGTCACTCTGCACATACTCAGTTTGGTGTGTATTGCTAGAGAGTTTTTTTTTTCTTTGGGAGGGTGCATATGATCAACACAAGGCCAATCAGCACTGTCCAGACAGAGGGTCAGTGGCTATGTAGCCTCATAGGACAATCAGAGCAAAATGAAAGCTCTTCCTACAAGCTTTAACCAGCGCTCAGCTGGGCACTGATAGAAGTCACAAGACTGCTCTAACTGTTGATTTAAAAAGGTATTTAGCAGTTTATATTTACTAAAATCATTGTATTTCCATGTTCTGTGTACTGTGGGAGATCAGATATAGTGAATGCAGGGTCCAGGGAGACCGGATATAGTGAATGCAGGGTCCAGGGAGAGCAGATAAAGTGAATGCAGGGTCCGGGGAGACCGGATATAGTGAATGCAGGGTCCGGGGAGACCGGATATAGTGAATGCAGGGTCCGGGGAGACCAGATATAGTGAATGCAGGGTCCGGGGAGACCGGATATAGTGAATGCAGGGTCCCGGGAGAGCAGATATAGTGAATGCAGGGTCCATGGAGACTTGATATAGTGAATGCAGGGTCCGGGAAGAGTGGATATAATGAATGCAGGGTCCGGGAGACCGGATATAGTGAATGCAGGGTCCGGGAAGAGTGGATATAGTGAATGCAGGGTCCAGGAAGACCGGATATAGTGAATGCAGGGTCCGGAGAGACTGGATATAGTGAATGCAGGGTCCAGGAAGAGTGGATATAGTGAATGCAGGGTCTGGGGAGACCAGATATAGTGAATGCAGGGTCTGGAGAGACCGGATATAGTGAATGCAGGGTCCGGAAAGAGTGGATATAGTGAATGCAGGGTCCGGGAGACCAGATTTAGTGAATGCAGGGTCCGGAGAGACCGGATATAGTGAATGCAGGGTCCGGAAAGAGTGGATATAGTGAATGCAGGGTCCGGAGAGACCAGATATAGTGAATGCAGGGTCCGGAGAGACCGGATATAGTGAATGCAGGGTTCGGAGAGACCAGATATAGTGAATGCAGGGTCCAGCAGACCAGATATAGTGAATGCAAGTCTGGGGAGAGCGGATATAGTGACTGCAGGGTCCTAGGAGACCAGATATAGTGAATGCAGGGTCCTAGGAGACCAGATATAGTGAATGCAGGGTCCGGGAGGACCAGATATAGTGAATGCAGGGTCCTGGTAGACCAGATATAGTGAATGCAAGTCTGGGGAGAGCGGATATAGTGACTGCAGGGTCCTAGGAGACCAGATATAGTGAATGCAGGGTCCGGGAAGAGTGGATATAGTGAATTCAGAGTCCTGGGTTTATTAACACTTTAAGATTTGATAATAAAACCTGGAAGCTGATTGGTTTCTATGCAGAGCTGCACCAGATTTTGCACCCTCCAGTAAATAACCCCCAATTGATTCTAAGGTAAATTAGAGTATATCCAAAGCCATAATGGAAGAGTTAAAACCCCCATCAGATTTAGTTTTTCCCTCTGTGTCCCATTGTGGAGATTTCACTTCCTGATCTGAACACATAACAGGAAGTGAAAGAAAAATCTCTCCAAACTGAGGGGGCATCTACTCTTGAGCAGCTGTCTCCAGAATAGGTGTGCCAATGAAAAATCTAACTTTTATGGGGGTAACTGTAAAATCTTGGAGAGGGTGCATCAACCCAGTAGAGACATAGTCAGCGACCTGAAGAATGAGACAGTGGTCCTAAGCCCAAACTACTCTATCCAAAACAAAAAAAAGGTTTGATTTTGATGTACTTTAACCTTAGGGCCTGTATAACTTGTATGTATAAAAGAAACCTTACTCAAAAAGGAAGCCTTGAAATAAATTTCCGGTCTCAGGGGAAAATTACTGTATCTACAACTCATGATACATTAGTGTGGTGGTCATTGGGAAGAATGTTGACAGATAGCTTTATGGATCATTGGTGTCAGTGGGAATGTATTTGAGAGGCAGAAATTGCTCATTGCTCAAGGAACCCTTAGCAACCCATGAAGGAACCCTATGGATTCATGGAACCCTGGTTGAGAAATCCTGGTATAAAGGCTTGCACATCCTGCTCAATGGCTAAATTGTTAGAAATGTGGTCTTGTAGCATTGGGACTTCCTCTATCCTTGTGAGCAAGGAAAGATGAAACGCGTCGAGAAAAGTTGGTTCTCAGATGGAGACATTGTATGCAATCAACGTATTGATTTTGAGAGGCAGAAATTGCTCATTGCTGAAGAAACCCCTGGAGGAACCCTATGGATTCATGGAACCTTGATGGAGAAATTCTGGTACAAAGGCTTGCACATCCTGCTCAATGGCTAAATTGTTAGAAATGTGATCTTGTAGCATTGGGACTTCCTCTAACCTTGTGAGCAAGGAAAGGTGAAACGCGTCGAGAAAAGTTTGTTCTCAGATGGAGACATTATTGTATGCAGTCAACTTATTGATTCTGAGAGGCAGAAATTGCTCTTTGCTCAAGGAACCCCTAGCAACCCCTAGTTTCTGGATTTCAGGCCCCGACCCACCGACTACTGCTGTGATTTGGTACCGCGGGAGTTGGTCAGTAGATCCCAGCCAATGAATCATAGCCAAGACCTGCTGATTAGCTGTGTCGAATCACAACCCAGAGCCCTGTGTTGACAAACAACACAGGGCTCTATACAGGAAGAAAAATCTGTTTCTTTTCCCTGCAAAGCAGGGTAAAGAAACAAGTCAATCTATAGTAAAAAGCAACACATATTACTCAGATTAACACTTGTTAGGCACACAGTTAACACTATGATTGCCCTAATTGTTAACCCCTTCCCAGCCAATGTCATTAGTATAGTGACAGTATATTAGCACTGATCACTGTATTAGTGTCACTGGAGATGTCAGTGGCAGGTAGTCAGTTCTAACAAAGTATCAGTTAGTGTCAGATTGCCCGCCACACTATCACAGTCCTACTATAAGTCACTGATCACCGCCATTACTAGTATAAAAAAGATATAAAAACAGTAAATAAATACAAATTCCAGTAAGCAAACTAATTAATATACATGTATTGGTTTTTTTTTTAAACCAAAGACATGTAGTAGTACATGCTTTGACCTAAATTTATGAGGAAATTAGATTGTTTTTGTTTATTGAGTATGTTTTTATAGCAGAAAGTAAAAAAAAATGTTTATTTTAATCAACATTTTCTATATTTTTTCATTTATGTAATAAAAAATGAAAAACCCAGTGGTGATCAAAAACCACAAAAAGAAAGTTCTATTTGTGTGAAAATTGATATACATTTCATCTGGGTACAGTGTTGCATGACCACGTAATTGCCAGGTAAAGTAGTACAGTGCCGAATAGAAAAAAAATGCCCTGGTCATGAAAGGGATAAAATCTTCCAGAGCCCTGGTTGGTAAGTTATGTGTGAGATTTAGACCAATTAATTATATACTGTATGTTGGCCTTCATTTGCCCAGTGCCAGTGGCAGAAAGAAATAAGTTCACTGGAAAGCAGGGGTGGACTGACCATTTGGAAACTTGGGCACTGCCCGAGGGCCCGGGGTCAGCAGGGGGCCCCATGAGATGCCCTTGGTACATTTTTCATAGGCTTTTTTGAGTTTGGGCAAGGACACAGGGGCCCCATGATCCCCTATTGCCTGGGGGCCCCATGAGTTGTCAGTCCGCCCCTGCTGGAAAATTAGCATTTTTTATTGGTAGAAGCAGAACATTCTCAGTGATTCATAGGGCTGTGCTGATGCAAGCTGTACTTATAGTAGTGTCACGGTCAGGGGAGACCAGAAGCAGTAGAGAGGTTCACAGTGACCAGCAGAATAAGTACATGGGCAGGTCACCCTGGCGGATGACGTGAGCTCACCTGAGATTTTTACCGGAGCTCCTGATGGTGGGGATGGGTTTCTAGTGCCAAGTCACGGTCCTTGGGATTGCCTGACCAAGAGGTGAGCAAGCCGGGGTCGACACCCCCATTATTTAGAGGAGGTGATGCCAACCAACCTTGCTATACCGAGGATTGTCCCTTCTTTCCCTCCTAGATTGTAAGCTCGAAAGAGCAGGGCCCTCGATCCCCTCATGTTTTGCATTGTATTGGTATTGTTCTGTCACATGTTCTGTCCCCCTTTGTAATGTACAGCGCTGAGCGAACTATTGGCGCTTTATAAATACTGTATAATAATGATACTAATAAAATTGTGGATTGGGATTGAGCGCCTGTCTGACCAATTGGTCAATTCATGGAGGTGAGCGTGCACTCCTGGTGGTGGTGACACAGCGGTGTACCAAGTATAGGATCTTCTAACAATTTTATTCTATTCATTGCTGAATGGGACTGTTCGCTATTGACCACTGTGCCATATTCTTCACGTTATTCAAATTTGATCACATGGCTGAGAATAGTAGGTGTTTACTATATTGATTTATTCTTATGATTTTATATATTCATATATATATATATATATATATATATATATTTTTTTTTTTTTTTTTTTTCAGTCTGATCACAGTTTTATTGATTACAAAATCACTTAAACTGGTAGATTATTTATTGTGTTTTGTTTGCACAGCTGAGACTAGCAGGTCAGCCGTTTGTTTATTATATTGATTTATTCTTATGATTTTATATATATTTTTTTTTTTTTTCAGTCTGATCACAGTTTTATTGATTGCACAATCACTTAAACTGGTAGATTATGTATTGTGATTTGTTTGCTCGACTGAGACCAGCAGGTCAGCCTGTTGTTTATTATATTGATTTATTCTTATGATTTTATATATATATATATATATGTGTATATATATATATATATATATATTTTTTTTTTATTTTTATTTATTTATTTTTTTTCAGTCTGATCACAGTTTTATTGATTGCACAATCACTTAAACTGGCAGATTATGTATTGTGATTTGTTTGATCAGCTGAGACTAGAAGGTCAGCCAGTTGTTTATTATAATGATTTATCTTTATGGCCTCATTTTTCACATTATTTCAGTCTGAACACAGTTTGTAGTGAATTTACAAACACTTACACTGGTAGAGTGTTGGTCAGCAGCCTTTGGCGTAAGGCTCTGCAGGGTGTTTATTATTTTCTATATAACATTTTCTGTTTAAATGGTGTGTTAAATTTACCAATTGGTTTTAGATGGGTGCACTATTTAGTTTACTTCTGGCACTTGTTAGCTCATAGTGCAACAGTCTACATTTGTAAAACTGGCCAATTGAGTGGCGGGACACTTTTTGGTGCTCGCAGCTTTTAGGGTAGGCTATAGTCTTTTGGCAACGCATAAGACTTTCTGTATTATTTTTTGAGGACTTTATCCCAGCAACAAGCAAGGAGAAGGCATGAGAAATACATAGCCACTGTAGGTAGGAATATCCTTTAAAATACTATAGTGAAGGTAATCTGAAATCTATAAGAACCTAAAGTGTGCTGTTAGGAAAATGGCAATGGTTTTCTTAAAGTTCAGAAAATTGTGGGAACTAATTTACTAATATACACTCACCGGCCACTTTATTAGGTACGCCTCTTCAACTGCTTGGTACCACAAATTGCTAATCAGCCAATCGCATGGCAGCAAATCAATGCATTTACGCATGTAGATGTGGAGAAGATGACTTGCTGAAGTTCAAACCGAGCATCAGAACGGGGAGGAAAAGGGATTTAAGTGACTCTGAACGTGGCGTGTTTGCTGGTCTGAGTATTTAAAAAACTGCTGATCTACTGGGATTTTCACACATAACCATCTCTAGGATTTACAGAGAATGGTCCGAAAAAGAGAAAATATCCAGTGAGCAGCAGTTGTGTGGACGAAAATGCCTTGTTGATGTCAGAGGAGAATGGGCAGACCGGTTCAAGATGATAGAAAGGCAACATTAATTCAAATTTATTTATTTCAGGTACTTACATAGCGCCGTCAATTTACGCAGTGCTTTACATACATATTGTACATTCACATCAGTCCCTAACCCTCAAGGGGCGTACAATCTAAAGTCCCTAACATACATTCATATACTAGGGCCAATTTAGACAGGAGCCAATTAACCTACCAGCATGTCTTTGGGATGTGGGAGGAAACCAGAGGAAACCCACGCAGGCACAGGGAGATAATGCAAACTGCAGGCAGGTGGTGCTGTGGTTGGGATTTGAACCGACGACGTGAGTACTGCCATGCGGAGTGCTAACCATTTAGCCACTGTGCTGCTACTCAAATAACCACTTGTTACAACCAAGATATGCAGAATGCCATCTCTGAACACACAATATATTGAAAATTGAAGCAGATGGGCTACAGCAGCAGAAGACCACTCTGGGTGCCACTCCTGTCAGCTAAGAACAGGAAACAGAGGCTACAATTCGCACAGGTCAACAAATTTGGACAACAGAAGTTTGGAAAAACCTTGCTTGGTTTGATGAGTCTCAATTTTCCTAGAGATGATTGTGCATGAAAAACCCAGTAGGGTTGTTGCCATGTGATTGGCTGATTAGCAATTTGTGTTACCAAGCAATTGTACCTAATAAAGTGGCTGGTGAGTGTGTATGACTTTCATTAATTGCTTTTATTGTATATTGTAAGACATCATCCATCACATTTGTCATTTAGTGGTGGAGGTCTGTGCTACACATATTGTGCTATACTACTATGATGTCCATTGTTGTTTTGTAAGATGACGTCTAGATGTTCAAGCTGAGATTTATAGCCCTATAACTATCATTGTAAATGTCTCTGAAAATGTACGTGAAGGTTCAGAAATACGGGAATAAATTAAGCTCTGCTTTGTTGATTAAGTCCCACAGACGTACTAAAACCCCCCCTTCTGTGTCATTAAGAAAGAAGCCCCACTTCCATTTTTATTAATGTGCTCTGTTTTCCAGGGGACAAAGCAGTGGCATAACTAGAACCTTCAGGGCCCTGGTGCAAGAAACCATGAAGGGCCCTCCTTCTCTCCAAATCTGGTAGTGAGCCTAGTCGCAAGTCCCTTGTGACCCTGGTAGTTCCATCACTGGTGTCAGAGTTTTGTATTTTTTTATATATTTTTTTACCTTTTGGGGGCCTTTGGTGATATATCAGGGGTCTAAACAGACCTCTGATGTTCCTACATTGAGACAAAGAAAGGAGATTGGGGACACAGCCCTCAATCTCCATCTCTGCAGCCTCAGCTGCACAGGACAGAGCTTCTGTACAGAGCTTCCTGTTCATTCATAAACTGAAGCATTGTAAGCACAGTTTACTGTGCCTCAGTTTTGAATGAACAGAGTCAGTGATTGGTACGGATCACTGACTCTATTCATTAAGACAAGGAAGGTGCAGCTGAATTACACATTTACTGGTCCCTTCCTTGCTCTCCATCCTGACAGCATTTCCTGCTGTGGCTGGCAGAAGAGGGAAGGGGTGGAAGCTGGAAGATAGGGGAACAAGGGGGTCTAAGAGAGAGCACACAGAGGCCGGGAAAGAGCAGAGGGGGGCAGGGGAGCACACAGGCAGGCAGCATAAAGAAGCTGGATAGGAGGAGCGACAGGGGCGGCTGCATACAGAGGAACCAATCTCTCTATTTTCCTCCTGCAGCTGTTGAACGCCTGTGGGGTGGAGAGGAGGAGAAGTGGGCAATCAGTGGCTGTAGAAGGAAAATGGAAAGACTGCTCCCCTGCCCCCCGTGCTCTTTCCCGGCCTCTGTGTGCTCTTCTTAGTCCCCCTTGTATCCCCAACGCTCCTCCTATCCAATTGTACAGGGGCGCCACACGGGCTCCCTGGAGCATGGGGCCGGGTCGTAATTGCGACCCCTGTAGGTATGCCCCTGGAACAAGGTACATACAGTATTTAATCCCATCTTCCGATGTGCTATTCAAGGTCAGCTGTGAGGTCAGGCAGGACACCCTTCCTTTCTCAATGGCTGTCGAAGAACACAGCCAGCAAGAAGACAACTGCTTTGACAAACAGCACTTTTCTCCGTCTCCAAGCACTTTCCTCCCTCTGCATTCCTTGTCAGGAGCTCGTCTTTGACATGTGCTTGGAAACGGAGAGAAGTGCCATCTGTCAAAGCAGCTGCCTCCTTGCTAATTGCATTGTTGGAAGGCCATGGAGGAAGGAAAGGTACCCAGCCCGAACTCACTGCTAACCTTAGAAAGCACACAGGAAGATGGGGCAAAGTACTACTGTAGTAGCAATTTTGGAAAACCAGGGAACTATGGACATGGACCTTGAGGAAAACAAGTGATTTATTAAAAACAGCACTGTTTGACCCAGCCGGGCTCATGCCTGCAAAGCTGAGTGAGTTATATCCACTTCTTACAAGCATATACACCAATGATTATTTCACAATGCATATTTTTCCTCTTTCACTTTCTATACATTCAAAAGACTTTCTAAATTCTGCAAAATATAGCCTTGAATCCCAGCTACAGATATGGGTGCTAGCTACAGACTGGTACACATTACTTTACAGGAAATAAGGGAGGGGAAAAGTGAGCTGGAAACTTTGCTTTGTAAACAGATACTGTTAGAAATGTTAAAGTTTAAAGGGGAACTCTGCAATATCTGTGCACTGCCACACTACATGTGCGTGACTTTCCTACACTTGTATTCCATTGTTTACTTTCTGCAGTCCCGTAACGGAAGGCCTTCATACAGACATGGGCTGGAGGGGTAACAATGCAGGAGCCTGTGCATTGCACCTGCAGTGCATTGCTTGCGGTTGGAATACTCTACAGGCTTGAAACCAAAAAGTGACTGTGCCTTTAACTGAGTCACTCCACTAATGCCATCACTCATCTGCCTTTTATTCCTTCCATTTTTTGTTACAAATGTAAATGCCTTTTTTAAAATGTATTGTGATTTAATTATTGCATGTGTGCATAATTTTTAGCTTTAGTTCACATTGTGAAATGCATGTGAATCACAGCAGAACTGTACCACATTCCCGTGCAGTGCAATTCATATGTGATTCAGTGCGGTACTATTTGAGCCCATTCATATTGAATGGGTTCAAATTGCACCCAAGTCATACATGCACCTTTTCTGGAGCTGCACTGCAACCAGATCACATGGTTGTTTTCTTCCATGTGATCCAGTGCAGGCAAACCGCACTGTATTTGCGATCTGATTGAGGTGTCATTAACTTTGTATTGACACCCGCAGCAGACTGCAAGGACAGTGCGATTGCAATGCAGTGCGGAAACATGCAGGAATTTCGGTGTTTCCCGCACTATATAAATGTGAACCTAGACTTATGGATAATACATATAAAGGTATCGTCATTTATCGCCTGTGACTGACATACAGCTGGACTTGATGACTGTTTGGTTTAGTTCTGCCCTGAACAGGGGCGGACTGACCATTTGGAAACTCGGGCACTGCCCAAGGACCCGGGGTCAGTAGGGGGCCCCATGAGATGCCCCTGGTACCTTTTTCATAGGCTTTTTTGAGTTTGGGCAAGGGCACAGGGGCCCCATGATCCCCTATTGCCCGGGGGCCCCATGAGTTGTCAGTCCGCCGCTGGCCCTGAATTAGGTGAAACTGTGTTTCAAATGATTTTATTGTGAAGCTTATTAAGCCACTTACAGAAACTAGATAGAGGTCAGTTCTATGGGCATGAACAAGCTGCCAGCTGAGCCTTCTAACTAAAAAAATTGATGTAGACACATGTATGTTGGGGTTTGTTGATCATGTATGTTTTGTGCCTGTAGAAGATTGGGGGGGGGGGGGGGCTACCACCCGAGCATACACTTATCTGGGGGAGAAAAAAAACTGGATTGGACAGAAAAAATATTAAAAAATCATTACAATCACTTTGTCCATCGAGCATGCTTGGTATGGAGGTGTCGGCTGTTACATTGTAATTTCTGTAGAATAAATAAACTTCTGAAGTGTGCAGCAACTCTTTGTATATGATGAGTGCATGATGATGCTTTACCAGTAAAAGTGAGGATTAGTTCTGATCAGAGGTGGACTGACCATTTGGTTACTCAGGCACAGCCCGAGGGCCTAGGGTCAATAGAGGGCCCCATGAGATGCCCCTAGTACCTTTCATAGGCTTTTTTTGAGTGTGGGTGAGGACACAGGGGGCCATTGGTCCCCTATTGCCCAGGGGCCCCATGAGTTGTCAGTCCGCCCCTGGTTCTGATAAATTTGTGATAAAATGAGTACTGTTTTGGAGCAGCTGATTCATGTCTGTAGACCTTGTTCTGGTCTTTGGCTGTTAGAGAAGGAGTGGACGATAGACTCTGGAGTTGGTATTGAGGAGTGTCTATTACAAAAGTTCATACCACAAAAAAGTATTTTTGAAATGTTGGTCAAGAACATCAAATACAGCCAACACGTTTCAAGGAAAGGCCTGGGCTTAAGCCGTGGTTGGAGTTGGAATCACATTCAGATGTAATAGAAGACCTATGGTAGGACTTGATAAAGACTGTCATCTCTCAACTTACTGTGAACTGCTGCAATCACGAGTCTTAGTATAGACTTAGAAAGTGGATGTTCCTCCTGTTGCGGCGTTGCATCATCACACTTGTAGCAAGGTGCAAGTGCTGCTTCCAACAAATTACATATAGAATGTTCAGGAGTTCAGGAGTGCGGTACATACAGAGTGCAGGGATCAGCACTGTGTTACACACAATGTGCAGAGTTCAGGGGTGCGCTGCATACAGAGTGTAAGGTTCAGGAGTGTGTTCCATACAGAGTGCAGGGTTTGAGGAGTGTGCTACATATGCAGTGCAGAGTTGAGGAGTGTGCTACATACAGAGTGCAGGGTTCAGGAGTGCACTACATACAGAGTGCAGGGTTCAGGAGTGCACTACATACAGAGTGCAGGGTTCAGGAGTGCACTACATACAGAGTGCAGGGTTCAGGAGTGCACTACATACAGAGTGCAGGGTTCAGGAGTGCACTACATACAGAGTGCAGGGTTCAGGAGTGCACTACATACAGAGTGCAGGATTGAGGAGTGCACTATGCACAGAGTGCAGAGTTCAGGAGTGCACTGTGTACAGAGTTCAGGGTTTGGGAGTGTGCTACGTACAGAGTGCTGAATTTAGGAGTGCACTACACGCAGAGTTTAGGAATGCGCTATGTACAGAGTGTAGGGTTCAAGAGTGCATTAAATTTAGAGTGCAGGGATGAGGAGTGCTCTACATGTAGAATGCAGAATTCAAGGGTGTGCTACATATAGAGTGCAAGGTTCAGGAGTGTGTTAATCACAGAGTGCAGGGTTTGAAAAGTGTGCTATATATGCAGTGCAGAGCAGGGGCAGACTGACAACTCATGGGGCCCCCGAGCAATAGGGGATCATGGGGTCCCTGTGTCCTTGCCCAAACTCAAAAAAGCCTATGAAAAAGGTACCAGGGGCATCGCATGGGGCCCCCTACTGACCCCGGGCCCTCGGGCAGTGCCCGAGTTTCCAAATGGTCAGTCCACCCCTGCTGCAGAGTTCAGGAGTGTGCTAAATACAGAGGACAGGGTTCAGGGGTATACTACATACAGAGTGCAGGGTTGAGGAAGAGTGAAGAGTTCAGGAGTGCACTGTGTACAGAGTACAGGTTCAAGAGTGCGCTACGTACAGAGTGTTGAATTTAGGAGTGTGCTACACACAGAGTGCAGGGTTCAGGAGTGCACTACATCCAGAGTTCGGGGTTCAGGAGTGCATCACATTCAGAGTGCAGGGTTGAGGAATGTGCAGTGTACTGAGCACAGGGTTCAGGAGTGCATTACATTCAGAGTGCAGGGTTGAGGAGTGCGCTATGTACAGAGCACAGGGTTCAGTAGTATGTTACATTCAGAATGCAGGGTTGAGAATGCAGGGTTGAGGATTGTGATATGTACAGAGTGCAGCTGTGCAAATCTCAGTACAGAGTACAGAGGTCTTCAAATTTCTCACCAAATCCCCCTCTTCCAGTACAGACCTCTCCTCTCCTCCCTGTCCAGTACACATTGCTCCTCTCCCCGCAAATGAAAATCTTCATTTACAGTAGGAGGTCAGGTTGGCCTTTCCCCGGAATGTGTTGGCTGTATTTGATGCTCTTGACCAACATTTCAAAAATATTTTTTTGGTCATTTTTTTTAGGGGCATACTATGATCATGTACATTTATGGATCACCATCTCATTTTTATGACACCGTATTTGATTTTGAGTAGAATGATCAATAAAGGAGAACTCGAGTCATGATAAATACTATCTGTAAATTTTACATGATATCAGATTTTGTGCCGCCCTGTTTTTTATTTCTGCTTGTGGCAGCAATACCTACAATGGTTATAGCAAACCACCCTCACATCATCTGAGAGCAACTTCTTGTACAAAAGGTAAGAGGATGCAGGAGGGGCCAATGATGGATCAAACTGCATTGTGTATACTGGTAAGTACATTTTCCAGAATCTGCAGAAGCAGGACATTGACCTTCTTGCTGAAGGCCCCATTTTTTTTTCTCAGCAAGTGCATCCAAAAACAAAAAGCAGACACAGGTAAAGAGATGTTTACTTAATTTTTATGTGTCCATTACCTGGACTTCTCCTTTAAGTTATGCCTGACACAGGGGCGGACTGACCATTTGGAAACGCGAGCACTGCCTGAGGGCCCGGGGTCAGTAGGGGCCCCATGAGATGCCCCTGGTACCTTTTTCATAGGCTTTTTT
This sequence comes from Staurois parvus, assembly GCF_062004578.1. Classification (NCBI taxonomy): domain Eukaryota; kingdom Metazoa; phylum Chordata; class Amphibia; order Anura; family Ranidae; genus Staurois; species Staurois parvus. The sequence goes on from NW_028319066.1 coordinate 2,071,118, forward strand.
GAGTTTGGGCAAGGACACAGGGGCCCCATGATCCCCTATTGCCCGGGGGCCCCATGAGTTGTCAGTCCGCCCCAGGCCTGACATGAGCTGGTCACAAGAAATCAAACTGTCAGGCCAAGTTTACCTGGGTGGAGCAAGGGCTTCAATTTAAAGTGGAACTTCAGCCAAAAACATTTTGTTGTTCTGGATAGAGTGGGAAGCGTTAAATCCTCTGTTGGGTTATTACTGTTGTCTGTGTCCCCAACTGGTAGACTTCCTCTCACTTCCTGTCCAGTTGACACCCAAAGCACTGTTGTGAGTCGATTCCTCTCTATATGAAGAATCTATGGGGGGGACAATGACACTGTCACCAGCCCTTAGTAAAATGTTAATCCAAGCTGGTGAGTAGGGAGAAGTCTCTCCATGGGAGGCCATGAAAGGTGGTCTAGTTCTTCTAGTTTTGGGTGGAGTTCTGCTTGAAGTGTGATGCATAGTTTTGTCTGCAGAGCGCTCAGTTTTGCTGGACACTGACTGATGTGAGGTGGTCTGCATCTCTTGCAGAATGGAGAACCTCAGGATGTGTAAAGATCCTGCACCATACCAGGGAAACTCGGCCGTGCAAGAGATGCTCGCCCCACTGAAGAAGAGGCCGGAAGAAGAGAGTAAGTTGGCCTCAACGCTAACAACTTTTTCCCATTAATTCTGTTTTGCTTCCTAACACTTGCTGACTGAGCAGATTCCCCATCTTCACTAAAAGGAGGTTTGCAAATGATCTTTTAAAAAAGGTTCCAGCTTTATAAAAAAAAAACAAAAAACCTTATATCAGAGCTGGGCTAATATTAGGTGTCAGGTCTCCAGTGCACGTTGAAAATGACAGCTGGTGCTTCTTAAAGCCAAACTCCAGACATTTCAAAAGGACTTTGCATTGATACATTTACTATTTACATTATGGTCCAGTATCCTGGGACACTGTAAGGCTCGGTTCACACTGCTGCGACTTGGCATCTGACTTATGAGACCCTCAAGTCACATGATATGTGAAATCCAATGTTAGCCAATAAGAGCTGTCTTAATTAGCATTACTGAAGTCACTCTGACTTTAGAAAAGGTTCCTGTACTAGTTCATGGCAACTTCTATCCGACTTGTGCCCATAGACTTTAATGGAAGTCACCTCCAAGTCGGATACTCATCTATATTGATGTGATATGGATCCGACATTACAGGAAGATTACCCAGGCATTCCCTGAACGTTGCTTCAAAGTCACTTCAAAGTAGTACTCAAGTCACCTGACAAAGTCGCGTATCAAGCAGGGGCGGACTGACCATTCGGAAACTCGGGCATTGCCTGAGTACCCCTGGTACCTTTTTCATAGGCTTTTTTGAGTTTGGGCAAGGACACAGGGGCCCCATGATCCCCTATTGCCCGGGGGCACCATGAGTTGTCAGTCCGCCCCTGGTATCAAGTCATATCAAAGTTGTACTAAAGTTGCCGGCAAATCACCATGAAGTCACCTGGCAAACTCGCACCGTAACATTCAGGTCGCAGTCGTGTGAACCGAGCCTTACCCTGCCCATGGTCTGTAATTCATCTGTCTACTTTCTGTGTAAGTGCACTTAAATCACACCCACTTTATGGACTGGGCCTGACCAGGCCCCACCTTTAAAAATGTCCTGGATCCAACCCCCAAAATAATACCCTTTTGAGTTACTGTGCTTGTGCAGTGCAGTAAGTGAAATAAAGTTGTTGCTGTGATCCTCGGACATGGCTTAGGACACAGCATCGGTAGGCCAGAGGGTTAACATATAGGACTGTCCTGGCAAATTCAGTTCAGTTGGCATTTATGCATTGACATTCAGATCCCTTCCCTAAAAAGTAAATCGCATATAATTGGATGCAGACCAATGTGCAAGTGTACTATATGACCAAAAGTTTGTAACCAGCATGCCTATATGAGCTTGTTGGACATCCTATTCCAAAACCATGGGTATGAAGAAGGTTCACCTTTGTGGATATATCTACCTCCACTCCTCTGGGAAGCCTTTCCACGAGATTGAGTCTATGGGAATTGGTGCCCATTCTTCCATTTTAAGGTCAGCTACTGATGTTTAATGACAAGACCTGGCTCACAATGAACTTTGCATGTTCACCTCAAAGATATTCAGGAGGGTTGAGGTCAAGGTTGTGTGCAGGCCATTGAGTTCCTTCGTACCAGACTCGTCAAGCCATGTTTTTATTGAGCTGACTTTGTACACAAGGGCACAGTCAAGCTGAAACAGAAAAGGACCTTCTCCAGCTATATGGGAAGGAGCAGGAGGGCCAGCATGGAAGCAGAGTTTGTCCATACATTGTCCCCACCATTCTTGCTTTGAGACAGCTTGACTTCGATTGCCACATACAGGGCCTGGAATGAGGTAGAAGACACACCTTACCATGGGAGGGAGGGGGGCATAGATGGGGTGTGAACCTCTCCCGCCTTTGCATCCCACAGTGCAGGACGGAACTGTCAAATTGACAGCTTAGTCCTACAGATTACATTGGGGGATCACAACTCCCAGTGTACCAGAAGCATTCCACTGGGCAGTCCTTCCTTCCTGCTCCCTTGGCGTATAGACCTAGTTAAAGGGACGCCAGAGCTGGAGGTGAAGGGGTTACATTTCTAAAGATGATCCTTTAGATTTAATAAATGGTTATTTAGTGATGGAGGGCAAAAGTGAAGCTGCTGGTAACCATCATAGGCAATTTGATGAGGCTGTTTAGCTATATCGGGGGTCACCCTCACAAGCGGACTCCAAAATCTGTAGTTATTTTGCTACCTGGAGTTCAGCTTTCAAGTACACTCACTGGCCACTTTATTAGGTACAAGTGCCATGAATGTCGCCACAACCAGTATGCCCATTCTCCTCTGACCTCTGACATCAGCAAGGCTTTTTCCTCCACACAACTGCAGCTCACTGAAAATCCCATTAGATCATCAGTTTTTTAAATACTCAGACCAGCCCGTCTGGCACCAACAACCATGCCACGTTCAAAGTCACTTAAATCCCCTTTCTTCCCCATTCTAATGCTTGGTTTGAACTTCAGCAAGTTGTTTTCACCACGTCTAGATGCCTAAATGCATTGAGTTGCTGCCATGTGATTGGCTGATTAGCAATTTGTGTTGCCAAGCACTTGAACAGGTATACCTAATAAAGTGGCCAATGAGTGTATGTCTAAAGGCAAAACAATTTTTTAGTAAGGAGTAAGGACTAGATAAGGCCCCTATTAGTTTATATGTTGCTTTCTGTGTCCCATCAGAGAGATTTATCTTCACTTCCTGTTCCAGAGACACAGCAGGAAATAAGAAGAGATTTCTCCAGAGCAAATAGATATCTTAGGCTAGTGGTCTCCAAACTGGGGCCAGATGCAGTCCTTTGTTTGCCTGTATCCGGCCCTTGGGACACTATTCCGTCAACTGGTACAGATGATGAGGCACCATTCCTTCCACTGACACAGCTGATGGGGTATTATTCCTCCCATTGATACCAACATTGGTATACCAACCATTGATACCAACCTCCTGCTAAAACCAATGATGGGGCATTGTTTACTCCAAATAATGCTATTCTCACTGGCCACAGTCCGGCCTTCATAAAGCCTGAAGGTCAGTTTAGAAAGTTTGGAGACCCCCTGCCTTAGACAATTGTCAACAGAACAGGTGCCCCATTGGAATTGGTTTTCCCTTCACCTCTTCTTCTGGTGACAGCCGAAAAATGTGGGATTTCCCATCCATTCTGTCCCCAGTGACAATGGTCACTGGAACCATTAGTGAGGTTGAAACTGCCCATTTGGGACACAGACAGCAATAAAAACCTGAAAAAAACATCTCTGAGAAGGGCTGGTGCTTCAAAAACATATTTGTTCAATAAAATGAGGAAACCATGACTATTCAACGAACTCTTCGGCTCTGTTGAGGCTCCTCACATGAAGAAAGGATCCCCATTGGTGTGTACCCAGAATGTCGCTCATAACACAGGAACGCTGAGCCACATGGCAGAAATCCAAATCGCCTCAATAATTCATTTATAATCACATCAAACAGCTAATGTGTTTTGGGGCCAATACAATCCCTGATTGAAGGGGGTCTTGACCACCGAAATGCATCGGATGTTTGTTGTGATCTTGAATTATTAGGGATTTGATGGATTATTAAAAGGATTTGGACTTTTTTTACCGCTTGGTCTGGAGTTCCTGTTGAGTTTTTATGCTTTGAGCATTAAAAAATTGACAACCTTTCATGTCTATTGGTGTCAGTGGATTCAAATTTCCTGACTCCTTAAAAGTGACTGCTGACTTCTGAATGGTCCTGACAGGCTTCTAAATTGCTCATTGATTTCTGAGCCGTCCTATTTTAGAACAATGATGAGGATTCCAGGGTCTAGTTCGTGTATTTGTTTGATGCAGTGTATTTCTTTATCAAGGTTTATCTCATGTCTGTTCCTGGACTATAGAGACCTATAGAGAGTTATCAAGCAAGTAGAAGAGTTTTATTAATAGCCCATTTATGTTTTTGTGGTGCATTTCCCAAACACGTGTTAACGCACGCTAAGCCCTGGTTCACACTGAATGCAAATTTGAAATTGCGCTACTTCACTTGAACCTCCGATTTCCCTGTGGCTTGCAACTTCATTAAACAGAAGTCAATGCAAGTTGAAGTCAATGAAATCAGAATAAAGGATTGCAGGAACTATTTTTGAAATAGCGCTACTTCAGATCGCACTGATTAAGAAAATGCCATAGAAGTACATTAGATGCAACTTCAAGTATGATTTGTAAATCTCATGTCGCTCCTGAAGTCGCAGTGATGTGAACGAGGACTAAGGTGTGTTGCATTAAGGCTCCGTTCACATCAAATCTGATTTTGAAATTGTGCGACTTACAGTGAAGTCGCATGATTTCAAAATCGGGTGAAATGCCGATTTCCTTGCAATTTGCAAGACATCTGACATCCCCCTTATGTATTATACATGGAGATCATATCCCCCCTTATGTATTATACATGGAGATCATATCCCCCCTTATGTATTATACATGGAGATCATATCCTCCCTTATGTATTATACATGGAGATCATATCCCCCCTTATGTATTATACATGGAGATCATATCTCCCCTTATGTATTATACATGGAGATCATATCCCCCTTATGTATTATACATGGAGATCATATCCCCCCTTATGTATTATACATGGTGATCATATCCCCCCCTTATGTATTATACATGGAGATCATATCCCCCCTTATGTATTATACATGGTGATCATATCCCCCCTTATGTATTATACATGGTGATCATATCCCCCTTATGTATTATACATGGAGATCATATCCCCCCTTATGTATTATACATGGAGATCATATCCCCCTTATGTATTATACATGGAGATCATATCCCCCCTTATGTATTATACATGGAGATCATATCCCCCCTTATGTATTATACATGGAGATCATATCCCCCCTTATGTATTATACATGGAGATCATATCCCCCCTTATGTATTATACATGGTGATCATATCCCCCCTTATGTATTATACATGGGGATCATATCCCCCCTTATGTATTATACATGGAGATCATATCCCCCTTATGTGTTATACATGGAGATCATATCCCCCCTTATGTATTATACATGGTGATCATATCCCCCCTTATGTATTATACATGGAGATCATATCCCCCTTATGTATTATACATGGAGATCATATCCCCCCTTATGTGTTATACATGGAGATCATATCCCCCCTTATGTGTTATACATGGTGATCATATCCCCCCTTATGTGTTATACATGAAGATCATATCCCCCTTATGTATTATACATGGAGATCATATCCCCCCTTATGTATTATACATGGTGATCATATCCCCCCTTATGTATTATACATGGTGATCATATCCCCCCTTATGTATTATACATGGTGATCATATCCCCCCTTATGTATTTATACATGGCGATCATATACCCCCTTATGTATTATATATGGTGATCATATCCCCCCTTATGTATTATACATGGCGATCATATCCCCCCTTATGTATTATACATGGTGATCATATCCCCCCTTATGTATTATACATGTTGATCATATCCCCCCTTATGTATTATACATGTTGATCATATCCCCCCTTATGTAATATACATGGTGATCATATCCCCCCTTTTGTATTATACATGGAGATCATATTCCCCCCTTATGTATTATACATGGAGATCATATCCCCCCTTATGTATTATACATGGAGATCATATCCCCCTCTTATGTATTATACATGGAGATCATATCCCCCTTATGTATTATACATGGAGATCATATCCCATCTTATGTATTATACATGGAGATCATATCCCCCCTTATGTATTATACATGGAGATCATACCCCCCTTATGTATTATACATGGTGATCATACCCCCCTCTTATTATATTATACATGGAGATCATGTCCCCCCTTATGTATTATACATGGTGATCATATCCCCCCTTATGTATTATACATGGAGATCATATCCCCCCTTATGTATTATACATGGAGATCATATCCCCCCTTAATATTCTCTCCTCAAGAGAGAATAAATTCAGTTCCTCTAATCTTTCCTCATAGCTGATCTCCTCCATGCCTCTTATCAGTTTGGTTGCCCTTCTCTGTACTTTCTCCAGTTCCCCAATGTTCTTTTTGTGAATTGGAGCCCAAAACTGAACTGCATATTCCAGATGAGGTGTTACTAATGATTTGTACCGGGGGAAATGATATATCTCTCTCTGGAGTCTATACCTCTTTCAATACAAGAGAGGATTTTACTCGCTTTAGAAACCGCATCTTGGCATCAATTCCTCCCAGTGACACCAACATTGGGGCACAATTCCTCCCAATGACACCAAAGAAGTGGCATGGTTTATTCCCACTGACGTCTGGGTCTGTTCTACTCCCCATGGCCACAGTCCAGCCCCCCCTGAAGTCTGAAAGACAGTAAACTGGCCCTTTGTTTAGAGCGTTTGTAGACCCCTGTATTAGAAGGTTTTCCAATTCACCAAAGCACAAAAAATGATTGCAGGTAGCATTTTTGCAATGCATCGGAATTACATGTTGCGTTGCAGACCATTGCGCCATGCTACAACGCATGTGGTTGGGATAGTACATTGGTCAGTCATTCAGAATGGCACTGTAGTGCACCAATGCACCAGCCCCAACGTAACAATGTACATCCGGCCTCATACTATAGAACCAGATAAAGCTGGACCACTAGACGTACGTATGACTTTAGGTGTTTAAAGGAGAACTCCAGTAAAAGCAAAACATAACATTTTGTGTATCTACCTGTGTGTCTGTGTTGTTTTTGGATGTGCCAGTGGGTAGGAGAAGCAGTTTCATCCTAGGGTGTAGTAACAGCTCCACGACAATCTGGTTTACAGTAAGAGCCCATTCACACTTGTGTGACTTGTCATGAGACTTTTGGCTCCAGAGTCGCATGACAATTCACACTCCATGTTTCCCAATGAGTACCATTCATATCTGTGCAACTTCAAGTCAAAAGCAGTTCCTGCACTACTTTGATCCGGATTTTTTGCAACTTGAGGGCCAATTGAGTCCGGGTTCACACTGATGCAGTGCAGAATTTGCACCAGTTTCTGTGCGATTTCCACACTACATCATATGGGCAGCACAGTGTCTAGATGGTTAGCACTTCCACCTGGCAGTACTAGGGTCGTTGATTCGAATCCCAACTATGGCACCACCTGCCTGGAGTTTGCATATTCTCCCTGTGCCTGCGTGGGTTTCCTCCGGGTACTTCGGTTTCCTCCCACACTCCAAAGACATGCTGGTGGGTTAATTAGCTCCTGTCTAACTTGGCCCTAGTATATGTATGTATGAATGTGAGTTAGGGACCTTAGATTGTACACCCCTTGAGGGTTAGGGACTGATGTGAATGTACAATATATATGTAAAGCGCTGCGTAAATTGACGGCGCTATATAAGTACCTGAAATAAATAATCACACCCCATTCATACAAACCACTGCTTGTGTGTACTTTAACAACACCATAAAATCAGTTTGGAAAACGCAGTGCGATGTGCAGAATTGGATCGCATGGGTGTGAACACCCATGCGACCCGATTCTGATGTGGACAAAAAAACGGTCCTGCTTTTTTTTCAGGTGCGGATGCAATGCGACTTGAGCCATACAAAATGTAGGCTTGTACTTGGAAGTTTCATAGGAATAAATGAGAATGCAAAACATATGCACATGCTTAGACAGGAATATTTTGACAAGCGGCTGTGCAATCTAGTTAGCCAAATCATACTAATGTTTGTCCTCTGAAGAGCGATTTGAAGGCAACAGAATGTGTCAGGGGGGTTTAATGCAGCATGTGAACAACCCACATCAGCTTAACGTGGAGTGGTTGGGGGGGGGCAAACTGTGTGTTTTTACCACCTCCACCACAAGTGTAAACGAGCCCTATATTGGGGACAGGTGAGTGCAAGACTGGGAAGGTTGGAGGCTTTGTTATAGGTGCAGTTACACTTTATGTTCGGATACACCAGGGGCGTCCCTAGGGTTGGTGTCACTCGGTGCGGTAACACTTGGTGACACCCCCTCCGACGATCCCCGCAGAATGGATCGGATCTGCAGATTGAGCATAATGGATCGGACTCCGATCCATTATGCTCCCCAATCTGCATATCTGATACATCCTGCGGGGATCGTCGACATGCAACCTTTTCAGGGTGACACCGTATCCATCGGATCGGATCCATCCTGCGGGGATCGTCGGCTTGCTTTACAACTTACCTTTTTGTGGAGCGGGTCCGGTGTCACCCTGTGTGGTAGGTGTCACCCGGCACGCACCCCCCACATCTACCTTGAGACGCCACTGAGGCACACTACAGTGGATGTGAAGTCTGTCCTTCTGTCTTACAATCCTATGGGGGTGATATGTTTTATTTTTTTTAAAGCCCGGCCTGTCCTCTGCGGTTTTGTATAGGCTCTGCACCTATATGGAAATTGCTTACTATGATTTCTCTGCACACTGTGAGCAGCTCACAGTATGCATGAGAAGCTGCAGCAAGCCAGATAGAACCCGCCTCATTTCCTGGGTGGAGGACATCCAGCATCATCTAACCCATTCCTCTCCAGGCTGACTGTCTCTGCCCCGCCCTTTCCATTAGTTGGATTTCAGTTCTTTCAATCTTGGACTCTGCATCACATGTGGGGGGGTTACCTAGGATGGTCTTTTTAATTAGCATGTTGATGAGGGGGGGAGGGGAACCAGCGAAGGCAAAATATAAGTAGATTAAACTTCAACCTTAAAGTGTTACTAAACCCACAACAGTACAATCAGTCTGTAGATGCAGTAAAGCATGCTTGTTATACTCACTGTGGAACCTAAGGGGTTAATCCTCTGCATTGTGGAAAAAGGCTGTTTGATCCTGTCTTCTCTGATTCTCCCCTTCTTCCTCTGTCTCCCTCTTACTTCCTGATAAACCATATCGGGTGGAGTCACTCTGCACATGCTCAATTTGGTGTGTATTGCAAAACGTATGCTGAAGGAATCTTTTAGAATCTGACACTTCCAGGAATGTCAAGTTCCTGGTCCCGTCCCCCCCCTGCACTTAATGGTTCAATCCCCTGGCCCTTATGTCCAATAGTGATGTAGAGGCCAGCAGGAGAATCACAGAACACAGCAGGGGACCAGGATGCTGTCACTGTCAGATTCTAAAGATTCTTCAAGTGGCGGTCTCTCTTCATTACATCAACTATTGCTACAATAATTATTTAGAATAAAGGAATCTTTTAGAATCTGACACTTCCAGGAGTGTCAAGTTCCCGGGCCCCCCCTGCACTCAGTGGTTCAATCCCCTGGTCCTTATGTCTAATAGTGACATTGGGGTTAGTGGGAGAATCCACAGAACACAGCAGGGGACCAGGATGCTGACACTGTCAGATTCTAAAGATTCTTCAAGTGGCGGTCTCTCTTCATTACATCAACTATTGCTTAAAATTATTTAGAATAAAGGAATCTTTAAGAATCTGACACTTCCAGGAGTGTCAGGTTCTTGGTCCTCCCCCCCTGCACTCAGTGGTTTGATGCTGACACTGTCAGATTCTAAAGACTCTTCAAGTGGCGGTCTCTCTTAATTACATCAACTATTGCTGATAATTATTTAGAATAAAGGAATCTTTAAGAATCTGACACTTCCAGGAGTGTCAGGTTCTTGGTTCCCCCCCCCCCCTGCACTCAGTGGTTTGATCCCCTGGCCCTTATTTCCAATAGTGACATAGGGGCCAGCGGGAGAAGCCACAGAACACAGCAGGGGACCAGGATGCTGACACTAAAGATTCTTCAAGTGGCGGTCTCTCTTCATTACAGCAAAAGGTCGGCAGAGCAGGTAGGAGAATATTCACTATCAGGGGTGGACTGACAACTCATGGGGCCCCCGGGCAATAGGGGATCATGGGGCCCCTGTGTCCTCATCCACACTCAAACCACACCCAAAAAAGCCTATGAAAGGTACCAGGGGCATCTCACGGGGCCCCCTACTAACCCTGGCCCCTCGGGCAGTGCTCGAGTTCCTGAGTGGTCAGTCCGTCCCTGTTCACTATTTTCTTTGCAGGATGAACTTTATTTGCCATATTTATTTTAGTGACAATCTGCTTTTATCATCTGAATTATGATTGGCTGGTTCTTTCTTTTTCCATCAGTCACCCAGGTTAGATTACTAATTAGAGTAAATTAATATGGATTCCACTGGATATTTGCGAGAACCGTTTATCCGCGCCTGTAATTGGCACTATAGATTTCTCTTTATTTCAAGCCGCGTTCAAATTAAATTTTCTTGGATTAATTCCCCACATCCAATGTGATGTGACCAGATGGTCCTGCTCACAGCGCTCTTTTGTCAAAGGGCCGATTTCACTGAGAGACAGAAGACGCCAAGAGTTTGCTCATGTTAAAGGTACAGCAAAACTTTCAGGAGCTCTTTTATGCGTTCGTTCAGTTGTGTACGCAGTTGGCGATTTATCCCTTTGCTTAATTGTCAGAGCTTTGTCCTCGGGGTATATTAGGCTCGCCTGTCGGTAAGTCGCTCTGGTCTATTTCATTAGACAGTAGCGATGAGCCATTCTGCCTCGGATTTACAGAACCTGCAAAAACGATCAGGGATTCGCCGCAAACCCAAACCTCATCCCTGTTAGACAGCATTCAACGTAGCAAAGTATACTACAACAACCAATCAATAGTCATCTTTTATTGTTGTGAATACCCTGTACTAACAATTAAAAAAAAATGCTAAGATCTGACCAAACAAACTTTGCCTTGATACAAGAGTGTATTGTTTCTTATTTTTCTTTCAGATCTGTGCAGTAATCTAGCATTAAATAAGGTCTGCGCTTTGCCTCTCTGCAGGAGCTTCCTGTAATAAAGACCACTCACTGCTGCTCTCTCTCCTTGTGCAGAGTGACTGGTCTTGTCTCCGCCCCCTCCTGTAGTTTTCTGCAGGCAGCCTGTAGCGGGTTGAGCCTGCTGGGTCCCTCCCACTACTCACTGCTGCTCTCTCTCCTTGTGCAGGATGACTGGTCTTGTCTCCGCCCCCTCCTGTAGTTTTCTGCAGGCAGCCTGTAGTGGGTGGGGCCTGATGGGTCCCTTCCACTACTCACTGCTGCTCTCTCTCCTTGTGCAGGATGACTGGTCTTGTCTCTGCCCCCTCCTGTAGTTTTCTGCAGGCAGCCTGTAGCGGGTGGGACCTGATGGGTCCCTCCCACTACTCACTAGTGCTCTCTCTCCTTGTGCAGGGTGATTGGTTATGTCTCCGCCTCCTCCTGTAGTTTTCTGCAGGCAGCCTGTAGTGGGTGAAGCCTGCTGGGTCCCTCCCACTACTCACTGCTGATCTCTCTCCTTGTGCAGGGTGACTGGTTTTGTCTCCGCCCCTCCTGTAGTTTTCTGCAGGCAGTCTGTAATGGGTGGAGCCTGCTGGGTCCCTCCCACTACTCAATGCTAATCTCTATCCTTGTGAAGGATGACTGGTTTTGTCTCTGCCCCTCCTGTAGTTTTCCTCAGGCAGCATGAAGTGGGTGGAGCCTGCTGGGCCCCACCCACCTGTCACTGCTGCTCTCTCTCCTTGTGCAGTTTGACTGGTCTTGACTCCGCCCCCTCCTGTAGTTTTCTGCAGGCAGCCTGTAGTGGGGGAAGCCTACTGGGCCCCTCCCACAGCTCTTCTCTCTCTGCACAGGCTATGTACAGCACAATGATGATGTCACTGCTACTTTTACAAGGTAATATTTGGGTATGCTGCACACAAAGTGGGCTTTACATCTTTTTTGGCTGTTGAGGAATGTACTTAAAGTGTTACTAAACCCACAACAGTAAAATCAGTCTGTATATGCAATAAAGCATGCTTGTTATACTCACTGTGAATCTAAGGGGTTAATCATCCAAATTGTGTAAAAAGACTGTTTGATCCTGTCTCCTCTGATCCTCTCTTTCTTTCACTGTCCCCAATCCATTTGCTGATAGAACAGAGTCTTGGGGGCAAGATGCAGATGCTCAGTTTGGTGTGTATTGCTAGAGAGGTTTTTTTTTTCTTGGGAGAATGCATGTGATCAGCACAGGGCCAAACAGCACTGTCCAGACAGAGGGTCAGGGGTCCTGCAGCCTCATAGGACAATCAAGGGAGAATGAAAACTCCTCTTACAAGCTTTAACCAGTGCTCTACTGGACACTGATAGAAGTCACAAGAATGCTATATATACTGCTGATGAGAAAAGGTATTTAGCAGTTTATATTTACAAAAATAATTGCATTTCCATGTTCTGTGTACTGTGGGAGACCAGATATAGGGAATGCAGGGTCCGGGGAGACCAGATATAGTGAATGCAGGGTCCAGGGAGACCAGATATACAGTGAAGGAAATAAGTATTTGATCCCCTGCCGATTTTGAATGTTTTCCCACTCACAAAGAAATGATCGGTCTAAAAATTGAATGGTAGGTGTATTGTAACACTGAGAGACAGAATATCAACAAAACTTCAAAAGAAATGCATGTCTAACAAATGATGCACTGATTTGCATGTTCATGAGGGAAATAAATATTTGATCCCCTGTCATTCAGCAGGATTTCTGGCTACCGGGTGTCTTTCCTACAGGTAACAAGCTGAGATTAGAAGCAGTCTCTTAAAGGGAGTGCTGCTAATCTCATTTTGTTATCTGTATAAAAGACACTTGTCCATAGGAGCAATCAAACAATCAGATTCCAAACTCTCTACCATGGCAAAGACCAAAGAGCTGTCCAAGGATGTCAGGGACAAGATTGTAGACCTACACAAGGCTGGACTGGGCTACCAAACTATCGCCAAGCAGCTTGGTGAGAAGGTGACAACAGTTGGTGCAATCATTTGCAAATGGAAGAAACACAAAACAACTGTCAGTCTCCCTAGGTCTGGTGCACCATGCAAGATCTCACCTCGTGGAGTGTCAGTGATCATGAGAACAGTGAGGAATCATCCCAGAACTACACGTGAGGATCTTGTCAATGATCTCCAGGCAGCTGGGACCACCAAGAAAACAATTGGTAACACACTACGCCGACAAGGATTGAAATCCTGCAGTGCCCGCAAGGTCCCTCTGTTCAAGAAAGCACATGTCCAGGCCCGTCTGAAGTCTGAAACTGAACATCTGAGTGATGCAGAGGAGGACTGGTTGAAAGTGTTGTGGTCAGATGAGACCAAAATCAAGCTTTTAGGCATCAACACACCGTGTTTGGAGGAGGAGGAATGCTACCTATGACCCCAAGAACACCTTCCCAACTGTCAAACATGGTGGTGGAAACATTCTGGTTTGGGGGTGTTTTTCTGCTAAGGGGACAACTGCACCGCATCAAAGGGACGATGGACGGGGCAATGTACCACCAAATCTTGGGTGAGAACCTTCTTCCCTCAGCCAGGGCATTGAAAATGGGTCGTGGATGGGTGTTCCAGCATGACAATGACCCAAAACACACGGCAAAGACAACAAAGGAGTGTCTCAATAAGCCCATTAAGGTCCTGGAATGGCCTAGCTAGTCTCCAGACCTTAATCCAATTGAAAATCTGTGGAGGGAGCTGAAAGTTCGAGTTGCCAAACATCAGCCACCAAACCTTAATGACTTGAAAAGGATCTGCCAAGAGGAGTGGGCCAAAATCCCTCCTGAGATGTGTGCATAACCTGGTGGCCAATTACAGGAAACACCTGACCTCTGTGATTGCCAACAAGGGATTTGCCACCAAGTACTAAGTCATGTTTTTCCCTCATGAACATGCAAATCAGTGCATAATTTGTTAGACATGCATTTCTTTTTATTTTTTTTTTTGTTATTCTGTCTCTCAGTGTTACAATACACCGAACATTTGATTTTTAGACTGATAATTTCTTTGTGAGTGGGCAAACATTCAAAATCAGCCGGGGATCAAATACCTATTTCTTTCACTGTAATGAATGCAGAATCCTGGGAGACCAAATATAGTAAATGCAAAGTCTGGGGAGACCAGCTATAGTGAATGCAGGGTCCTGGGAGAGTGGATATAGTGAATGCAGGGTCCTGGGAGATCAGATATAGTGAATGCAGGGTCCGGGGAGACCGGATATAGTAAATGCAGAGTCCGGGGAGACCAGATATAGTGAATGCAGGGTCCGGGAGACCAGATATAGTGAATGCAGGGTCCGGCGAGACCAGATATAGTGAATGCAGAGTCCGGGGAGACTAGATATAGTGAATGCAGATTCCGGGGAGACCAGATATAGTGAATGCAGGGTCCGGGGAGACCAGATATAGTGAATGCAGGGTCCGGGGAGACCAGATATAGTGAATGCAGGGTCCGGGGAGACCGGATATAGTGAATGCAGGGTCCGGGGAGACCAGACATAGTGAATGCAGGGTCCTGGGAGACCGGATATAGTGAATGCAGGGTCCGGGGAGACCAGATATAGTGAATGCAGGGTCCGGGGAGACCAGATATAGTGAATGCAGGGTCCGGGGAGAGCAGATATAGTGAATGCAGGGTCCGGGGAGACCTGATATAGTGAATGCAGGGTCCGGGGAGACCAGATATAGTGAATGCAGGGTCCGGGGAGACCAGATATAGTGAATGCAGGGTCCAGGGTTTAATAACACTATAAAATAGAAGTTCAGTCAAAACCTAACTAAGTTTAAACCTCCCACCCCCATTCTAAGCCTATCCTATCTACCCTGTGGAAGGAGAGATGCTTATACATCCTTATTCTGAAGTCGCTCTGGTTCGGTCACATGATCTCTCCAGCGCCAGGTTTAGTGTAGAGGAGAGATTGCCAACAACGGCTGCAGGACCCGGGCAGTGAGGTCACCCATAGGCTTACTATGGGGCATCCGTTGTCATCTGTCCCTCCTCTAAAATGAAGCTGCCGCTAAGAGCCGATCATGTGACCGGACCGGAGCGACTTCAGAGTAGGTAAGTATAGGCATCTCTCCTTCTACAGGGTAGATAGGATAGGCTTAGCATGGTGGTTGGAGCAGATTTAAGCTTAGTTAGGCTTTGCTTTGCCTTCCACTTTAAATGAAAGTCTTTGTGCTTTGAGATCAAGTTAAAATGTGATTGATTGCTATGAGCTGGGGCACTGCCTCCTTACAGCTCCTTGCTCCGTACTATTTTGCATAACTGTTTGATTCTGTACCAAAAGGGTTAAATCCAGCTTTAGAAAGCACGGTTATGTGATCATTGCAGATTCGCAGTTTACACCTTCTGACATGCTGCTGGCAGGTGATAATGTACACATATAAGTAAATATGCATAAATGACATTTATTTAGCTGAGGGTGTGTGATGGTAATTACAGCTGATGATGAAAGTAACTGGTTACAGATGGTGACAACAGAAGTAACGCTTTAAGCATCAATCCCTTCCATTTGGAGAGCCCTGTGATTCTATTCCAGAATATGTATTCTTAAAGTGGCTGTAAATCTCTGACATGAAATATGGACAAAGCATATCCCTCTATAGGGTGTACTTGTCTCAGTCCAGAGCACTAAGTGTCATTTCTGTCTGCTGCTTCATTCCTCTGCTATCTGTATGAGTCATTTCTGACAGGTTTTCTTGACACTAAGACTAAAATGGTGACAGGGGAGGGACCTCCAGATTGACAACCTCAGCTCTGTTTATGAGTTGTGTGGAGGGGGGTGTGTCTCTTCTCCCCAATCAGCTCTCAGAGCTCTCTTCACTGAGCTCTGCAGTGTGTAATTTAAGCTCTCCACCCCTTTTTTTCTGAACTTTCAAACAAGCAGTATAAATTCAGCACTTTAAACGGATGTAGAGAAGAGAAGACAAGGTTTCTCAACCAGGGTTCCTCCAGAGGTTGCTAGGGGTTCCTTGAACAATGAGCAATTTCTACCTCTCAGATAAGTTCCCATTGGTACCATTGATCTTTTTAGCTATCTGTAAGGGGCTAATTCTTCCCATTGTTCACACGTGTAAGGACCGTTCTTCTCATTGACCACCACACTAATGTATCATGAGTTGTAGATATAGTAATATCTAGCAGGGGTTCCCTGAGACCGGAAAGCTACTTCAAGGGTTCCTTTATGTTGAAAAGGTTGGGAAAGGCTGTTTTAGATAGACAGGTACAGCTTTTGTAGGAGGATTTGTTTCATCTCTGTGTATCACCTGAGGCCAGTCACTTTACTGGGCATATGTAAGGATTTACAACCTCTTTAACTCAGAAAAGTCCCTTCTATTGCTCTTGGCCTCTTCCAAATCTTAAAAAAAAAACTATTTTTTTTTTTTTGCAGTTATCCATTCTCCACGGTCTTTTTGTATGCAGGAACATAGCCACCCTCTCTTGCTCACTTCTAAATGGACTATGGGATGTGTAGTATACATAGAACAGTGTACATGACCGCAGCTAACATGCACTGCTCATTCCAAATGGAAGTGAAGGGGAAAAAGAGAGGTTCAGGAGCTTACAGAGGACATTAGAGGGAGGCAGAAAAATACAATAAGATACAATTTCATGAAATATAAATTACAGGACCATTAGGCAGTGGATATGTATGGATTATTTTTGGAGATTGATACTTGATTTAATAACACTCTTTCAAATAACACTCTGGGGCCTATTGATAAATGTGCATCTTCTTACTTTGCAGTACTGCGAACACAGAGTAGGTCTTTGTGCTTTAATCTCCACTGTATTTATAAACATGATTGTGAGACATGATTGTGCTGAATTACGATGACCTATGGTGTGTGACCTCTTCAAGGCCTAAAGCAACTTCACTTGGCCACCTAAGCCAAGCCTATTCTGCTTCATGCGTGTTTAGAAGCACTGACATTGACTTCTATGTGAAGGAAGTGTACAGGCTTTATCTATAAAAACATTTGTTGACCTGACCTTCACAGTTGCAATATGGCCAAAAGTATGTTGACACCTCTCAAACTATAGAGTTCAGGGGGTTCCATTGAAGGGTTCTGTTAATGCTACAGAATACAAAGACATTTAAATAATTGTGCTCTTCCAACCTTGTGGTAACAGTTTAGTGAAGGTCCTTTTCTGTTCCACAATGACTGTGCCCCTGAGTACAAAGCCAGCATAAAGACATGGTTTGATGAGTTTGAGGTTAAGGAACTCAAGAGTCCTGCAGAGAGCCCTGACCTCAACCCTACTGAACATCTCTAGGATACGTTGGAAAAGGGTCTTCACTAAACTGAAGAGACAAGTTTGGAAAGACACATTTGTCTAAAATGTCTTTGGATGCTGTAGTATTATTAGTACCCCCTCACAGGTAACTACTGTATACTGTTCGCCATATAGTGTACGTGGACACCCTTCCAAATTATTGAGTTCCGGTGCACAAAGCCGGCTCTATAAAGACATGGTTTGATGAGTTTGGTTTGAAGGAACTTGAGTGGCCTGAACAGAGCCCTGACCCCAACCCTACTGAACACCTCTGGAAAAGGGTCTTCACAAAACTGTTGAGACAAGTTTGGAGGACACATTTGTCTAAAATGTCTTTGGATGCTGTAGTATTATTAGTACCCCCTCACAGGTAACTACTGTATACTGTTCGCCATATAGTGTATGTGGACACCCTTCCAAATTATTGAGTTCCGGTGCACAAAGCCAGCTCTATAAAGACATGGTTTGATGAATTTGGTTTGAAGGAACTTGAGTGACCTTAACAGAGCCCTGACCCCAACCCTACTGAACACCTCTGGAAAAGAGTTTTCACAAAACTGTTGAGACAAGTTTGGAAGGACACAATTGTCTAAAATGTCTTTGTATGCTGTAGTATTATTAGTACCCCCTTCACTGTAAACTCACATGCTGTTAGTAATGTAGTGTATACGGACACCCTTCCAAATTATTGAGTTCCGGTGCACAAAGCCAGCTCTATAAAGACATGGTTTGATGAGTTTGGTTTGAAGGAAGTTGACTGACCTACACAGAGCCCCAACCTCAACCCTACTGAATACAATTGAGATGAATTGGAACTCTGTTTGGAAGCCAGGCCTCCAGTCCACCACCATCAATACCTGACCTCACAAATGCTCTTTTGGCTAAATGGGCACAAAATCCCCTAGACACATCATTGGTGTCAGTGGATGAAATGGTACCACAAGAGCCAGATAAAGGCAAACAAAGGGCCACATCCAGCCCACAGGAAGCAGTTTAGAGCTTGCTGCCCTAGACCAAAAAGAGCAATTAACCCTTGCAGTGCAGATGCAGCCTCACTGCAAGAGCTAATCTTTTACTTGCCTGGAGTAGGGCTTTATTTCAGATCTCCAAGCGGCAATTCAAGCTAGTTTGTTTCTCATTTCAAACCTATACTAAAAATGAGAGAATATAAAGCAGTTTTAATATAATTGGTTGGTAAGGGACCACACACAGCTCTTCAAAAACTAGCAGAATAAACCTCAATTGAAGGTCTTAGTCAAGAAGAAGCGTATTATTCTAACCTTATTTAGAACTATAAACAGTAAAACTGAACTTTAGTGATGCCGGTTATAATTGCTCAGGAGACTCAGTCTAAAATTGGAATCTCATTAAAGCTTCATAGTCATTCAAAAGGCTCACTGGAAGGGTGCAAACTGTGTTCAGATATTCCCGTTTGCTAGTTGCTGCTTTATAATGTACAGCAGAATAATAGACTGGCCTGTGAACACAATTATTAAACTCTTGAAATCAACATTTCACCGGAGTGTGAAACAACACTTTCGGCATGCTGGGTATGGAAGAACTCCCTTAAAGAGCCCCTCCATTTAGAACTAATGTCTCAGATATGGATAGGGGCTCATCCATCTGCTAAATTCATATATCTTTGAGGAACATCAGCTTCTACGTGATCCAACAGAGGCAGTCTACCCTTACATGTACTCTCTAAACGACTAGCTTCAGGTGATATACAGAGTTCAAACAAATGCTCCTGCATAAGTTGTAACTGTTTATCTGCAGTATTCTCTTCTCTACAGCTTTCTAAACCACACACATCAAAGACTTTTTCTCAGTTCCAGCAGGCAGGGGAAGGGAATCTGACACATAGAGCAGGGAGTGTAGAATCTGAGACCTGAGTGAAGAGAAAGAATACACCTCCCCTGGAGGGAAAGAACACATCTTCCCCTGCATAGTCTCATAGGGAAACATGCACATCTGAGGCTGTATACCTAGTGAGTGTTGTTACTCTTGGACATGATTGTACTGGCAGAGTCATTGGGTGAAAATTCAGGAAATAAAACCACAAAGTATAACTAAAGGCAAAACCTGTTTTTTGGATAGAGTGAAGCTGGATTAGAACCCCTTTCAGTTTTATTTTGCTGCCTGCGCCTTTGTTAGGGAGATTCACCTATTTGTCTTCTTTACTGTTAACAGTGAAAATCCAAATTTTGGGTTGTCACCAGAACAGGAATAGAGGGGTAATCTTCAACCGGAGACAGTAGTTCTGGTGACAACCAGGGATCCCCTAACTTTGTAGGAATTTTCTCTCACTTCCTGTTTTGGCCATGGATACCACTAATACCACTTTAATGGAAGGGGGTGGGAAAATGCAGCTCTGTCTTGTGTTTTTACCTCCCCAACTGTTAATGTAAACACTGCCTTATACTCTCCAGTCCCTGATCCATTAGGATGACGGTTGTGAAGTTTGTTGGCTTCATCCAGTTGCTTTTCAATCTGTTATCCAGGGCCGCACCCTCCCATTCAAAGCGATATCTCACTAGATCAGAGACAGGTGAGGTTGGTGGGGGGGCCGCTGTAAATAGGGTTGCCACCTCATCCCTTTAAACCCGAACACATAATAATTACACAGGTTCTGTGGCTGATTACGGTGGTAATTAAACTCACTTGGTGCCTTATTTGCATTACATTAGCCCCCCAACCTGTGTAATTATTATGTGTTCGGGTTTAAAGGGATGAGGTGGCAACCCTAGTTGTAAGAGTAATTCCACCAAAAAATGAAACTACAGTTTAACCTTCCTGGCGGTAATCCCGAGTGTGGCTCACGGTCAGGGGCGGACTGACAACTCATGGGGCCCCCGGGCAATAGGAGATCATGGGGCCCCTGTGTCCTTGCCTAAACTCAAAAAAGCCTATGAAAAAGGTACCAGGGGCATCTCATGGGGCCCCCTACTGACCCCGGGCCCTCAGGCAGTGCCCGAGTTTCCAAATGGTCAGCTCGCCCCTGCTCAGGGTTCATTTACAGTACCAAAAGCGGTAACCCCCGAGCCACACTCGGGATTACACTGTAGTGCTTCTCCTGCGATCCCCCAATCCTTACCTTGCCCTGTGATCCCCCGATCCTTACCTTGCCCTGTGATCCCCCGATCCTTACCTTGCCCTGTGATCCCCCAATCCTTACCTTGCCCCGTGATCCCCCGATCCTTACCTTGCCCTGCAATCCCCTGATCCTTACCTTGCCCCGTGATCCCTCGATCCTTACCTTGCCCTGCAATCCCCCGATCCTTACCTTGTCCTGCAATCCCCCGATCCTTACCTTGTCCTGCGATCCTGCAATGTCCTTCCGCTGTGTCCCCGGCTATGTCCCCCGGCCAATGCCAGCATCCGTCTTCCAGGTTCCATTCCCTGCAAGCGTCAAGACGCAGGGGGGCGAAACTGGAGGGAGATTAAAAAAACACAAAATATGACATACACACAGTACATTGTAATCTGTTAGTATTCCATTCCTCTATCAAACCATTTCACCTAAATTTTGTCCCTAGTGCTTTGTCCTGCGCCCTGCCTGCACTTTTACCTTTCTTTCTGCCTGGGAACTTGAGAAAGTCCATGGCGTCCAAAAAGCATCTCTTTAGGTCAAAAGCGGTTTTAGACCGGCTAGAGAACAGCGATAGTAAATCAGAACCACTTGCAGAATTGAGTGATAATGATTCGTGGGGGAAATTCATCATCAGACACTGAAAACGATTCTGCGACTTTGCTCAGTGATGTGCGAACTTGGCGCTATATTTCAAATTTCAGTGTTTTTGGTTTGATTATAATTTATATTATTGAATTACATTTATTATTATTAGATTATTATAATTCTTTATTATATTATCATTTATGATTTAGTGTTTCAAACTTCATCATACCTGGGATGTCTACTAGACTCTTGTTTGGACAGATTTAAGTGAGTTAATCCTAAGAATTACAGGCCTACAATATAAAACAACAAATTTCCATGAAAACAATGTACCGCTTTGACATTCAAAAATATTGATGTTAGACCACCAGGGAGGTTAACCTCTTGTTTGCATACCCTCCTCTCCTGTGCCTGGATCCTTTGTAGCAAGGGCCAAACTTTCCACCTTCAAAAGATACCAGGTCCAGGGCCTACTGCAGGGGTCTCCAAACTATGGCCCTCCAGCTGTTGAAGTACTACAAATCCCAACATGCATCTGCCTCCGGGAGTCTCGCCTGTGGCTGTCAGAGTCTTGCAAGGCCTCACGGGACTTGCAGTTTCTCAACACCTGGAGGGCCATAGTTTGAAGACCCTTGGCCTACTGTATCCTGGCCAGGCAGCTTCTATTGAGCTGCTGTCCTTGGAAGGATGTTTTCTCTATGCTCAGGTTTCCCACCATTTCCACCATTTCACATTAATGGGTGGTGTTTATGAACTACAAGAGCACGTCCGCCATGAGTTATTCAGGTCACATCATCCCCCCCCCAGCCATATAATGGCATTTTAGAGGCAGTCCCTTCCAACTGTCTGCACGTTCTTAATGTCTTAAAAGGCACTTTGAGCCATTTCCTCCGTAGCTCATAGATCAGCAGAACTGTTGGATGACAATGACCTTGAAGATCAGACACGGAGGGACATGCTGATAGCTTGGCAGGTAGTTGTCTGTGATTTACACCTCACTATAAAGCAGATTACATTTTTATGTCATTTTATTTTTTATGATAAGCAAACAAAAGATATATAAAACAATATCGATTCCCCTTAATCACATTGAGATGTCCTCCTAGGTAATGTCTTTTAATGATTGGTAACCTGGTATTTTGGGAACACCTAATTTTGAGTACCTGCAGTTCCTGTGCAGATGCAGTGTGCACAGTCTCGGGTTCTATTTGATGTGGATAGGGCCATGGATAAGGGTGTACCACCAGTACCACCAGGGGCCCAGGCAGCTGGGTGAACCGGATGTGAGTAGGAAGGTTGATTAGAATGGCAGGGGGGCAATCACCGGAACCGATCCCCTGTATGGACCTCTCTGCAGCAGCTTAAAGCTGGCTTCTTCTCCTCTCCCTTCTGCTTGCTTTCAGCTGTTGCAGAGAGAGCCATACAGGGGATCAGGTCCTGTAATTGCCCCCCGCTGTACCTATCACCCTATTTCTGCACCATTTGTTTCCGCCTGATGCCCAGGTCCTCCTGTGTGCCCCCACCCCCGCAGTGCTGCCGGCTTCCCTCCCTTCCCTCCCACTGGCAGCTGCAAGCAACCAATAGAAAATATGTCACAATTTCCAGCCCCTTTCTTTCCTGACTGAACACAATGAGTGATCGTTACTGATCACTAACTGTGTTCGATTATAACTAAAGCATTGTAAACTTTTTTTTTTTGGTTCGGCACTGTCAATTTGGCTGTATGGGGCCCCGTGGTTTCTATTAGCAGCCCTGGATGTGAACACCCAACACCCAATATGTTAGTTTTGGATCCTTACCCTTTCAAACAAATGTTTGTACGCAGGGCCTTTTTTAAGTAGGAACTCTGTGGTATGCAGTTCCAGAACCTCTAGAATTAATGTATGTGCTGGCAAGGCGTACTAAGGTGTGCTCTATGGGCTATTAATGTTGGCTTGTGGGGGATCTATTGTCACTGGGGGGTGTAGTGTTGCTTAAGGGGGGAGTCTATTTTGCTGAGGGGTCCATTATTGCTTGTGGGGGGATCATATATAGCTTTGGGGGATCTACTGTTGAGAATGGGGGTTTATTGTTGCTGGAGGGTCTATTGATGCTGGCTGCCTGGGAGATCTATTATTACTGGTAGGGGGTCTATTGTTTATTGCGAGAAAATATTGTTGGTGGGGGTGCCTATTGTTACTAGGGAGGATCTATTGTTGCTTGGGGAGTAGTGTCGCTGTGGGGATCTACTGTTGTGGGGGAAGAGGTCTATTTTGCTGTTGGGGAATCTATTGTTGCTGGGGGAGTCTTATGTTGCTAAAGAGATCTATTGTTGAGGATGTGGGTTTATTGTTGCTGGTTGCTGGAGGGTCTATTGTTGCTGGCAGGGGATTTATTGATGCTGGGAAGGGATATTTTGTTCCTAGGACGTCTTTTGTTTCTTTTGAGAAAATATTGTTGGTTATAAACCCATACATAGACCCAGTGAAGTGATTTCCCCCAGGTGATACACAGCAATTCCTCCTACATATGTTGTACCTATTTATCTTTAGCCCTCTCTCCTCTACAGCCATTATAAGTCCAGAATTTACAATGCTTGCCTGAGCTTTCATAAAGCAGGAGGTGGGGAGCTGAAGTTACACTCTGCAGAGCTAAGTGAGAGCTGATTTGAGGGAAGGGACCCCTCCTTTCTTCACACAGCACATAGGAACAGAGCTGAGGCTGTCAATCATAGGCTGTGTGTTGGAGGTTACCTTTTGGTATCAGGATAACATTTCAGAAGTGACTCATGTTGATAGCAGAGGAATGAGACCGCAGACAGAAATTACACTTAGTGCTCTGGATTGAGACAAGTACACACTATAGAGGAATATACTTTGTTCATATTCCACTTTAAATTAAGCAGAACTTAGCATGGTTCACTAAACTGGATGCATAACATCACAGCAAAACGTAAAAGAAAATGTCAACCATTGAAAAAGAAAAACAACTGGTACACATCTATAACTTAAAGCCCAAATGTAAAATAATTAGCTCAGCAGTCAAAAAACTAAAAAAAAGTGTTTTTCTGTGGAATACTCTGCTCCACTCTAATGCTGTTACCTGCAGACTCACGATCCAACATTGGACCCTTTGTGGATAAAATAAAGGCCAGTATCATCCAACCTGCTTCCTGTGAGCCTAGCTATTGGCTGACATGTGTACTCTCCTTGTTGGTGTGCCATCGCAGAGGATTACATAAATGTATACTCAGTCATAAATAGAAATCAGTATCCTAACTTGCATAATAATGGCCTTATAAAAGAAGAGGTCCCTTTAACTAGAGATTGCAACTTGTATCCTGTGATGTTCAAAGTTATTGATTTGGTGGTGTCTGTTGTCTTCTGCTAGCAATGGTGGGGCCCATAAACAGTAGTGAATACTGGTAATTCAGTGAAGTTAAACAGATAGACTGTGGTAAATGCACAAAGCAAAGATCTCCTGATAGCGAAATGTAAAGGTGTCTGCATGCAGTGTCTCTAGAGCAGCAATGGGCAAACTACGACCCGCGGGCCATATACGGCGCGGTGGACCTTTTAATCCGGCCTGCAGCCAGGGCAGGCAAACATTGGCTGTCAGGATGTGTGTAGGCGGGGCAGCGTGACGAACGTGAGGGGAGCTAGGCTCCTCTCACAGTCCGCCCTGAAGACCGGAACGGCGCGGGAACACGGCGAGAGGAACGCGCGGAGCAAAGGTAAGTGAATTGACACGGGGGACTTGGCTTACTACTTGGGGGGGAATAGTACTGTGGGGGATGAAATACTATATGAGGGATGAATTAATATGGGGGATGAATTAATATGGGGAATGAATTACTATATGGGGGATGAATTACTATGGGGGATGAATTACTATATGGGGGATTAATTACTATGGGGGATGAATTACTATGGGGGATGAATTACTATAGGGGGGATGAATTACTATGGGGGATGAATTACTATATGGGGGATTAATTACTATGGGGGATGAATTACTATATGGGGGATGAATTACTATGGGGGATGAATTACTATATGGGGGATGAATTACTATGGGGGATGAATTACTATATGGGGGATGAATTACTATATGGTGATGGCAGAAATAATTTTGGCATCGACCCGCTCACCATCCCTATGGATAGCATGGTTTCCTAGGAATGAGAGCTCTTGCCCAGGTTCCTGCCTGTTTGCAGGGAAGTGCAGAGTTGCCACCTGACAGCCTATCAGAACAGTGAGCATTGATGTCTGTGTGAAGACCTTATGCAGAGAAGCTGATGCAATTCCGGTGTGGCGATCGATGTCATCGCTGTGCTGAACTTTTTTGCAGAGTCCCGCAGTAGGCCAGTAATCTGTCTCTGGAGGAGAATGGCAGTCCCCCTGTGTTCAGCTCTGAATCCCACACGAAGAGATTTTAATGGCACCTCAAACACGATGCGGTTTTGCTGCATTTATCGCAGGACAGGATCGTGCAGTAATCATTGCAAAATGCATCTTGTGAAGCTTGTCAGCCAAAAAAAGAGCAGGGTAACAGGCTTCACGCAGTGCATTTTGCCACGATTGCCATGCAAATCCGTCGCAGGACAATCGCAGAAAAACTGCACCATGTTTGAGGCGCCATTAAAAATGAATGGCACCCAAACACGTGCGGCACATTTTCCCATGATTGTAGTATGATTTGGAATCATGGGTAGAATCTCAGCCATTCCGCCTGCAATCCCAAAATGCAAGATGCGAACGGAGCCTAAGGGTTATGTGTTAAGCTAGGTTCACATCTGTGCGGGTGGTGCCGCTGCGGATCCGCACGAAAATCTGTGCAGCTGCACCACCCGCACAGAGGAATGTGGACCCACGGGCAGGTGGCATTAGTTTTAATGGCACGCTGCCCGCACTGGAAAACACAATCGTACTGAGAACCGAGGTTCCCGTGCGGGCTGTACATTCAGAAGTGCAGGGACTCCTTCTCTGCATGTCACAGGCACGGGAGTCCATTCAAATGAATGGGCTCTCATGCCCGCGCAAAATGCGGCCTGCACGGCCACATAGGTGTGAACCGGGGGTTAAGGTCTGTCTTAAGAATTGGATTCTTGAATAGCATTGGCCTCATGCACACCCCAACACTTCTAAACTCCTTTCTCCTGGTAGGAGAAAGCAGCTTTAAAAACGCATCTAAAGATGTGTTTTTTCAAACACATTTCGACACATTCAGTCACATCAAGCATTTTCACATTCATTCATTTCATTGGCTATACTATTAATTTATCGTGCCATTGAAATAAATGAATGCTCATGCGCTTAAAGCGGAGCTCCACCCCAAAGGGGAAGTTCCGCTTTAAAGACTAGACCCCTGCTCCCCATTAAGGACTGGCACCTTCGGGGAGCTGGTACCTGAAATTGACAGGTACCCGCTCCCACTTCCGGTCCGATCGCCTAGGCGATCGTAAGTTGTCCTCCCTCCCTCCCTGTAGTCTTTTGGGACACGTGACAGGTCCCAGAAGACTACGGGACCATTCATGAAGCGCAGCACTACTCACGCATGCGCAGTGGATACCCGGCTGTGAAGCCGCAAGCTGTCACAGCCGGATGCCCTCACTGAAGATGCCGGCCTCCTAAAAACACCAGACGGCTGGTGAAACGGGCTGCGGGGGGGACACCCCAGGACCGAGGGACAGGTAATGTTTTTTAAAAGTCAGCAGCTACAGTTTTGTAATTGCTGACTTCACAGTGCGACTGGAACTCCGCCTTAAGCACGATTAGGTGTTTAGGTAATTTTTTTGTGGCAAAACGCTCCTCTCCTTAACATGCTGGCCCTGAGTTCTTCTTTCACATGTAAACCCCTATGTGTGCATGGGCACATAGTCTAACACAGAGGGCCATTTAGAGGCAGAAAAAAAATGTCAAATGCCTTTTGACACCTAGTGTGCATTAGGTCTGAAAGTGTTACTAAACCCACAACAGTACAATCAGTCTGTATATGCAGTAAAGCATGCTTGTTATACTCACTGTGGAACGTAAGGGGTTAATCCTCTGCATTGTGTAAAAATGCTGTTTGATCCTGTCTTCTCTGATCCTCCCCTTTTTCCAGTGCCCCCCTCTTGTCTCCGGATAAGACGTATTGTGTGGAATCACTCTGCACATGCTCAGTTTGGTGTGTATTGCTAGAGAGGTATTTTTTTTCTTGGGAGAGTGCATGTGATCAGCACAGAGCCAATCAACACTATCCAGACAGAGGTCAGGTGTCCTGCATTCTCCTAGAGCAGAATGAAAATTCGTCCTACAAGCTTTAACCAGTGCTCTTCTGGACACTGATAGAAGTCACAAGTCTGCTCTAACTGCTGGGAAAGGGTATTTAGAAGTTTATATTTACTAAAATAATTGCATTTCCATGTTGTGTGTACTGTGGGAGACCAGATATAGTGAATGCAGGGTCCGGGGAGACCAGATATAGTGAATGCAGGGTCCGGGGAGACCAGATATAGTGAATGCAGGGTCCTGGGAGAGCGGATATAGTGAATACAGGGTCCGGGAAGAGTGGATATAGTGAATGCAGGGTCCGGGTAGAGCAGATACAATGGATGCAGGGTCCAGGGAGACCAAATATAGGGAATGCAGGGTCCTGGGAGACCAGATATAGTAAATGCAGGGTACGGGGAGACCGGATATAGGGAATGCAGGGTCCTGGGAGACCAGATATAGTGAACGCGGGGTCCGGGGAGAGCGGATATAGTGGATACAGGGTCCGGGGAGACCAGATATAGTGAATGCGGGGTCCGGGGAGAGCAGATATATTGGATGCAGGGTCCGGGGAGACCAGATATAGTGAATGCAGGGTCCGGGGAGACCGGATATAGTGAATGCAGGGTCCTAGGAGACCAGATATAGTGAATGCGGGGTCCGGGGAGAGCGGATATAGGGAATGCAGGGTCCGGGGAGACAGGATATAGTGAATGCAGGGTCCTGGGAGACCAGATATAGTGAATGCGGGGTCTGGGGAGAGCAGATATAGTGGATGCAGGGTCCTGGGAGACCAGATATAGAGAATGCTGGGTCCGGGGAGAGCGGATTTAGGGAATGCAGGGTCCTGGGAGACCAGATATAATGAATGCAGGGTCCGGGGGAGACCAGATATAGTGAATGCAGGGTCCGGGGAGACAGGATATAGTGAATGCAGGGTCCTGGGAGACCAGATATAGTGAATGCGGGGTCTGGGGAGAGCAGATGTAGTGGATGCAGGGTCCTGGGAGACCAGATATAGAGAATGCTGGGTCCGGGGAGAGCGGATTTAGGGAATGCAGGGTCCTGGGAGACCAGATATAGTGAATGCAGGGTCCTCAGAGACCAGATATAGTGAATGCAGGGTCCTCAGTGACCGGATATAGTGGATGCAGGGTCCAGGAAACCAGATATAGTGAATGCAGGGTCCGGGCTTTAGTAATACTTTATGCTTCAGGTTTGGGGGTCATGGTTTTTGGGGACTTTTTTTCCGTTTCAACTCTTTACACTTAATTGTACCAGCCTCAGACTCGTGGCGCTAAGGGTTCTTATACTAGAACAAATTTTTCTTGGTAGAATGTTAGTTAATCTGCCTATTGTCGGCCTTCCCAGCTTCAGAAACTCAGACAAAGTTGCTCCTCTAATTTATATTTAGTGACCTATGTTGGGGTTCTTCTTCCAGGTAAATGAAGTGGAGGTTTCCTTACTCTTCACACCGGTCAGCAGCCCCGGTCTCCTCCAACGGTTGTACCGCAATGCTTCTTCCTGGTGGATTTCTGTTGCTTCTCATTAACCGGATAACCTTAAAATCTCCGGCAATCTAATCTGAGATGTTTCTGCCGGACAGTCCAAATTGTTCATTATGGAGGATTTACTCCCCGCGTGGAGGTTTAAAAAGCAGGTCACAATTATCCTGCAGTATCTGGCCGCACGCTGCCCCCGAGAGCCAGTTGGTGCCTTTCCAGAATACATAATTGATGCATCGTATCTCTAGGCAAACAGAGACCTTGTACCATTTCCAACTGGCTGCGAGTCAAAGGCTCAGGTGAAAAAAAAAACTTCATTTATTTTAGTCCTGCAGAGTCTCCTTCTGTCCGCAAATGGCTGTTCGCTGACCGGCCGGAGCGATGGGGTGCTAGGACGCTGAACGTGCCACATACCAATCATCGGCTGAGCTGATGACTCTTGTATCCTTAGAATGACAGCGAGTGTATGAGAGCGCCAAATGAATTCCAACTGCGATGGCGGTGCCCAGACCGCGTCAGGCCTGGGTGATGACTTTCCATTTCTTAAGAGCGTCAATAAATAAAAAGAATTGGAAAACCAATAATAACGTTCAGGAAACACTGTAGCTGTGTTATAGGAAACTTGTCCTGAGAGCAATATTATGGTGGCCATACACACGTTGATAAATGATCCATTTCTTTTCTGATCGATCACTTCCAATAGGAATGTTCTCCAAGGAAATAATAAAAAATTGGATTTTTACAGCACCATAAAGGCAAGTCCAAAAATTGCTTAAAGTGACCATTTATTATGTATTTCCATTAAAATAAACTAAAAAAAAAAGTACACTCACCAGCCACATTATTAGATACACTTTGCTAGTGCCAAGAAAATCTCCCTCACACCATGACACCACCACCAGCAGCCTGAACCATTGATACAAGGCAGGATGGATCCACCACACCATTACACCACCACCACCATCCTGAACCATTGATACAAGGCAGGATGGATTCACCACACCATTACACCACCACCACCAGCCTCAACCATTGATACAAGGCAGGATGGATCCACCACACCATGACACCACCACCACCAGCCTGAACCATTGATACAAGGCAGGATGGACCCCCCACACCATGACACCACCACCACCAGCCTCAACCATTGATACAAGGCAGAATGGATCCACCACACCATTACACCACCACCAGCCTGAACCATTGATACAAGGCAGGATGGACCCCCCACACCATGACACCACCACCACCAGCCTGAACCATTGATACAAGGCAGGATGGATCCACCACACCATTACACCACCACCACCAGCCTGAACCATTGATACAAGGCAGGATGGATCCACCACACCATTACACCACCACCACCAGCCTCAACCATTGATACAAGGCAGAATGGATCCACCACACCATTACACCACCACCACCAGCCTCAACCATTGATACAAGGCAGGATGGATCCTCCACACCATGACACCACCACCACCAGCCTGAACCATTGATACAAGGCAGGATGGATCCATTCTTTTATATTATTTACACCAAATTCTGACCCTACTATCTGAATGTCGCAGCAACCAGTCTGCCCATTCTCCTCTGACCTCTGACATCAACAAGGCATTTTCATCCACACAACTGCAGCTCACTGAATATTTTCTCTTTTTTGGACCATTCTCCGTATACCCTAGAGATGGTTGTGCGTGAAAATCCCAGTAGATCAGCAGTTTTTCAAATACTCACACCAGCCCGTCAGGCACCAACAACCATGCCACGTTCAAAGTCACTTAAATCTCCTTTCTTCTCCATTCTGATGCTCGGTTTGAACTTCAGCAAGTCGTCTTCACCACGTCTAGATGCCTAAATGCATTGAGTTGGCCATGTGATTAGCTGATTAGCAATTTGTGTTACCAAGCAATTGAAACAGTGTACCTAATAAAGTGGCCGGTGAGTGTATATTAAAATGCTCATTTTGAGACGACTTTTTGACTTACTCTTGGATACTTTTGGGGTTGTACGCTGTAAATATAGGGAAGTGAAAATGGGGGATTTACAGCAATCAGCCATAACATTAAGACCACCCATCTAATATTGCTTAGGTCCCACTCTTGCTGTCAAAACAGCCCTGACCATCAAGGCATGGACTACTAGGCCTCTGAAGGTGTGCTGTGGTATCTGGCACCAAGCCATAAGTAGAAGATCTTTAAAGTCCTGTAAGTTGGGAGGTGGGGCTTCCATGGATCGGACTTCCTATACTACATCCTGGTACCGTCTCTTCTCCAGGTAAGCGACGCACGCGCACCTGGCCATCCACATAATGTAAAAGAAAATGTGATTCACTAGACCAGGCCACCTTCTTCCATTGCTCCATGCTTAAGTTCTGATGTTCACATGCCCATTGTAGGTGCTTTTGATTGTGGAAATGGGTCAGCATGGACAGTCCCATACACAACAAACTGGGATGCACTCTGTGTTCTGATACCTTTCTATCAGAATCAGCTTTAACTTTTTCAGCAATTTAAGCTACAGTAGCTCTTCTATTGGATCAGACAATGCGGGCCAGCCTTTGCTCCCCACAGAGTTTGGAGTCAGTAGGGCAGTGGACGGTGTCAGCAGAACAGAGGATGGTGTCAGTAGGACAGTGGACGGTGTCAGTAGAGCAGTGGAAGGTGTCAGTAGAGCAGACGGTGGTGTCAGTAAAGCACTGGATGGTGTCAGAAGACAGTGGAAGGTGTCAGTAAAGCAGCAGACGGTGTCAGTAGTGCAGTTGACGTGTCAGTATGGCAGAGGTTGGTGTCAGTAGGGCAGAGAACAGTATCAGTAGTGCAGTGGGCAGTGTCAGTAGAGCAGTGGACATGCCAGTAGGGCAGAGGACGGGGTCAGTAGGCCAGTGGACTTTGTCAGTACGGCAGAGGTTGGGATCAATAGAGAGGTTGGTGTCAGTAGGGTAGTGCAGGGCGTCAGTAGCTTTTTATTTTTAATTTTTTTTTTATTATTTTCTACATAATTTTTATTATGATTTATTTATTTATTTTACAATTTTGCTTAGGAGCCCTGTTGGGGGGCTTTAATGAAATATCAGGGGTCTGAACAGACCCCTGATGTTTCACTTATGAGACAGAAGGGGACTGAGGACAGAGATTCCCCAGTCTCTTTGTCTGCAGCCTCAGCTGCACTAGACAGTGAGTAAATAATAATTATTATTATTATACAGGATTTATATAGCACTGACAGTTTGCGCAGCGCTTTACAATATAACAGGAGACAATACAGCAACAATACAGTTCAATACAAGAGGGTTAGGAGGGCCCTGATCCTTGGAGCTTACAATCTAAGAGGGTAAAATGAGAAGTGATCTGTGCTGAGCAGCTTCCTGTTCATTCAACACAGTTTACTATGCTTCAGTATAAATGAACACAGTGAGTGATTGGTTCACTTTGTTCATTCAGAAAAGGAAGGGGCTGATAAATGACATATTTTCCTTTCCACCTCTCTCCCTCCTGATACAGCTGGTAGGAGATGAGAACCGTGTTGCTGCGGGAAGGGGGGGCCAGGGCAGCCTGGGCAGCAAGAGGAGCAAGGAGAGAAATGGCAGCAGAGGCAGCATTTACTAGACCCGCTGGTGGAGGATTGGGGGGAAGGAGAAGAATACAGTATATTCATTCAGACGTGGCACCTTCCCACCATCAGAGTTACTTCTTTATTAAATATTCCAGTATTCAATCTATAGCCAACAACCCATTCAATTGGTATGCCGCACGCAAACAAGTGGATTTCAATCTATAGCTAAAATATGATCATAATTTAAATTACCAATTGCGTCTCTTTTTCCACCATGTAATCTCATAATCTGATTGATCGTAATTATTATTTTTCATTATTATACAGGATTTATATAGCTCCAACAGTTTACACAGCGCTTTAAAACATGTGGGCAGGCAGTACAATTACAATACAATTCAATACAGTAGGAATCAGCTGCTCAATACAGCTTACAATCTAAGAGGGAGGGTCAAGAGATGCAAAAGGTAATAACTGTGGGGGATGAGCTAATGAAGAAAATAAAAGTACAGTTGTTAGGTGGGGGCAGGATAGGCTGCTCTGAAGAGAAGGGGTTTCAGGGAGCGTCTAAAAGTGGACAGAGTAGTTGGAAAGATTGAGATAGGGAGTTCCGGAGGATGGGAGAGGCTCTGGAGAAGTCATAGGGGAGAGCCAGGGAGTAGGTGACAAGGAAGCTAGAGCGCAAGAGGTCTTTGGAGGAACAAAGAGAACAATTTGGTTGGTATTTTGAGACTAGGGTAGTGATGTAGTTGGTGGCCGAGTTGTGACTGTGTATCCAATGGAGTTTCGTTTTACTTCCTGTCTTTACATTTAGCCCTGGTTCACACCAGTGCGGCTTTGAAATCTGTGCAAATTCAAAATGACTATTCAGTGTGACTTCATTGAGGCTTGCTGACACTCTGTGTGACTTCATTTACAGATGTTAATGCAAGTTGCAATGAAGTTGTGCAAAAAGAGTGCAGGAACCTTTTTCAAGGTCGCTTTGACTTGAGTCGCACCGATTTGAAAGGTTGCATTGCCGCTAATGGGGTGAACTCTCAAGTCACATGACAAGTCACACTAGTGTGAACAAGGGCTGATGTGTGTATGTATTGTATGTACACACATAAATGTATATATTTTGTGCCATTGTGTCACCTCCAGACTAGGTTTGGCTAGAGCAGAGAAGATCTAAAAACTCCATCAGTTTATTTTAATGCTGTGTCCTCAAGGGGAACTCTTTACTTCCTATCTGGGTAACGCTCGATTCATTCCCTAACACACAGTGGGGTTGATTTACTAAAACTGGAGAGTGCAAAATCTGGTGCATCTCTGCATAGAAACCAATCAGCTTCCAGGTTTTATTGTCAAAGCTTAATTGACCAAGCTGAAGTTAGAAGCTGATTGGCTACCATGCACAGCTGCACCAGATTCTGAGTGCTCCAGTTTTAGTAAATCAACCCCAATGTCTCATCATGACAGGAAGTTAAAGAAAATCATCCCAGTGGGGACACAGACCACATCAGAAACCTAAATCAATGTCCATTGCTTGTGTAACTGCTCTGGCACCTTTATCTTATACCACTTTTTTATCAATGCCACAAAAATAATAATATTAATAAAAAACCTTATTTTATATAGCGCCTTTAAAGGTAGCTTCTCAAAGCGCTTTACAAAGAAAACATAAGAAATACACAGGATAGAATAAATGAAAAAAGGGACAATTACATGAAAGTTTGTCTAGAGAAAACCATTTTAGATTTGATTTGAATGAGTTTAGAGAAGATAACTCTCTAATGTTCTTTGGAAGTGAATTCCAGAGTTATGGAGCATAGCAGAAGAAGGCCCTGTCTCCCATCGAGTGTAGGTGAAGAGCCTTATAGGTGAGCAAGAGAATCCTAAAGTCTGTATGAAACCTGATGGATAGCCAGTGCAAGGACTCCAGGATGGGGGTAATATGGTCACGTGTACCAGACCTAGTCAGGATTCTGGCTGCAGGATTTTGTACATGACTCCATAATGATCTTGTCTTCTCAATGTCCATATCTCCTTGATGACCTTGTCTTCTCAATGTCCGTGTCTCCTTGATGACCTTGTCTTCTCAATGTCCGTGTCTCCTTGATGACCTTGTCTTCTCAATGTCCATGTCTCCTTGATGACCTTGTCTTCTCAATGTCCGTGTCTCCTTGATGACCTCATCTCTTTGATGACCTTTCCCTCCTTGATGACCTTCTCTTCACAATGTCCGTGTCTCTTTGATGACCTTGTCTTTTTTAAGACCATGTCTCCTTGATGACCTTGTCTTTTCAATGACCATGTCGCTTTGATGACCTTATTTTTTCTATGACCATGTCTCTTTGATGACCTTGTCTGTATGATGACCTTGCCTCCTCGATGACCTTGTCACCTGGCATAGAGTTCAATAATGTTCAACTTTCTAAGACTGAGATTGGCCCACGTATAGAAAGCTAGGGGCAAGAAATGTCTTTATTTTCACCCAAGTAGCTGCTTTTTCCTTGCACCCCTCACTCCTTGTGAACCTCTTCCATATTCAGTGATTCAATAAGACCCAAACATCTGATTTTGTGCAGACACCAACCTTCATATTGTCTCCCGTATATTGAAGTTTCTCAGGTAATTATCTTTACTTACAAGACAAACAGGTTTATAATTCCTCCATTCCATTACTGTTTGTTGTTCTGGAGATGGTAAAATACTTGCCTCAAGCAGTTTGGCATTTTGTACTTTTGTTATGTGGTCACGCAATTTACTGAGCACCATTCATTTATCTGTTTGTTTTTCTGAAATAATTACCGTTGTTTAAAAAGAAAGCATCCATGCTTTGCTTTTGGTCTCAACGATGTCTTTTTAATTGAAGTTTATATGGATAGATGAGTCACGGCAGAAAAAAGACCCAAGTGGTTCATCAAGTCCACCCCATTTTATATATTTATTTATATGCTTTTTTAAAATTAATATTTTTAACTTTTTCAAGTCTGATCATTTTTTTGTTAATTACATTTTTTTAAATAGGAAATTAAGAAGGTACTTAGATGGTATTAAATTTGTTAGGAATCGTTAATTTGGCATCTTTTCTGCCAAAATGTGTTTGTGTGGTAGCAGAAAAAAAGAGCAAATGGTCCTTCAAGTCCTGCAAATGCATGTCACCTCCATATGCATGGCCATCTGTGTTATTTCACAGCAGGCAGTTTTTTTTTTTCTTGCGCCCTTTAAAAGGCTCTAATAATTGTCTTCTCTTCGATCCATTTGAACATATTTACCACGCAGGATTTCATTGCCTGATAAAACGTTAAGCGCAGAAAAAGAAAACCTAATAACAAATAAAACTTCTATACCTCACAGCAAATCGGTTCACTGCAGCGCTGAGGCATCTGGTCACGGACGTCTACACCGCTAGCGTCGCTTGATGTCAGATCCAGGTTTCCGTGCGCTTTATTTGTTTTTTTTTGTGGATGAGAAATGGTTTTCGTCTTTCAGATAACAAGGCTATAAACAGCAAACGAGAAATTGGTTTTGGTTTTTAAAGGGCTTTTTATGAGCTGGAGATAGGTGTGCCATTACGGTGTATGAATTCTTCTTCTTATTATTTTCTGCGTTGTGTATTGGAAGGGGTCAGTCAATTTCAGTGACAATGACGCAAAACTGTAAGAGCTGAGTAGTGGTGTCATCTTCTGCCACATGAGTATGTGTGTGTGTGTGTGTGTGTGTGTATATATATATATATATATATATTTATTTTTTTTTTTGTAACATTAATATAATATATATATATATAAATATATTTTTATATATATATATATATATATATATATATAAAATAATTCAAGGTCAGTTAAAATTATGTTATCATGCTTTTACACTAGGTGCACAGAAAAGAATATTGAGAAAAGAGATTCTTTACTTTAGCTGTTTAAAAACTGGCTATTGGCAAAAATCAATAAGGGGTCTGAAAAAAAGAACTGGACCATTTTTAACAACTAATTTTACCCATACAATTGTTAAAATTACAGTATGAGAATACTTTGATCCAAGGAATTGATCTAATTTTCGCTTTTGTGTCAGGAAGGAATTTTTTAACCCGCCTGCCCTGCGCCCTAATTCGGCAACGGTTGCACTGGGGGGTGTTGTTTGGTTCTCTCTACACCAAAACTAGAGAAGTTGACAGCAGCTAAAGTTGAAAGAACTGAGGTTTTAATTCGACCTAATTAACTGCATAGCTATGTATCTATAAGAGGAGCTTGGCTCTATATGTCAAAGTGTGGTGGAATTACAAAGCAAATTATTTTGCCACCAGGGAATACACTTATGATGGAATGGTTAAAAGCCAACAATCTGTAACCTACATTGGGTTATGCAAATGTCAGATCACAGATGGCTGTACTCAGCTCTCACTGCCATAAACGATCTATTAGAATTAACGCTTTGCACAGCGCAGAGGGACCTAAATAGTCTTTGCGAGAGCCATTGTTTAACTAAGCTTGTATTATATACGCATATCATTTAGTCTGTAAGTTCTCAAACTAGCTTGATTTGCCATTATCTTGAATGCAAAGACCTGTACATTGGAGAGATGAAACAACCTCTCAACAAACGAATGGCCCAACAGGTGAAGGACCAATTCTACAGGTGAAGACTCAGCAGTTTTCTTATACCTTAAAGCAGAACTAAAGTTCCAAATAGTTACCTTAGCTCCAACATCCGCAAGGACCCTCCCCAGCGCCAGCATCTTCTCCCTGACATTTTCCAGGTCTTTGTCTTTGGATATCTTGATTGACTTGCATAGGATGACATAACGCAATTTAAAGAAAAAACTTTAGTTCTGCTTTAGGGAAAAGGGACATTTTTTTTTTAGGACAGTGAGATGTGATTTTGGAGGACATTTTAGATGGAGAGGACAACTGGTGCACAAGAATTATGAAACAGGACATCTACGTCAAACTAGAACAGCTATCCCTGAGCAGGGGTGGGGGCCTTCAACACCATCTGTCTTCCACATATAATGCCATTTTAATGTCTCTACCCTGTCATTTTGCCAAATCACGCCTTGATTTGTGGAAACATTTGATGACTTGACGAATGTTGAAGGAAAGTACCTTAATATTTCTTAGCTTTTAATATTCAATTTTGGAATTAATATAATTTCTCAAATGAAAACTGTTAGAAATGTAGCCATTTGAAAACAAAAAATTCCATCCTGCTCCTTCAAAATTTCTCATCACTGTGGTTAAAAATGTACATTATTTGGAACCTCTAATGATTCAAAAATTAAACAAACGTTCCTGGAATTTAATTGGTGGTCAACTTTAGTCACATTCAATTGGACTTGTTCTGTATTGTTGAAGACTTTTCATAGCTTATCAAGCCACTTTTTCAGTTCTAATGTGTGTCAGTGGAATACCCAAGCATTTATATCCACAAAGGTAGTACCCACACCTTGATCCAGTCACCACGAAAGGAAGGATGTCCAAGAACAGAATGGAAGGTGCAGAAATTGTTAAGTCTCTCTGTTCTAGTTACTTAATCCCATTCTTGGTACCAGGAAAGCTACATAGGTGTTAATCCTTTGCAATATAATGAGGAAGGCAAGGACGTGCACATTGGGGGGGACGAAGCAACATCTGAGCAAACGAATGCTCAAACAGGAGAGCAAAATCTACAGGTCAAGACTTAGCAGTATTTCTACATTCGTTCGAGGGCAATGAGCTGCACATTTAAAACAGAGAGGACAACTGGTTCAAAAGGGTTGAAAAAGGCCATCTTCATCAAAATGGAACAACCATGACTGAACAGGGGTGGGGGCCTGTAGGCAGGGTGCAGTTTAACCTAGTTAAGTGCTGCCTCAGACGGGGGGGTTACGGGTTAACTCGGTTTCCCATGTTTTTCTGTGGCTGGCTTTTTGGGTCTGACCCACTGCTCCTGTGCATTATAAAAAAGGACAATGGCATGGAGCCAGAGAAAAAAAAAAAGAAGAAGAGGACACAGAGAGTGACACAATGGCTTGCTGTCATCATTGGAGCCTTTCATCATGCAGGGGAGCTGCTGGAACCCGTGGCTCACCCAGAAGATACCAGCTACTGGAGTTTGCAATTCAGTTGACCCTGTTACAGAAGGACTCTGTCTGTACAGGTATGCCAGGGTGGCACACGAGTCTGATTTAGGGATTAGGGACATAGGGAGAAGGACTGTTCTTGTATGTTGGACTCTGTCATATTATTCTAAGTAAAGTTTTCACACTTTGCCCTTTACTGGTCAGAAGTTATTAAAGGAGTGTAATGCAAGTAACCGGCACCTTACATAGTTTCCCTTTGGGTGACTAAGCACATCGGGGTATAAAGAGTCTGTCTCCCATAGTAACGGGAGCAGATCGGTACCGTCAAGGCCCCCTTATTGTGCCACCCACTATCGGGTATCAAAATCAATTGTGGGCACTATTGGATGCTGTGATATCTATTTGGTCACAACACAGTTGTACACATGCTTTATATTCCACCACTTTATAACATCACTGGATGTTACAAGTGATTATGAGCATTTATGCGTTATTTATGTATTTAGATTATAAATGTTTTTTTAAGATATTTGCACTAGTTGATATATTATACTTATAAAATTGTGGTAAAAGGACATACTAATATTTAAAGGGACAGCGTTCCATTTTTGACCTAATTTCTAGTTAGCTAAGTGGGGAGTACACTTGTTGATTGGTTGCAGCAGTCTCACGTAGTTAATACATTATTTATTTAACATTACTACACATAGCAGAGCACACGTTTACTTTTCATATTTAGGAGGGTGTACATTGACATGGGAACCTTAGAGTTAATTGGAGGACAGTTATTGTGCAAGTGTCCACAGTGTACATTCATCTGTGACAGTGGAGGCCCGTCTTAAGCTTGAGTTTTCCCCATATTATCCCAGGGTATGGATGAAAATGGCACAGAAAAAAAGGTACCCCATGTGTTATAAGAGTTATCCTGTTACTGGTGCCTAACATAGCCCAGAAAAGGTAGTAGTTCTCTCATGTGACCCAGACTTGATGCCCAATGAGTTAATGGGAGAACATGGAGGACAGTCAATCACACCTACCCTGCTTGCAGGCCTTCCACACCATATGTTTTTCTATGCATAAACATTATTTTAACATGTCTACCCTGATATTTTGACAATAGCTCACACCTTTAGCCATGTAAATCAAACGATTACCCCTATGAAGCCTTCCTGACACCAAGGATGGGAATTTTTAACTTGAACTACTGGGTGGTACCTACTATCATGCTCTTTCCATGGTGATTGCATCAAAATGCAGGGGCTACCTGTGTGGATATAAATGCTGGAATATTTTCTTGACACTCATTAGAGCTGAAGTAGATTAGAGAAGCTGTAAAACATCTTCAAAGTTACATAACAAGTCCAGTAACCAACTACTATTAGATATACCATGACTTGGATAAGTGAGAACCTTCAAGACATGCGCAATCTTTCTTGCACCAAAGATAGGAAAATGTACCTAGAACTGGGTGTCTCCACAATTTTCACCTTTTATGCTGTTCTTCGACAATAACATCTGCCTTACCTTGGTGATTGGATCAAGGCGTTGAGGCTACCTGTGTGGATATAAATGCTGTGGTATTCTCCTGATACTCATTAGAATTAAGAACTAAGAATTAAGAAGTGGCTTGAATAAGCTATGAAATGTCTACAACATTATGGCGCAAGTACCTTTAAATGTGACTAAACTACTAATAGATACTGTATGCCATCACATGGATAAATGTGAACCTTTAACGCATGAGCATACTTATTCCATGGTGATTGGATTAAGGTGTGAATATAAATAGTGGCATATTTTCCAGACGCACTGGAACTGAAGAGGTGGATTGCAGAAGCCACAAAACATCTTCAGCATCTTCAATTACAGAACAAGTCCAGCTGAATGTGACTACTACTAGATGATCTGGATAAATGAGAACCTGTGAATATAAATAGTGACATTTTTTCCAGACGCACTGGAACTGAAGAGGTGGATTGCAGAAGCCACAAAACGTCTTCAGCATCTTCAGTTACAGAACAAGTCCAGCTGAATGTGACTACTACTAGATGATCTGGATAAATTAGAACCTTTACAGACTTGTGAAGGTTCTTCCTGACATGTACAGACTTCCTGACACCAAGTATGGGATTATGTAACTAGAAAATGGTGGTTCCACAAATTTCACATCTCCTATGCTGTTATGGACAACCAGCATCTGCTCTGATATATTCCATGGTGACTGGATTAAGGTGTTTGTTCTACCAGTGAGGATATAAATGCTGGGGTATGTTCCTGACACTCATTAGAACTGCGGAATTAGTTTAGATCAGATACGAAACATGTTCTACATTAGTATAGTTGAATGTGACAAACTACTATTAGCTGCTTCATCTATAGTGTAAGACTTGTGACTTTCCTGTGAAGGACACAAGTACATTAAAACAGAACTTGCCCTAAAATGCAAGATCGGGCATACCAGATAAATTTCAGGTGACCCATCACTCTTGACTTCTCTTGAATTCTCCACTTTTATACCAAAAATACTAGTTAAAGACTATTCTCCTAACCTGGAGGAACCACACTCTCAAAAACATGGGAATGTGGAAAACTTTAATTGACCAAATGCTTCTATGCAGAACTATTTATGAAAATAGAGGTTGTCCTCAACTCTTTGATCATATCTAGGGACATAGATTGGCATCTACCTTCATGATTCCTAATGTGACTTGAATGCTTGCAATCCTCAGTATAACTGTTCCTTCAATTTGCTTTCTAATAGACCCTCAAATTGTCCTTTTTTATTTTAACATTGGATTAGCAAACATGTGAGAGTAATAAATGTTGTTTTGATAAGCCTTTTGAGTACTAATGAGAGACAACAATAGTGGGCTCTTTAAAGTGTTATTAAACCCTGGACCCTGCATCCACTATATCTGGTCTCAAAACAGTACACCGAACCTGGAAATGCAATTAATTTAGTAAATATAAACTGATAGATACCTTTTCCCATCAGAAGTTAGAGCAGTCTTGTGGCTTCTATCAGTGTTCAGCTGATAAAGCTTGTAGGAGGAATTTTCATTCTGCTTTAGGAGGATGCAAAATCCCTGACCTCTGTCTGGACAGTGCTGATTGGCCCTGTGCTGACCACATGCACTCTCCCCAAAAAATAAAACCTCTCTAGAAATACACACCCAACTGGGCATATGTGAAATGCCTACAGTTCAGTCTGTTATCAGGAGATAAGAGGTGGTCACTTGAAAAAAGGGGAGGAACAGAGAAGAAAGGATCAAACAGCCTTTTTTACACAATGCAGAGGATTAACCTCTTAGGTTCCACAGTGAGTATAACAAGCATGCTTTACTGCATCTACAGACTGATTTTACTGTTGTGGGTTTAGTAACATTTTAAAGCCGAATTTCAGGTATGGCTATTTTTGCATACCATAGTTACATTGGTCCAGCTTAGCCAATCCCTGTGGAATCACTGTAGTAGGCACTGATACTACAGTGACTGTTGCTGGCTTCCAGGTCCAATGCCAAGTGGCTGCCCTGCTGGTTAGTGAATACAGTTCAATTGAGTTCAATCAATCTGCACAGGCACCATTAAGAAAACATTTTGGGGTCGATTTACTAAAACTGGAGAGTGCAAAATCTGGTGCAGCTGTGCACAGAAACGAATCAGCTTCCAGTTTTTTTGTCAATCTGGTGCAGCTGTGCACAGAAACCAATCAGCTTCCAGTTTTTTTGTCAATCTGGTGCAGCTCTGCACAGAAACCAATCAGCTGCCATTTTTGTTGTCAAAGGTTATTTTGAACTAGCTGAAATTAGAAGCGATTGGCTACCATGCACAACTGCACCGGATTTTACACTATCCAGTTTTAGTGAATCAACCCCTTTGGATTTTCCCAATGAAGGTAACAATTGAGTACTGTCCGTGATACTTTTTTTATTTGCACTAACATACAATTTTGAGGACAAGCTTTCGGGGTATGTCCCCTTCTTTAACGTCCAAGCAGTACTATACAAATAATACTATGTAATAGTACTGCCTGGACCTTGAAGAAGGGGACATACCCCGAAAGCTTGTCCTCAAAATTGTATGTTAGTGCAAATAAAAAAAGTATCACGGACAGTACTCAATTGTTTCTGTCGCAAATGCACTAATACGGCTACAATCACCTCAAGCCCAATAAAGGTAAAATTTTCTCTGCATGGACAAGGTGGAGATTGTGACCTCACCACCCAGCCTCCCCTCCTATTAATGCCATTGGCATATTGATGAGGGGAGAACAGGAGGATCCAGGAAAGACAAAATATAAGCACATTAAACTGAACATCAAACGAGTTAAAAATATAATAAAACAGTATTAAGGTGCAAGTACAAAGTGTCACCTTGTTCTCAAAATCAAAGTCTACAAGAGTGCAATGTGAACTCTGGAAATGTAAAACAAGAACAGAGCCAAACTGAGTATCATAAAAAGCTCAGGTGGGAGCCATTTACATCTGCAGAGCGGCCTTTTCCAAACGTGGCAACACTATCAAGTGGTGAGGAGCATTTGACCAGATCTGACCAGACCCATATAAGGATCCTTGATGTCCTGAGAGTATCTGCTTTAAATGCGCATTGGGATTGCGTATCTGGTGAGTGCGCAATCCTTATATATTTATCGCCTCATCCACGGATCCAGTCATTGGATTTTTTTGAAGATCATTTGTGGTCTTTCCTGATCACGTCATAGACTGTATTTTGGTTTAGTGTCCAATCACCTATAGTCACCATTAGGTGACACTTTTTACTTGCACCTTAATACTGTTTTATTATGTTATTTTATTCAACTGGATTTTTTGCATAAAGATATCTATATGTTCTAAACACAACATTTTAATGCTGCACCCTGCTTTATTTTTATTCTGATTATTTTGGAGGTTCATATGGTACCTTTTTTGTTGGTGTTCAGCTGCTATTTTCTCATTTAATTTACTTATCATT
Source organism: Staurois parvus (assembly GCF_062004578.1). Classification (NCBI taxonomy): domain Eukaryota; kingdom Metazoa; phylum Chordata; class Amphibia; order Anura; family Ranidae; genus Staurois; species Staurois parvus. Next base: position 2,114,813 of record NW_028319066.1, read on the forward strand.
TTATCTTAAGCGCTCACTTACCCTGCGATTTACTCTTTACTGAGTTAAAAATATGAGCCACTTCATATATTACCATATTGAAAACTCTACAATGATGACTGAAAATGTGCGCGAACTGAAAATGCAGTCACTTGAGCAGATAAACGTCTAACGTTACCACAATGATAGCGTTTGCTGGGTAGAATTAGCTTTTTTGGATTGAGTTTACTTGTTGCCCAGAGTGGCACTTTAAACACTTTTTTTTTTTCATGTAGCTGAAGTTCTTTGGCTTTTATTTCTGTTTCGCTCCAGCGTATAACCTAAATGATTAGAGAAAGATTTGCAGAATGCCATTGCACATACATCATTTTCCCCTCACTGTAAGCGCTTGCACATTAATGCAGGTTACTTTGTTAAATTGAATAAGCAATTTACCACTGGAGTCAAAGACGCAATCATACCTTTAATTGCCGGCAGCAGCGTAGGGGAGCCGCTGGCGGTCTTTTAAAGTGCAGCGCTGAGTTAATTTTGTTCCAGGCAACAATAGCATAGAGTTTTCAGTCAATGTATAGATATGTTTTTATGTATGCATTTATTTATAGAGCGCAACTGGGTATCCGGAGCTGTACAAGTTCTTAAGAATACAGTAGGTGTGTGGGGGGTACAAGGAAAATATATGCAAGAGTGATTTTCATTTATGCTTATTTTTATGCTACTTGTGATCATTTATATTTATTGTTTCTCTGCAATAATAAAATAGTAAACACAAAGGGTAAAACAAAGTAAACTTTTTTTTTATGTTCAACTTTTTCCTAGATATTCTTGCAACAGCGATTGGCTTAAATCCAAACTCTGAGCTCTTTGCTCCCCCCCCCCCCAAAATTGACCCACTTTGTGGCCCCCGCTGGCAGTATTTTATTATGCTTTTCCTGAAATCTTTTGGTGAGCCATGTGATTATTTGGGGACCCTTTCCTACTTCTCTCTGCTCCAGCCTAGACAGTTTTCATTGATGTCAGTGCCACTCTTTGCACTATGTGATGAGAAAACAGCGAGCGCTCAGGATTCCAAAAGGGTCAGCAGCATGTGCACTAAAAAGGAACCCAAAGACCTTATGTAACACATATAAACAATAAGTGCAGTGCTAAAAAAATGAATATATAAATTATATACATAAATAAATATATGATAATGGTGGTTCAAAAAATAGACACAAGGGATAAATAGAAAGTGCTTTGTTATGATAAGCGCAAATTATTATATTATTATTATACAGTATTTATAAAGTGCCAATAGTTCGCTCAGCGCTGTACATTACGAAGGGGGACAGAACATGTGACAGAACAATACCAATACAATGCAAAACATGAGGGGATCGAGGGCCCTGCTCTTTCGAGCTTACAATCTAGGAATAATTACGGGCAACTGTGAAAGACAATAAACAGAAACAATTTTCATATAATGGTGAAAGTCTGACAGACACTGGTCAGAGAATTGTGCCACATAGAGATCCTGTTGAATAGGTGATATCAAAGGATTTCGTGTGACTTTACTCCATTAAATTCGTGCAAGGGATATGATAAAAAATGCGCACCCACCAGATGCGCATAATAAAAGCGCAATATGTTGAATCATATGATGATTATAAGGTCTGCCAGAAGCCCCATTTATGTGGACCAAGCAAGCAGCATAGGAAGAGACTCCCTCCTCTGGATCTGGGACTGCTCCGCAACTGTTCTCCGGATAGAGTCCTGGAAATTGTTTAGCTCGATTCAGAGCCAAGAAAGAAGGTGCCCATAGTGTAGTAAATAAATCAATTTATTATGGTATAAAAACAGTATCATCCACCTGGAGAAAAAGCACCAAAAAGCAGAATTTTAAAAAACAATGAGACTGACCAGCCACTCTTTATGATGGCCGCCGGACCTTCGTGAGGCTCCGGCGGCATGACGTCACGGCGTACGGCTCCTCCTTGACGCATTTCATGCGCACGCACGTTATCAAAGGAGGTGTACCTGATGTCAGTGCCGCTGGCTGCACTAGTACACAGAATTAAAGGTCGCCCCCTCAAGGGCGGAACCATGATGTTCAGCACTCATTGTATCCACTTAGTCTTTCGAAATGAGTCACGCTTGGCATGGATATCTTATGGCTGAAAAAAAAAAAAACTGATTTACTATTCCATACTCTATCGAAAATGAAAAAAGTGTTTTAGCTTTAGGGCACGTTCAGACTTCTTTAACGCCTATTTTGTTGCATTAACACATCTGTATTAACATGCATTGAATTATGGCAACCCATTGATTATTGGTGGGCTGCCATTACACAACAACAGACCAAAAAATGATATTATCCATTTTTTTTCTGCCTCACCACGCTGCACCACAGTACATAGATTTCTGGTGTGAAGCCATGTGTTCTGCATAGGCAGGCACAGTTCAGTGTATTGGGGTGCCATTTACAGCAAATGGCACTTCAGTGTACAACGTCAATGCACATTGCGGTAATGTACATTTTAATGTGCTCTACCATAATGCAATAGCCTGAATGGGCCCTGTCCATTAAAGAGCATCTATCACTTTACCCATTCAGGGCAGATTGAAAGAGTCTATTACGAGCTTACCCCCGACACACCTATACCTACCTTCCCTGTGCTCCTTCACTGCTCTGTTTAGTATGAGAGCTCAGGGTTGATGGTGTCATCATCCTCTTCAAGTGACAATGTTCAGTCCTGAAGATTGACCACTCAGACCTCCAAGAACTGCATCATGGGATAAGGCCATGTGCTCCTCCATAGACAGAAGTGTTGGATATTTGTGGCACCTTCAGTAATGGGGGAGTGTACCAAATGTGAATTTAAGTTGGTTGGACAAAGTAACAATGTCTCTTTAAAAGTGAAGGTTTCACTGCAAAGTATAGGAATACAATACACCAGAATTTCTTTTTCAATGCTGCAGTCTTAGAAATGAATTACAGGGTAGCTGGTGTCACACATACTGTTCCCTAGTGTATGCCTGGGCTAAATCTATTGCAGTGAAATTCATCTGGCCTTTCAGAGCCTTGTCTTGTGTGATGAGTAACTTTGTCCCAAGAAGGCATTGAACATTCTGTCCGGGTAGATAAATTATTACATTCACAATTACAACACAGATTTTTTGATTGTTTTCTTGCATGAGCCCTCTATACAGTGGAGTTGTCATAGTTCTGCCAATTTTACCACTTTCAAACACAAATGCTCATCTTTCTTTCTTTCTTTGAAGGTTGTCCAGCTTTCAAATTTACTGAATAATTATCAAACTCTGGTTGTGTTGTTCTCAGCTTTGTGTTTAAGTCAGACATTCTCAACCAGGGTGCTGTGAAACTCTAGGGTTCCTTCAGAGGTTGCTAGTGGGTTCTTTGAGCTCTGGCCAATTGACTTCCCTTCTGATAGTGCCTAGATAGTGTTGGGTCTAACATCACTTGGCAGAGCAAGTAGCATGACACCATTTATCTTTTTAGCCACCTCTAGAGGTGACATTTTGACCACCACTGTAGAAGGGACATTCTTCCCACTATTCAGCAATGTAAAGGACATTGTTCCCACTGCACTCTAAGCAGCCATTCTCAACCAGGGCTCCCTGGAACCCTAAGGTTCCTCCAGAATTTTTAATGGGTTCCTTGAGCTGAGGTTGGTCGACCTCACTGTTTTATGGTGCCTGCATAGTTCCAGGTGCAACACCACTTGGCAAAACCACCGTCATGACACCAATGATCTTTTTCGATTTTTGTAAAAGTGGCATCCTGACCGCCACTGTAAATGGTGCATTCTTCACACTGGCCCATCTGAAGCCTAAAAATGATTTCAAGGGTTCATCTTGAGCAATAAGGTTGAGAACAGCTGGTTTAAGTCCTCAATGTTGAGTGTTGTGTCATTTATTTTCATAAATTATTGAAAAAGAAAAGAAGTGATGTTTCCCATAACAACTGGTCAGATGCTTATTCCTTTTTCTAAGTCAAGAAGTAACCACATTACCTTGATTTTTACCTACAGGTAAGCTTACAATAAAGCTTATCTGTAGGTAAAATTAATATCTCCTAAATGTGCACCATTTAGGAGATATTCCAGCTAGCATCAGATGGTGACATTACCGATGCATGCGCTCTGAAGGATGGGCAGAAGTGACGTCATCCTGGCTTGGCCAGTCAGATGGCCAGAGCTCATGAACCCAGAAGGAAGACCGGGTGAAGATTGAAGCCCTGTGAGCGGTGACAGCGGGCCACTGGAGGGCTTTGTTTTAAGGTAAGTATTTCTACAATAATGTGCTAGTATGCGATACATACTAGCACATTATGATATTTCCTTGCAGAGGGAAACTTTTTTTTTTCCTTTAGAAGGTTTTTTGATAGCCCCACATTGTTGCAGGTCCTTTTGGATTGGTGTGGTTCTATCAGTAAGGAAACATTACACAAGTAAAGGAAGATACATTTTTGGTAAAATTGTGGAGTCTGGCATTTTTTTGTAATCACTCACATGATTAGATTGATGTCCCTAAGTCATCTTAGCCTACCTTCTAGAATGTCCATTAATAGGGGCTAGCAGTTAGTGATTAGGGCTAGACATTAGATGCTTTCAGCTAGGTGTTAGTGGCCAGAGGTTAGGTGCAAGAGGTTAAGTGACTCAGGTGGCACCAGTAGAACTTTGTCAACTGTAGGCCATGATAGCAATCGAAGAGGAAACAGAAGAAAATGGACATACCAATTTGAACTCGCATGATATTGTAGCAGGATGCCAAGAAAGAGCAGGAACTCAAGAAGAGCTCAGGGCACCAGCACAATAAGATGCAATGACCTGGGCTCAAATCTGCCCCTGCATCCAACACTGTTCAAAGCACTGTTTCCTAAATTGCAAGTACAGCTTTGCATACCCAACTTCTCCTCTCATGGGGTTTGAAATCCAGTGCTTCCCCTTTTATACCTTATACTGTAAAAGATGGTGCAGGACTGGGGAAGGTTATCTATGAATTCTACCTTGTATCATCCCTACAAGCCTACAACCTGTTGACTGGAACAACTTAATTGCACCCTTTTGCCTGTGTTGCAAACCTTACCACTGTGACGGGAGTGACTTTTTGGGGTGGGGGGACCCCTGTATCATCTTCCCAAATTCTTATGTTTAACACATCCTGTGCCTGTTAAGGGGTACAGGGTGTGAATGGGAATGTATAGTGTGTATTGGTGTGTTTTCCTTTGTTCTCTGCCATGTGGCTGTCCATTGTCCTCTGCCATGTGCTGCATCCCACTGTTCTGTGTCTTTGTTGGGGGGGGTATTTCCTGTAGCCCTTCCCACTGATGGGGTGGGCTGATGATGTGTTTCCTGTAGCCCTTCCCACTGATGGGGCAGGCTGATGATGTGTTTCCTGTCCCTGGTTGTGTTTCCCCGCCCTGTGTATATATCTTGTGTGTGTGTAAGAATTAAGAAGTTGACTTCCTGTCTTAAGAAGAGTCTGGTGCTGTCTATTTTCCTGCATGATCAGCGGGTGGTGTCCGGGGATTTGTGCTCGGACAGGGAAGCTGGAGTATAATGGAAAATACCCAAGTGTGGTCTGGGTTCCGGTTCCGTTACAACCACCATTAAACAATACTCTTTGTCAGTATACCCAGAGCCTGTTGCCCAAAAAATATTGCCACTAAAAGGTTGTCCCTCTTTCCCATCTTGGAAAATTTTGAGGTTTGTAATCAGACCATATCTCCAGTTAGAACATACATTCTCTTGTTTGGCATGTCAATCCATTATTTCTATTAGTTGATGGGCCTGCACAGAGTTTATTATTCACAACGATGTATCACTCAATGTAAAGACTCAGAGGGTTTGCTGTTAACTAAATTTATACTTATGCAGCACAGAGGATTGCCAGTTACCGATGTGGCGTAATTAGTTTTGTACAGGGAAGGAGGCATCCAGATTGTCTCAGCAGGGTTTTTCTCTGCAACATACAAACACAAAATGCAAACTTGCGTTGGGAATTATTTGTTCTGAATGCAAACTATCCCAATTTTCTGAGATCAGAGAGCATTTTTTCATGTAACTCAACAGTAAAAAATATTTGCAGACTTTTGGATGAATACATAAATATGATCCGTTTATTGAAAAACCATCTTATCTATGTGTGCTAAAGAGGAATGCAGTGTTTTTGTTTCATTTTTTTTTCATTTTGATACAGATTTAAAAATATACATATTTGAGAGTGCCAATTGATCCCCAGCAGTTCAGTTCTCTTGAGTCAACTGAATGAGACAGAGGATGGACAGGACTCCTCCCATGCATTATCCAGGTCATACAACTCTGTATGGAGTACCGGTTAGAGAGAAATAGTTCACAAGGAGGCATCTTCTGCTGGGCCAGCTTATTAAATGGCCGTATGAAAAGCTTTTTTTCCAAAATTAAAGGTAGAACATCAGTTTATGAGGTGTGTCAAGAATATATTGATAATTAGGTTTCTACGCTCAAGGAGGGCCCTGTGAAGGAAGAAGCTGGCCAAGGTCACGTAGGGTAGGGTGCCAGGTATATGTTAGAACACTGATCAGTTGCATTCCAGCCCTGTCGCTGTTGAGACATTCTTTTTTATGACACCCTGTTCAAGTGCCTCGTATTAAGAAAAATGCAAAAGAGTTTGGAAAAGCAGTACGCAATAACATTTTGTGTGAAATTGGGTGAAAGTGCATCAGTAACTTTGGAAATGGTGAGGAAAGCTTATGGAGAAACTGCACTATCATCTGCACAAGTGTACCAATGGCACGAGGCCTTCAAAAAAGGATGAGAAGGTGTTGAAGACGAACAATAATCAGGATGCCTGTCTTCTTGAAAAACGGAACAGAATGTGGATGTAGTGAGGTTCAAAATGATTGCAGAGGAAATGGGAATTACCAAGTCAATTGTTCATGAAATTGTGATTTGAACATTAGAAAAGTGTGTGAAAAACTTTTCACCTAATCAGAAGGAACACCGTCAACTCGTTTTCCAAGACCCATTAGCCCGTTTAGAAAGAAAGCCTGATTTTGTGAGTTGAGTGATCATAGGAGATGAATCCTAGGAGTTTGAGTACAATCCCGAGATGAAGAAACAAAGTCAGAATAGAACACATCCACGTCACCTCACCCCAAGAAAGCTTGAATGAGCAAAACAAAATTCAAATCAATGGTCATTGTTTTTTTTTTTTGTATTCACATGGAATTGTCCATAAGGAATTTGTACCTACTGTTCAAACTGTGAATCAGAGATTTTACCTAGAAGTTCTTCGTCACTTGAGACAGTTTTTTTGTGTCCACCCTGAGGTCAGCTCAACTTGGATCCTTCATCACAACAATGCACTTTTTCACATCTGTCACATGTGCTCAGGGTAAATCTGCTCTCATCTGTAAAAAGCACAGTGGTGGACCTGCCAATTCTGGTGTTTGATGTCAAATGCCAATTGAGCTCTATGATGCCGGGCAGTGAGCATAGGGCCCACTAGAGGACGTCGGGCCCTCAGGCCACCCTCATGAAGTCTATTTCTGATTGTTTGGTCAGAGACATTCACACCAGTGGCCTGCTGGAGGTCATTTTGTAGGGCTCTGGCAGGGCTCACCCTGTTCCTCCTTGCACAAAGGAGCAGATACCGGTCCTGCTGATGGGTTAAGAACCTTCTACGGCTCTGTCCAGCTCTCCTAGAGTAACTGCCTGGCTCCTGGAATCTCCTCCATGCTCTTGGGACTGTGCTGGGAGACACAGCAAACCTTCTGGCAATGGCACATATTTATGTGCCATCCTGGAGGAGTTTGACCACCTGTGCAACCTCTGTAGGGTCCAGGTATCACCTCATGTAACCAGTAGTGACAATGACTTTAGCCAAATGCAAAACTAGTGAAAAACAGTCAGAAAAGATGAGTAGGTAGATGAAAAAAATGTCAGTGTCTTCCACCTGTAAAACCATTCCTGTTTTGGGGGTTGTCTCATTGTTGCCCATCTAGTGCACCTGTTGTTAATTTCATTAACACCAAAGCAGCTGAAACTGATTAACAACCCCCTCTGCTACTTAACTGACCAGATCAATATGGTCCTTTGATTTTTTGAGCAGTGTATATCTAGTGAAGTGACTGACCTCAGGTGATACACAGAGATGAAACAAATACTTAAGTTGTACCTGTTTATCATTGTCTTCTCCTCTTTACATCCATTGAAAGTGCTGAATTTATAGAGCTTGTAGAGCTGTCAAAAAAAGGTGGAGAGCTGAAGCTACACACTGCAAAGCTCAGTGAGGAGAGCTCTGAGAGCTGATTGGAGGGAAGGGACACATCCCCCTTCAAACAGCTCACAGGAGGCTGTCAATCACAGATTGTGCCCTCCCCGTCACCATTTTTCTCTTGGCTCCAGGAAAACTTATCAGAAGTGATTCATGCTGATAGCAGAGGAATGAAGCAGCATACCCAAATGACACTTAGTGGTCTGGATTGAGACAAGTACACACTATATATGGATATGCTTTGTTCATGTCTGAGGTTTACAACCACTCTAATTGAAATTAAACTTAACATGATATGGGCTGAACTGCGAACTGACACATTAGGGTACTCTGGTTTGTGGAAATAAGTTCTCTTGCCCTCATTGCCTGAGGAGTGTCTCCCCCTTGGTCCCTGAATTCCCTTGTGCCTGCCTTATTTGAGGAGCTACCTAGCTGCACCTGATCTTGACCTCTAACTTTAGTCCTGATGAAATAGTGACACCAAACTGTAAAATCAGCAATGTGATTTTGTGAAATACACACATGAAGGTATAGGTCAGTTTTATATATACTGTACAGTGTTTAGAGCTGGATTGGGACAAATGGGGTGGCTTCATAATTGGAGGTGTTGTATGATAGAAGCATCCAGATATCCAATATTATCGTGTAGCAAAGATACCCCATGGACATTTATGGGCGTTTTAAATATCTATGATCCTTTTTAAGAGCATTAAAGGAAGACTTTATATATTTTGCTCCTGGTTTCAGCAAACAGGCCACCAGAAGGGTAAGTATGTCTCCTCCTATTTTAAAGATATCTTACGGTGTGGCTCCAAGCTGGAGATAGGAGGAAGGAGTCACCCAACCGGTAGATGTGAGAGAGGGAGCAGTTGTCCAAAAGCAATTCCAGCATCAGTCAATTCAAAAAGGAAATGGACGCCGCTCTACCAACCCCAGGTGTCAGATGTAAGGGATGGCCTCAACCACCACTCTGGCCATCCCTTACATCTGACTCCTGGGGTTGGTAGAGTGGCGTCCATCTCCCCCTTTTTTACATACAAAGTGACCCTGTGCATGGGGGAGGGAGGTTTTTTTTAATTGACACATGCCAATTTTACATTGCAGCAATATACCGTAACTGCCAATTGGTTAGCTGTTGGCTACATGCTGCCCCCATTTGCTTACATAGAAGAGTTTGACAGGCAGCGCCACCTATCAAACTCCGCATGTAAAGTTCAAATTGCCATGCTGCAAAGCTTCGCAGCCAAGGCAGACTGTACACACCCAAGCGGCACCATGTCTGCTTATAGGTGGGTGGTAGAAGTGCAAGTTAACTGTCTTTTTTTACCACCCTCTGGCCACCCATGTTGAAGAAGCCTTAACTTAAGGCTACATGCACACGGGGCGTTTAAATAACGCTGGTAGCGTTATCTGTGTGAAGTCACGTTAAAAAAAAGTTTTTTAGCATGTTTGCATTAGTGTTTAGCCGTGTTTTGCCGCGTTTGCGTTTTTTAGCATTTTTATTTACCCAAAAAAATGTTTTTGCTCAAAAAAGTCCAAAAACGCTGGTTTGCAGCGTTTTACAGCATAAGAGCGTTTTTACAGCTAAAAAACTCCTCTTGAAACCCACTAGTTCTGGGGGGGTTTCCAGCCAAAAATCGCCCCTGCCAAAAAACACTGATTTCAGCCTAGGTGTGCATGGACACACAGGATAACATGCCGGGGATGGACACATAGGATAACATGCCGGGGATGGACACATAGGATAACATGCCGGGGATGGACACACATAGGATAACATGCCGGGGATGGACACATAGGATAACATGCCGGGGATGGACACATAGGATAACATGCCGGGGATGGACACACAGGATAACATGCCGGGGATGGACACATAGGATAACAGGCTGGGGATGGACACACAGAATAACATGCCGGGGATGGACACACAGAATAACATGCCGGGGATGGACACATAGGATAACATGCCGGGGATGGACACACAGGATAACATGCCGGGGATGGACACATAGGATAACATGCCGGGGATGGATACACATACGATAACATGCCGGGGATGGACACACATACGATAACATGCCGGGTATGGACACATAGGATAACAGGCTGGGGATGGACACATAGGATAACAGGCTGGGGATGGACACATAGGATAACATGCCGGGGATGGACACACAGGATAACATGCCGGGGATGGACACATAGGATAACATGCCGGGGATGGACACATAGGATAACATGCCGGGGATGGACACATAGGAGAACATGCTGGGGATGGACACACAGGATAACATGCTGGGGATGGACACATAGGATAACATGCCGGGGATGGACACATAGGATAACAGGCTGGGGATGGACACACAGAATAACATGCCGGGGATGGACACACAGAATAACATGCCGGGTATGGACACATAGGATAACATGCCGGGGATGGACACACAGGATAACATGCCGGGGATGGACACATAGGATAACATGCCGGGGATGGACACACATACGATAACATGCCGGGGATGGACACATAGGATAACAGGCTGGGGATGGACACATAGGATAACAGGCTGGGGATGGACACACAGGATAACATGCCGGGGATGGACACATAGGATAACATGCCGGGGATGGACACATAGGATAACATGCCGGGGATGGACACATAGGAGAACATGCTGGGGATGGACACACAGGATAACATGCTGGGGATGGACACACAGGATAACATGCCGGGGATGGACACATAGGATAACATGCTGGGGATGGACACATAGGAGAACATGCTGGGGATGGACACACAGGATAACATGCTGGGGATGGACACGTAGGATAACATGCTGGGGATGGACACATAGGAGAACATGCTGGGGATGGACACACAGGATAACATGCTGGGGATGGACACATAGGATAACATGCCGGGGATGGACACATAGGATAACATGCTGGGGATGGACACATGGGATAACATTATGGGGATGGACACACAGGATAACATGCTGGGGATGGACACATAGGATAACATGCCGGGGATGGACACACAGGATAACATGCCGGGGATGGACACATAGGATAACATGCTGGGGATGGACACAAAGGATAGCATGCTGGGGAGTGTACTGGCTGTAGAAAAGCCAAAAGCCAAAAACAACTGCTGTAAAAACGTCCCGTGTGCATGAGGACTAAAGGTCCAGACAAGTCCTAGTGAGGTGCTGCAAAACGTAGTGTCTTGTGTTGGGACTATAGTGCTGTACTGTGGTCAGAAGGGGTTGGGAACATTACTTTATTTGTAGACTTAGCCCAGTACAAGTTAGTCGATGATCCCTTTGTACCCCCTTTATCTCTTTCCCTAGTAATTAACAAGTTGGAGAACACAGATGTGATGTCCCATGCTACGCCATGTTCATAAACTGCCCTAGAGGCCCAAAATGAACGACCCGCAGATCATGAGCAGAATCGATACGCTTTCCCTTTATTTATATAAAATGTGTCTTATAACCGGTAATATTTGTAGAAATATATCCCGGCCTGTTGCCAATTAATGTAACACAACAGCCCAGGGGAATGAAGTGAATGGAATCTGTATTTTGATTTAATTAGAGTTAGCTTTAATTTATGGATGGAGTTCCTATGTCTCACATGTGGCTACATGATGATGCTGGGTGAGCAAAAAAGCAGAACGGCTTAAATAATTGCTGAAAAAAAATACCCATCGGAAAGAAGAGATTTTCTGGGAGTGGAAGTGCACTTTAAAGGTGAACACTAGGATCAAAGGAGGAATAAAAAATTATGTTTTAACAGACAAAGGATTTGTGTTTCTGTCAATCCGCACACCTCTGCCAGCCACAGGAAGAGACCTGATTTTTTTTCTCAGCTGCAGTTAAGTTACATAGTTAGTCTGGCTGAAAAAGAGACAAAAGTCCATCCAGTTCAACAAAAAAAAAAAAAAAAGTTATAATCCTACACCCACAGTTGATCCAGAGAAAGGCGAAAAAACCCAGCAAAGCATGATCCAATTTGCTCCTGTGGGGGAAAAAATTCCTTCCTGATCCCCCGAGAGGCATTTGGATATTCCCTGGACAAACTTTCCCTACAAATGTTAGTATCCAGTTATATTCTGTGTATCCAAGAAAGAATCCAGGACTTTAAAAAAGAAACCCACTGAGCTGGCCAGAACCAACTCTTGAGGAAGTCTATTCCACATTTTCACAGCTCTCACTGTGAAGAAACCTTTCCGTGTTGGCGATTAAATCTCTTTTCCCCCAGATGTAAAGAGTGCCCCCTTGTCCTCTGTGATGACCTCAGGGTGAAGAACTACACCGAGTTCACTACATGAACCACTGATGTATTTATACATGGAGATCATATCCTCTCCTTATGTATTATACATGGAGATCATATCCCCCTTATGTATTATACATGGAGATCATATCCCCCCTTATGTATTATACATGGTGATCATATCCCCCCCTTATGTATTATACATGGAGATCATATCCCCCCCTTATGTATTATACATAGAGATCATATCCCCCCTTTTGTATTATACATGGAGATCATATCCCCCCTTATGTATTATACATGGAGATCATATCCCCCCCTTATGTATTATACATGGTGATCATATCCCCCCCTTATGTATTATACATGGAGATCATATCCCCCTTATGTATTATACATGGTGATCATATCCCCCCTTATGTATTATACATGGAGATCATATCCCCCCTTATGTATTATACATGGAGATCATATCCCCCCTTATGTATTATACATGGAGATCATATCCCCCCTTATGTATTATACATGGAGATCATATCCCCCCTTATGTATTATACATGGAGATCATATCCCCCTTATGTATTATACGTGGAGATCATATCCCCCTTATGTATTATACATGGTGATCATATCCCCCCTTATGTATTATATATGGTGATCATATCCCCCCTTATGTATTATACATGGAGATCATATCCCCTCCTTATGTATTATACATGGAGATCATATCCCCCCTTATGTATTATATATGTTGCTCATATCCCCCCTTATGTATTATACATGGTGATCATATTCCTCCCTTATGTATTATACATGGAGATCATATCCCCCCTTATGTATTATACATGTTGATCATATCCCCCCTTATGTATTATACATGTTGATCATATCCCCCTTATGTATTATACATGGAGATCATATCCCCCCTTATGTATTATACATGGAGATCATATCCCCCCCTTATGTATTATACATGGAGATCATATCCCCCCTTATGTATTATACATGGAGATCATATCCCCCCTTATGTATTATACATGGAGATCATATCCCCCTTATGTATTATACGTGGAGATCATATCCCCCTTATGTATTATACATGGTGATCATATCCCCCCTTATGTATTATATATGGTGATCATATCCCCCCTTATGTATTATACATGGAGATCATATCCCCCCTTATGTATTATACATGGAGATCATATCCCCCCTTATGTATTATACATGGAGATCATATCCCCTCTTATGTATTATACATGGAGATCATATCCCCCCTTATGTATTATACATGGAGATCATATCCCCCCTTATGTATTATATATGGTGATCATATCCCCCCTTATGTATTATACATGGATATCATATCCCCCTTATGTATTATACATGGAGATCATATCCCCCCTTATGTATTATATATGGTGATCATATCCCCCCTTATGTATTATACATGGATATCATATCCCCCTTATGTATTATACATGGAGATCATATCCCCCCTTATGTATTATACATGGTGATCATATCCCCCCTTATGTATTATACATGGAGATCATATCCCCCCTTATGTATTATACATGGAGATCATATCCCCCCCTTATGTATTATACATGGAGATCATATCCCCCTTATGTATTATACATGGAGATCATATCCCCCCTTATGTATTATACATGGAGATCATATCCCCCCTTATGTATTATACGTGGAGATCATATCCCCCTTATGTATTATACGTGGATATCATATCCCCCTTATGTATTATACGTGGAGATCATATCCCCCCTTATGTATTATACATGGTGATCATATCCCCCCTTATGTATTATATATGGTGATCATATCCCCCCTTATGTATTATACATGGAGATCATATCCCCTCCTTATGTATTATACATGGAGATCATATCCCCCCTTATGTATTATATATGGTGCTCATATCCCCCCTTATGTATTATACATGGAGATCATATTCCTCCCTTATGTATTATACATGGAGATCATATCCCCCCTTATGTATTATACATGTTGATCATATCCCCCCTTATGTATTATACATGTTGATCATATCCCCCCTTATGTATTATACATGGAGATCATATCCCCCCTTATGTATTATACATGTTGATCATATCCCCCCTTATGTATTATACATGGAGATCATATCCCCCTTATGTATTATACATGGAGATCATATCCCCCCTTATGTATTATACATGTTGATCATATCCCCCCTTATGTATTATACATGGAGATCATATCCCCCTTATGTATTATACATGGAGATCATATCCCCCCTTATGTATTATACATGGAGATCATATCCCCCCTTATGTATTATACATGGAGATCATATCCCCCCTTATGTATTATACATGGAGATCATATCCCCCCTTATGTATTATACATGGTGATCATACCCCCTTATGTATTATACATGGAGATCATATCCCCCCTTATGTATTATACATGGAGATCATATCCCCCCTTATGTATTATACATGGAGATCATATCCCCCCTTATGTATTATACATGGAGATCATATCCCCCCTTATGTATTATACATGGAGATCATATCCCCCCTTATGTATTATACATGGAGATCATATCCCCCTTATGTATTATACATGGAGATCATATCCCCCCTTATGTATTATACATGGAGATCATATCCCCCCTTATGTATTATATATGGAGAACATATCCCCCCTTATGTATTATACATGGAGATCATATCCCCCCTTATGTATTATATATGGAGAACATATCCCCCCTTATGTATTATACATGGAGAACATATCCCCCTTATGTATTATACATGGAGATCATATCCCCCCTTATGTATTATACATGTTGATCATATCCCCCCTTATGTATTATACATGTTGATCATATCCCCCCTTATGTATTTATACATGGAGATCATATCCCCCTTATGTATTATACATGGAGATCATATCCCCCCCTTATGTATTATACATGGAGATCATATCCCCCCCTTATGTATTATACATGGAGATCATATCCCCCCTTTATGTATTATACATGGAGATCATATCCCCCCTTATGTATTATACATGGAGATCATATCCTCCCTTATATATTATACATGGAGATCATATCCCCCCTTATGTATTATACATGGAGATCATATCCCCCCTTATGTATTATACATGGAGATCATATCCCCCCTTATGTATTATACATGGAGATCATATCCCCCCTTATGTATTATACATGGAGATCATATCCCCCCTTATGTATTATACATGGAGATCATATCCCCCTTAATCTCCTCTTCTCAAGAGAGAATATATTCAATTCCTCTCATCTTTCCCCATAGTTGAGCTCCTCCACGCCTCTTATCAGTTTGGTTGCCCTTCTCTGTACTTTCTCCAGTTCCCCAATGTTCTTTTTGTGAATTGGTGCCCAAAACTGAACTGCATATTCCAGATGAGGTGTTACTAATGATTTGTACCGGGGGAAATGATATCTCTCTCTGGAGTCTATACCTCTTTTAATACAAGAGAGGATTTTGCTCGCTTAGAAACCACAGCTTGGCATTGCATGCATGTAAGTGCCACTTACAGGTCTTGTCTTGTCTCACCCCAGCATGTGACTGGACAGTAAAAGGAGAAACAGCACAGTGATGAGCTCCTCTCTTTGTCACTCTGCTCTCTCCTCCTATCAGTATGATCTTTGTTACATATGAACCCTGCAGCACAACTGATTGGCTGCCTGTGCTGCTTCTCACCCTTCCAGTCTGAGCTCTGTTGTACAGGGGAATTGAAAGAGGCTGATGTTTTGTCAAATGCAGGTACTTACACTGCTTACATTTATGAATCTGTATGTTATTGAATACAGAACTGCATTAATGGGTGTCTTTAAAGAATATGTAAACCCAACATTCCATATTCCTGATATGTGCCTGCCGTACCATGTACTTGTGTTAAAAAGTCTCCTCCTCTCTTTGGATTGCTTCTTTTGTGTGAAATCTCTGAAGTTCTTTCCAGTCCCTCTGCTTTCCTATCAAAACCTGACCACACTAGGCATGAGAGCACAGCTTGTTCAGTTCTCTAGCTGTGCTGGGAACTCTTCCATTGATCAGACTTGTCCTGACACCCCCCCCCCCTTTGCACAGCCATTCACTGGGAAGTCCAGTGTACTGCTGTTTCTCTTCCCTCATCTCTCTGTGTAGCTGAGAACAGGGGGTATGTGATCACTTGTGAAAAAGGGGAGAAAATCTATTTATAATCTTTTACCTTTCATTTCTATTTTAAACTGAATGGGTTGTTTTACAAGGTGAGGGTTTACATACTGTATCAGGGGCGGACTGACCATTCGAGCACTCCGGCACTGCTTGAGGGCCCGGGGTCAGTAGGGGGCCCCATGAAATGCCCCTGGTACCTTTTATAGGCTTTTTTGGGTGTGCTTTGAGTGTGGGCAAGGACACAGGGGCCCCATGATCACCTATTGCCCAGGGGCCCCATGAGTTGTCAGTCCGCCCCTGTACTGTATACTTTTATATCTGCTTGACTTGTGAATTCCAGGTATAGCAAATTTTATATAGTTACTTGGGTTCAGATTGGACCGATGTTAGTATGTGTGTGCCATACCAGTGGGATCCCCATGAATGCAGGAAATCACTGTAGCAGATTCCGCTATTAGAATGATTCCAGGTCCTATTCCAAGCTGCAGCTCTGTTGTATTGTGAACACAAGAGTTCGTCCGCTTGGCACGGGGACAATTCACAGACTTTTTTGCATTCTCTCAATGAATGCAAAAAATGTTCTCTGATTGGATGAGGTGGAGAGCGAGGTAGTGACATCTCCCTCTCCACCTCGTCCAATCAGAGAATGCTTGCATTCATTGAGAAAATGCAAAGCATTCTCTGAATGGTGCCTGTGCTCAATAACCGGTCTCCTGTGTTCACAATGCAGCATAGGACCTGGAAGCTGGTGAAGATCTCTGGGGTAGTGGTGTCTACAACAGGGATTTCCAGCTTCTTCGGGGATCCAGTGAAACTGTAAAAATTGCCAAACTTTGTTAAGTGGACAATAGTGCTGAAATTAGGAAATGATGTAAAATGTAAGGATTTGCATACCACCAATATCATTTGATCATACCTGTATGCCTATTTTAAAGCAGAGCTTCACTCTCTCAATCAGCATTGATTATTTGAATCCTTCTGCTGCTAGCATTAGTAAATAGTAAAAAGGTATATTATATTTACTCCTTATTACATTTCTTCATTCACTTCCGAGTTTCTGGCCTAGGCAAATGATATCAAACATCCCAGGAGCCTTCAGGAGGGGAGGAGGGGCTTTCTCAGCTAAGCACAACCTTCTGTCTGCATGCCTGAGCTAAGGGCAGATGGATTCCAGGAAGTAAATACTACATGAATCACCTGCCCTTACCCAAAATGGCCATGTTCAGAAATGCTGAGGGTGTGTTTTGCAAAGTGATTTTTCAGCAAAATGGAGACATGGATGGATGGGGAGTTTGCTTTCAATAATAAAAATGAATGAAATAGCGTTTTTGGTTTGTGGTGCTCAGATGCAGTAAAGTTCCGCTTTAAGCAGCCAGTGCAAGTACTCCCAATGTCATCCTTAAAATGTTAGCTGGAGTCCGGGAGATGATGAGAACTGAACATGAAACATTACAAGTAATTACACCTAGCAGACTGTAATCATTTTAAGCAACAGAACAAGAGAGAAAGTAAATGGATTTGAATGGAAAACATGATATTGTAAAATGAAGAGCTGTTGAAATAACTAATATAACTCATTATATTGGCCGACCTCATGGCAGGCTATCCCCTCTTCAGTCTATCATGAACGCTGCTGCCGGAATCATCCACCTTACTAACCGTTCTGTATCTGCCATCCCTCACTGCCAATCCCTCCACTGGCCTCCATTCAGTGTGCTCCATCCCTCACTGCCAATCCCTCTACTGGCCTCCACTCAGTGTCCTCCACCCCTCTCTGCCAATCCCTCCACTGACCTCCAATCAGTGCCCTCCACCCCTCTCTGCCAATCCCTCCACTGGCCTCCACTCAATGGCCTCCATCCCTCTCTGCCAATCCCTCCACTGACCTCCATTCAGTGTCCTCCACCCCTCTCTGCCAATCCCTCCACTGACCTCCAATCAGTGCCCTCCACCCCTCTCTGCCAATCCCTCCACTGGCCTCCACTCAATGGCCTCCATCCCTCTCTGCCAATCCCTCCACTGACCTCCATTCAGTGTCCTCCACCCCTCTCTGCCAATCCCTCCACTGACCTCCACTCAGTGCCCTCCACCCCTCTCTGCCAATCCCTCCACTGGCCTCCACTCAGTGTCCTTCCCCCCTCTCTGCCAATCCCTCCACTGGCCTCCACTCAGTGTCCTCCACCCCTCTCTGCCAATCCCTCCACTGGCCTCCACTCAGTGTCCTCCACCTCTCTCTGCCAATCCCTCCACTGGCCTCCACTCAGTGTCCTCCACCTCTCTCTGCCAATCCCTCCACTGGCTTCCCGTTGCCCAACGGATAACATTCAAAACACTAACAATAACATATAAAGCCATTTATAACTCCGCCCCAAATTACATCACCGATCTTGTCTCCAAATATCACCCAAACCGTCCTCTCCGCTCCTCGCATGACCTCCTGCTCTCTAGTTCCCTTGTCGCCTCCTCCCATGCTAGTCTCCAGGACTTCTCCAGAGCTTCCCCCATCCTCTGGAACTCTCTACCCCAATTTATCAGACTATCACCTACTCTGCTCACTTTTAGGCGATCTCTGAAAACCTATCTCTTCAGGGAAACCTATCCTGCCCTCAACTAATACTGGAATCTTCTACTCTTCCAACCACTCCATCCCCCACAATTACTACCTATTGTACCACTAGCCCCTCCCTCTTAGATTGTAAGCTCCCAGGATCAGGGCCCTCCTATCCCTCTTGTATTGAACTGTATTGTTTCTGTATTGTCTCCTGTTATATTGTAAAGCGCTGAGCAAACTGTTGGCGATATATAAATCCTGTATAATAATAATGATCACTTTTCTCTCCTTTCCATGAGATTGCAGTAAAGCTGAAATGCAGCTCAGATTCGGACACACTCTCATCCTCTGCGTTCAGACATTCTACTGCATCGCCTTCACTGGCAGTATGACTTATAGTGTTACTAAAGCCACAACAGTACAATCAGTCTGTATATACAGTAAAGTATGCTTGTTATACTCACTGTGGAACCTAAGGGGTTAATCATTCGCATTGTGTAAAACGGCTGTTTGATCCTGTCTTCTCTGATCCTCCCCTTCTTCTACTGTCCCCAATCCATCTGCTGATAGAACAGAGCTTTGAGGGTAAGCTGCACATGCTCAGTTTAGTGTGTATTGCTAGAGTTTTTTTTTTTTCTTGGGAGGGTGCATGTGTTCAGCACAGGGCCAATCAGCGGTGTCCAGACAGAGGGGTCAGGGGTCATGCAGCATCATAGGACAATCTGGGGAAAATGAAAACTCTGTCTATAAGCTTTAACCAGTGCTCTGCTAGATACTGATAGAAGTCACAAGACTGCTATATACTGCTGATGAGAAAAGGTATTTATCAGTTTATATTTATTAAAATAATTGCACTTCCATGTTGTGTGTACTGTGGGTGACCAGATATAGTGAATGCAGGGTCCGGGGAGAGCGGATATAGTGAATGCAGGGTCCTGGGAGACCGGATATAGTGAATGCAGGGTTCGGGGAGACCAGATATAGTGAATGCAGGGTCCAGGGAGACCAGATATAGTGAATGCAGGGTCCTGGGAGACCAGATATAGTGAATGCAGGGTCTGGGGAGACCAGATATAGTAAATGCAGGGTCCTGGGAGACCAGATATAGTGAATGCAGGGTCCGGGGAGACCGGATATAGTGAATGCAGGGTCCGGGGAGACCAGATATAGTGGATGCAGGGTCCGGGGAGACCAGATATAGTGGATGCAGGGTCTGGGGAGAGCAGATATAGTGAATGCAGGGTCCGGGGAGAGCAGATATAGTGAATGCAGGGTCCGGGGAGACCAGATATAGTGAATACAGGGTCCGGGGAGACCAGATATAGTGGATGCAGGGTCCGGGGAGAGCAGATATAGTGAATGCAGGGTCCGGGGAGAGCGGATATAGTGAATGCAGGGTCCGGGGAGAGCAGATATAGTGAATGCAGGGTCCGGGGAGACCAGATATAGTGAATGCAGAGTCCGGGGAGAGCGAATATAGTGAATGCAGGGTCCGGGGAGAGTGAATATAGTGAATGCAGGGTCCGGGAAGACCGGATATAGTGAATGCAGGGTCCTGGGAGACCAGATATAGTGAATGCAGGGTCCAGGGAGACCAGATATAGTGAATGCAGGATCAGGGAAGACCAGATATAGTCAATGCAGGGTCCGGGGAGATTGGATATAGTGAATGCAGGGTCCGGGGAGACTGGATATAGTGAATGCAGGGTCCGGGGAGACCAGATATAGTAAATGCAGGGTCTTGGGAGAGCAGATATAGTGAATGCAGGGTCCTGGGAGACCAGATATAGTGAATGCAGGGTCTGGGGAGAGCAGATATAGTGAATGCAGGGTCCGGAGAGACCAGATATAGTAAATGCAGGGTCTGGGGAGAGCGGATATAGTGAATGCAGGGTCCGGGGAGACCGGATATAGTGAATGCAGGGTGCGTGGAGACCAGATGTAGTGAATGCAGGGTCCGGGGAGACCAGATATAGTGAATGCAGGGTCCGGGGAGACCAGATATAGTGAATGCAGGGTCCGGGGAGACCAGATATAGTGAATGCAGGGTCCGGGGAGACCAGATATAGTGAATGCAGGGTCCGGGGAGACCAGATGTAGTGAATGCAGGGTCCTAGGTTTAGTAATATTTTAAAGCTGAACTTTGGGCAAAAAATACTTTAAACTATATACCCCAAAGGCTACAAAGGATTTAAATCCAATCTGTGTGTGCCACTTGCTTTCACAAATCTGGATATTACACTTTTACAGCCAGTTTACACTACAAAAATGCACTCCAGATGCATTCCGGATACATTTTTGCTTACAGTTCACACCACATGCAGCTCCGGTGAAGTTTTGATGCAGTTAGCAGGGTCCTGCAAACATTTTGAAAAAAAAGTGTTTTTCTTATAAAATTTTGCAAATAAATAATCTTTCTTCATAAATCTTGGTCAAAATGTATTCAGCTATCTTTTTTTTTAGCTGATGTACACATCCCAGAAGGCAAAGGGCACACAGTAAAGGTTCACCTAGGCAATTGGTGTGCACAGGTGTGTGTGTGTGGAGGGGGGGGGGGAGGGGGTGCTCAAACAAGTTTCCTTAAAAAAAGGTTTAAAAAAAGATTGCTCTATTTAAGGATAGGAGGGCAGGAGGGGTAAAGAGACTGGAAGTATGCAGAAAGGGTGGAGATCTGCTTTAACATTACCCATACTCTACTAAGGACCAGTGCTGTGGATAGATAGCTCACCAGCATTTTCTATTAATTGATCTTTGTCAGAGTATGAAATCTTAGATGGGTGGATTGACCATTTGGAAACTCGGGCACTGTCCGAGGGCCCGGGTCAGTAGGGGGCCCCATGGGATGCCCCTGGTACCTTTTTCATAGGCTTTTTTGAGTTTGGGCAAGGACACAGGGGCCCCATGATCCCCTATTGCCCGGGGGCCCCATGAGTTGTCAGTCCACCCCTGATCTTAGATCAGCCTTTCTCAACCATTTCAACACAGAGCAACGTTTGAAATAATTTTCCAAACTCAGGGAACCCCTGCTAAAAATAATTACATCTACAGCTCATGTACATTAGTGTGATGGTCAGTGGGAAGAATGCTCCTTACACTTGTGGTCATTGGGAAGAACTCTCACCTCACAGAAAGTTAAAAGGGTCAATGGTGTCAGTTGGATCTTATCTGAGAGGCAAAAAGTTCTCATTGCTTAACCACTTCCAGTCCAGACACTTTCACCCCCTTCCTGCCCAGGCCAATTTTCAGCTTTCAGCGCTATCACACTTTGAATGACAATTGCGCTGTCATGCAACACTGTACCCATATTAATTTTTAGCATTTTTTTGAGACAGATAAAACTTTATTTTGGTGGTATTTATTCACCACTGAGATTTTTATTTTTTTGCTATATAAATAAAAAAGTCCAAACATTTTGAAAAAAAAGTGTTTTTCTTATAAAATTTTGCAAATAAATAATCTTTCCTCATAAATCCTGGTCAAAATGTATTCAGCTATCTTTTTAGTAAAAAAAAAAATAACCCAAATTAGTTTATAACCAAAAATTATAATTTTTCAAAAAATCTTTTTACATTTTTATTTTATTTTTTATATTATTATGTATGTTTTTTTAAATATACTGTCACCCTAGTGACACTGTACTACTTGAGGGGGGTGATGAAGATTTTTTTTTTTTTACACTGATTGCTTTTACATCCATGTAAAAGCAATCATTTCTCCCTATCTCTGGCTGCATTCTTGCCGCCATTGAGAAATACTGTGAGAGCGGTGATTGGTCACAGCTTGTCACATGGTACAAGGCTGTTGTGAATAGCCTTGTACCATGTGACCTCTGTGATCATTCACAGATTTCACAAGTAGTAAGCAATGATGTCAGCAAGTGACATCTTGCTTACTACTATTCATGTGATCACTGATCAGCCAATGATTGGCCGATCAGTGATCACATGATCGGAACCTCACACAGAGGTCCCGTACAGCGATCGGTGTTCCACCATGTCCTCCAGATCATGGTGCAGCGCGATCCCAGGGAGCGCATACAGGCAGGGAATGCAGAGGCCGTTCATAAATGGCCACCCCCTTCTGCACTGCTCCCTTCCAGCCGTATATGTACATGGGCCAGACGGGAAGTGGTTAAGGAACCCTCACCCACCTGTGGAGGAACCCTTGGGCTCCATGGAACTATGGTTGAGAAGCCCTGTCTTAGAACTTTGGTGAACATTTTAGGTCCTCCCACGTCTTTGACTACCCTGGTCAGCAAGCACTGAACATTATAGTATAGTAGTCAGTAAAAAAATCATTTTTTATTATTTTCATTTTATATTGTTACATGAATGCTGGTGCGCCTGTACACAATTACTCCATAACATTCATGCAAAGACACTTTATGCTTTGGGAAGACTATGTTAGGCATGCTGGCCAGGGTGACCAGAAGCTCTAAAGGCAATAAATCTGCTTACAGATAGGGAGGATGCAATACACACCTGTGATTAGCAATGAGCATGATCCTGTGCATCTGATGTCAGCTGTTCTGGAATAGAGACATCAGTCAACCTCCCTAGTGGGGCCCTCTTCAGACCCTTGGGCCCCAATGGGCTGCTTTGACGCAAAGTGGGCAAATCCATTGTATAGCTGTATAGCACCAAGCGGTTAGTGGTCTAAGACCATTGTAACAGTTTGTGAGTTCTTGCTGAATGGTGTAAGTTTTTAAAAGTTTCAGAAGATTTTATAATGGGCTTAAAGGATTAGTCTACTTCTCTGTAAAAATGCAGGGCTGCAGTATGGAGCTTATGAACTGCTGTGAACATCCAGCTGTACCTTTGGATAGGAGAAAGTCCTCTTCCAACCTTCCAGTGTGTAGAAGTACAGCACAATGTTGACATCTCTAGTTACATCTCTGAGGCCCCATTCACATATCTCATAGTGGGAACCAGCTTTTCCTGCTCACGATTTTATGATCGCGGTTTTCACATGATTCTGTGTGTGTGTGTGTGTTTGAATGGGCTGTCCTATGCACATTTGTTGCAGCAAATTTTGGCCCTGATCCTGGTTCATTTGTACACATGACTTTTGCCATTCAACAACTGCAGCAAAATCTCACCATATTTAGGGTTCCATTCCAAAATGAATGGCGTCTAAACGCTCATTGTGCGCTTTTCCATGATTTGGAATTACAGGCAGAATCTCGTTGATAGGTGATTCTTATCTCCCAAGGATGAACAAAGGCAGATGCCCATGAGACCAAGTGTAGGTTCATACCATACTGGTGCATCCAAGTGCATGGGCATTGCTGCGCATTGTGTGTAGGGCAGCCTATTCATTGCAAAGGCCAGCCCTATGCACAAGAAACATGGAAATTAAGTCCCTGATCTTTTTTACAAAATTTCAGCAAACCGCATGGTGCCACAGTGCAGTCTTGCATGCTCAAAAACACGCAAAAAATACACAACATTACCAGTTGCATGGGGGTGCCAATATCAATTATTGGAACTCAATTTTACACATGTTTCCATTACACACATAGTGTGACTCTAACACAACAAACACTTTTCTCCTGCGCTGGGAATGGACTCAATAGGAATGTTCTGGAATATGCACTGCTTGCTGCCCTCTACAGACTGGGGTGGTCCAAATACACTAAATGCAAAAGGAGAAACAAAAAAGAGGGTGCACTGACCTAGTGCATTATCGTTTAAAAATGATTTATTGAAAGAACAAAGTAAGTATCATACTCACAATGGACATAAAAACACAGGCATGTCATACTGAACAAGATGTTTGATCCAAACAGCATCTGAGTCCATACAATGGAACTCTGGATGACCAACTGGCTAACGCGTTTCGAGGACACAACCTCTTCCTCAAAGCCTCTGAGGAAGAGGTTGTGTCCTCGAAACGCGTTAGCCAGTTGGTCATCCAGGGTTCCATTGTATGAACTCAGATGCTGTTTGGATCAAACATCTTATTCCGTGTGACATGCCTGTGTTTTTATGTCTATTGTGAGTATGATACTTACTTTGTTCTTTCAATAAATCATTTTTAAATGATAATGCACTAGGTCGGTGCGACCTCTTTTTTCTTTCTCCTTTTGCATATAGTGTGACTCTAGCCTTACAGAATGGATGTGGTCCTGCAGGAAGCGATTATATAGGTATGCTTCAGATTAAGTCAAATGCGTTATGCTTTTAGGTGCTTTCATACTTATAAGTTGCTTGGATTTGGGGCTCAAATTCAGGTTGCCTGATAACTAATGTTTAAGTGGAACACTTTCAGGTATTTTTTCCCTCAGAGAGGTTCTGGCATCATCCAGGGTTGGCATCTACTGCCTGGACACACATGTAAATCCTGGTGCCTAGGCAATGTCACTGGGCTACAGCTCAAGAATGGTCTTTAAAGATAAAATGTAAAAGTATTTCTTTAAAAAATGATACTGTAACTGTCTTTTGTCACATGTCTGAAATGTGTACATCAGTCCCGGATCTAGGGGGGTTCTGGGGTGAGCTATGCACCCCAAGATTTTAGTTGTGCCCCCCAGATCTCTGAGAGTGCATCCAACTGATCCATGAGACCTGATGAGGACAATTGATGTAAGGGGGAACTCTGATAAGAATAGTTGATGTAAAGGGGCACTCTGTTGAAGCAATTGATGTAAGGAGCAGTCTGAAGGGGGCAATTAATGTAAGGGGGTACTCTGATGTGCATATTTTATGTAAGGAATACTCTGATGAGGACACCTAATGTAAGGGGGGACTTGATGTAAAGAGGAAACTTTGAGGAGGACTCCTGGTGTAAGCAGGGACTTTGATAGGGACACCTGACATAAGGGGCACAGGTTCTGTTTAATCATCTTAATACATACTAGTGCTCTCTATTCACTCCCTTTCCACCTCTGCACTGTCAGATGTTACATTCGGGTTGTGACTCCGTGGTACAGAAGCATTCTGAGTGAACAGGGAATATGGGTTCTATGCATCTCTGTCACACTATTGACATTATGCCCCCTGACTTTTTCTTACTGCACCCCCAGATCAGATAGGCTAGATCCGGCCCTGATGTACATGCAGACTTGTAGTTACTGACACATCTACTTCTAATACTGACTTGTGGTCAGTTTATTGCCTTGTGTAGTCAGCGGAGAAGGATTAGATTTAATTGAGTTTGAAGCTCATCAGATTAAATGTTTTTTTCTGGCCCCCAAGATGCAGAACAGTAACTACAGTCCTACATACAGTCAGATGGCAACATGAGATTGAAAAACAATGGTGAACTCCATAGAGTGGGAGGTCTTGGCTTGCACGCCGTAACGATATGTTCTCTGGAGGCTGGTTGCTAATAGGGGGTGACAGCAGACTGAGCCTCTGTGATCTGTAATGAACAGATATTGCTAAAGAAAAACTGCAATAGGTTTTAAGATTGCAAATCTTCAAAATTATTTTTATCTGGAGAAATTAGATCACCAGTGCCCAGTTTTTTTTTTGAGTTTGACAGAGCAATGGTATTGAATTATCAGTAAAATTTTCTTCTAACCGAGGTCTGAATTGCATGTTTGGGCGAATACTCAGATCCATGTATCACAAGTCCCCCCTTTCTAATCACACCCCCCCTCTTTATATCACTAGTTCCTCCTTTAAAACAGTGTCTTTAGTCCCCCTCCTTTACATCACAGCCACCCTCTTTATATCACTAGTCACCCTCTTCATATCAGTCCCCCTCCTTTACATCACAGCCCCCCTCTTTATATCACTAGTCACCCTCTTCATATCAGTCCCCCTCCTTTACAACACTGTCCCCCTCTTTATATCACTAGTCCCCTATTGTCCCCACTCCCCCCTTTATATTACAGCCCCCCTCTTCATATCACAAGTCCCCCCTTTACATCAGTGTCCCCAATCCTCCCTTTCTAATCACATTCCCCCTCTTTATATCACTAGTCCCTCCTTTACATCAGTGTCTTCAGTCCCCCTCCTTTACATCACAGCCCCCCTCTTCATATCACTAGTCCCCTCTTCACATCAGTCTCCCTCCTTTACATCACAGCCCCCCTCTTCATATCACTAGTCCCCTCTTCACATCAGTCCCCGCCCTTTACATCACAGTACTCCTCCTCATATCACAAATCCCCCCTTTACATCAGTGTCCTCAGGCCACCCCCGCCCATTTTCTACATCGCAGTCCCTGTTTCACACCACATTTCCCCCCATTTACATCATAATCCCCACCTCATGTCACAGCCCCCCTCTTTATATCACGAGTCCCACCCCTTTGCTACATCACAGTCCCCCTTTCATACCACACTTCACCCATTTACATCACAGTCCCTACGTCACCCTTTACATCAGTGTCTTCAGTAGCCCCCCCTTTACATCACAGTCTCCTATTCACACCACAGTTTTCTCCATTTAAATCACAGCCCCTCCCCCTTTCCATCAAGTTTCCTACCTCACATCACAGCCCCCATCTCTATAATGCAAGTGCTCCTTTTACATCAGTGTTCTCAGTTCCCCACCCATTTACATCACAGTCACCCCCCTCACATCACAGTCCCCCCTTCACATCACAATCCCTTCCACCCCCCCTTTACATCACAGTCCCCCCCTTGCGAGTGTCCCCTCATACAACATGACAGAGGGCAGGAGACACAGCTAGTCTGGATGGAGGGCGGAATGCTAGGATGGTCCTAGCAACCAATCACCCACTTGTTAATATGAAAATTTGGTTAACTTCTGCCCTCCCTCCAGATCAGCTGCACCTCCTGCCCAATGTCCTGTTGTGGGGACAGCAGCAGCTGGGGGGAGGGGGACTGTCAGAAGGATCTACAGGGCAACCAGGTAAAAGAGAGAGACTCCCAAGCTGCTAAGTGGTACAACCATGGTGGTCTGCGGTCTGCCATCTAGTGATACCTGACAGTTAAGAAGCCAGAGGCTCACTCAGCCCACCAGTATTCAAACGTACTTGAGCTTTTCAGTGGACTGACCCTTTAAAAATGCACCAATGTATACTGATAACGTGTTATAAAATGCATGATACTACACACATATAGATGTAACAGGGCTTTTTTAAATACATTTTTGAGGTCTTTTATTAATAAATACGCTGATATTAGTTGAACACATTTGTTTAGAATGAAAGGGAACTTGACACCTCCAGTCGTTAGCCTCTGCTCTTTATAGAAATTGGTAGCTTGTAATGTGTTGTTGTAGTGCAGATCAAAGGTCAGGATATGTAATTATCCCCTCCTCTTGAGGCTGCATCATCTTTTCCCCCTCAGCCGTTTCTAGCTGACTCCGAGGTTGACAGCTGAGTTTTAAAATGTGACTTATGACAAGAAGCAATCTGAGAGAACAGCTCCAAACATAATCCCTGTCTCCGTGCCAAAAATGATGTCATTAGACCAGGGGCGGACTGACCATTTGGAAACTCGGGCAATGCCCGAGGGCCCGGGGTCAGTAGGGGGCCCCATGAGATGCCCCTGGTACCTATTTCATAGGCTTTTTTGAGTTTGGGCAAGAACACAGGGGCCCCATGATCCCCTATTGCCCGGGGGCCCCATGAGTTGTCAGTCCGCCCCTGCATTAGACACACGACCTTAGTATTTGTTCCTAGTGCATGAGATTTTTGGATATACCTTGGGGTTTTCCTCCCCACATCTCAGTGACGTTGTTTTTTTGTTTTTTTTATGTTTCAAAGATTTTCCTTTGGAACCATTACTGTTCACAGCCTCCATGCTTCTCGTTTTAAGATTTCATTTTGCTGTTGTATTCCTAATTATTATGTCACTTTGTTAGACACACCTTTCCATGATATGTGAGGAACCTAGTACTTGGAGCTCCCTCAAGATCTCTTGGTTTGGCAAGATGAATGTACAAAAAATGGATATACTCCCTAAGTTTCTGTACATTTTTTAGACCATCCCAATGATTCCACCCAAATCCTTCTTTCAAACACTGTGTTGTGTATGTAAGCAGGCCCTTTGGAACCATGGATTCACACGTTTAAAGCACAAACTGTTATATGAATCCACCCTTATGGGCCAAACTAAACACAGATCCATAGCACTGCTCAAGAATGGCCTCTCCTGCACATGGACAAACTGGGTGCTGGCCATCACAGTCTGTTTCCACTTTCCAGTGAAAATCTGAAATATTAGCCGCACTCAACTTGGCTCTTCTTACAGTATTTTTAATAATCAATTAATATACTGCATACAGTGATGTCTTTAACCTAAAGCCAACTTTGATTGATGCATTTCACCACTCTTGGCTTGCTTACAAGGATTGTGGACTTCCCCTTACCCTTGTGAGCAAGCCAAGAGTGGTGAAACGCGTCAAGCAAGGTTGGCTTTGGGTTGGAGGCATCACTGTATGCATTCAATTTATCAATTTTTAAAAAATACTGTAAGAAGGATTACGGGGAGAACTAGTTTGCCAGAGTTCAGGCTGTATCATAACGCCACTCTTATATCCCACATATTAGATTGGTTTTCCCTTTCACCAGCAAAGGCCATCACATTGTCTGGGCAGGAATTGTCTTAATTAGATGTTCGGGCATTTCCACGGCTCCTTTCAAAACCATAACCTCTTTCAAAATGAATTCTCCTCACTCATTCTGGTGACCTTACAAACCTGGATCTCCTGCCAAAATATCCAAGTACATTAACACCTCTATTTGTTAGATATTCCCATCCAGAACCAACTAGTTTACCTTAGTAGGGGGAATCACCAGGGATTCTTTAATGGATACTGGTTATTTAAAAGAGATTGAAAACATTTAAAATTACCTTACCCATTTAAAGCTTATATGAGATTTTGGTGATTGGGTTTAGATCCACTTAATTAAATTTGGCGTGAATGTTCTTAACTAAAAGCTTTGGGGTATCAGAATTTTCAGCTCTAGAGCTTTCAGCAGCATTAGTACATTTTCATCCACACTATCCATTTCATTCTTAAAGGTAACACTCACTGGCCACTTTATTAGGTACACCTTGCTAATGCCAAGAAAATATCCCCCACACCATTACACCACCACCACCAGCCTGAACCACTGATTCAAGGCAGGATGGATCCACCACACCATTACACCACCACCACCAGCCTGAACCATTGATACAAGGCAGGATGGATCCTTCACACCATGACACCACCACCACCAGCCTGAACCATTGATACAAGGCAGGATGGATCCTTCACACCATGACACCACCACCACCAGCCTGAACCATTGATACAAGGCAGGGTGGATCCTCCACACCATGACACCACCACCACCAGCCTGAACCATTGATACAAGGCAGGATGGATCCTCCACACCATGACACACCACCACCAGCCTGAACCATTGATACAAGGCAGGATGGATCCTTCACACCATGACACCACCACCACCAGCCTGAACCATTGATACAAGGCAGGATGGATCTATGCTCTCATGTTGTTTACACCAAAGTCTGACTCTACCATCTGCCCATTCTCCTCTGACCTCTGACATCAGCAAGGCATTTACGTCCACACAACTGCCACTCACTGGATATTTTCTCTTTTTTGGACCATTCTTTGTAAACCCTAGAGATGGTTGTGCGTAAAAATCCCAGTGGATCGGCAGTTTTAGAAACACTTACGCCAGCCCGTCTGGCACTAACAACCTTACCATGTTCAAAGTCAGTTAAATCCCCTTTCTTCCCTATTCTGAGGCTCTGTTTGAACTTCAGCAAGTTGTCTTCGCCAAGTCCAGATGCCTAAATGCATTGAGTTGCTGCCATGTGATTGACTGATTAGCAATTTGTGTTACTAAGCAATTGAACAGGTGTACCTAATAAAGTGGCTGGTGAGTGTATCTAAACCAAAAACTTTATTTTTAATTTCAAAGAGAGTAGGGGAAGGTAAACACCCCTAGCAATATTTTGAAATCTGTTTTATTTGGGAGGTTTCCTCTCCTGTAGATTCAATGGGAAGTTTCCAAGGCGAGGGAATTCCTTTATTTGACAGTTGTCACAGGAACAAGTGTCCCCATTGGAAGATTTTAATTCTATTCTTGTTTTGGGGGCAACTCAAAATTTTTGATTTACCAAGATGAGATCTGAAATCCCACAACAGCTTAAACCTAAGCATTATTTTCACTGTGACAAAAACACCCATCCCCCCCCCCCACCCCACACCCTCCATCCCAAGCTGCCACCCCTAACCTTAGCCATCAAGGTATCTATTACTTTCCCGGTGAATTTATCTTTCACAATGAGAATGGCTTGTGACAATCCTTGGCCGCCAATCTGACCCCTAACTCTGACTTTCAAGATTGCTGTCACAACAACCTTCACATAAAAATTTCACAATGAAAATTTATAGAAGCAATATTGGTGACGATATTAATTTTTGCAGCAGAAAAATATCTCACCAACCCATACACATGGCATAACATCATTGATGAAATTGCTAGGCCCACACTGAAAAACCACCCTAAATATTTGGCAGCAGCACTCGGGTAGTGGCAGGAGCCATTGGCTCCTGCTGCTGTCAATCAAATGCAGCGAGTGGAAGTAGGTGGCGGAGCTTAGCCCCACTGTGTAAGTCTATGGAGCCTTGCTATGGAGGCACACGGTGTCTGCATGCTCCTGAGCGGTGTGTCTATGGAGCCGGGCTCCATAGACACACCGCTCCCGAGCATGCAGACACCGTGTGCCTCCATAGCAAGCAGCTTGCTATGGGGACACACGAAGAAGAGGAGGAGCCAAGATCGCCTGCAGGGTACCCAAGAAGAGGAGAATCAAGGCCTCTCTGTGCAATACCACTGCACAGAGCAGGTGAATATAATATAATTGTTATTTTAATTGAAACAAAAATTGACTTTAGTGACACTTTATTGCAGGGAATGCATTAAGGCAAAAATGTCCTGCCTTTAGAACCACTTTAACCAATAAAGGGTTTCACTCAAACTCCAAACGTTGTGCATGTGATGGCTAACACAGTAAAATACTCGATTGTGTCATCCATTCAGAATAAGTGGTGGTGACTGTCAGAGAATAAGTACAGGTACTCCCCTCTTCCAAGTCACCCCTTGTCTCTACCCCTTACCCACCTCCGCGTACCATCCCTTGTCTCCTCCCCCTACCCATCTCCCAGTACTGCCCCTTTAGAGAATACAGAACTGGCGGTGCCAAGTAAATTTTATGGAATTTGTTAATGATAATAAAAAAGGCAGCAAAATAGATCTTCTGCAATCAGCAACAACAGACTCCCCCAGCAAAAATAGACCCACCCCAGCAACATAAGATCCCACCAGCAACAATAGACCCCCCTGTAACAAAACATCCCCCTAGCAACAATAGACTCACGTCAGCAACAATAGATCTCCCAGCAATTCAGTAGACCCTCAAGCTGCCAGCAAAAATAGACCTTTCCCTCAACAGTAGATCCCTTCCAGTAACAATTAACCCACCAGTAAAAAAAAGAACCCCCCCATAACAACAGATCTCACAAGCAGCAATAGATCCCGGAGTAGCAAGTATCAATAAACCCTCCAGTACCACCCCAGCACTCCTCAGTACATACATTCAGTGCTGGAGGTGCCAGAACTGGGATCCCCCACGCAAAAAAAACTCTGGTGATTGTACTTTACATGACATTCAATTCACAAAACTAAAACACCAGGATAAGTATCTTTATTAAAAAAAAAAAGTGTCAAGTATTTTCTGTTGAGGCCAATGAAATCTGAAAATGAAATGACTGAAAATGGAGTGCCTTAAGCTGGTGTTATAGCTGTGTGAATTGAGGTTATGATGGGTAAAATGGCTATGAAAATTTGTATATAAAATTCCAATTTTACTGTTAATTTACTATTGTAATGCAGTCAGGTTGCATTTACAGTAAGCCTGATTAAAAAATAAAAAAGGTTATGTATTATTATATAAACAGCCTTACTGCATTACAGTAATACATTAAAAGGGTTTAATTAGGCTTTAATATAAAAAAAAATGCATATAAAGATACTACATTGGCACCAGCACTTACATGACTGTGTCATCGCTGTGCTGGCATCTCAGTTCAGGAAGTAGATGGTGACTCTGGATGATGCCCAAACAAAGATGGCTCTGTCCTGCTGAAGAGAAAAACAGATGAAGGGTGGGTACTGTGATCTCTGTAAGAGGTAATAATTACCTGGAAGTATTACACTGTAGCCTCAGCCCCTAATACATAATTCACTATAGGTCAGTAAGTCTCTCTGACACTGGCTGAGTTAAGCGTGGGTGGGTCAGATTGCTGACTTCAGAGCTCTGAGTCAAGATTTGAATAATGAGCAGGTTTTGGAGTGCACTAAGGGCTCGTCCATGCATGCCACTATACTGTTGCCTCCTCACTGCCTGCTTGAACCCTTCAGAATTGTGACCTATTATGCTGCAGCAATATTAATATTATTATTATATAGGATTTATATCGCACCAACAGTTTGCTCAGCGCTTTACAATGTAAATGGAAACAATACAGCTACGATACAGTTCAATACAAGAGGGTTAGGAAGGCCCTGATCCTGGGAGCTTACAATCTAAGAGGGAGGGGCTGGTGGTAGAAAAGGTAATAACTGTGGGGGATGGACTGATAGGAGGAATAGAAGGTTCCGTTATTAGCTGAAGGCGGGATAGGCTTCCCTGAAGAGATAGGTTTTCATAGCGCCAACAGTTTGCTCAGCACTTTACAATATAACGGGAGACAATACAGCAACAATACAGTTCAATACAAGAGGGTTAGGGTGGCCCTGATACTTGGATCTTACAATCTAGGAGGGTGGGGCTGGTGGTACAAAAGGTAGTAACTGTGGGGGATGGACTGGTTGGAAGAGTAGAAGATTCCAGTATTAGCTGAGGGCAGGATAGGCTTCCCTGAAGAGAGAGGTTTTCAGAGATCCCCTAAAAAAGGGCAGAGTAGGCAATAGTCAGATAGATTGGGAGAGAGAGAGTTCCAGAGGATGGGGGAGGCTCTGGAGAAGTCATGGAGACGAGCATGGGAGGAGGAGACAAGGGAGCTAGAGTGCAGGAGGTTATGGGAGGAGCATGGCTTCATTCACTTGAATAGCTCGTGTTCGGTGGTGGTACTGCCTGCTGAATGCAACATGTTATTTAACTTTTGCTGCAGCCATGATGCTTTGAGGGTACAGCCCTGAGCAGCTGCGTTGCTGTATTTAGGTAAGTGGTAAGGGGATAGTAAAACCGCAGATCAACTGCCTGCTTTTACTACCCCCGGACACCTATGTGAATAAGCCATACAAGAACATACAGGGACCTCTAGCAACTACAGCTTTGAGCAAGCTGCTCAGGGAGCAGAAGTTGCTGTTGGCTGGTACTTAGGATGATGCTGTTATACAAGTGTTTGTCTAACTGGTTATTATCAGATCCAGTTATCTTTATGGTTTGCTGCTTTGACAGCACTGGGATGGATTGTTTGCTGTCAGTAGCGAGTGTGGCTTTCTGCTCATGCAATCAAGGAAAGATCAATATCTGCCAGGGCTGCCAGCAACTCCTGTTAGTGTTTGTAAAGTATTATTAATGATCAATGGCTACGATAAGGAACTGTCCGAGTACTTGGACAAATTCCGTATTGCTATATTGTATATTTTCCTGTGGTCAAAACACAAAAAATGAGTCGCCCAACAGTGGGAATCCTGCTGACCCGCGCTAGCAGCGTTTTTTGGATGCAGAAATCATTCTATACATAATCGGGCCTGAAACAGGAAATGTAACCCGCAACTTTACACCCAATGTAGCTCCATCCAGCAACAAGCCCCCCATCTCGCTTTGACACTTGGAAATCGTCTCTTGAGTGGATGGAGCTGATTTGTGAATTTCTTTTTCTC
The DNA here is from genome assembly GCF_062004578.1 of Staurois parvus. Lineage (NCBI taxonomy): Eukaryota > Metazoa > Chordata > Amphibia > Anura > Ranidae > Staurois > Staurois parvus. Next base: position 2,149,928 of record NW_028319066.1, read on the forward strand.
ATCAAGAAACTTTTATTGGAATCAAAGATCTTCAATTTTTCCAGCCAAGAGGTTTGAACTATTACAAATACAGTATATCATGCAAAAACTTCCAGCATAACCATGAAGCACGTTAATCCATCCATGGCAGGTCTACTTCATTTTTTTTAGCACTTCAGGTGTAGATTAAGCTTTCAAAATGCAGGAAGGAGTTTGCCGTATTTTGTTGTGGGGGGATAATTGTTGTTATTGGTGCACCAAAATGAAAGTTCTGGACCGAAACTGAAAATTTAGGATGCACTTGGCCGGAAACCGAAACCAAATTGGACAATTTTTAAAAATATATATTTTATATATATATAATTGTGTTATATTCGACTTTTTAATTAATTTCATGAATTTAAATGAATGGGAACCTAAAAAATACAATCCGGTAACATAAAATAATTTTATTGAATGTAACGCACAAAAATTGGACAGAAAATAAAATGAAATGTATATATAAAATAAAAAAACACCCAAATAGAGGCGTTTTTGGATTGAAGTCAGTAGGGGGCAGTTTTGCATTGGAGTCAATGGAACGTGATTTTGCACTGCAGTCAATAGGACGTGATGTTTCATTGAAGTCAACAGGGCGTTTTTACAATGGAGTCAATAGGGCGTGATTTTGTATTGAAATCAATAGGGGGCATTTTACATTGGAATCAATGGGACGCGATTTTGCATTGGAGTTAATAGGACAAAATTTTGCTTTGAAATCAATGACATTACTGGCACCTTTTTGTTTCTATTGGAAAAATAACCCTAGTTTTGGCCGATAGATTTCGGTGGTTGCTATATTGGTGCATCACTAATAGCTGTGCTATTGTTTTCATGGCTGGGTACAAGGTTCTAATTACTGCTAGTTCCAGGTGAGGGCCTTCACAGATGCTCAGGATACCTTCCTTTGGTTCAAAAGATTGAGCTAGAGACTGCGCTGGACCAGTAGAATGGTTCTTGATAGATATTAGGTGGTTCTGCGAGTGAATGGTGTTGTTGATCTCTCTTTGGAGATATGGTCTGCTAGCTTACTGGTATGACAGAGCTGTCACTGCAGCTGAGAAGACACTTGAATAGGGAATGAGGACATTGGGAGCTTCTCTCTGTCTACTCAAGTACCTTTGGTTCAAGGAAGCATTAGAGAAGCACACGTAATGATATCAAATACATCTTGATGTTGTTGGACCAGTTTTGGGCACCTCCAGAACTTGTGGATGAGATTGCTCTTTTCTGATGTGCACCTTGGACACACCTCAATCTTCTGCGATAAGAGCTGCCTTTATTGACATGTCTTTGTGTCTGATGAAGGGAGTCCTGTTGGTTTCTGAAATGTTACATTTTACTGTAAGACATATTAAATGAACGTCAGTAAAGGAAGATTTAAGGTCTCTTGCACAAGGGCCTAGCTGGTTCCTCACAATCACATTGTCAGGAGCTGGCCCATGGTCGGCAGGCAATTGGGAGGTAATATGCTGCCTCGTGCATGCCTGTTTGAAGAGGTATGTTATATTGAAATACATCTGCACCACATTGTAACAGCTTCCCATTCACCTCTATGGGGCTTATTTTGAGGCAAATGAGGTGATTTATTAATGAGTATTCTGGCCTTAGGGGAGGAGTTTTAACTTTAGGTCCATCACCATGCTTCGTAGCACCTATAATTCAATTCAACTTTCTTTCTTCAATTTTGCAGTGTAGATTGTACACTGTAAGGCCACTTTATTAGGTACACCTTGCTAGTGCCAAGAAAATATCCCCCACACCATTACACCACCACCACCAGCATGAACTGACCTCTGACCTCAACAAGGCATTTTTATCCACACAACTGCCGCTCACTGGATATTTTCTATTTTATCGGACCATTCTCTGTAAACCCTAGAGGTGGTTGTGCGTGCAAATCCCAGTAGATCAGCAGTTTTTGAAATACTCAGACCAGCCCGTCTGGCACCAACAACCATGCCACGTTCAAAGTCACTTAAATTCCTTTCCCCATACTGATGCTCGGTCTGAACTTCAGCAAGTTGTCTTCACCACGTCCATATGCCTAAATGCATTGAGTTGCTACCATGTGATTGGCTGATTAGCAATTTGTGTTAACAAGCAATTGAAAAGGTGTAACTAATAAAGTGGCCGGTGAGTGTATGTTTAGGAACACCCCTGACATTTTTGTGGCAGTCAACCTGCTAGGAATAAACTCAGATTGTTCACAGGCTACTAATATGATATGAATTTGAATAACTGAAGAACTAAAAATTTAGCAAGTATTTTAATATTTTTATTTAGAAATTAAAAGCCAGTAGGAATCTGGTTTTCAAGGGATCACCACATTAATAGCTTTACACATAGACCCAGGGAGGGCACCTAATACAAATACTTCCTTTAATATGTGCACGAGGTGTGGATGTAGAATAAAAGAGCATTTCCTTTAGATCTACGCCAAAAGAGAATCTACTCTAGGAGCCTTTATTTGCAGTTAGAGAATTAAGGTCCTTCATTAACTCATTAAGTTTGAGATTCCCTCAGAAGAAGTCATTGGACGAAACGCGTCAGTGTGTGGCCTTCCTGTGACATCACTACTCATGCTGATGCACGTGTCTGGATCATGTGATGGCGCTATTACCATCTTGAATGCAGGCTGGCTGGTGAGACACAGGATGCAGAGACTGGAGCTCTGATATAACAAAACGCCTTGTTTTTATTTGCTCATTGTGAGTGTGATTTTAAGGGAGGTTTGTTTGGCAATAAATTTGTTGGATGATACTGCACTATGGCGAGTATTTTCTTTACCCACATGTGCTAATCTGGATATGAGAGGATCTTCTCTGGAGTTTGTCTGGTGATATGCTGGATACATAGTAGTATGCTGAGTAATTACCAACACATGAGGATCGTCCTTTGAAGTCTGTTTGGTGAATGCTGGATATATACTAACATGCTGGTTAATTACTAGCACATGGTGAGTGTGCATTTTGATGGGGTGTTTTTGAGCACTGAATACCACATTGCTTATGAAGGAGGATCTCATTACTTCATTTACTGAGGATCATGTTTATATGGACTTTTCTGAATGGACTATATTGAGATTCCCTATTTATTGATTTTTTGTTTGCACTATTAATATGCACTTATTTGGTGGTGGTTATATTTAGTTGTGTGATTTGGTTTGCGCTATTATTTGTGATTTGTATATTTTTCACATTTTTATTATTATTTTGAGTTTTTTAATAATAGCAGCATCCAGTGAGTGTATTTCCTCTCTTTATTATATTGGCGCAATGATGTTGGTATAATAGAAGTGTTGTATTTATTGGAACATTTCTTTGGTAACTGACTTTTTAGTGAAAGTTTGAGATCAGACTCTAAGAGGTCGCTGACTTCTAGCGTCAATCTAGGGAGCTTGAGAGTCTTAAAGATGGAGCATATTTTTATGGTTGTGTTGTGTCTTTTGAAAGTATACAGAAGGAAGGAAATTCTGGCAGAATAATCTCAGTAGGGCCAACAATGGTTCCATCAGAGATATATTCCCTGTCTAATTAGAGGTATTCTGGGAAGCAGATAGCATTGCCAGCAAGCGGCCCATTTACTCTACTTCTTCAAAATATTGTTGCATGACAAAAAGTTGTTTGTTTCTCCTATTGAAAAGGGCTAAGTATTGCTCAGTAGATCATGAGCCTTCAGCCATATGTGTCGAGTAGTGAAGATACAATTTTATATATATATATATATATATATATATATATATATATATATATATATATATTCCCTCTTTGCCTTTTCCACAACTGACTCTAATTTACACAGTTTTTAATTGTAATTTCCTCTCTCCTAAGAAGGTCCCTAAGGAAGGCCTTAAAGTGGAAGCCCGGTCTAAACTCTAGTCCATTCTTAAACCTTCCTATACCCGCATTTAAGTAATATTCTGACTAGCCTGTAGAGGAAAGATATGTATACATACCTATTCTGAGGGTGCTTTAAGAGTGTTTCATATTAGAATTGTTATTATGTTAGAGTGGGTTGAGCCTTTTTACTTCAAGAAACACAGATAGTTGATTTTGGATGACATTGCAGAGAACAAGCAAGGCCCAAAAATATTAAGCCTACACATGAACACATGACCCCCCAAGACAGGTTTCCAAGGGAGGATCCCATCATAGGATTGTATAACCCCACTAACAACCATCCTGATTCCACCTACACAGTAACTATCTGATCTTTCATGATAATAGAGAAAGCCACGAAACTGAACTTTGGAAACTTATTTGGGTTTAAAACAATATGATAACTTTTAAACTTTGTTATATCAGACCTTTACCATTAAACACAAAGACCTGTACCACCAACTTTAATCAAACCACTTGCTAAGTCTTTTAGGACTCGAGCACCAGGTAACTGTACCAACCATCAGGTACCACCATAAACTCCATCCACCCACACTTGTAGGCGACAGTTCTCCAATATAGTTAGGCAGACCATACATGATTCATTTGTTTTGTTCAATAAGTCGGTTGAACTAAAAAAAAAAATGAGCAAATTCCCCCATCCACACATTCAGTGTGGATGGGGGAATCCTTCCCACTGAGCTATTGTTTTTTTGCCATCAGGGGGCCTTCTCTGTCAGCAGAATGTAAGGATCAGTATTTTGGCTATAGCTGGTGTCACTGATCATTCAGGAAAACCCTAAGAGGCTGGTTGTACACAAGTCGATCAATAGATGGACGTGTGTACAACCAGCTCGGGGCAGCACAGTGATTAAGTGCCTAGCACTTCCACTTGGCAGCACTAGGGTCATTGGTTCAAATCCCAACCACAACACTACCTGCATAGTGTTTGCATGGTCTCCATGTGCCTGCGTGGGTTTCCTTTGTGTACTCCGGTTTCCGCCTACACTCCAAAGACATGCTGGTAGGTGAATTGGCTCTTGTCTAAATTGGCCCTAGTATGTGTATGTATGAATGTGAGTTGGGGATCCTAGATTGTACACTGCTTGAGGAGCCATATATGGCTGGCATTAGAATCGCAACAAAGGGAGGGGAGATGACAGTTTATTAAAGATTCACACTGTTGTACCAGGCCACGAATGTGGGAAAAATCTTCACCCCTATTGGTTGCTTAATTTACCTTCAACTCTTAGCTACTAATCATTTTAATAACTGCCCAGGATCAAAGCAGTGAGGATCTTCTGGCTGTTTTCTGTGACTTCCTATAGTGACCAGGATGTGAGGGGGGCTGGAAGGAGACAGGACCCGAAAATATAAACTGAGAAAGCCAGCAAAAAAAGATTCTGTACCTTTTAGTTTACTAATTAAATTAAAGCAGTTAATCATGAAGACAATACAGTAAAAAAAGGGAGGTTGGTTGTAGGGTGGTGACAAGTCCCATAGGGACATTTGGTTAGCCTCGTTTCCCCAGCAATAGATGGGAGTGTTCAGACAAACCCCGAAGCCCACTTGTACATTGATAGACTATGATGACAAAAGCCTAATTATTTACTGTTCAAGCGGCCATAGTTGGATCAAATCACGTCCGGTTCAGCAGGGACCGGCAATCCACCTATGGGCAGGCTTTTTGTACCCAAGTTGGTCCATCAATTGACACGTCTCCACTGCTCTAGAGTCCAGTGGTGGTGTGCTTTACACCACTGTATCTGACGCTTTGTATTGCACTTGGTGATGTAAAACTTGAATGCAGCTGCTCGGCCATGGAAACCCATTCCATGAAGCTCTCTACACACTGTTGTTGTGCTAATCTGAAGGCCACACCAAGTTTGGAGGTATTTAGCTATTGACTCTGCAGACATTTGGTGACTTCTGTGCACTGTGCGCTTCAGCATGTGCTGACCCCACTCTCTCATTTTACGTGGCCTACCACTTCGTGGCTGAGTTGCTGTTGTTCCCAGTTGCTTCCACTTTGTTATAGTATGACTAACAGTTGAGTGTGGAATATTTAGTAGCAAGGAAATTTCACAGATGGACTTATTGCACAGGTGGCAACCTATCATGGTACCACGCTGGAATTCACTGAGCTTCTGAGAGCGACCCATTATTTCACAAGTGTTTGTAGAAACAGTCTGCATGCCTAGGTGATCATTTTATACACCTGTGGCCATGGAGGTGATTGGAACACATGAATCCAATGATTGGAGAGCTGGCCCAATACTTTTGACAATATAGTGTATATCTGTCTGCCTCGTCTATTTTAGTGTGCCCGCAGATGATTGGTATATTCCTATGTATACAAACTCCTCTTCAATGAGGTATGACAGTAATAAAGTAAAATTCCCTCCTAACTGGTTTGTGAAGACATTTTATGTTGAAGTTTAGCCATTGAAGACCCAATCCCACATCTTGATCAGGGGAGACCTCTGGACATGGGTGTAGCTAGCAGTCTAGGTATATATGGAAGCAGGCCAGCAAAAACGGTCAAGCTGAATCCTTGAGAATGAAATCTTGATTACAGAGTTGTGAATACCAGTAAGTCACAGAATCAGTCAACCAAAGAAGAACAAGGAAGAAAAACATGTGAACATGAAACCAAACCCCAACAGGTCTTTTATACATGAGGGCATTACACTGGGGTTGATTCACTAAAGGCAAATAGGCTGTGCACTGCAAGTACACTAAAAGTGCAGTTGATCAAGATCTGAGGGGAACATGCAAGAAAAATAAGAAAACTGCATTTTTGCTTGTACATGATTGGATGAAAGAAATCAGCAGAGCCTCACCTCATTTCAGAGCTTCCCCTCAGATATAAAGCAAGTGCACGGTATATTTACCTTTAGTAAGTCAACCCCACCGAGTTTGCCGGTGGAGGGTAACGTAGAGTCTGATGTACCATGCAGTGCTAGTCGCCAGTGCTGCTTAAGAGGATAAGGTACCACCACTGAGTGGCATAATGGAGCGGCAGTTGCATTAAAAAGACTAATCTGGATTGGGCCATACGGGTTCTTTCTTTATGATCCAGCCAAGACCAGGCAGAAGGAGCAGAATGTATTGAATGCATTTCTCCCTTGGTTACCACTCAAAGCTTAGAGGAGATAGGGGTATGCAAATTCCTCATAGCCAAGAACTTGGCTCGCAGTTTCCATATCTCAGAGTAGTGGTGTATTTAGGTTTTGTGCTGCCCTAGGCAACACAAAGATCATCTACCCCCCCACGAATACAAACCAACACCACCCCCCCTTCCCCCTCCCACGGAGAGAACCTGACATTGACCAACTACACCCCTGACCCCCATCTGGGAGTGTCTTCCACTAACCCCCACTCCAGCAGCAAAAGAAAGACACTCATCTTCACAGCTGCAGACATCCCCGGGAACTAGAGTCGGGCTCTACATACACCATCAAGAAGCCCGCAGCCTCTCTCGGATCCCACCTGGTTCCCATGGCACGTGTGTCCCTTCTTCCATCCCTTCTTCTGGGGGGAGGTGCTGCCCCCCTGAAAAATGCCACCCTAGGCAAGTGCCTTGTTTGCCTTGTGGTAAATACGCCCCTGCCTCAGAGGAAAAGTCAGAAAAGATGGAGTTTTCTGAATCATTAATGGTTTGGTCAGGACGGTCTTTTGCTAATCTTAGGATGATGTGTCTATCTTGATAGTTTAGCAGTCTATCTATCTATCTATCTATCTATCTATCTATCTATCTATCTATCTATCTGTCTGTCTGTCTGTCTGTCTGTCTGTCTGTCTGTCTATCTATCTATCTATCTATCTATCTATCTATCTATCTATCTATCTATCTATCTATCTATCCATCCATCAATCTGTTCTTTGTCTCTTGCATTCAGCCTCGATCTCTTAATGTTTTAGGGAGGACATTAATGAATGCAGACTTATTACTCAGTAAGCCTTTGAACACTCAGAATTATGCAGCTTTTTGCTGAGTCTGCGGTTTATGGAGCTTAAAAGGGCAAGTAGCATTTTTCTTAAAAATTGTGACAGGCAAATGAGCTTTTACTCTCAGAGCTATTTTTGGAGACTGGTGCTGGGTTCTCAGCCAGTACAGTGTGCGAATGTGACTGACTCCATATGCCGCAACTTTATAAAGTTTAAACAACATTTATATTGATTATCATTTTATGTCTTTTATGTTTTTTAATGCACAGTGTTCGATCGATTGCTACTTATTCATCATTTATCAGAAAGTATGATATGCATGCTTCTACACACAAAATCTTAGGGGCCTATGCACATTGGTGTCTTTTCTTACTTGCTTGGCAGCAAGATCTAGGAAGAAATGTCTGTACACTATATGTATGTAAGGTTTGGGCTAGTGTGTACATGTGTACAGCGTACAGGCACCCTGTTGCCCACCGTCATTGCTCAGGGCCAACATAAAAATGACAACAGTGTCAGTGTCGCAGCTGATTACACACTATTGATGTTTATATCTTCCCTGAAATGACTGATTTATGCAGAGGTGGCACACGTTCAGAATACCCTTGGCCGACGCTAAATGACTAAAGGCAATTGTAATGCATCATGTGAAAGCATTCTTAAATGCTGCTTTATGCATTGACATAACTCCTTAGATTCAGTCTGTCCAGACTGTATGTTCACCTGCTGACTTGGCACCATCCACAGGCAGCTTAACTCTTCAAAAAGCCACAGAAGTTGAATCCAACACAGTTTTGCTTCAACTTATTGCAGTACAGAGGATGTTTTCCCAGCCTTTTGAAGTATAAGAAAATTATGGGGCAGATTTACTAAAACTGGTGCCCTCAGAATCTGGTGCAGCTGTGCGTGGTAGCCTTGGTGGACTTGACGGTAATTGTCAGGGCTCCAGGTATGACCAGAGGTGTGTGGACCGACACAGGGAAACACAGACTTCAGGTATAGTGTGTAACACAATATAATTTATTAAAGGCAACACAAACATAAATGCAGTGCAAACAACCAAACTCAACACTTACATAAATACAGTCATGGCCGAAATTGTTGGCACCCTTGATATTTTTCCTGAAAATCAAGTATTTCACACAAAAAAGGTATTGCATTAACACATGTTTTGCTATACACATGTTTATTCCCTTTGTATGTACTGGAACAAATATAAAACAGAGGCAGAAAAGCAAATATGACATAATGTCACACAAAACCCCAAAAATGGGCTGGACAAAAGTATTGGCACCCTTAACTTAATATTTGGTTGCACACCCTTTGGAAAACATAACTGAAATCAGTCGCTTCCTATAACCATCAATAAGCTTCTGACACCTCTCACCCGGAATTTTGGACCACTCTTCCTTTGCAAACAGCTCCAGGTCTCTCTTATTGGAAGGACACCTTTTCCCAACAGCAATTTTAAGATCTCTCCACAGGTGTTCAATGGGATTTAGATCTGGGCTCATTGCTGGCCACTTCAGAACTCTCCAGCGCTTCTTTGCCATCCATTTCTGAGTGCTTTTTGACGTATGTTTGGGGTCATTGTCCTGCTGGAAGACCCAGGATCTTGGACGCAAACCCAGCTTTCTGACACTGGGCCCTACAGTGCGACCCAAAATCCTTTGGTAATCCTCAGATTTCATGATGCCTTGCACACAGTCAAGGCACCCAGTGCCAGAGGCAGCAAAACAACCCCAAAACATCATTGAACCTCCACCATATTTTACCGTAGGTACTGTGTTTTGTTCTTTGTAGGCCTCATTCCGTTTTCGGTAAACAGTAGAATGATGTGCTTTACCGAAAAGCTCTATCTTGGTCTCATCTGTCCACAAGACGTTTTCCCAGAAGGCTTTTGGCTTACTCAAGTACATTTTGGCAAACTGTAGTCTTGCTTTTTTATGTCTCTGTGTCAGCAGTGGGGTCCTCCTGGGTCTCCTGCCATAGCGTTTCATTTCATTTAAATGTCGACGGATAGTTCGCGCTGACACTGATGCTCCCTGAGCCTGCAGGACAGCTTGAATGTCTTTGGAACATGTTTGGGGCTGCTTATCCACCATCCGGACTATTCTGCGTTGCAATCTTTCATCAATTTTCCTCATCCGTCCACGACCAGGGAGATTAGCTACAGTGCCATGGGTTGCAAACTTCTTGATAATGTTGCGCACTGTGGACAAAGGCAAATCTAGTTCTCTGGAGATGGACTTGTAACCTTGAGATTGTTGATATTTTGCCACAATTTTGGTTCTCAGGTCCTCAGACAGTTCTCGTCTCCTCTTTCTGTTGTCCATGCTTAGTGTGGCACAGACAGACACACAATGCAAAGGTTAAGTGAACGTCTCTCCTTTTTATCTGCTTTCAGGTGTGATTTCTATATTGCCCACACCTGTTACTTGCCCCAGGTGAGTTTACAGGAGCATCACATGCTTGTAACATTCTTATTTATCCGCAGTTGTGAAAGGGTGCCAATACTTTTGTCCAGCCCATTTTTGGAGGTTTGTGTGACATTATGTCGAATTTGCTTTCTTTCCTCCCTTTTTTTGTTTTGTCCCAATACACACAAAGGGAATAAACATGTGTATAGCAAAACATGTGTTAATGCAATACGTTTCGTGAGAAATACATGATTTCCTGGAGAAATATCAAGGGTGCCAACAATTTCGGCCATGACTGTATGTACAACTGGGTGCAATAAACCTTAAACTAATAGGTACCAGTGCAGTCAGGGCTGGAGAGGTGGAGCGGTCAGGCAGGCCGAGCCCACCGCATGGATTTCCTCAGGGCGCAGGGTCTAAGTCCCAGCCTACTGTTCACCAGGGCCCCTGATGGTGGGGATGGACTTGGTGCAGACTGGAACCAGGTCGCGACCCCTGAGTGCGTCCGGCTGTGGTAGAGAGTACTGGCAGGAGAGTGCAGGAACGGAGTCTGATGGGAAGAGGCAGGCAGGCAGGCTTACTGAAGTGATCCGTGCGGGATGGATGGATCGTCGGGTTAAGTAAGCGTAGTCAGGCAGGCCGGGTCAGTATCGTGCGGGCAGCGAGGTACAAGAGGAGTGAGCAGAGAATGGTCGGGGTCACAAGCCAGGTTCAGCAGGTAGCGGGCAGCACGGTACCAAGGATCAGGCAGAAGGATGGTCAGGCAAGCCAGGGGTTCAACAGGAGACAGTCAGCAGAGGTCAGGATCAAAGCAGGGTCAGCAACGAGGCAGGAACGCAGGATACCAGGTACAGGGGCTCATGGGAAACATACACCAAGGCCCTGATCACAGGCCTGGTCATTCCTTAAATACACCTCCTGCAATCAGCCCCAGGTGTTGGCTGACTACAGGAGTGAGCTTCTGGCTGCTGAGAGCACCCGCTGGTCAGCCCTAGTACTGCAGCCCACACGGCAGGTGAGTCCCACCCCCAGTGCTGAGTCCATTAATGACAGTAATGAAGTGGAAACTAATGTGGACAGCCCACTTCCTCCCTCCCTACTAACCAGCTAAACACAACAGAGGTGGGATATTACATCTTGGTTGATGAACGTTTCACCTATATGTTATTCTAAGATACAGGCTGGAGGGGCGTGACACAGCCTGTGACTGGCAGAAATCCACCCATACCATGTTATTGCCAAAAAATAGTAAAAAATTGATTTCAAATATATATATTTGGATGATGATTTAAAACAGTTTATTTATATTAATTATTTATTGTTACTCTGTATGCCTAAGGCTGTTTTTTTATATATATATTTTGAACATGTGACCAGAGGACTAGAAGCTCCTCCTGCTTATCTTTCCCTGCAGACAGCCTGGGAAAGAGCTGGGTCATGTGACAGCTGTATACTGATTAGGAAAAAGGTACTTAGGTTTTTTTTTGTTTTTTTTTTAATAATTACAATGCCATCATCCACATATAGAAATAGAAGGATAATGTAAATTAAACAGTGTGTGTTCAATATCACTTTAAGAGCCACAAGGAAAGCATGGCCCCCCTAACATTGTATGTTCAGGCAATTAAAAAGATGAAGTAACATTCTGGCTCACACGGCGCCACGCAAGCGGGATTGCGTCTGGCATAGCGCAGTCAGAGAACTTGGGAGTCATTTTTCATTTTTGGCTCAGCCTTTCCCTGTGGGAATGTTATCTTTGGATGCAGAACATATACGCATGCTGTGATCAACAGAAAATAACATTGCTGTGAAAATCGCTCCCTTCTCTCTATTGTCAATTGCTTGGAAGAGAGAATTTTTTTTTTCTCTCTCCTTTGTATAACATCGTGTACAAACTCTCGGGCTTTCCAGTAATCAAACCTGTCTGCGGCATTGTATCAGGCTCCGGGTCTTCTCCGCTGGGAACAGCAGCTGATGTGTGGAGTTCACACTGGGAATTGTTACCTAAGAAATATCTTTCATATTTCCTTTTTTACCCCATTTATCGACCTTTCTTAGTTCTCCTTACTGCCATTCACGTCATTTCTTTCCATGATGGTACAATATCTCCTAGCTGACTTTTTTTCTGATAAAATCTACAGAGGGACTATAACGTTTTAAAACTGAATTCCAGCCAGCTAAATACACTGATGAAATGCATATTTGGAGGCTGTTTTACCATCTAAATGATTTGTATTTCTGTCCATTCAGTGCCGAGCAGGAGCGGACTGACAACTCATGGGGCCCCCGGGCAATAGGGAATCATGGGGCCCCTGTGTCCTTGCCCAAACTCAAAAAAGCCTATGAAAAAGGTACCAGGGGCATCTCATGGGGCCCTCTACTGACCCCGGGCCCTCGGGCAGTGCTTGAGTTTCCAAATGGTCAGTCCGCCCCTGGTCCCGAGATTTGTTACAGTTCTACCACACAGCAGAGTCCTAAGTGTTAAATTTCTTTTATTACAGGCGTACCCCGGTTTACCAATTTAATGCGTTCTGCAAGACTTTTCATATTGTGAAAAATTTGTAAACCGAAATGCAGTTTCCCATAGGCATGCATTGAAAAACAATTAATCCGTTCCGGTGGTCAGAGAAAAAGTAAAAAAAAAGTCTTTTATCTTTTCAAAACTCTTTATAAAGTGCACTTTAAAGGCATAAATACTGTACAGGGACTTGATTAAAAATTAATTCATAAATGCATTGAAAACCAATTAATCCGTTTGTATTGCGAAAAATTTATAAATGCATTGAAAACCTATTAATCGGTTCCGGAGGTCAGAAAAAAGTAAAAAAAAGTCTTATCTGTTTAAAACTCTTTATAAAATGCACTTTAAAGGCATAAATACTGTACAGGGACTTGATTAAAAATTAATTCATAAATGCATTGAAAACCAATTAATCCGTTTGTATTGCGCAAAATTTATAAATGCATTGAAAACCTATTAATCTGTTCCGGAGGTCAGAAAAAAGTAAAAAAAAGTCTTATCTGTTTAAAACTCTTTATAAAATGCACTTTAAAGGCATAGTGCTGTACAGGGACATGATTTAAAAAAAATTTGTAAATGCATTGAAAAACCTATTAATCCATTCCGGAGGTCAGAAAAAAGTAAAAAAAAGTCTTATCTGTTTAAAACTCTTTATAAAGTGCACTTTAAAGGCATAAATACTGTACGGGGACATGATTTTAAAAAAAATCGTGAATGCATTGAATACCAATTAATTCGTTCGTATTGCGAAAAATTTGTAAATACATTGAAAACCAATTAATCCGTTTGTATTGCGAAAAATTTGTAAATACATTGAAAACCAATTAATCCGTTTGTATTGCGAAAAATTTGTAAATGCATTGAAAAACAATTAATCCGTTCCGGTGGTCAGAGAAAAAGTAAAAAAAAAGTCTTTTATCTTTTCAAAACTCTTTATAAAGTGCACTTTAAAGGCATAAATACTGTACAGGGACATGATTTAAAAATAATTTGTAAATGCATTGAAAACCAATTAATCCATTGTGGAGGTCAGAAAAAAGTAAAAAAAGTCTTATCTGTTCAACACTCTTTATAAAGTGCACTTTAAAGGCATAAATACTGTACAGGGACATGATTAAGAAAAAAAATTCTCAAATGCATTGAAAACCAGTTAATCCGTTAAACAGAAAGCCAACTTCCCCCTTCTTTAGGTCTCCAAACTATGGCCCCCTGCATGATTTTGCCTTACACACAGAGGGTCAGTGGCATATCGTTAATGTGTGCTAGTTGGGGATTAAGGTCAGCAGAGAATGCCAATGGTCTTGGCTTCAACTTTCCCCCATGCAATGGGGAACTTTAATGGCTTTGAATGGGATCATGATATGATAGGGGGGCTCTGATGAGGACACTGATGTAAGGGGTACTTAGTTGGGGACCCTGATGTAAGGGAAGCTCTGACGGAGACTCTGATGTAAGAATGTCTCTTATGGGAACCTCTAATGGAAGGGGGGCTCTGCTGGGGACCCATGATGTAAGGGGGTCTCTGATGGGGACCCTGATGTAAGGAGGAGGCTCATGTAAAGGGTACTTTGATAAGGATACACCATATGGCTCTGAGGAAGAGGCAAGTCCTTGAAACGCGTTAGCCAGGTGGATCGCCATCTGTCTCATTCTGTGATATGATATCATGGACGGGAGGTTGCTTGTTTTTTAATTATGATGAGCTATTATGCATCTCTCTGTTTGTTAGTATAATACTTACCATTAATAAAAGACATATTTTAAGGATAATGCAATAGGCCAATGCACCCTGTGTTTTGTTTTAGGATTATAGTGTATCCAGACTTCCCCAATCTTAAGAGGGCAGCGAGGCAATGCATGACCATTTAAGCCAAGATGAGAAGATAGACACCTGTTATCATCAGAGCCTAATTCCAAGTGCAGGAGATTGTCTATTTGTCATCCGTTTGAAATACTCTGATAGGGACCCTGATGTAAGAGGGGCTCTGATGGGGAACCTGAAGTAAGGGGGTCTATGATGGGGATCGTGATGTAAGGGGGGTTCTGTTGGGGACCTTGATGTAAGGGGGGCTCTGAGGGGGACTCTAAAGTAAGGGGTACTCTGATGGGGGATTCCGATGCAAGGGGACTCTGATGGGGACCGTGATGTAAGGGGGGCTCTGGTGGGGCATCCTGATGTAAGGGAGGACTCTGGTGGTGACCTTGATGTCAGGGGGGACTCTGATGGGGATGCTATCTAAGCATGCAATAGTGGGGATTTTTTTTGGCCCCCATACTGAAAAGGTTGGAGACCCCTAGCTTAGAACACTGTTCTTGAATGTTTGATGGACTCTAGAATGCTCCTGGGTGGACCTTAGTAGTCTACTACTGCTATTCTGCTGCTGACACAGGTAAAAGCAATGACAGATTATTCCCTTGCATAACTCTGCTATAGTTTTTTCCACTCCTGAGCATTCTATAGTACACCAAACACTGCAGGACAGATTTCTAAGTCTTGATAAAGGTGTTATAAAACCCCCGAAAAACGCTGGCTACTATTTTCTTTGTAATCAAAATAATTAAAACATTGGAATCTTGAGACATTGGTTTGACACCCTCATTGGTTTAAATATATTTGGATTTACCAGTCCTGGTTTTTCCAGGGACCCCCCAGTTTGATGTGGAACTGCCTAACCCAAGTCAACCAGATATGAAGATTGACCCCTGTGACTGTCTGAAAATTTGTGTTCAGCAACTCACCCTTGCTGTTTTTCTGGACACAACATAGCCTTTTCTGGCGGACAGGAGACCTGATTTTTCTTTTATGTTGTTCAGTAACACTTACAGGTTTTGTCCCTCCCTCAGCCTGTGACTGGACAGTGAAAGGAGAAGCAGCACACTCTCTGTTACTCTGTTTTCTCTCCCTATCAGCATAGTCATTGTACTGCAACTCAACTGCCCCTCCCCCCTTCCCTTCTAAGGCCTCCTCCACACTGATGGTCCGATTGGGTCCGCCTGTCAGTTTTTCAGGCGGACCCGTTTGGACCATCCGTATACCTCTATTGACCGGCGAGTGTCCGCTGATACCCGCTGGCATCCGATCTGATCCTGTACACCAAAAACAGATGGATGGTGATCCATCCAGATCGGATCGGATGACAGTTGGAAACGGAAACATATCCATCTGACCTCCTCATAAGAAAAAGCTGTGGGTTTTGCATTTTTTTTATGTCACACAGTTGGGCAGCAGTTTTGCAAATGTAGGTTTTGGAAAAAAATACACGGTTTTTAAATTTATTGCAAAAAGGAAAATACATAACACATTCTTTTGTAAAATCTAAAAGATGATGTTACGCCGAGTAAATAGATAATATCATGTCATGCTTTAAAATTGCACACACCCGTGCAACGGCGACAAAGGATGCAAATGTTACTATTCATAAGCGACTCTTTAAAAGCCTTTACAGGTTACCACTTTAGATTTACAGGAGGTCTAGTGCTAGAATCACTGCCCATAATCTGACGTTTGCGGTGATACCTCACATGTGTGGGACAATCACTGTTTGCGTGCATGCAAGCTTGACGCTTGTGTTCTCCTTTTCATGGGGGGATTGGACACTTTAATTTTTTTTTTTTTAATGTCTACACTGGCGCTTTAAATTTAAATCCTCTGTGACAGCAATAGACATGTGACAGGTATTTTTTATGGAGGGATCAGGGGTCTATAAAACCCCAAATCCCTCCTCTGCTCTTGAAAGCATTCAAAACACCAAGATCTGTGTTTTCGAATGCATTTATTTTTTAAAAATGGAGCAGTGTATTTTCGAGTAAACCGGATGTGATGTCAGGTAATTGCTTCCAGTTTACTATAAAGGATGATCAAAGCTGATTCTGGCTTTGTTTGGCTGTCCCGGCTGGTTGTTTGGGACTTCCAGTGGGATAGGAGATCCTGAGAGAGCTGCGGAAGGCGGTGGTACAACCCCTCCCTGTGCTTGTACAAGCAATCAAGCGGCTAGTTAGATGTTCCAATTACTTGTACAAGAAAGCTGACTGCTGGCTCTAAAAAAGGTAGGCTGTAGTGCCCTTCGTTGGAAACCCCAACATTCAATTATTTGGTGGGGTACCCATATTTGAAGGTATGATGGTCAGTTGTCATTGTCCATATAGTGTATATGAAGGCTCTGAGTCTTGTTTAGTTGCCTGACTCATCCTCTTATCTCATTGCAAGTCTACAAAACTGTGCAATTATACAAAACAGCCTAGTGACTACAGTGTTGTCGGGTGTCAGCTTCCAATAGGGCTTAGTCAGTAAAATGACTGTCAACAAAGTTGAGGAGCCAAACACCGGCTATCAACCCAATCATCATATATGAGAAATCAACTTCATTGTGTCTCCTCCCAAGCAATGCCCTACTTACACGTTTTACCCTCCCATGGGCTTAGTCCATTGAGAGCATTTGGGTTGATAGCCAGTATGCAGCCCCTCACCTCTTTCAACAGTATTCCACAGTGTCCCCCAGTCCATTCAGTGCACTCCATCCTACCACAGTGCCCCTGGAAAGCCCCCAGCCTCCTGAAAGACCCACAGCTCCCTCCAGAGATTCCATCCCCCACAGTTTCCCCCAGCTGTTTCCAGATTCCCCTACAGAGTCACTAAGCCTGCTGGAGAGTCTCCAAACTCCCTTTAGAACCTCCATACCCCAACAGTGATACCCAGAGCCATCCAGACCCTTCCAGCTTTCAAATAAATATTCCGTATAACCATACTTTTATAGTGTTAGTAGAAACTTTTTTTTTTATTGCTGGCTCATGGGAGGTTTTGGAAACATTTACCAGGCCCTGGTCTCCAAAAGGTTGAAAACCACTTCTCTAAACAGTATGAGATATTTAGGCAGTCCTGTAGCAGTAGTAAAGTACAACAGGACAATGCACACTGAAAGTACCATGAGCAGGTTGTAGGTGGTGCAGTGGCATAGGAACCTGCAGGACATTAGGTAGGTAGTAGGTAGCAGGGGCGGACTGACAATTCATGGGGCTCCCAGGCAATAGGGGATCATGGGGCCCCTGTGTCCTTGCCCAAACTCAAAAAAGCCTACGAAAAAGGTACCAGGGCATCTCATGGGGCCCCCTACTGACCCCGGGCCCTCGGGCAGTGCCCGAGTTTCCAAATGGTCAGTCCGCCCCTGGTAGGTAGTATAGTGATGTCACCTTCTGGCTATACAGTGTGGCAGGTATCCTGGAGTCAGGAGTGACTGAATGAAATGGTCTTCCTATATATTGGCAGATAGTTTACATCAGGGGTGGACTGACCATTCAGAAACTCGAGCACTGCCCGAGGGCCCGGGGTCAGTAGGGGGCCCCATGAGATGCCCCTGGTACCTTTTTCATAGGCTTTTTTGAGTTTGGGCAAGGACACAGGGGCCCGATGATCCCCTATTGCCCGGGGGCCCCATGAGTTGTCAGTCCGCCCCTGGTTTACATAGCTGTTTGGCTGGAGTCCTGATTTAATATATGCAGTTACGCTGCTCATGACAAATTCATTTAAGCTGATTGTAAAAGTGGTAAAGCCACTTCCTCCTCTCTTTAATTAAGAGCCTCAAAACACCACAGATCATTGTCACAGTGAAATATCTGGTTACAGTAATAATTGGGCATAAATAAGGTGCATTTTTGATTTAGATTGTATTTTTTGGCCAATCTCACAGGCTTATCAAAATGCCTGACATTCCAAAATCCTTTTTTTTTTTCAATTACAGAATGATCTAATGAAGGCAGAAAAACGGAATTCTGGTATAATAAAGAGACTCCACTTAATTGCTTTAGAAAACTAGGGCAGATTAATCATAGGGGACAAGGTGTCTGAGAATGGGCATAGCAGCGCCATCTGTTGGCTGTGCCAGACGGCACGCTATGACATGCAAAGTGATGGAGGTTACTGTAATTAACCCATGATAATGCTGACTTGGGAAATTTCCAGCCACGCTTAAGGAATTTCAGGGAAAATGAAAATCACATAAGATGACTTAATGTCTATTTGGTATTTCTACATTTTTAAAACGTGAGCTCCAGATGTCCCTTTAAAGCAAAAAAATATATAATTAAAGATCCCAGCTAAAGAATGTTCCACGTACTTCTCCCTAGGGAATCGCTTTTTTGAAGTGATACATCCTCTAGGAGAATCTTCAGCATCCGACACAACTAGGAGTATCATATACCTCCGACCCCGCTGCATGCTGTGGTTCCTCCCACTGGCCCCTCAATTGCTACAGAATGCAGTAATAACACTCGGCCAGTGGAAGGAACCATGGCACAATAGGGGGCAGTCAACTGGCAATTTGAGCTTTTTTTTCTAACTTACCTGAGTTGCAAAATTTTAGAACTGAAATAAATTTTGATTCGTAGTTGAAAGAAACTTGGCACTGATTTTTTTTTTTTTTTACATTAAGCTTTGTGTATATAAGACACATTGAAAAGCCATTGATGGGTATGTTTAGGGATTACTCTTCTGCATCCCACACCAGCAGTGTTATTCTGAAAAACTTAGTCGAGTGGGCTGAGGAACAGAATTTGTACGCAAATATTTATGATAGCTATATTTTCAGTGAAAAATGTCTTTTTTTTTTAGAAAACACAAACACAATTTTACTTTAAAAAATGATTACATATAAAAGATGGGATTGCATCAAGTTAAGAAGTACTAAATATATCTAGGCTCAAACTCTCGTGCGCTTGCTAAATGGTGATAAACTACAATACTCAAAATTGAAAGTAAGTGGCGTATTAGAAAATTTTACAACCCATTACTTTAGAGTTAAACCTTAATGATAGCCCTAAAATATATCTGGCATGCTAGAGAATACCTAATATGTGTCTTGCAATCGGTATTTATGTATGTACTGTCATCCTAACTGCATGTGGGGGGGGACGGACAATTTTATGGTATATATATATATATATATATATATATATATATTTCATATTATTCATTAATATAGAATAATTTTGATTAATTTTCATTTTTGTTTTAAATTCCTTTTGTTCCTATCACAAGAGCGCTGACAAGCCCCCTATGTAAAAGTGACAGGTACATTCCATAGGATGCATCAGAGTTCTAGTAGGCCCCAATGCCTCCTCCTGTAAACAGGGGCGGACTGACAACTCATGGGCCCCCGGGCAATAGGGGATCATGAGGCCCCTGTGTCCTTGCCCAAACTCAAAAAAGCCTATGAAAAAGGTACCAGGGGCATCTCATGGGGCCCCCTACTAACCCCGGGCCCTCGGGCAGTGCCCGAGTTTCCAAATTGTCAGTCCGCCCCTGCCTGTAAACTACGAACAGGGGCAGCACAGTGGCTTAGTGGTTAGTTGTTCATAGGAGGTTTCACAGTTCTAGTGGACCTCTGATGCATCCTGCTATAAGCCATGAACCATGGCATCATGGTGGCTTAGTGGTTAGCTCTTCATAGAAGACATTACAGTTCTAGTAGACCCCATGATGTCTCCTAATATAAGCCATAAACCATGGCAGCACAGTGGCCCAGTGGTTAGCTCTTCATAGAACGCATTACAGTTATAGTAGACCCCATGATGCCTCCTCCTGTTAGCCATGAACCATGGCAACAAAGTGGTTTAGTGGTTAGCTCTTCATAGAAGGCATTGCAGTTTTAGTAGACCCCTGATGGCTCCACCTGTGAGCCATGAACCATGACAGCACAATGGCTCAGTGATTAGCTCTTCATAGAAGACATCACAGTTCTAGTAGACCCCATGATGCCTCCCCCTGTTAGCCTAGAACCATGGCAGCATAACGGCTTAGTGCTTAGCTTTTCATAGAAGGCATTGCAGTTTTATTAGACCCCTGATGGCTCCTCCTGTGAGCCATGAAACATGGCAGCACAGTGGATTAGTGGTTAGCTCTCTATAAATGGCATTAGAGTTCTAGTAGATCCCATGATGCCTCCTCTTATAAGCCATGAACCATGGCTGCACAGTGGCTCAGTGGTTAGCTCTTCATAGAAGGCATCGCAGTTCCAGTAGACCCCTGATGTTTCCTTCTGTGAGCCATGAACCATGGCAGCACAGTGGCTTAGTGGTTAGCTCTTTATAGATGGCATCAGAGTTCTGGTAGACCCCTGGTGCCTTCTCCCGTGAGTTATGAACCATGGCAGCACAGTGGCTTAGTGGTAAGCTCTTCTGCCTTGCAGAAATTAGGTTCCTGGTTTGAGTTTAGGCCAGAAGGCTCACTTGTTTTCATGCTCTCTCTGTGCTGCTTTCAGCCATAGTTACATAGTTAGTCTGGCTGAAAAAAGACAAAAGTCCATTCAGTTCAACTATAGAAAAAAAAAAGTTATAATCCTACACCCACAGTTGATCCAGAGTAAGGCAAAAAAAACCCAGCAATGCACGATCCAATTTGGTCCTGCTGAGGAAAAAAGTCCTTCATGATCCCAGGAGAGGCAATCAGATATTCCCTGGATCAACTTTACCTCTAAATGATAGTATCCAGTTATATTCTGTGTATCTAAGAAAGAATCCAGGACTTTTTTAAAACAATCCACTGAGCTGGCCAGAACCAACTCTTGAGGGAGTCTATTCCACATTTTCACAGCTCTCACTGTGAAGAAACCTTTCCGTGTTTGGAGATTAAATTTCTTTTCCTCCAGAAGTAAAGAGTGCCCCCTTGTCCTCTGTGATGACCTCAGGGTGAATAACTACACCGAGTTCACTATATGAACCACTGATGTATTTATACATGGAGATCATATCCCCCCTTATGTATTATACATGGAGATCATATCCCCCCTTATGTATTATACATGGAGATCATATCCCCCCTTATGTATTATACATGGAGATCATATCCCCCCTTATGTATTATACATGGTGATCATATCCCCCCTTATGTATTATACATGGTGATCATATCCCCCCTTATGTATTATACATGGAGATCATATCCCCCCTTATGTATTATACATGGTGATCATATCCCCCCTTATGTATTATACATGGTGATCATATCCCCCTTATGTATTATATATGGAGATCATATCCCCCCTTATGTATTATACATGGAGATCATATCCCCCCTTATGTATTATACATGGAGATCATATCCCCCCTTATGTATTATACATGGAGATCATATCCCCCCTCAATCTCCTCTTCTCAGTAGAGAATAAATTCAGTTCCTCTAATCTTTCCTTATAGTTGATCTCCTCCATGCCTTGTATCAGTTTAGTTGCCCTTCTCTGTACTTTCTCCAGTTCCCCAATGTTCTTTTTGTGAATTGGTGCCCAAAACTGAACTGCATATTCCAGATGAGGTCTTACTAATGATTTGTACCGGGGGAAATGATATCTCTCTCTCTGGAGTCTATACATCTTTTAATACAAGAGAGGTATGATATTCCGCCCACAGTGCCCAAGATGGCTGTACCAACAGCAAATAAAAAGCATTATGATTCCCCAGAGAGAAAAGTGTAAATATGAATGAAAAGTGCACAATCTGGTGCTCTCAGGATTGACAGCTCTGAACCCAGAGCCAAGTACCTACCAGGTTCATTCAACCTAGAGGAGATTGGTAAACAGGAATTCTTCAATCTTTTCACACTCTCCATACTGAATTTTTTCTGCAGTGGTTGGGATCCCTGTGAGGCCAGAAGGCTGAGATCTCTAAACCAAGTTCCTTGGTTTGCACCCATTATGAGGGCTTTCTACCATCCCTGCTGGATTTTATTTATTGTATATTATGGAACACTCAAGGGTGGGTATGAGCATCCATAACCCCCAGATTGACAGAACCAGAGTTGTGAATTAGAGTGGGGAGATCCAGCTGTTAGACCAAAGACATATAAGAAGCCAGGAGCTGACTCAACCCTTCAGGCTCCTAATCAGGGGCGGACTGAGCATTTGGAAACTCGGGCACTGCCCAAGGGCCCAGGGTCAGTAGGGGACCCCATGAGATGCCCCTGGTACCTTTTTCATAGGCTTTTTTGAGTTTGGGCAAGGACACAGGGGCCCCATGATCCCCTATTGCCCGGGGGCCCCATGAGTTGTCAGTCCGCCCCTGCTCCTAATATAACTATCACTTTTGGATGAAATAGCCCTTTAAATCTTTCAGTATCGTGCAACTAAAATCCGCCGTGTAGTCCTAGCTTTAGTATCTTCCTATGGGTGTTTTATTCTGAAACATCACTAAATGAAGACTGCTAGCCCCATCCACATGCAATACTTGCCAGTCAGTGTTTATATTGTATATGTTTTTATTAACATCCCTGCCAACTCACAATCCAATTTGTCTGATTAAACTTCTTTTTTTTTCACCACAATTAATTTTATTTGAATCAGACCTTAACAGCTTTGTGAGAGGGACGGGGTGAGGATATGACAACATCTACTCTCATTACATGTTCCTTGATTCATTGGAAATTGGCTTGATAAAGCTTGGAGCCGGTGGCACGAGCCTGGAATACGAAAACCCCCAAACCAAACAAGGGGACGATCGATATTAATGGAAGAGTAACCAAACTCTTATATTCCAAGCAGAGGCAATCACATATTACATGTGAGGAGATGGAGAGTGGCAGCCCAGACCCTGCCTGCTCTATTACCCACAAATCGGATTGTTTATCTAAGAAACATCAAAGAAATTTAATCCGCTATCTGCGCCGTATATATATATTCATTGAAAGCTTAGGTCATGTTATTCCCTTTCTTTACTGTGCTGCTTGTAATTGCTTGCAGCTCCTTGTTGTATATCTACACATTTATTATCATTCTCACCATCCCCTGCATACCAGCAGAATATTCAAGCCAAGTTCACGTTAGCATTCCAAATTCCTTTTCTGACTTCATACACATTGAGGGGTGTATTTATAGCAAAATTGCATAGCTGTTTGCCCTTCGAAACTGCGTGTAAATTTGTTCTGTACAAATGGGGCAAAATTAAATGTTCTCATTCTAAATTCTCTGCAGATTGAATGTGTGAATCAAGAAAATACAGCATTATGGTCTCTAGATGGCGATGATGAACATACTTATTTCCTATGATATTCAGCGCTATCTAGTGGCCATAATGCTGTATTTTCATTCACACAATCGGTCTGCAGAGAATATAGCCTGAGGACATCCTATTTGATCCTGAATTAACAGTCTTGAGCCTGGGTTCAGAATGCGGTTCAGAATTCACAGCATTTGCTGTGCGCATTCCGCACCGCATCAGAATCGCACCCCGTTCATGCGAACTGCTGTGGGTGTGTATGTTAAGTTAACAACACCCCAAAATCGGTCCGCAAAAATCGGTGCGATGTGCAGAATCGGATCGCATAGGTGTGAATACCCATGAGATCCGATTCTAGTGCGGACCAAAAAAAAGGATCCTGCACCTTTTTGGTGCGGATGCGCTGCGATTTGAGCCATACATAATGTATGGCTCAAATCGCACTGTACACAATTTGCATGTGATTTGCACAGGAATGCGGTGCAGTTCCTGTGCAAATCACATGTGATGTACCACGCCACATGAGTGTGAGCTTAGCCTGAAGCAAAACCTAGGGTTTATTATTATTATTATTATACGGGATTTATATAGCGCCAACAGTTTGCTCAGTGCTGTACCATATAAAGGGAGACAATACAGCAACGATAAAGTTCAATACAAGAGAGTTAGGAAGGCCCTGCTCCTGGGAGTTTACAATCTAAGAGGGAGGGTCTGGTGGTACAAAAGGTAATAACTGTGGAGGATGGACTGGTAGGAGGAATAGAAGATTCCGTTGTTGGGGGCACTCTAGATCAGCAGGATTGGCGGACCATGACCCAACAATTATCCAAATGTTCTAGGAATGTTATCATTCTAGAAAACGCCTATAAGGTTCTTTATAGATGGTATTACACGCCTGCTCGTCTGGCTCGTTTTATTCCCACATATTCCCCGACTTGCTTTCGGGGTTGTCAAACGGATACCATGGTCCATATTTGGTGGACTTGCCCCAAGGTGTGCAGATTGTGGATCAGAGTTTACGCCCTTCTCCGCACTATGTTTCACACAGACATTAAGCGCAACCCGTACGAAGCGCTCTTATTTAAACCATTAGTGGGCCTACTCATCCCGAACAGCAGCTGGCATCGCACTTATTCATGGCCACCAAGCTGACGATTGCGAGGGCTTGGAAGACTCCCCTCCTCAGCTTCGAGGCTGTAAAAAACCGGATGAACTTTATAATGGTCAACGAAAAGTTGACAGCTATACTGTTAGGCACCCATACAAAGTTTTTATAGACATGGCGTCTTTGGCTTGATATAGCTCAACCGTCGAGATTCGACCAGTCCCTCCTGTCGATATAAACCTTACATACCAGTTTATTTTTTTTTCTCTATTTCTTTTTTCTCTGCTGCGGTTCCCCTGGAGCACCCCCCCCCTTTTTTTTTTGGTTTGTTGTTGTTTGTTTGTCTTCTTTCTCTTCTTTTCTTTCCTCTTGTCTAGTCTGTCTTCTTCAGGCTATTTGTGCTGATTGTGATTCCTGTTTTGAGCCCCGTACCAGCAATACTGCACCCATGTGCTGGACTCCTTAGAGAGCCCTGCGTGTTAAGTACCTCTCTGTATTCAGAGAGGTTCCTTCTTCTATTCTTCTCACATTCTGTATGCAGATACAGTAATAATCTTTCCTTAGAGTTCATTATGTTATTGATCTCTATATGTCTATCATTTCTGAAATGTATTGTGTTTTCTTCCTATACGGCACTTATGTACGCAGTTTATTTTCATGCTTTCTCATCAGTACATATTCTGTATTATTCATCGAATCCTTTGTATGTTATATTCCTGCTGGTTATTGCATATGTTTTTGACTGATTCTCTGCTGTTTCCTATTCTATAATAAAATTCTTTGTGAAAGAAGATTCCGTTGTTAGCTGAAGGCAGGATAGGCTTCCCTGAAGAGATAGGTTTTCAGAAGTGGGCAGAGTAGGCGATAGTCGGATAGATTGGGGAAGAGAGTTCCAGAGGATGAGGGAGGCTCTGGAGAAGTCCTGGAGATGAGCATGGGAGGAGGAGACAAGGGAGCTAGAGAGCAGGAGGTCGTGGGAGGAACAGAGAGGTTTAAATGACAGCACCCCCCTTCATGCATACCTTAAAGTGGAACTATGGGAAAAATCAAAAATTACATATATAATGCAGGCTCTTAATAGCATGATAAAAAAAACCACAGAGAAACTAGGCGCTCAAACAGTTGTCACTGGAATATTATAGTATAACACGACAGGGAAGGCAGCTCACAGATATTACATGAACTAAATGGAAAAGTACTACAAAGATCAGCAAGGAGCGCCATTCCAGGTGCAAGAGTGTCATAAATAGAGCCCAAGAGATGAGTGACATATGCAAGATTTATTAGGATCATGTAACTTCATCATAATTAAAAAGGAGGAGGCTGCTTACAGACATGGATGTTCCGAACCTGACAGTGCAAGACAGCGTCCACCGATGGATGAACCACAATCCTGTGGCCATCGGAAGGTAGATGGAAAAAAAAAGGGCCACCACAAAGCTGTAAATCCCTGTAGGTTCCAAGAACCTCTGTGAGATGCTGGTCAATGAGCTCTGTTGGCAGGAACTGACGCACACGTGGCGGCCCAGAAGGGAGGTCACGTTGCTGGTGGAAAGACCCGGAGGAACACTGGAACAATGGGAGAGATACATGTTTTGGGACAAGCCACTTCCTCAGGACATGACCAGGTCATTGTAACCAGCTTGGCCTGCATGGAGTGTCAGCTTGCTGACGGTCTTTGGATACATCTGCAGTCTCCCTTCCCTTATTCCAGCTCTCCTCCAGGTCCTTCCTCCAGCACCATAATGTCACTTCCGGGCCCCGCGTGTGAGTTAGTCCTGGCCAACAGATCTCATTGACCGGCATCTCACGGAGGCTGTTGGAACCCACAGGGATTTACAGGGATTTCTGGCCTTGGTGACATCTCGTTTTTTCCATCTACCTCCCGATGGCCACAGGATTGTGGGTCATCCATCGGTGGATGCTGTCTGGAACCATCAGGTTCGGAACATCCATGTCTGTAAGCAGCCTCCTCTCTGGAAGTTTTTTAATTATGATGAAGTTACATGGTCCTAATAAATCTTGCATATGCCACTCATCTCTTGGGCTTTATTTATGACACCCTAGCACCTGGAATGGTGCTCCTTGCTGATCTTTGTAATAACATAATATAACAGCTTTATAACCTGTTGATCACGCCGGTAGATTGACTGGTTTTCTACTTCTTATAAAGACCAATGTGGTATTCATTGATGAGAATACGAGGTGGTTGTCAAGTACAGGGGCGGACTGACCATTTGGAAACTCGGGCACTTCCCGAGGGCCCGGGGTCAGTAGGGGGCCCCATGAGATGCCCCTGGTATCTTTTTCATAGTTTTTTTTGAGTTTGGGCAAGGACACAGGGGGCCCATGATCCCCTATTGCCCGGGGGGCCCAAGAGTTGTCAGTCCACCCCTGGTCGAGAAGCAGAGGAACTGGAGAGCCTGATTCTCTTATGTTTCCAGCAGCAGAGGAAAGTCACTCCAGCTCTTCTGGAAGAGAACGTGGCTTACTGAATGTAGTGAATGCTACACACAGTGGATTGCACCATCTCCACACTGTCCAGTTATTGCATTGCAGGATCAATTTTTTACCAAGCTGGCCCACATTAAGTCAAATATTTGACATAATTCCTTGAGTTCTGCTTTAACGTGGTTGTAAAGCATATCCCTCTATAGTGTGTACTTGTCTCAATCCAAAGCAAGTGTCATTTCTGTCCACTGCATTCGTTCCTCTGCTATCAGTATGAATCACTTCTGACAAGGTTTCCTGACACCAAGAGAAAAATGGTGACGGGGAGGGAGCTTGAGCAGATTGACAGTCCATGTGTGCTGTGTGAAGGGGGGGTGTCCCTTCCCTCCAATCAGCTCTCAGAGCTCTTCTAACTGATGTAACTTCAGCTCCCTGCCCCCTGCTTTTCAGAGCTGAGAGATCCTGTGTAAATTTTACACTTTGAATGAATGTAAGAGAGAGACGGCGGTAGATAAACAGGCACAACTTATGAAGGAGGATTTGTTTCCTCTCTGTGTATCACCTGATGCCAGTCACTTCACTGGGTATATGTGAGGGTTTACAACCACTTTAGGTATTGTGCTGCTGTCCATGGTACTGAAACTATTATACTATTGTCTGTGAAGATTCTCATCTATCCAGGTCTTGGTGTATCTAGTAGTAGTTTTTTATATTGACTTGGTGTGTAATGTCAAAAATGTTTTATATTTTATCCAATCCACTTCTTCACATCTAATGATTGTCAGGAAGATTCATCATCTTTAACCACTTACAGACCGCCCGCCCGCCCGCCCACCCACAATGTACTGCAGACAGGCTGTACAGACAGACACTTCCTCCGAGCACAGGGCGCGCGTGCGTGCCACTGCCCACCAACTCCCACTGTGATTGTACACAGCAGGTCCCAGCCAATGATCCATGGCCCTGCTGATCAGCTGTCTCCAATCACAGCTCAGAGCCCTGTGTTGACAAACAACACAGAGCTTTGTACAGAGGTAATGATCAGCAAAGCAGGAAGGAGGAACAAAGAGATTTTTAATAAAAAGCAGCACATAATACACCCATAACACTTGTTAGGCACACACCTAACCCCTTGATTACTCGAGATGTTAACCCCTTCACGGCCAGTGTAATTAGTACAGTGACAGTGCATAATATTGTCACTGATCACTGTTTTAGTGTCACTGATGATGTTTGTATCAGTCAGTTCCCACACAGTTCAGATTGCCCACCGCACTATCGCAGTCCCATTATAAGTTGCTTATCACCACCATTATTAGTATTAAAATAAAGTCAGTATATATACAGTAGTTTGTGCACGCTATCACTGTCATGCAAACCAATCAATATACACTTTTTGGGGATTTTTTTTTTACCAAAAGATATAGCAGAAAACACTTTATGATGAAATTTGTTTTTTACTTTTTTTTTATTGGATATGTTTTAAAGCAGAAAGTAGAAAATATATTTTCTTTATAGTTTCAAAATGTTGTCTTTTTTCATTATATATTAAAAAAAAAAAACCCAGTGCTGATCAAATACCACCAAAAGAAAACTCTATTTGTGTGGAAAAATGATATAAATTCTATTTGGGTAGAGCGTTACATGACTGCATAATTACCAGTTAAAGTGACGCCATGCCGAAAAGCAAAAAATGCCCTGGTCATGAAGGGGTAAAACCTTTAGCATCTGTAGTGGTTAACATCTACACATTCCATGGTAATTGGATAAGGTCTATGGGAGGTATTTTCCCATTGAAGTCTATGGGGTACGACTTCCTATTAAAGTATATGGTATATGGGGCACAACTTCCCATTGAAGTCTATGGGGAGTGACTTACCATTGAAGTCTATGGGGCATGACT
Source organism: Staurois parvus (assembly GCF_062004578.1). NCBI lineage: Eukaryota > Metazoa > Chordata > Amphibia > Anura > Ranidae > Staurois > Staurois parvus. Next base: position 2,179,155 of record NW_028319066.1, read on the forward strand.
TCCCATTGAAGTCTGTGGGGCGCGACATCCAATTAAAATCTATGGGGTGCAACTTCCCACTGAAGTTTATGGGGTGTGACTTCCCATTGAAGCCTTTGGGGTGCAACTTCCCATTGAAGTCTAGGGGGCGCGACTTCCCCTTGAAGTTTATGGGGCGAGATTTCCCAATGTAGTCTCTGGGGCACGACTTCCCATTGAAGTCTATGGGGCGCAACTTCCCATTGAAGTCTATGGGGTGCGACTTCCCATTGAAGTCAATGGGCGTAACTTCCCATTGAAGTCTATGGGGTGCAACTTCCTGTTGAAGTCAATGGGAGGCCTTGTGTAAACCCAGGCGCCAGGACATAATTTCTAGTTACCAGGATGACCTGGTGCTGTGATTTGTCGAGCTCTAATACGTCTAATATACAATTCATGTTTCTTTGGTATGAGCATCAAAAATAAGAGAATCCCTCTGTGAAATTTCACGATTCACGATTTTTGCAGCATTAAAGGGGAACTTTACTCTCTCAATCACCATTGAATATGTTTAGTTCTTATGCCTCTAGCATTACTAAATAGATAAAAAAGTATATCATATGTACCTGTTTTAAACTTTTTATTTTTATTTTTTTCAATTGCTTCCTGGTTTCCATGCCTAGGCAATTGATATCATATATTCCAGGGTCCTCAGAAAGGAAGGAGAGATTTTTCACACCCTCCTGCCTCCAAGCTCGAGCTAAGGGCAGGTGGATTCTAGGAAGTAAATGCTGAATCATCTGCCCTTACTCAAGATGTCCATAAATGCTAGGGGGGTGTTTTTCAAAGTGATTTCTCAGCAAAATAAAGCATGGAGACATGGATGGAGGGGGGCACCAGCTTAAACTGTAACATAAGCAAGGAGTAAAAGATAAGGGAGCTTCATTCCCAGTAAGGCTGCTTTAACACCTGAGCGTCTTGTTTTTTTTTAGTGTTTTTTGATTGTTTTTGCGTGTTTTTCAGCTCTGGCATTTTTAAATGGCCAATAGAGAAAAATATAATCTGTTTCATCATTGGATTCTAGGTTTTTGATCTTTTTTAGCTTTTCCATCAGCTTTTTAAAATGTTTTTTATCATTATTCATTTTTTGTTTATTACGGTAAGGGGCAAGAGTTAAGGTTAGGTGTTAGGGTTAGGGGTTAGAATTAGGGTTGGGGTTAGGTGTTAAGGTTAGGATTAGGGTTAGGTGTTAAGTTTAGGGGGTTGGGAGTTAAGGTTTGGGTTAGAGTTTAGTATTTTATTAATTGCCTTCTTATTATTTATTTATTTGTTAGGGTTAAGTGGTTATTTTTATTTATTTTTATTACTAGTTTATTTATTTATTTAGTTATTTATTAAGGTTTGGGAGTAAAGGTTAGAGGTTAATTATTTTTTCATTACAAATATTTATTCCTTGTTTTAACATTCCATATTGTTTATTTATTTTTATTTATTTTCGATCATTTTTGTTTATTTCTATATTTATTTTATTAAACATAAAAAAAAAATAATGATAAATTAAAAAATTCTAACATTTTTCATCATTGGATTCTAGGTTTTTGATCTTTTTTAGCTTTTCCATCAGCTTTTTAAAATGTTTTTTATCATTATTAAATTTTTGTTTATTATGGTAAGGGGCAAGAGTTAAGGTTAGGTGTTAGGGTTAGGGGTGAGAATTAGGGTTAGGGTTGGGGTTAGGTGTTAAGGTTAGGATTAGGGTTAGGTTTTAAATTTAGGGGGTTGGGAGTTAAGGTTTGGGTTAGAGTTTAGTATTTTATTAATTGCCTTCTTATTATTTATTTATTTGTTAGGGTTAAGTGGTTATTTTTATTTATTTTTATTTTTATTACCAGTTTATTTATTTATTAAGGTTTGGGGGTAAAGGTTAGAGGTTAATTTTTTTTTCATTACAATTATTTATTCATTATTTTAACATTACATATTGTTTATTTTTATTTATTTTCGATCATTTTTGTTTATTTCTATATTTATTTTATTAAACATAGAATTTATTAATTTATCATTTTTTTTTAACATTTTTTAATTTGAGTAGAAAAAAATCTCCAAACATGCATGACAAAAACACTCAAAAACATGCGAATTGCGTGCTTCAATGTATACAAAAGTATAAAAGTAACTACAGAACTTTTTTCTTCAGGCATTTTGGCTTCAGGCCACTGGAAATGGAGATGTGAACCATCTTCATAGAGAATAATTGATTTTTTTTTCTCCCTGAGCATTTTGGAGCTACAAGCTTCATGCTACAAAACGCTCAGGTGTGAATGGGTCCTAGGAGAATAAACCAGCTGCTGAAAGTAATTAAAAAAACTGAGGGTTTAATATCACTTTACTAGTTCCCTTATTTCAGTTCTAATGATAATGCCTGTGCTTGCCACCATGTATAACCTCACATTTGTGAAGGATTTAAAGGCATATTCTAAGTAAATCTAATATTAGACACCAGTAGGTTGAATCTCACACTACTTTCTCAGCTCAGACTGGTACACCTCTCAAGGACTCCATATCCTAGATATCCTTGCCATTGGGTTTGGCTCTGCCCGCTTTCCCCCAAGACAGGTAAATGAGACTACTTAGTAATAGAGGCTGCAAATGGGCGGAGTTGGGAACCCCGATTCCGAAATCTCAGCATGAGTCCTAATAAGGTAAAGAACAATCATTGCCGGCTTTCGCTTTCCTCCAAAAGTGAACTGTTACAGGTTTGGGTGGAATTTGCCTTTCATCATTTTCCTACTCAATTCTTTGGTTTGTCATGTATATGATTCTCTTCTAATGGTTTTGATTTTTAAACCTGACCTTCAGAAATATCAGCTTTTGCTTTTGGCAACACATCCACGTCCGTCTGCTCCAGTTATATCTATATACTGCATGTCCAGTGGAAGAGAAGATTTGACAGAATTAATCTGATTCAGAATTCAAAGACATGCTATCTAGTTCCCTGGTCTCCTCCTCCCATGCCCGCCTCCAGGACTTCTCCAGGGTGTCACCCATCCTCTGGAACTCCCTGCCCCAACCCATCAGATTATCACCTTCTCTCCTCTCCTTTAGGCGCACCCTGAAAACCCATCTCTTCAGGGAAGCCTACCCCACCCCCTGCTAACTTGCCGACCTCCTCCACTCTTCCTACCACTCCATCCCCCACAGCTATCTCCTCCTGTGCCACCATCCCCTCCCTCCTAGATTGCAAGCTCCAAAGAGCAGGGCCCTCAATCCCCTCATGTTTTGCATTGTATTGGTATTGTTCTGTCACATGTTCTGTCCCCCTTTGTAATGTACAGCGCTGAGCGAACTATTGGCGCTTTATAAATACTGTATAATAATAATAATAGACAGGGGCGTATTGACCACAAGGCAAACAAGGCATTTGCCTAGGGCGGCATTTTTTAGGGGGGAGCACTGCCCCCTGGAAGAAGGGACATATGCAGCACGGGGACCAGGTGGGATGCAAGAGAGGCTGCGGGATGCTTGATGGTCAATGCAGAGCCCGACTGTCATTCCCGGGGATGTCCAGAGCTGTAGTGTCTTTCTCTCTGTCGCCGGGGGGAATGTGAGGGGGAGTGTTAGTGGAAGGCTCCCTCAGGTGGAGGGGGATAGGGGTGTTGTTGGTCACTGCCCCCCTCTCTCCGCTGAGGGGGGGGGGGTTGGGGGGTGTCTGGTGTTGGTCGGTGTCAGGCTCTCTCCTCTGTGGAGGAAGGGGGGGATGATTTCTGCGTTTCCTAGGGCAGGACAAAATCTAAATACCCAACTGGCTATAGCCTGTGCCAACCAATCCAAAGTCAATTTTCAATCCATTTACACAAAAGAAACTCAGGGTGCTGCGGGATGTTATAAACTAAATGGAGATATTACATAGTTACATAGTTAGTCTGCCTGAAAAAAAGACAAAAGTCCATCCAGTTCAACCATTAAAAAAAAAACAAGTTATAATCCTACACCCACAGTTGATCCAGAGGAAGGCAAAAAACTAGCAAAGCACGATCCAATTTGCTCCTGCAGGGGAAAAAATTCCCTCCTGATCCCCCGAGAGGCAATCGGATATTCCCTGGATCAACTTTACCTATAAATGTTATATCCAGTTATATTCTGTGTATCCAAGAAAGAATCCAGGACTTTCCTACAGCAATCCACTGAGCTGGACAGAACCAACTCTGGACAGAACCAACTCTATTCCACATTCTCACAGCTCATATTAAAACAGACCTTTTGGCTGTGATGTTTTTAGGGAACTAAGTACAGCATCCTGCTGGCCCCTCCCACCAGGCATGATATGCATGCATTATGGGCGGAGCTACGCTAAATGACGTCATCACGCACCGGAAGTGTCCCCAGAGGCAGAATTTTTGATGCGGTATACACGCTGTTGTCATTTCTACCTAAGCGAGTGCAATTTTAGTTACTAATAAAGACTCTTTGGCAGAATTTGGGGCAGGTCTACTTTCTTTTTTTCTGAGTGCAGTCATATGGAAGGCTGGAATGAGACCTAAACAATTAGTAGTGTTCCTGGCTGGTGGTTTTCGGAGCAGATTTTGGGCCTTGCATACATATAACTGAGAACATAAAGTAGAGCTCCAGTCATTTTTGTAAAAATTAAGAGTCAGCAGCTACAAAAACTTTAGCTGCTGACTTTTAATAAGCAGACACTTACCTGTCCCTGGATCCACCGGTGCGCTCACCCGAGGGGGCGCCGTGTATCGTCTTCGGTCCCCTTCTCCGGCATCTTAGCTGTGGGCACCCAGCTGTGACAGCTTGCGACTTTACTGCCGCATGGCCACTGCGTATGCACGAGCCGCGCTGCATGCTGTGAGTGGCCCCGCAGTCTTCTGGGACCTGTGCTGTGCTCCAGAAGACTGCAGGGAGGGAGGGGGGAAAGGAGCACTTCTGCTCAAATCACCTAGGCAATCCGAGCGGAAGTGGGAGCGGGTACCTGTCAAAACCAGATACCTGCCCCCCTCCCAAAAAGATTGCCAAATGTGAAAGAAAAGGGGGGAGGAGGCCTTAAAGCGGAATTTCCCCTTTTGGGTGGAGTTCCACTTTAAGTGATCCTGGGTTCGTCTATATATGATTGGTTGCTCTTGGAACGTGCCTTGGGTTTGGTGCGCTTATGAATATATGCCATGACCTTTCTATAGTTTCAGGGTCATGTGTTTCCAATATGCCTCATCCAGGGGCAGACTGACAACTCATGGGGCCCCCGGGCAATAGGGGATCATGGGGCCCCTGTGTCCTTGCCCAAACTCAAAAAAGCCTATAAAAAAGGTACCAGGGGCATTTCATGTGGCCCCCTACTGACTCCCGGCCCTCGGGCAGTGCCCGAGTGCTCGAATGGCCAGTCCGCCCCTGGCCTCATCTGAATTATTGGTGGCGGAGGTTGGTTCACTGGAGTGGGACGCACACTCTCATCATTTTCTATGTGCACTCTGGGAAATGTTTTGTGGACTTTCTCATTGAATGTGCTGCTCACTATGGATTTATGGATAATATGCACTTTGGTAATTTTGTTTGAGGTTATCATTTACTGAGTGCAGCACATTTTGTTTACTGATTCCTAGATTGTAAGCTCCAAGGATCAGGGCCCTCAAATCCCTCTTGTATTGAACTGTATTGTCTCCCACTATAATGTAAAGCGCTGAGCAAACTGTTGGCGCTATATAAATCCTGTATAATAATAATAATTTCATAGAGAAGCATAGAGACCCAGTGGCATTGTCTATTAAAAGGCATGCAATAAAAACAGAAGAGTTGTATTTTAACAATGTCATTAGCATGTTATCGAGGAGAGAGGGAGGAACCAGGGAAGGCAAGACATAAGCAGATTAAACTTCATCTTTAGGTGACTAGTGGCAGAACGAATATGGAAGTGAAATGCTGAATCCTGTGGGCATCATTGCCTTTTGTCTTTCAAGCTCCTAGTGCAGGGCTAAGTAAATGCTTTTTGTTAACATTGAAATGCCTTTTAATTGATAACTGTTTTAATAAACAAAATCTATTCTTCCATTTTCAGAAAAGCAAGCGTTTCAGGTAGCACATCAGAGCTGGGAATAGTGTCTGGGTTCACAGTGTTGATTAAACTGACAGCTACTCTGTGTAAACACAGTCTTTAAATCCCATTACTCTACCATCATGTGTGAAAGCAATAAGGAACACATCTCCTGGCTGTGCTGCACCGATGATTAATATATCTCCATTATGACTTGACCAGTGTCTGCTCTAATCCAAACATCCTCCATCTTCTTTACTGGAGAGGACAGATTTTAACTATTTCACCATCGAGATCTCACACCGGATTCCCTAATTCAGAGCAAGTCAAAAGCATTGTCTGCTTTCTCATTTATTATATTGCAGCTTACCAATCCTTAGATGTGATGGCTGCCTTTTTCTTTTTAGGCTTTCTTTCTTCTATTTTCAACTATTTTTCAAGTCTGTTGTTTTTCAAATTACATAGTTAGTCTGGCTGAAAAAAGACAAAGGTCCAACCATTAAAAAAAAAAAGTTATAATCCTACACCCACAGTTGATTCAGAGGAAAGCAAAAAAAAACCCAGCAAAACATGTTCCAATTTGCTCCTGCTGGGAAAAAAAGGCCTTCTTGATTCCCGGAGAGGCAATCGGATACCTATAAATGTTAGTATCCAGTTATATTCTGTGCATCTAAGAAAGAATCCAGGACTTTTTTAAAGCAATCCACTGAGCTGGCCAGAACCAACTCTTAAGGGAGTCTAATTCCACATTTTCACAGCTCTCACTGTGAAGAAACCTTTCGTGTTAGGAGATTAAATGTTTTTTTCCTCCAGACGTAAAGAGTGCCCCCTTGTCCTCTGTGATGACCTCAGGGGGAATAACTCTACACCGAGTTCACTATATGAACCACTGATATATGAACATGTTCTCTTCCAGATGAATCGGTTACAGAGATGAAACAAACCATTTAAGACTGACAGGGGTGCTTGCAATGATCAGCTTTTATTTATTCATGAAAAACCTGTATCCCAAAAGGAAAAAAAAATGTTTGATGTAACTGACGATAAAGTGCGAGCTGGAGTTTGGCTTCAGTTTGTTAGTGTATCTAAATCCACATCTAACACTCCCCCCCAGGGGCGGACTGACCATTTGGAAACTCGGGCAATGACCGAGGGCCCGGGGTCAGTAGGGGGCCCCATGAGATGCCCCTGGTACCTTTTTCATAGGCTTTATTGAGTTTGGGCAAGGACACAGGGGCCCCATGATCCCCTATTGCCCGGGGGCCCCATGAGTTGTCAGTGCGCCCCTGCTCCCCCCCCAAGACTGACAATGCTGCTGTCCAAAAGTGCTCCTTGTGTGCCTTCATTCAGAGCGGGGGTGCTCTTATACAGGGGCCAGATCACCAGGTGAAAACAGAAGAGAAAAAGCCTAAAAAAAAGAAAATGAATGCAGCCACCGCATCTAATTATTGCTAAGCTGCAATATATTACATTTTTGGTCTTGGGTTTAATACCACTTTAAAGTGTATGTCTGGGCTAAATTTAAAGGGCTAGTTCACCTGAACCAAAACGCACAATATGCTGTGCCATATGAGTATAGGGGGACAGCAACCTAAACCTGCCCTCCAGCCAGGGATTCTTTTCAATTCAAAGACTGTAAGCCAAAACCACATTAATAAGAAGCTCATCAAAGGCAACAAGAGAAAGTGTGAACTGCATGTGTGCGGCCCAAAAGAACAGGACAGCGCTCTGTGTTGCCATCAGGGGCGGACTGACAACTCATGGGGCCCCCGGACAATAGGGGATCATGGGGCCCCTGTGTCCTTGCCCAAACTCAAAAAAGCCTATGAAAAAGGTACCAGGGGCATCACATGGGGGCCCCCTATTGACCCTGGGCCCTCGGGCAGTGCCCGAGTTTCCAAATGGTCAGTCCACCCCTGGTTGCCATGGCTATGTTAGCAGTTTTGTATAGCATAAATATATGGAATAACACATTTTAGCTACCCTATAGAATTCAGAGGCTGAGCTTCTTCCATTCAAATGCTAATTAACTTGTTTAACTGGTTCATAAAGGCTAGTTAAACAGGAAGTGATGTCAAAAGAAATGGAGGAGGCTCTGTGTTGTCATCAGGGGCAGACTGACAACTCATGGGGCCCCTGGGCAATAGGGGATCATGGGGCCCCTGTGTCCTTGCCCAAACTCAAAAAAGCCTATGAAAAAGGTACCAGGGGCATCACGTGGGGGCCCCCTACTGACCCCGGGCCCTCGGGCAGTGCCCAAGTTTCCAAATGGTCAGTCCGCCCCTGGTTGCCATGGCTATGTTAGCAGTTTTGTTTAGCATAAATATATGGAATAACACATTTTAGCTACCCTATGGAATTCAGAGGCTGAGCTTCTTCCATTCAATTGTTAATTAACTTGTTTAACTGGTTCATAAAGGCTAGTTAAACAGGAAGTGATGTCATAAGGAAATGGAGGAGGCAAGGAAAGAAGACAACACAGCCACATACCGAACACAGGGTTGAAAAAGACTTGGGTTGTAGGATGGCCTGTGCCAGAAGGGGCTCCAGAACACCAAAGAAGGTCTGTGCCAGGGGAGACTTCACAAGACCGAAGAAGAGACTTCACCTGGGGATGACTATAGCTAGACTACGAGAGCACCCGGCTTCCCGCAACACTCACTTGAGTAGTCTGGAATCCTGTTTGCTACGGAAATTGTGAACTACTACTCAAGCTAAGTACGTTTTTAGTGTATCCCTATTGGATACAGACCATTGTCAAACACGCTTCCTTTAATGGCACTAAGGGGTGCTGGTCCCAACAGCTGCTCCATCCCTACAATAACTCAGGACAGAGCCATTGCAGGCTGTAGGTAATGGTAAGGGTGCTTCATTTTCATTTGAATTCGGCCTATACTCTTTGAATTGAAAGAGAGCACTGGCCGGAGAGTAAATTTAGCACGCTGTTGGACAGCATGGTATACTTTTTTAGTAAATGTGAGCTTACACTTGAAAAACACATTTGCAGTACATCTCTGCAAAGCAACATGTACATTTCCTCTTATTTTATCTCTTTGCATATGTAGCAAGTGCAGAAAAATACCTATTGATCTGGCAGAAGTCCAGTGAGCTCATAGCTTCCTGTTTGGTCTGCCAAAACAGTGCACTGAAATCCCATGCAGCACTGATGAACTACAGGACTCCACCTATCCCCCAGCCCTCTCTGTCCCAGTCCACGTGTATACATTATTTTTCTTTCCCTAGAAAACCAGTGTTGCTGCCCTGAATTCTAAGAGCCTGCCCACAGAGCATGTGTAGGGAAAGGATTCTTCGGAGATGTATTTCTGGGGGGGGGGGGGGGGTCATGCATCTGTCAATAAGAAGTGCCTTTAAAAAAAAGTTTAGAAGCCTAGTGGTGACATCACAGGGAGTCATACAAACTATATTCTGCTACAGCAGTCTTTCGCAATCCTTTTACCCCAGTGGAATCGTTGACATGATTTTTAGGTCTAAAGGAACCCCTGCTAACATTAATTTATTAGGGTCTATAGGGAAAATGCTTCTTACATTGGTGGTCAGTGAGAAGAATGTTCCTTACATTGGAGGACAGTGGGAAGAATGTTCCTTACATTGGAGGTCAGTGGGAAAAATGCCCCTTATATTGGGGGTCAGTGAGAATAATGATCCTTACATTGATGGTCAATTCGAATTATGCACCTTACATTGGTGGTCAGTCGGAATAATGCCCCTTACATCGGAGGTCAGTGGGAAGAATGCACCTTACATTAGTGGCCAATGGGAAGAATTCTACTTGCATTGGTGGTCAGTAGGAAGAATGTTCCCTGCATTAGTGGTCGATGGGAAGAATTTTCCTTACATTGATGGTCATTGGGAAGAATGCTACGTACATTGGTGGTCAAAGGGAAGAATGTTCCTTACATTGGTGGTCAGTGGAAATAATGTTTCCTACATTGGTGGTTGATGGGAAGAATTCTCCTTACCTTGGTGGTCATTGGGAAGAATGCTTCTTACATTGGTGGTTATTGGGAAGAATCAACAAGGCACAGAGTGGTCCTACTGTATGTACAGAACACAGAGTAGTCCTGCTGTGTCAACAAGGCACACGGTGGTCCAACTGTATCAACAAGGCACACAGTGACCCTAATGTACGAACAAAGCACACGGTGGTCCTATTATATCAAAAAGGCCCAGGGTGGTCCTACTGTATCAACAAGGCACACGGTGGTCCTACTGTATCAACAAGGCACAGGGTCGCCCTACTGTATCAACAAGGCCCAGGGTAGTCCTACTGTATCAACAAGGCACAGGGTGGTCCTACTGTATCAACAAGGCACAGGGTCACCCTACTGTATCAACAAGGCACAGGGTAGTCCTACTGTATCAACAAGGCACAGGGTAGTCCTACTGTATTAACAAGGCACAGGGTCGCCCTACTGTATCAACAAGGCACAGGGTAGTCCTACTGTATCAACAAGGCACAGGATGGTCCTACTGTATCAACAAGACATTGAGGAGTCCTTCTGCATGGACAAGACACAGAGTGGTCCTACTTTATCAACAAGACATTGATAGGTCCTTCTGTATGGACAAGACACAGAGTGGTCCTACTGTATCAACAAGACATTGAGTTGTCTTTCTGTATGGACAAGACACAGAGTGGTCCTGCTGTATCCACAAGGCACAAGGGGATCTTTCTGCTTCAACAAGGTCCTTTCCAGGCAGATATTTCAAAAAAGAAAAGTGTTTCCCGATGTACTCTTTAAGCTCTGGTCATTTCATTATTTTGCAAAGCATCCTTACTTTAGTACATTTTCTTCACACATCCCTAAACCTTTTGCATAGTACTGTAGGGTATTTAGAATTTGTTTCATAAAAGCAGAATTTTCCACCAAAGTCCTTAAAAGTTTGAGTTTACTCTTCATGCCTGAATTTCTTTTCCACCCTGGCAGGACTCCGCTAGGTATAAAGCTTGATATATTGGAGCTATAAACCAGAGCTGTAACAAGATGCTTCTCATCGCCGCACATTAAATATCCTCAGCATCCCTTTGCCTGTAAACATGTCTATGGTCCATCATTTAAGAGCTTTCTAATAGATTGTTATCATTGGTGAAGGCTGACAGGCAGACAATGGTATTACTGATACACATAAAGCGGGAACATGCGGGGTAATGATTGCGTCCTCTATAAACATGGTTTACTATTTGTAAATAATAATTTTATAGAATAAAGGTGGTACAGTAGAACGCTCAGGATCTTGTTACCAGCTCGGGATTAACCATTGAAGGGAATTAGCTCATGTGGAAAATGTTCTGTGCAGCCCTGTTGGATTTCTAAGTAATCCGTAGCCATGGACCTTATAAATGTTCTCCAGGTAACCAGTAAGTCCAACTCTAGCTAAAACTTTTTTTTGCATATCCACTTGAAGACCAGGCCTTTTCTGGCACTTTTTGTTTACATGTATCAATCAGTACTTATTGCTGGAAAATTACTTAGACCTCCCACATTTTATATATTTTTTAAAGCAGAGAATAGAGAATAAATTGGTGGGTTTTGAAATTTTTGTGTCACAAACGCAATTTTTTGGGAAAAATACACCTTTTTGAATTTTAATGCAGAAAAACACAGTACTTAACGCATTTTTTGTACAATATAAAAGATGATGTTATGCAGATTAAATAGATACCAAATATGTAAATTTTACTATCCATAGGTGACATTTTAAAAGCCTTTAAATTTACCACTTTAGATTTACAGAGGAAGTCTGGTGTTAGAATTACTGCCCTGGATCTTACGTTCGCGGCGATAACTCACTTATGGGGGAAGATCACTGTTTGCATACGTTCAGGATCTACATGTGTTCTCTTTTGCATTCAAGCATGGGGGGGGGGCTTTAATTTATCTTTAAATTAGGATGCAGCACAGTGGCTAAATGATTAGCATGTCCGCCTGGCAGCACTAGGGCCATTGGCAGGGGTGGACTAACCATTTGGAAACTCGGGTGCTACCCGAGGGCCCGGGGTCAGTAGGGGGACCCATGAGATGCCCCTGGGACCTTTTTCATAGGCTTTTTTGAGTTTGGGCAAGGACGCAGGGGCCCCATGATCCCCTATTGCCCGGGGGCCCCATGAGTTGTCAGTCCGCCCCTGTTCTCAGGATATAATAGAAGTCTATGGTTAAGCACAGCAAACCTGCAGGAAAGCTGCAGGTACACTGCACTGCACCCATGGTGTGGGTAAACCGCAGCACGTCAGTGTGAAAGCAGCCCTGTACTATTATGCCCAGTGTATTGCTTCACACTGACCCAAAGACCTCTTCATTCCTGCTGCTGGCCCCACTCTGGAGGCTGCTAGCCGGGATAGGAGGTGAAGTTCAGCTGGTGTCATTCCGCATGGGACAGGAACCGGCACTACAGAGGAGACATCGGCTTATGCGACTCTTGCTCCCTGCTACATCTCCAACTTTACAAGTAGTCACACTGCATTGGACTCTGTTTGATGCTCTGTGATGGCGGGTCAGCAAGCCCAGACTGCGATCTGCTGGTCACCTGGCCTATATCTACTGGTAGATCACGATCTACTGGTTGCTGACCCCCCCCCCGCAAGTACTGTCCCTTGCAGGGGTGGACTGACCATTTGTAAACTCGTGCATTGCCCGAGGGTCAAGTAGGGAGCCCCATGGGATGTCCCTGGTGCCTTTTTCATAGGCTTTTTTGAGTTTGGGCAAGGACACAGGGGCCCCATGATCCCCTATTGCCTGGGGGCCCATGAGTTGTCAGTCCGCCCCTGGTCCCTTGTACTGATTTTAGAAAGAAACAAACTGAACTTAGGCTTCAATGCATTCATTCATATACGAACCAGGGGCGGACTGACAACTCATGGGACCCCCGGGCAATAGGGGATCATGGGGCCCCTGTGTCCTTGCCCAAACTCAAAAAAGCCTATGAAAAAGGAACCAGGGGCATCTCATGGGGCCCCCTACTGACCCCGGGCCCTCGGGCAGTGCCCGAGTTTCCAAATGGTCAGTCCGCCCCTGATACGAACCATTCTTCATGTAACCATACAGGTTGCATGTGACAACAACAAGGCATTACAGTGCCATTTAGCACTTCCCAAGCCTAGGGAGGTGGAAAAATCCGTAAATAATGGGTTGAACTCCAATGACAATGGCTTTGTTCATTAAAAATCAGACGGCTCTTTCACCCCCTTTGTCTAAATCTCTTAGATAAATATAGATCATGCACCTGCTTCCATTGAAATGACTGCAGAGATTTCCCGTACAAGATACACTCGCGTGATTCATGCAATTATTCCTTTTAATGCTCACGTCGCACCGTGACAACTCACTGACGGCACCTCTGTGCATCTTTCAGGTACCCGGAGCTCCGACGGATGTTCCTGGGCTGTTTTCATTAGGAAAAAGAAGTGTTCCTGATTAGTGCTAACCCACCTGAGAGGGGGCCTCTGCTCTCCTGTCATGTTCATTTTTTTAACATCGCCTACAAGTGTTGTACAATGAGCGAGAAGTAGCTCTTCCTAGTCGCTATCATTTCTGGAGGTGAGATCAATAGAATACATTTATCCAAGTTTGGATTCGGCATCTGGCTCTTAAGAATGTCAACAAGCGCCTGTAAAGAGATCCATAGAAAAGGAGGCAGATTTTACCTCCGGGGCTCCGCAAAGCAGGTGCAGGCTCATCTGCATTCATTTTCTCTTTTCTCCATTTACATTCTTAATGTCTTTGGTATACTACATCAGTTTTTTTTTACATTGCTGCAATATACACTGCTCACAAAAATTAAAGCAACACTTTTTAATCAATAGCATCACGTCAAATAAACTCCTGGGATATTGATCTGGTTAGTTAAGTAGCAGAGGGGGTTGTTAATCAGTTTCAGCTGCTTTGGTGTTAATGAAATTAACAACAGGTGCACTAGATGGGCAACAATGAGATGACCCCCAAAACAGGAATGGTTTTACAGGTGGAGGCCACTGACATTTCTCCCTACTCATTTTTTCTGTTTTTCACTAGTTTTGCATTTGGCTAGGATCAGTGTCAATATTGGTAGTATTAGGCAATACCTGGACCCTACAGAGGTTGCACAGGCAGTCCAACTCTGCCAGGATGGCACATCAATATGTGACATTGCCAGAAGGTTTGCTGTGTCTCCCAGCACAGTCTCAAGAGCATGGAGGAGAAATCAGGACACAGACAGTTACTCTAGGAGAGCTGGACAGGGCAGTAGAATGTCCTTAACCCATCAGCAGGACCGGTATCTGCTCTTTTGTGCAAGGAGGAACAGGATGAGCACTGCCAGAGCCCTTCAAAATGACCTCCAGCAGGCCACTGGTGTGAATGTCTCTGACCAAACAATCAGAAACAGACTTCATGAGGGTGGCCTGAGGGCCCGACATCCTCTAGTGGGCCCTGTGCTCACTGCCCAGCACCATAGGTCTCGATTGGCACTTGCCATTGAACACCAGAATTGGCAGGTCCACCACTGGCGCCCTGTGCTTTTCACAGATGAGAGCAGGTTCACCCTGAGCACATGTGACAGATGTGAAAGGGTCTAGAGAAGCCGTGGAGAATGTTATACTGCCTGTAACATCGTTCAGCATGACTGTTTTGGTGGTGGGTCAGTGATAGTCTGGCGAGGCATATCCATGGAGGGATGCACAGACCTCTACAGGCTAGACAATGGCACCCTGACTGCCATTAGGTATCAGGATGAATTCCTTGGACCCATTGTCAGACCCTACTCTGGTGCAGTGGGTCCTGGGTTCCTCCTGGTACACGACAATGCCCGGCCTCATGTGGTGAGAGTATGCTGGCAGTTCCTAGAGGATGAAGGAGTTGATACCATTGAATGGCCCCCATGTTCACCTGACCTAAATCCAATAGAACACCTCTGAGATATCATGTTTTGGTCCATCCGACGCCGCCAGGTTGCACCTCAAACTGTCCAGAAGCTCAGTGATGCTCTGATCCAGATCTGGGAGGAAATCTCATTAGGAGCCTCCCCCGATGTTGTCAGGCATGCATACAAGCATGTGGGGGCCATACAAACTACTGAGGACCATATTGAGTTGCTGCAATAAAATTTCAGCAAAATGGACTAGCCTGCTGCATCATTTTTTCACTTTGATTTTCGGGCTGTCTTTGAATTCAGTCCTCTGTAGGTTGATCATTTTCATTTCCATCAAACAATGGGCATCCTTACATTCCTAACAAATTACCCAGTCGATATCAGTATAGATATCCAGCATGAGATTTTTCCCCATTGAGATCTGATGTGTTTTCAAAGTGTTCCTTTAATTGTTTTGTATGTATGTTCAATATGTAAATAGATAGAAAACTGGCTAAAAGATTGTATTCAGAGAGTAGTGATTAATGATTCATACTCTGAATGGTCTAGGGGTCAGTGGTGTACCCCATGGTTCACTCTTGGGACCCTTGCTTTTTAATATATTTATAAACAATACAGGGTCTGAGATTATAAATCCCATTTCAGTCTTTGCAGATGACACCAAACTGTGCAGTGGGATAACGTCCTTACAGATGTCTTCAACTTACAAGCCGACCTCAATGTTCTGTGTAATTGGGCAACTATGTGGTAAATGAGGTTTAATGTTGATAAATGTAAGGTTCTGCACTTGGGGGCTAAGAATATGCATGCATCATACATACTAGGGGGGGTACAACTGGGGGAATCAATGGTGGAGAAGGATCTGGGGGGTCAATGGTAGATCACAAGCATAATAATGGCATGCAATGCCAAGCTGCGGTTTTTAAAGCGAGCAAAATCCTCTCTTGCATTAAAAGAGGTATAGACTCCAGAGAGAGAGAAATCATTAGTAACACCTCATCTGGAATATGCAGTTCAGTTTTGGGCACCAAATCACAGAAAGAACATTGGGGAACTGGAGAAAGTACAGAGAAGGGCAACCAAACTGACAAGAGGCATGGAGGAGCTCAGCTATGAGGAAAGATTAGAGGAACTGAATTTATTATCTCTTGAGAAGAGGAGATTAAGGGGGGATATGATCTCCATGTATAATACATAAGGGGGGATATGATCTCCATGTATAATACATAAGGGGGGATATGATCTCCATGTATAATACATAAGGGGGGATATGATCTCCATGTATAATACATAAGGGGGGATATGATCTCCATGTATAATACATAAGGGGGGATATGATCTCCATATATAATACATAAGGGGGATATGATCACGATGTATAATACATAAGGGGGGATATGATCACCATGTATAATACATAAGGGGGGATATGATCACCATGTATAATACATAAGGGGGATATGATCTCCATATATAATACATAAGGGGGGATATGATCTTCATGTATAATACATAAGGGGGGATATGATCTCCATGTATAATACATAAGGGGGAATATGATCTCCATGTATAATACATAAGGGGGATATGATCTCCATGTATAATACATAAGGGGGGATATGATCACCATGTATAATACATAAGGGGGGATATGATCTCCATGTATAATACATAAGGGGGGATATGATCTCCATATATAATACATAAGGGGGGATATGATCTCCATGTATAATACATAAGGGGGATATGATCTCCATGTATAATACATAAGGGGGGGATATGATCTCCATGTATAATACATAAGGAGGGATATGATCTCCATGTATAATACATAAGGGGGGATATGATCTCCATGTATAATACATAAGGGGGATATGATCTCCATGTATAATACATAAGGGGGGATATGATCACCATGTATAATACATAAGGGGGGATATGATCTCCATGTATAATACATAAGGGGGATATGATCTCCATGTATAATACATAATGGGGGATATAATCTCCATGTATAAATACATAAGGGGGATATGATCACTATGTATAATACATAAGGGGGGATATGATCTCCATGTATAATACATAAGGGGGGATATGATCACTATGTATAATACATAAGGGGGGATATGATCTCCATGTATAATACCTAAGGGGGGATATGATCATCATGTATAATACATAGGGGGGGATATGATCACCATGTATAATACCTAAGGGGGGATATGATCATCATGTATAATACATAAGGGGGGATATGACCTCCATGTATAATACATAAGGGGGGATATGATCTCCATGTATAATACATAAGGGGGGATATGATCTCCATGTATAATACATAAGGGGGGATATGATCTCCATGTATAATACATAAGGGGGGATATGATCTCCACGTATAATACATAAGGGGGATATGATCTCCATGTATAATACATAAGGGGGGATATGATCACTATGTATAATACATAAGGGGGGATATGATCTCCATGTATAATACATAAGGGGGGATATGATCTCCATGTATAATACATAAGGGGGGATATGATCTCCACGTATAATACATAAGGGGGATATGATCACCATGTATAATACATAAGGGGGATATGATCTCCATGTATAATACATAAGGGGGGATATGATCTCCATGTATAATACATAAGGGGGATATGATCACCATGTATAATACATAAGGGGGGATATGATCTCCATGTATAATACATAAGGGGGGATATGATCTCCATGTATAATACATAAGGGGGGATATGATCTCCATGTATAATACATAAGGGGGTATATGATCTCCATGTATAATACATAAGGGGGATATGATCACCATGTATAATACATAAGGGAGGATATGATCACTTCTAACATCAGGCCCATCCTACCTTCAGCCCTGGTTCACACTGATGCGGCATTTTCAGTGTGATTCCGCACCGCATCAGAATCGCACCCCGATGCTAAGTTAAGGTGTGAGCACCCATGTGATCCGATTCTTGTGCAGACCCACAAAAAGGGTCCTGCACCTTTTTGGTGCGGGTGCAGTTCAATTAGAGCCATACAAAATGTATGGCTCCAACCACACCGCACACAAATCGCATGTGATTTGCACAGGAATGCGGTGCAGTTGCTGTGCAAATCACATGCGATATATACCGCACCGCATATATGTGAACCCAGATTTAACGTAGGATAGAGGGTCAGTCACCTGCTAAAGATTTTTTTTTTTTGGATAGGCTGTGCACAGCCTATATGTATGGAGGTGGACAGGAGTAACTGTAGAAAAGAAAAAAAAACATGTTGAATACTTGAGCGCAAGACGCACCCACAGTAACGCGTGCTATTGCTTAGGAATGGATCAGAGCCGTTGTATTTATATTGGACATCGGGCTTATTTATCACACCAAAGTCACATTTCATGACTAAAATATGAAATTTCCTTAGGTTAACAGTGCCGCGCGAAAATTCTGCATTACCTGGTTTCTGTGTACTCATCGGCGTGAATCTGTAGCACACGTTACCATGGCCCTTTAGGGGGTTTCTGATGCCACAGTTTATAATTCTGTGACCACCGTGATTTTCTTTCACAGTGGTCACATGATTGGAAAGCTTGCGATCGCAAGAGCACTCTGTAGGTGGTGGTAATTGTGTGGGAGTGCACAGGGGGTGCGCTCGCAGCACAGGTTTGTTTAGATTTTGGTATGCATAATTATTATTTATTTAAGGTACTTATATAGTGCTGACAATTTACGCAGCGCTTTACATATATATTGTACATTCACATCAGTCCCTAACCCTCAAGGGGTGTACAATCTAAGGTCCCTAACTCACATTCATACATACACATACTAGGGCCAATTTAGACAGGAGCCAATTAACCCACCAGCATGTCTTTGGAGTGTGGGAGGAAACCGGAGTGCCCGGAGGAAACCCACGCAGGTACAGTGAGAACATGCAAACTCTAGGCAGGTGGTGCTGTGGTTGGGATTTGATGTGACAACCCTGGTACTGCCAGGTGGAAGTGCTAACCACTTAGTCACTGAGCTGCCCATGCATAGATGCATACTGTTGATGTGAAGGAGTTCAGGTTGTTATGAGTATAGAAGTATTTAAATGTTTTCTTTTACACTACGGACTTTATATCTGGTTTGGGTTTAAACTTGCTTCCTTAATGATAAGAACATTGACTCACCGTCTGTAAAGAATTTTGAAGTTTGTTGACCAATAAAAGTGAACTAAGCCTTCAACTTCCTGTTCGACCTGACAGTTTCCTCTCTCTTCCTCTAGATAATATAACAGGGAAGTATTTCTGTAGTTCAGTAAGAAGAACTCAGGCAGGGCTGATTTGAATGACTTCAGTGCTTTTGCTGTAAACTTTGAGAATGAATTACTCCATAATACCAGCAGCTCCAGAGTGCTTGTTTTAAAGCTAAAGTTTGTTGCTAGTATATAGGTATTTGAACATTTACTTTTACATTATGGACTTTACATCTAGCTTGGAGTTACCCTTACTCCCTTAAGGACATAGAAATAAAGAACATCGACTCACCATAGGTAAAGACTTTTGAAGTTTGTTGGCTAATAAAGGTTAACTAACCTTTCAACTTCCTGTTTGACCTGACTACTCCCCCTCGCTTCATCTTCATAACATATCAGGAAAGTATTTCTGTAGTCCAGTAGTGAAGGACCCAAGCAGGGGTGATTTGAATGACTTCAGTACATTTGAGAATGAATTACTCCACAATAACAGCAGCTACAGAATACTGGTTTTATAACTACAGCTTGTTGCAAGTATATACATATTTGAACATTTTCTTTTACATTATGGACTTCATATCCAGTTTGGGGTTAAACATACACCCTTAATGACACAGTAATAAAGAACATCAACTCACTGTCAGTAAAGATTTTTGAAGTTTCCTGCTTAATAAATATGCTCTTTATTTATTCTTATCAGTGCAGTGCCTGGAGATGACGACCAAGCGGAAGATCATCGGCCGGCTTGTACCATGCAGATGTTTTCGGGGGGAGGAGGAGATAATATCGGTGTTGGATTACTCTCACTGCAGCCTGCAGCAGGTGCCAAAAGAGGTCTTCAGTTTTGAAAGAACATTGGAGGAGCTCTATCTGGATGCTAATCAAATAGAAGAGTTACCTAAGGTAGGTCGTGGGGTATCTAATAACTGCAGTTTTTTTTTACTTTTGGATAGAGTGAGGAAAAACTAAAATTTCAGTTGGGTTTTTATTTCTGTTTTGACCCCTTTCTGTCTGCTTACTTGGTATCAACCTCTAGTAATCTCTTGCAAAACAGACCTCAGACTGGGAGAGTGGAGGGTAGCAGCAAGAGCCAATCAGGTGTGGTGCATGCACATATGCTGAAAAGGAACATGTTGAAAGGAGGAGTGAGCAGAAGGATGATTCATAAGTATTTTGCTTGTGGGGAGGTGTAGCGTGGGGCAGCAGCAGTATATATGCAGAGTCCAGTTGCAGGAAACAGAATTTGTATTAAGGCACCAGACCTGGAACACTCACAGGCTGTAATGGCAACGTGGAATGGAGCAAGTCTCGGGCATGCCGACAGCGTCTGTCTTAGTGGGTGGAATGTGACCTGGCCTGTCTGTACCCAGAAGAGAGGACTCCAGGCAGGATGGTGTGTCCCTATCCTATCCCCACTAGTCGGCAACCTTTCCCTACCAGTATTCACTTTCCCTGACAGATGGGTAACCTGTCCCTACACTACTCACTCGCAAAATGAACGCCATGCCTGGGTGCCAGGGTCTTAAATAGACTGTGCCTGACCAAAGATGGCCTCCAGAGTCATATAGGGCAGCAGCATTCAACTGGATCGCTTGTTCCTCTTGACTTCCTCTCTCTGCAATGCCACTTTGGTCGAGCATCACCTGCAGTGGAGGTAAACAGACTGTACTTGCCTACTGTCACAAGTTAGCCTACAGTTTCTTGTTTCTGTTCTTACCTTCTTGCTGCAGTCCTGTTCCTGATCCCTTCACATGTGTTTGTCTGTGCTTATCTATGGGCGTCATTTGCTGTCCTCTGGGTTTTATTTCCTTCCCTTCCTTCACTTCCTGGCCCGCCTCCTTGTTTGCCTATCTATATAAGACATGCTCAGACTAGGCCACTTTGCCTGAGCAACTTCCTAGTTGTCGGAGCTCCTGTGTGTTGCTACTGCCTGTATCCTTCATTGACTACTCGTGTACTGACCCCGGCTTCGTTCTCTGACCTTGCTTGTTTTCCGCCTGTCCTGACCTCGGCTAGCCTATCGGATTCCATTTGCCTCCTCCCATTATACTCTTCTCCCATGAGCGGTCTCCTCAACCTCAGCTGGGTGTACCTGGGGGCCGCGACCTGGTCCCAGCTTGCTGCAAGTCCATCCCCACCATCAGGGGCTCTGGTGAAGAAGCAGGCTGGGCCTTAGACTCTGCGCCCTGGGAAACCCCAAGTTGAGGATCAATAGAGCTCACTACCACAGGTGCTGACACCTACATGTTGCTCTTTGCTCCAATCTCGAATCACAGCTCAGGGGGCGAGAATGTGACCAAGCTGAATTGCTTGACTACAGTAAGAAAAAAATTCAGATCAGCATCCTGGCTGTGTAAATCTCAGAACTGGATGGACAGAAATAGTTTGGCAGTTAAAACATCCCCCAAATATTTCTTTATTCTGTAGATTTAGTGATTTGCCTGGAGTTCAGTTTTTATAGAGAGATGATTGGAAAGAACCCTTTTGACGGATTTACATTTCCTGCATGTCCAAATGCAGTCTAATGTCTCTGGCCAGCTAGTCTTCTGCTTCCATTCCTTTCAAGCTTGTTTTCCTCATTGAGTCTTCAGTCACGTTTCCTGCATTTTTATTAGAAAATCTATTCTGAGAAGTTGATGTTAAAGCTTTGAAGTTGGCTGTTTTGGTTTGTCGTCTGGTAGTGAACTGCTGACAGAATTATGATGAACGTTTGATAAGCTGAAATTTTTGTTTATTCTGCCGACTTGTGCCTCCCAGCACAGAAAAGCACACGGGTTGCTGATGAAATTCAAAATTAGTTGTTTCATTATTTCTAACACAGGTACGGTAATAAGAAAAAAATGACTGCGGTAAATAAACCGGCATTTAGGCTTTCTAAGGAATATTTGATTTCAATCAGCATTTAAAGTACAAATCCACCTTGGTGACAAAATCGATTGGAACAGCATAAGAAATGACCAGCTTTCCAAACTGTGCACTGTCATATGCCTGCACAGGCTTTTAAAATTCCCATTGTACCCAAAGGACTATGATGGGGTTTTGCTGGAGCTGTAGACATGTGGAATATTGTACACTAATTAGAGTCAAAGAATAACCGCAGCACCCTGTCCATGAAAAATGTATACATAGTGAATAGGAGAGAGACCCTTCCTTCCCAGTAGGACTTTGTGGGGGCAGGGTCATTCAAACACTATACAATTGTTTAAAATAAAACCATTGAAGACTTTATTACAGATGTAAAGTTTAAAAGCTCACATACAGAATCAATAAAAAAAAATACAAGACATGGTGTTCAATAAATCTCACAGGATGAAGGTTCCAACCAATTGAATAGGCTGTGTGATAAATCCCAACATGTTTCACCCATTGGGCTTCCTCAGGGGATATAGTTGTATCATACTGTGGAGGAACAAATCCTTCAGATCAGGAAGTAGTTTGTCTACACCAGTGTTGTCCAAAGTGGGTTCCGTGAGAAGCTCCAAGGGTTCCGCAGAAAGAATTTGGAAATATTCACAACTTTCTTTCCAGAAATATTTCCCAAACCTGGATGTCTCCGTGGGTGCTCAATCCTTTTGTCAAACATGAAATCATTCTTCGCGAACCAGAAACTGAAGAAAACCTCATTGGTTTGAGAATGATCTGGTGTATAAAAATCTCTTTGCTGATAAAAGGCTCTCAGAATTCTGGATATGTTTGGAAGCTCAATATCCGCTGCTTAGCATGGAGGCAATTAAATTGCTGTTGCCGTTCGGTGGCTCATACCCACCGAACGGTGAGGCTTATATTAGATCAATGGCTTTCTAGCCCTTTGTTGGATGTCGTTTATTTAAATGAGGCTTATCATTTTCCTTTGGTAATTGGGAATCCCATTTAGTTATCCTCTATCAGGCCTTTTGTGCCTCTCCTGTAGCACACTGAATACCGCTCTCCACCCTTATTCATGGGTGGACTTATTGAATCATCTGGCGATAATAGGTTATCATCTCCTTATTGTGTAGACCAGTGTTGTCCAAAGTTTGTGAGTCCACAGAACCCCGGAAAAAAATTTTCATCATAGCGGAACCCCACTCCTCCCCAAGAGTGTAAACATTATTAAATACGATCAATAATATTTATTCAGGTACATTTTTTAAAACTTAAGACTAACAACTTTTATTATAATACTAGTATAATTGGAAATTTTAATTGAAAATGACGTCTAGAAATATATAAACATCAATTCTATCATAGCATGTGAGGAACTTGATTATATGAGAATTGTATTGTAAGAATCGTAGTATGCTACGAGCGTCACAGCCATACATACATACATACATAAGAAGCCAATTATGAATATTTAATAAATTAATATGCTTTTTAACAAAATTAAAACAGTGCCAGAAATACCCAATAAATACAAAATATCCAAATCCCAATACCTGAAAAATGTCCTCCAAGATAAATGAAGTCACTCAAAAATCAAAGGCATTCATAAATTCAAAGAAAAACCTCCATGTTGAGAAACAGCCTCCAAATTGACTTCTGAGACCAAAAACCTCCAAAAAAAAGAAAACTCACATAGTGCGTTATCCTTAGCAATTTAAATAAAACACATGTGATTCACACACAAAAACACTCGTGATCACTAATGGTGCCAAAAGTGGACAATCGTGTAAACATGTCACTGAAACAATCTCATGAAAAAACAATATAATAGCAAAACAGTGAAAAAAACTGAAAAAATGTGTACACTTCTATAGTGTGCAAATAAATACCCTTACCAAATGTGGTTTGCATTTGGTAAGGGTATTTATTTGCACACTATAGAAAAGTCACTGTTTCACTGACACGTTTACACGATTGTCCACTTTTGGCACTATTAGTGATCACTACCAATAACAAATAAAAACTCTGTGCCACAGACAAAATCAAAAGAAACCAAAAATAAAGAAACACAGATGAATGTGATTAGGGCTACTGCAGTCTTCAAAGTGTGTCTAACTTGCACATTAGTGTATAAATATGTATATTGACTGCGCTGCCAAAATGTGAACCAAAATTACTTAACAATTTGCCACGTGAAAAAAAAATGGAAAAAATATATATAAATGGACAACACAAGAAAATACAAAATAATGTCTGATGTATCAGTAAGTCCTATTCAAATAATAGTTTGAAAACCAAGATAGGTGCTCAGATGCTGGTGCCATTAGTAACAGCAAAAACAGGTGACCACTTCCAGGTGTTCCAGGTGACCCCACATGGATTTGCACTCACCACATTGGATGGACCTTCTATTGCTAGATAGGTCTCACTGCTTTTTTTTTTTGTTGGACCTACTGTGTGTCTTGTCACCAACTTGACCATTCACATGTAACAGGAATGCAATTTCTTTCCATGCAATACACGGCCACTCAAAAAACAGTATCAGGGAAAAGGTTCATTGCGCAAAGCAGCCGACTTTATTAAATCATGTAAACCTAACAATTACACCACACTCACATGTACATGTTTCTGAGGACCAGCACCAGGTACATTCAGCGCTTGTGGTTAGGATGGCTGCGCTCCAGGGATGGGATGTGACGTATCGGCTGGGGAACACTGCTTCAACTAGTTTCGTCTGTAATTGGATGTCTTTAGGAAGCTTCCTTCTCTTTTTTTTTTCTGCCCTTGCAACAATCATCGGGGAAAGGGAGAAGTTGTGTTTTTTTACATGAAACACATAGATTTTGGTTCCCAAGGCATATTATTCTGTACTACAATGATGTGTTTTTAAAAAAAAATATGGTGGGGATGTTTTATCCACTTTTGTAATAGAAATTGTTAAAGTTTTTAATATTAAGTGGTCGTTGTTTGCGTCACTATCGAAGGCATATTCCCAATTTTTGTGAGGTTCTGTGTGATTTCTACTTGCCTTGCCTAGTGCAATCTGTTGTTATCAATCCTTCCACCAAGTTATTTTTGGTAATGGATCAGTAGTAAGTATTGCATAGTTCAGAGGTCAGTAGTACATAATGTAGAGTGCAGGGGTCAGTAGTATCTTATGCAGAGTACAGAGATCAGACCTATTTAATGCAGGGGTCAAGACTAAGTAGCGCAAATTTCAGAGGTCTATAGTAAGCAGGGGCGGACTGACAATTCATGGGGCCCCCGTGCAATAGGGGATCATGGGGCCCCTGTGTCCTTGCCCACACTCAAAAAAGCCTATAATAGGGTACCAGGGGCATTTCATGGGGCCCCCTACTGACCCCGGGCCCTCGAGCAGTGCCGGAGTGATTGAATGGTCAGTCCGCCCCTGATAGTAAGCAAGGCAGATTGCAGGGGTCAGCAGTAGATAATGCAAAGTGAAAATGTCCTTAGTGTGCATTGCACAGAACAGAGGCCAGTAAAACATAATGCAGTGTTCAGGTGTCAGTAGTGAGTATTGCATAGTTCAGAGGTCAATAGTAGGTAACACAATGTGTAGGGATCAGTAGTATATAATGCAGAGTGCAGAGGTCAATATAATTTAACACAGAGTGCAGGAGTCAGGAGTACCTAACACGAAGTTCAGAGGTCAGTAGTAAGCAAGGTAGAGTGCAGGGGTCAGGAGTAGACAACACAACGTTCAGAGGTCAGTAGTAAGCAAAAAACAAAGCAGAGTTCGGTAGAATTTAATGCAGAGTGTAGGGGTCAGTAGTAATTATAGTATAGTTCAGAAGTCAGTAGTAAGTGACACAGAGAGCAGGTGCAGGGGTCAGTAGTATGTAACACAGAGTGCAGAGGTCACTAATATTTAACACAATGTGCAAAAGTTAGTAGTACCTAATGCAAGTTCAGAGGTCAATAGTATTTAAGGCAAGGATCAGAACCTACTAACACAAAGGTCAGACGTCGGTAGTTAGAAATGCAGAGTTCAGGGGTCAGGAGTAGGCAACACAAAGTTCAGAGGTCAGTAGTAAGCAATTAACAAAGCAGAGTTTGGTAGTATATAATGCAGAGTGCATGGACCAGTAGTAATTATAATATAGTTCAAAAGTCAGTAGTAAGTAAAACAGAGTGCAGGGGTCTGTAGTATGTAACAGAGAGTCCAGAAGTCATTAGTGTGTAACGCTGAGTATTATTGCTCTTTTTTTTTTTAATTCAGGAATATTGAAACTTAAAATAACCAATTATAGCGTAAACCAAAGCATAACTTTTTTAAATATTTTGTGTGGGGAAAGGTAAGACCCTCTGTAATGTGTTTTATTTCTGTCTGTATCCCTGCTGGGAAGATTCCCACCTCTATTTGTCCTGGTGACCATTGCAAACAAGTGAGGAGAACTGCAAAATTTTAAAGTTTTAACCAGAACTGGGAGTGAGGGAAAGTCTTGTAATGGTGACACCTGTTCCAGTAACAACTGTATGAGGGTGGGGGTTGCCCTTTTTTTGAATAGATCTCCATTCATTTCCTGTTGTATCTCCTATATTGGAAGAGAATGGAAACCTCCCCAATGAGACACAGACGACAAAAAAAAAAAAACATAGAAGGGATTTAACCATTCCCTATTCTATCCAAAACTAAAAAAATTATTTGTCTATGCATACACTTTAACTTCTTTTCAAATAATGTCACATATATAGCAAAATTTGATAAACATTTACTGAGCCAAAACATTACTGAGGCAAATTTCTCTTCTCAGTGGTCTAGGAAGAAGTTTAAAATGTCCTACTGAGATCTAGGAAAGTCTGTCTTCTTTTGGCCAACATCTTTATCATACACCTGTTGCAACCAGCTCTGCTAGAATAATTAGTTCATTACCCCCTGGAGCTACTGTCTTGTTGGAACCCCAGCCTGTTTTTTTTAGTCTTCCATCCTAAATAGTCCCATATGAACTGGGACTGTGAATATGGTCAACTACAAGAGAGATTCATAAGCCTGCTCCCATGTCTTTCCTTTGTAGACATTTACTCATAAGCTCTGGTTCTTCTTGGAAAAACTGGTACAGTTTCTGCCAGAACACTTCTGTCTTTGGATTGCTAGTCCTCTGGCTTTCATTGACATAAATGTTTTGTGGGGAACCTATTGTGTTGGTTCTGCTCTTTGGCCTTATCCTCCGTCACAGCAATCTACAATGTCCCAATGGGTTTAAGGAAGGATAACAGGTTTCCCACCTGTTGAACTTATTGCAACTTCTGCCTATCATAGATGGACTTTTGTAGATTGATGAATTTTGTAAACATTTCATAAATTTTCAGTTGCAGCAGTCTGCCTAATATTTCAACCATTCCTCGCTTTAAAATGAAAATATTTGCATTAGAAATCATTTTAAACCAACAGTTAAAAGTGACAGTTAAAACGAGGTTTCAGTCAATTTTTCATCATGATTCCATTTTCTTGTTCTGTTAAAAAGGTGTTAATTAGATTTTTTAATAAAGTATACAGCACAAGATAACAGTGCAAGAAATTGCGCATACAATTGAAGAGTACAGGAACGGTCAGCACATAGGTCGAGGTCTTCAAATGCTAAGAAAAATGGGAGAATCAGCATCATCATATCAGACGATATGAGTATGGTGAAATTATGAAAATATGTGTCAGCGCAGAGTCTGCACCTCAGGGTCAATAAAGGCAACTTGCAGACAGGGGGGTGAAAGACCCTCAAACAGGGAAAAGAAAATGGAAGAGAAGATGAAAGTGATGGCAAAAGGAAGAAGGGGGAGAAAATCGTGCAGGGTGTACCCAAATGCTCTCATCCAAAGCTGTAGGTAACTCATCACATCAAAAGTATGTATGCAAGTCATGGTTCCCAAACTTTTAGGAATGAAGCATGTGGTTTGTTGAAAATAGAAGTGAGCTTCTCATGCACCATGGTCCCCATGAGACGCTGTTTGACCTCGGCTATATTACGAAACTGTTGGCGCCAAGCCCTTGCCAGTGTCAGGTGAGCCACCAGAAAAGCGAAGTTCACCCACCTCCTCTTAGTCCTGGACAGGGTCATGATGGGTTTATGTAGTAAGGCCTGCCATTGATTATGGGCTAAGGAGACATTTAATACAACTCTAATCATGGTGTATACCTGGATCAGAAGCGGAGTGCCTTGGGGCAGGTCCACCATATATGGCATTCTCTACAGCTCCAAAAGCACATTGGAGATTCACCACGAGTAACGTGGGATATACGATCTGGGGTCATGTACCAACGAGAAAGAAGTTTAAATGCATTCTCTTGAGCAATAGTGTTCTGGGAACACGTCAGAGGTCAGTCAGATAGATTTCCAGGGCCACCTGGTCCAGCGTCTTACCAAGATTTGCTTCCCATTTCGACACATACATTAATTTGCCACAAATAGAAAGGAGGAAAAAAGATCAGAAATGAGTCCCTTTGAGTGTGGGTATTTCCGGCTATGGTTTTCATGGTTCATGTTTTTAATCTAAAGCTAAAGATCTTCTAAAATTGCAACAAATTCCCTCGGTGGCCTATCCTGTAAATGGTTTTCTCACACATGAGTCAGTGGGAATTCTAGAAAGATTAAATGTAAAGAGAGTAAATCTCTCAGCCGTGTTTTGATTTGTAGAAAATATAGCTCCCTGACCATCGAAGAGTAGACAGAATAAACCAACGCTCAATATTTCATATATTCTTTATGACAAAATAAAGAACTGAAAGCTCTTCGATATTTTTGATCGCCTTTTATCTTCAGTGTTTTTCCACCGGTCCGAGTACAAACTTGACTGTAATCTGCTGGTAGAAAACCCACTTTTTTCATGGACACGCTTCAGTAAACGCAATTCACACCTTTCAACTTTAATTTTTTATTTGACATGGCTTTTGGATTTATTGTATTTTAATGTATTGCTGAATCTGATGCACAGGCCCGCAGAATGCCAGCTAATTTCTTTTACATACATTTGTGAATTTACAGGTCTGTTGTGTTTGCTGTAAGAGGACTCTGTACTGGTGGGTGGTTCTGGGGACGTAATAATGCAACTATATTGGTGCACTATTCCTCCCTTAGTTCCATTGCCTAGGCAGAAGGTACCAGAGGTAGCAAGAACCAGAAATAAAAATAATTTTCTTAGTAGATTAGGGTATGGTAGTGTGTCTCTGTCTGAAGTCTTTCCCTTACTTCCTATCTGGTTGTCAGCAGAACAGGAAGTGAGGGCAGATCTCTCCAATGGAGACCCAGATAGCGGAAAAAACCCAACAGGGGTTCTTAATCTTCCCCACTCCATCCGAAGCTAGTAAACGAGTTTCTGAATTGGAATA
Organism: Staurois parvus; assembly: GCF_062004578.1. Lineage (NCBI taxonomy): Eukaryota > Metazoa > Chordata > Amphibia > Anura > Ranidae > Staurois > Staurois parvus. Next base: position 2,208,479 of record NW_028319066.1, read on the forward strand.
CGTTTTAACCACTTGCCCTCCAGAGGATTTACCCCTCTTCCTGACCAGGCCATTTTTTGCGATATGGTGCTGCATAATTTAACTGAAAATTGCGTGGTCATGCGACGCTGTACATAAATTAAATTTATGTCATTTTTTTACCACAAATAGAGCATTCTTTCAGTGGTATTTGATCACCTGTGAGTTTTGTATTTTGTGCGCTATAAACAAAAAAAGACAGACAATTTTGAGAAAAAACCAAACCAGTATTTTTGACATTTTGCTATAAAACATATCCAATAAAAAGATTTAAAAAAATCAAATTTATTCACACATTTGGGCCAAAATGTATTCTGCTACGTTTTTGCCTAAAAAATCCCAATACATGTAAATGAATTGGTTTACGTGAAAGTCATATCATCTACAAATGGTGGTATATATACTGGAATTTTAATTGTTTTTATACTAGTAATGGCAGCGATTAGCGACTTATAGCAGAACTGCGGCGGGCATTCTGACATTGGGAGGTGGGGGGGCTGACTAACTGCCACTGACATCCCCAGTGACACTAATACAGTGATCAGTGCTAATAAAAAGCAATGACACTGTACTAATGACACTGGGCAGGAAGGGGTTAACATCTGGGGCGATCAAAGGGTTAACTGTGTGCTGTTTTACTATGTCAGCACATTGGTTTGTATTGCTATGCAGAGCAATACAAAGCAATGTGCAGGAGCTGGCAAGGGAGAGATCAGTATTGTTTATATACAGGTCTCTCACCCATCAGTGATATTCGGCGATCGCTGGCGGGGAATCACCGGCCGGGACCCGGTGATCGACAGCTGAAGCCGCCAATGGAGGCACGGGTAGGAAATGCAAAATCACATATATATATATATATATATATATATATATATATGTGTGTGTGTGTGATTTTGCACATCCCTGCTGCCCTGTAGTAGTATTTCTGCTATACTGCAAACACAGCTAGAAGTGTTTAGCTGCGTCAAGCGTTTTTTCTGCCTAAGCGCTGCTGCTCCCGGACGCACTGGCCCTGGGTTTTTTTCCCTGCTGGTAAACGCTACTGCTACCAAGAGCTTCTAAAAAGTCTATGTGTGCGTGGACACATAGGATAACATGGAGGGCCATTTGGAAGCAGTGAAAAAAAAAATGCCTAACGCCCTTAAAAGTGGCTGCAAAAATACCCTGTGTGCATGAGGCCTTAAGGTGAATATAGATTTCCCTATCAGAACAATATTTTGTTCTGGGATTATAGACATCCCTATCAGAGCATAATTGAGGGAGTATTTGCACATTTCTATATGAGATGCAAACATCAAAATATGGAGACCAAATTGAAACGTGGAATCACCTCAAATCAGGGGCGGACTGACCATTTGGAAACTTGGGCACTGCCCGAGGGCCCGGGGTCAGTAGGGGGCCCCATGAGATCCCCCGGTACCTTTTTCATAGGGTTTTTTGTGTTTGGGCAAGGACACAGGGGCCCCATAATCCCCTATTGCCCGGGGGCCCCATGAGTTGTCAGTCTGCCCCTGCCTCAAATAAAAACTTTGCTGCAGTAAGAACTGAAAATGAGTATTATCTCAACATGTGCTATAGTTTCCCTTTAGAGTAAACCCCCGTTTGACATTTTCACCTAAACTTATTTCTATAAAAACTGACAAAAAAGTCTAATGTCTAATAACAAGTACTGTATATCAATGCGTCATTACAAAAGTCGTCTTTGTATAAGTTCCTCCAACGCATGTCGCCATGCTGGTACGACGGAAGAAATGGTACAGTAGGCAGCTGCTTTCCGCGCATCCACAATGCAGCTCAGCACAAGTCTGTTGGCTGGAAACAAAAGGTAATTTGTCATAATTAAAGTTTTGCTGAAGTGAGGCACAAACACTCGACTGAGAAAGAATTTCGGTCAGCATGGGGTGTAGAGCTGAGATTTCTAAGGTATGCGCAGATAACGTAGGCTGAACGATCCGGCAATGTATTACATGTACTGTAGATAAGATTCCCATAGATATAGTGCAGTCCTGTCTATGGTTTGATGGCCTCTATTACCATTTCATGAAGAAAGAAAGCTTAAAAATGAATGGATATTTTATACATAGTTACATGTATCCAGCTTTGACCCTTGTAACTATGTATATACCAAAGGGATGTTCAATTAACATCGCCTGACATGTACATCCGGGAGCCGGGCAGGTAGTTTCTATTAACCTGTCAGGTGGACGCATTTGGGTGGCTGCGCTGCCACCTGATTGCTTCCACACAGCCCACTACAAGGCCAAACTCTGCCCCTCCATGCGCTCGACCTCACCCTTGCCCGCTATGTCTCCTGGGCTCCACTTGCCCATCTGTGGGCCCGGGACCAGTTGTCAGGGCTTCAGGGTATGACCAGAGGTATGTGAACTGACGCAGGGAAACGCAGGCTTCAGATAAGTTATAAACAATATAATTTATTAAAGACTAACAATACAAACATAAACGCAGTGCAATACTAAAACATAACACAGTGCAAACGAACCAAACCAAACCAAACCACCCACAGATAACAGTACATACAATGCAAGCGTCGTCAGGCAGGCCGGGTCAATAACAATCGGGCAGGTAGGTACAGGGGGTCAGGCAGAGAATGGTCGGGGTCACAAGCCAGGGATAAAACAGGAGAAGTCAGCAGAGGTCCGGATCAGGCAGGGTCAGCAACGAATCAGACAGAGACAGGGACAGGGACAGGAACAGGGATGCAGGAACAAAATACAGGGCCCAGGAAAAACACACACCAAGGCAGAGACTGCAGGTCTGGCCATCACTTAAATACACCTGCATGATCAGCTTCAGGTGTTTGGCTGGTTGCAGGGTTGAGTCTCTGTTTGCCAGGAGCACCCGCTGGCCAGCCCTGGTACTGTAGCCCACAAGGCAGGTGAGTCCCACCATTACTGACAAGTCCATTCCTGACACCAGTTCAGAGGGTGCCGGACGGTAGAGGGGAGTGACGTGACGTTATGATGTCACCTTCGAGTCCCCGTTGACAGATTTCCCAGCCATCGAAGCATCGAGGTAGTGCGATGTGCACTGCATTACATCCAGTGGAGTTCAGGGGAGACATCCAGGGTGTCTTTATTTCTGTTACCAAAAAACATCACATAGGAGACATAATTTTAATTGTAAAAAATTAAGTTACACCCAAGCACATAATCCCCCCCCCCCAAAAAAAAAATTTTTTTTGGAGGCTCCCCACCCCCAATTACTCGCATGTACAAATCGCCGCGCATGCCAGAATGAGAGCAGTAATTCTAGCACCAGACCTCCTCTGTAACCCTAAACTGATGACCTATAAGGGGCTTTAACAGCATTGCCTATAGAAAATATAGGGTACTAAAGTTTGTCTCCATTTCATGAGTGCACACAAATTTAAGGTTTGACATGTTGGATATCTGTTTACTCAGTCTAACCTCATCTTTTATATTACACCAACAATTGGGTAATTTATTGCTTTTTTTGTGCCCTAAAATTAACTGTAGTGTAAAGTGTATTTTTTACTGAAATTTTGTGTCTCCTTTGTGATAATTTTGTCTGACATAAAAAAAATTTGAACTACCACGTTTTTTATTCTCTAGGGTCACTGCCGTCAAAAAAATATATAATGTTTGGGGGTTTTGTGTAATCTTCAGGTCTAAAATGATTTTTATACATGTGCAAAAAATGAAAAAAGGGCTCTGGCAATGAAAGGGATAAAGGAAAAGCCTGACATTCCCCTCTCCTGACGAGCACCCAATCAGTGCTCATTACACTGCAAGGTCTCTCTCCTCCATGCTAGTCTCCAGGCACAGTGCTGGAAACAGTCAAGGAGGCGAGGAGGAGATATACAGCGCAATGTTAAAAACATGAAAAGTTTAGGTTGCCATAAAGCCCCTTTTGTTTGTTACAGCCCAGGCATTCATAAGAGCACCTCAGATTTAAATATGGTTTTGGTTAAAAAAAAAAACAATTTTATCCGGACATTTTTTTTTCAAAAATTTCCACACCCCTGCGACTTGGGGTATCCCTCTCAGATACAGCCCTTTGCTTACCTTTATTCAGCCCTTGGGGCACTATTCCATCTACTGAAACTAACTATAGGGCATAATTCCTTCTACTGACACCAAGAAAGGCGCACAATTTCCGTCCACTTATACTAGTGATAGGGCACAGTTCCTCCCAATGACACCAATAATAGGACACAATTCCATCCATTGACACCACCATTGGGACACAATTCCATCCATTGACACCACCAATGGGACACAATTCCTTCCAGTGACACCAACAATGGGACACAATTTCTTCCAATTAAACCAACAATGGGGCACAATTCCTTTCATTGACAGCAATGATCTGGCACTAATCTTCCCAATTTCAACAAAGATGGGGCATTGATTAATTCCACTGATGCCATGACATTTTGTACACCCACTGGTCACAATCCTCTAAGAGTCTGAAAGACAGTAAACTGGGCCTCTGTTTAGAAAGTTTGGAGACCCCTACTCTCGAAGTTGTGGTAGGCACTGCCACTCCAGTGATCTCCACTAGCTTCCGTGTTTCTTGCTGAGTGGCTGCCCTGCTGCATTCTGAACACAGAAAGTCACCCAGTCCACACGGGCCCCATACAGAGAATTTCTTACATTTTCTCAGTGAATGCAAAGCAGTCTCTGGATGAAGTGGAGAGGTAGGGTGGTGACATCACAATCTCCACCTTGTCCGCCTTGCCTAAAGCAACCATAACTACATTTGAAACCAAGATGTCAGCGATCAAAAGGCGTTTTTCATTTGGAGAACCTTTAGGGCCCATTTTAGTTGCCCACCCTTGGCATTTTTTTGCACGTTGCAGCCAAAACCACATGGTAGTACCAGGGGCGGACTGACCATTTGGAAACTCGGGCACTGCCCGAGGGCCCGGGGTCAGTAAGGAGCCCCATGAAATGCCCCTGGTACCTTTTTCATAGGCATTTTTGAGTTTGGGCAAGGACACAGGGGCCCCATGATCCCCTATTGCCCGGGGGCCCCATGAGTTGTCAGTCTGCCCCTGGGTAGTACATTACATTATGGTGTACTGCATCTCATGTGTATTGCAGTGCATTATTGTATCCTTGTGGCTGAACTGACTTTTGTTATTCATTGCAGTGCATTGCCTTATCGCATTCAGGTGTCATTCTTATTACTCTAAAAGTGATAGTGCCGCCCAGATCATTTTTTCTGAACATCCAATCATGAGCTGAAAAAAATGATACCAAGGGCATGGCTTCAGTTATGAGCTTGTTTCAGCTACTTGAAGTCCAGGACATCAGATGGTTAAAGTATATATCTAGGGTAAACCTTTTTTTTTAAGGTTTGGATAGAGTGGATTAAGGTTGGAGACAATTTTTTATTGCTGGCTGTGTCCCCACTGCGTAGATTTACCTTCCCCATCTCTATTGGTGACCATTGTCACTGAAAACAAAAATGCAGGGAAATCCATTTTTTTAAATGTGTCCAAAGAAAGAGAGGTCAGGGGAAACTTATTGGACTCCTCTTCCAAAAACAACTGTATAAGAGGATAATTCCCCTCATTTTGGGAGAATTCCTCCAACATTCTGTGGTGTCTCTGGGACACGGATAAAGGTAAATTTTCCTAATGGTATACAGAAAACAAAAAATAAACTCTCTCCACAATTCAAAACTAAAAAAATGATTTTAAGCAGTAAGGGCTCCCTGGAAACTATTTTATGGATAATTTATTTTTAATACTATTCCGAAAGAATCTAAAAAGTACAAACCTTGAACAACTTGCATTAAGGTTTACAATACAAGTCAGTCCATCAGCAGCCGATACCAGACATTCATTCAAATAAACCAACAAACATGGTTCCCTGAGTTGTACATTCATTCTACAAATGCACACATATCATTGATTTGTGAAGAACATACCACATGAGGGTTTGTTATAACAAGGTAGCAAGGGGATTGCACGGCATACGTAGATAGAGTGGAATTAGCACCATACAAGATTCTTCCTTGTTCAGAGAACACAACAGACAGTGGATGGGCCATGGGGGGATTATAAACCACCAATCCAACCTAGAGAACATGTAGAGTAAGTTAAGAAAGAGGGGAAAAATATCCTACCTATATCGGAAAGGCAAAGAAGAATGATCATAAGGAAAATAGAAAAGGTGGTGGGAAGGGGTATGTGAAAAACATAAACATGGCAGTAAGGAAAGAGGACAAAAAAAATCTATACTGTACATATAGGAGTTACAACAGGGTCACCCCTCACCCAGGAGACACCAAGGGAATATGGATAAAGCTCCAAACCAGTGCTTCACAGGTACGAGGAAAAGTCTGCAGAGATTCTGAAATGAATCCAAGTAAACCATGTCCCAGTAAGGCCTATTGTCACATTAATGGAGCCTGTCCCTCTCCATTTTTCCCTTCTGGGATAAAATCCTTTGAATATACCACAAACCTACAGATGACAAGATCCGTAGTAAACCCTAAATTACCATTCTCTCCAAGATCTCAGGCTCTGATAGGCAGATTAAGCAGGGTTACTTCTTGGTGGCACCATTATTACCAGAAACTGGCGCAAAACAGACCCTCCCTCACTTTTATTGGTTATGTGTTAGAGAAGACACTGGTAACGATGAGGAAGAACTCTGTTTTACTTGTGTGGCTTAAGTTGCAACATACAGAACACATTTCAGCAGACCTTGGTTTTGAAGAGAGGAAGAGAGAACCAACAAGTTTTACACATATGCACAACTAGTAACCTTAGTGTACAGTGCCATCTACTGGTCAAGTGATATTAACACACAATACTGTATAGTACATGCTGTTGCATTCCCAACAACTTTCGGTGTGGGTATCTGAGATTGATTCCCTGTATCAATTGGAATAGATGCTCTCTAGAGACACGATTGATGCTTTAAGGCCCTTTGCATGCAGGGTTGACCAGTTGCAGTGCGACCCTACCAGCGCTGTAAAGCGGAACCAAGCCTGTCCATTGAATGGTTTCAAAAAAAGTTAAATTCTCGGCATGCTAGGATTGCTAACTGTCACAATTGCTTGCGTTCTCAACCGAACTGTCAAACCATCAAATGGCTGGTGTTGTAATTGATCACATGTGCAGCACCATGGCAGTTGCAGATCAAACAGAGGTTAAGATGGTAGCTTCTTGACTGTAAAGGATAGGAGGGTTTAGTTCCACTTTAATGCATCTAGGAGGAAGAGGTGGAAGACCCAGCCCTGCTGCAGACGGCCTGTAAAAATCTATGCCAGGCTGCGACTGTGTAGGCTGAACACTGTACTGAATGGTACCAGCATTTAGGGCCCTGTGCTTTCAGGGACAAGGTTCTGGAGGCAAAAGACCTGCATTCCAGAACCTCTTCCTGAATGCACAGGGACTGGTAACAGTTGGTACAGTATCCATCCCCGTCCAGCCGCAACTTGCTGTAGACTTTGACAGGCTGTCTGCAGCAGTTCTGGACACTGTACCTGTGTCTCCTGTGTGCACTGAAACCCCAGGAGAAACACACTGGAGAGCCTTATGTGAAAGGCGCCTTAAAGTATAAAACACGTCTATAGAAAGCATCTGTTTCATTTGATACATGGAATCCATCCAACATTCCCATTCCCTGTGTCTGGTGATAACAATGGAGGCTGCCCACATGGGAGAAAAATATATTTTAAATATATTTTTTAAATATTCTTCCCAAATATATTGACATATATTTGACATGCTACAATTGTGTCCATATGCAATATATTTCAAAATATATACAGTGAGGAACAGAAGTATTTGAACACCCTGCGATTTTGCAAGTTCTCCCACTTAAAAATCATGGAGGGGTCTGAAATTCACATTGTAGGTGCATTCCCACTCAGAGATAGAATTTACCAAAAAAAACAGGAAATCACATTGTATGATTTTTTTATATATTATATATTTCAAATTTATTGAATATGGCCAAAATTGTAGCATCACCCACACAGAGAATTGCGGACCCGCGGGCGGGTGCCATTAGTTCTAATGGCACACCGCCCGCACTGGGAAACACAACTGTACTGGGAACCGAGGTTTCCGTGTGGGATGCGTTTTCCAAAGTAGTGCAGGGACTTCTTTCCCTGCGTGTCATGGGCATGGAAGTCCATTCAAATGAATGGGCTCTTGTGCCCATGCAAAACACGGCCCGCACAGCCACATAGGTGTGAACTTAGGGTAAATGATGCCACATATTGAGAATAGTTTTTTAGTCTGATTAGATATTTATTCCGATTTTTTACCATTTTTGTTTACAATTTTTTTTTAATTAATTTTAATTGAATAGCTTTTTACATGTTTTCACAATACTAATGGGGAGTCTTTGGTGAGATATCAGGGGTCTAAACAGACCCCTGAAGTCTCACTTTTGAGACAGAGAAAGGAACTAAGGAAACACATTCCCCAGTTCCTTTTTGCAGCCTCAGCTGCACTGCTGAAGCATAGTAAACACTTAGAAAAGGAAGTGGCTGGTAAATGGTATATTTAATGGCCCCTTCTTCACTTTCCATCCTGAAGATCCCCCTGTGTGTCTGCAGCTATTGCCAGCAGGAGAGGAGGGAAGCCAGCAGTGCTGCGGAAGGGGGGGCACACAGGGGGGTCTATGCAGGGAGGGAAAATGATTTGTGCAGCAGGTATGGGAAATAACTGGAACCGATTTTTTGTGGCTCACCCTGCAGCAGCTGGAGTAGGAGATGTCGGCTTTCAGCTGCTGCACTGGGAGCAACAAAAGATTGGTTTCAGTCATTTCCCCCACCTGCTGCAATCACACGCTCTATCCACATGCAGTTCTCACTGGAACCTCAGCTGTCACTTTAAACTTCATAAATACTGTATAAAACCGGCGTGGGAATCATTCCAATATAATTGCGTGCAGCAACGGCCCTGAAGAAGGGAGAGCACTTTTTTACTGAAACAATCTGGCTTCATATACTTATTCTCAATAAAAACCTTCTAATTTGCCATAGAATTTGCATTCTTTTGGACATCGGGCGCACTTCTTTCCTATTATTCCACTGTTGGGTGAGGGTAGTGCAGGGGTCACCCATGCATCTGGGACCAATGGACAGTGCCCAGGGGTGCCTGTGCAAAAATACAGCTCTGGTCAGCCTGTGACATCTCCCTCAACCCAGCTTGATTGATAGCAGCTGATCTTCCTTTGGAGTTCCTATGCCCTTGGAGCTCAGGAGTAAGTGGGGCTATAGTGGTCACGTGACAAAAAAATAGCTACAAAAGGTACAATCACTGTCCATTTTATTAGGTACACCTTAATAGTGCCAGGAACATATCCCCCACACCATTACACCACCACCAATCTGAACCGATGATACAAGGCAGATTGGATCCATGCTTTCATCTTGTTTTCGCCAAATTCTGACTCTACCATCTGAATGTCGCAGCAACCAGTCTGTCCATTCTCCTCTGGCCTCTGATATCAACAAGGCATTTTTGTCCACACAACTGCCACTCACTGGATATTTTCTCTTTTTTGGACCATTCTCTGTAAACCCTGGAGATAGTTGTGCGTGAAAATCCCAGTAGATCGGCAGTTTTTGAAATACTCAGACCAGCCCACCTGGCACCAACAACCATGCCACGTTCAAAGTCACTTAAATCCCCTTTCTGATGCTCGGTTTGAACTTCAGCAAGTCATCTTCACCACGTCTACATGCCTAAATGCATTGAATAGCTATCATTGGATTGGCTGATTCGCAATTTGTGTTACCAAGCAATTGAACAGGTGTACCTAATAAAGTGGCCAGCGAGTATATTGTGGAAGGTTTACAGAATGTCTGATTTGCAGGCCAGAACTAAGGAAGCCTTCAGCCATGTCATTACGGTTTTATCCACCAATGTCTTTACATCTACTGTAACTTTGACATTTCTAAATCAGAAACTAATCACCGATTTGTTTTCTTGACAGCAACTGTTCGGTTGTCAGGCTCTAAAGAAGCTGAGCATACCCGATAATGATCTCTCCAATCTGCCAGCCACCATCTCCAGCTTAGTCAACCTGAAGGAGTTGGATATCAGCAAGAACGGTACGTTGACACTTGTGACATTCATGATATTCTCTGCATGTCATATAACGATGAGAAGATGTATAAAGTACAGAAAACCTACAATAACAGTTCCAGTTTGACTTTTCGGAGGTTTAGGGCTGTCGGAATAATGAGCAACAACTTCTGATAGACTGTTATGAGTTTCTGCACTTTTCACATTGCTCTCTGCTTAGTCAGTTGTGTGTAAACAGATCTTTGTCTTTCACATTGCTGCGAAAAAAGAATCATCTATTATTTTTTCATTTGTGTAATTCAAAATCCTCTTAAGGGTCTATTTATCAGTGTTTTCACCCAGGAATCATATAATTTCGCCCAAGATTCACACATTTCTCACATACGGTAATGTGCCTTCTGTTACGGCAGCTCATTCATTTGAATGGGCTGCCTAGTGTACACCTCACCAAAAAATGGTTCGCCCAACATTTTTGGTGGCACGCCGCACGTTAGCACATTGTTGCTCTGCGCTACAATGCAGGTTCTTTGGCAAGGTGCATTGGGGTGCCATTTAGAATGAATGGCACTACATTGCACAAACACAGATAATGGGAACTGCCATGCTTTGTGGAAATGCATATATTAACGTGCAGGCTACCACAACGCAGTAGTGTGAATAGATTTTTCCCCCACAGCTATCTCCTCCTGTGCCACCATCCCCTCCCTCCTAGATTGTAAGCTCGAAAGAGCAGGGCCCTCAATCCCCTCATGTTTTGCATTGTATTGGTATTGTTCTGTCACATGTTCTGTCCCCCTTTGTAATGTACAGCACTGAGCAAACTATTGGCGCTTTATAAATACTGTATAATAATAATAATAATAGTTTAATCATCTGTGAATCTTGGGTGAAAGATGCATGAATCTTAGGTGAAAATATTAATAAATAGACTCGCTAATCTGGATGATAGTGCAAAAAAAAGTGGTGGGGGAACGTCTTATATAGTATACTTACCTTTCCCTGGCTTCCTCCCCCAGTGCCTAGGCAAGGCATCATCCTTTTTTCTCTCGGAGAATGTTGAGTAGCCAAAATCTCGTTAGAAGATGATTGTGCATGGTGTGTCTTCTCACCAGATTTAGTCTACTTCATCATTCTCAAGGATCTTGTTGTCAGGAGGATGACGTCACCCTTGCACTAAAGAAGATATGGAAAGGTGAGTATATTATTTAAATATTTTTTATGCAACATTTAAGGATGGAGGTGGTAGGGGAGACCAGGGTATGGACTGACAACACATGGGGCCCCTGGGCAATAGGGGATCATGGGGCCCCTGTGTCCTTGACCACACTCAAAACACACCCAAAAAGCCTATAAAAGGTACCAGGGGCATTTCATGGGGCCCCCTACTGACCCCGGGCCCTCGGGCAGGGCCCGAGTTCCCAAATGGTCAGTCCGCCCCTGCACCAAACCATGTGCTTCTCCACCTTCCAACCAAACAGCTTACTTACGAATATTGTCCCACGGTAAAGTAAGGCCTTGCCCTTTAAATAGGGCCAGCAGTCCTCATCACCCTGATAATACCTCTCTTCACTTTCACCGTAAACACTTCTCTATAGATCACCACACTAGCTCAAGGAAAGAGAAACAACCCTGATTGCACAATATATTACCAAACCTGTCCAATTTATTATGCAGCAGAATGGAATGGCACATACGAAGTGTACTGAATCCTGTGGACATAGATTTGATTGCCTTTTAAATACATGTTGACCCCTTAAGGATCATTTTAGGCTTCAAATACCATACCAAGATGGCCTATTTCTGGTTCCGCGTAACGTGACGACACACAGTGCCCGAGTGCTCGAATGGTCAGTCCGCCCCTGGGGGAGACTCACTGAAGAAGCGGACCTTACCTGAAGTGGAAGGTTCAATTCAAAGCAGCTCTGCCATGTTAAAAGAAAATTCTATCACAAGGTTCCTACAAAAGAAGACTCTTTATACTCACCATTCAGGTGGCCTGTGTTTCCTACCTTGGCCACTTAGTCTAAAAGCATTCAGTTTGCAGGGAGCTTGCGGAAGGATTTTTTTTTATTTAACTGATGTTGCTTTAAAGTTTCACTAAGCTTAGAAATTTATTCATAAATGTAATGCTTGGATGATCCTTAACATGCATAGAATTAAATATCTTGATGCGATCTCTTTGTGTGGGGCTTACAGGGGTTTGTGACAGGTTGAATACACAATTTTAAATTATGATTTTATCTTCCCGTAAAGACTTTTAAACTACGTAGGAAGGAGCCCTGAAAGTAATGAAAAATCAATTTTTACTGAATGTACTGCTTATTAAGCATTTCCGTAAATTGAACACATCAAGATCTAAACTGAGAATGAACAGGTTACATGTGAACAGAATCTAAACAGCTTAATGCTGCCCTCTCTGGGACTTACTTCTTTTATAGACTGTAGTGCAGTGCTGGCAAACCTTTTAGAGACCGAGTGTCCAAACTGCAACCCAAAACCCACTAATTTATCACAGAGTGCCAACACGGCAATTAAACACAAATACTGAGGTTTTAGTTTAGAAAAAACAACTCGTACATTAATGTCCTTTGTCTTAAAAGAAAAACAAAATAACAGAGCTTCCACTGACCACCAGCACAAGGGGCAAAGTTCCACTGACCACCAGCACTGAGGGGCAAAGTTACACTGACCACCAGCAAAGAGGGGCAAAGTTCCACTGACCAACAGCACAGAGGGGCAAAGTTCCACTGACCAACAGCACAGAGGGGCAAAGTTCCACTGACCACCAGCACAGAGGGGCAAAGTTCCACTGACCACCAGCACATAGGGGCAAGTTACACTGACCACCAGCAAAGAGGGGCAAAGTTCCACTGACCAACAGCACAGAGGGGCAAAGTTCCACTGACCACCAGCACAAGGGGGCAAAGTTCCACTGACCACCAGCACAGAGGGGCAAAGTTCCACTGACCACCAGCACAAGGGGGCAAAGTTCCACTGACCACCAGCACAGAGGGGCAAAGTTCCACTGACCACCAGCACAAGGGGGCAAAGTTCCACTGACCACCAGCACAGAGGGGCAAAGTTCCACCGACCACCAGCACAAGGGGCAAAGTTCCACTGACCACCAGCACAAGGGGGCAAAGTTGCACTGACCACCAGCACAAGGGGACAAAGTTCCACTGACCACCAGCACAGAGGGGCAAAGTTCCACTGAGCACCAGCACAGAGGGGCAAAGTTCCACTGACCACTAGCACAGAGGGGCAAAGTTCCACTGACCACCAGCACAGAGGGGCAAAGTTCCACTGACCACCAGCACAGAGGGGACAAAGTTCCACTGACCACCAGCACAGAGGGGACAAAGTTCCACTGACCACCAGCACAAGGGGCAAAGTTCCACTGACCACCAGCACAAGGGGGCAAAGTTCCACTGACCGCCAGCACAGAGGGGCAAAGTTCCACTGACCGCCAGCACAAGGGGGGAAAAGTTCCACTGACCACCAGCACAAGGGGGCAAAGTTCCACTGACCACCAGCACAAGGTGGCAAAGTTCCACTGAGCACCAGCACAGAGGGGCAAAGTTCCACTGACCACCAGCACAGAGGGGCAAGGTTCCACCGACCACCAGCACAAGGGGCAAAGTTCCACTGACCACCAGCGCAGAGGGGCAAAGTTCCACTGACCACCAGCACAGAGGGGCAAAGTTCCACTGACCACCAGCACAGAGGGGCAAAGTTCCACTGATAACCAGCACAAGGAGGCAAAGTTCCACTGACCACCAGCACAGAGGGACAAAGTTCCACTGACCACCAGCACAGAGGGGACAAAGTTCCACTGACCACCAGCACAGAGGGGACAAAGTTCCACTGACCACCAGCACAAGGGGGCAAAGTTCCACTGACCACCAGCACAGAGGGGCAAAGTTCCACTGATAACCAGCACAAGGAGGCAAAGTTCCACTGACCACCAGCACAGAGGGGCAAAGTTCCACTGACCACCAGCACAGAGGGGCAAAGTTCCACTGACCACCAGCACAAAGAGGCAAAGTTCCACTGACCACCAGCACAGAGGGGACAAAGTTCCACTGACCACCAGCACAAGGGGCAAAGTTCCACTGACCACCAGCACAAGGGGGCAAAGTTCCACTGACCGCCAGCACAGAGGGGCAAAGTTCCACTGACTGCCAGCACAAGGGGGGAAAAGTTCCACTGACCACCAGCACAAGGGGGCAAAGTTCCACTGACCACCAGCACAAGGTGGCAAAGTTCCACTGAGCACCAGCACAGAGGGGCAAAGTTCCACTGACCACCAGCACAGAGGGGCAAGGTTCCACCGACCACCAGCACAAGGGGCAAAGTTCCACTGACCACCAGCGCAGAGGGGCAAAGTTCCACTGACCACCAGCACAGAGGGGCAAAGTTACACTGACCACCAGCACAGAGGGGCAAAGTTCCACTGATAACCAGCACAAGGAGGCAAAGTTCCACTGACCACCAGCACAGAGGGACAAAGTTCCACTGACCACCAGCACAGAGGGGACAAAGTTCCACTGACCACCAGCACAGAGGGGACAAAGTTCCACTGACCACCAGCACAAGGGGGCAAAGTTCCACTGACCACCAGCACAGAGGGGCAAAGTTCCACTGATAACCAGCACAAGGAGGCAAAGTTCCACTGACCACCAGCACAGAGGGGCAAAGTTCCACTGACCACCAGCACAGAGGGGACAAATTCCACTGAGCACCAGCACAGAGGGGCAAAGTTCCACTGACCACCAGCACAGAGGGGCAAAGTTCCACTGACCACCAGCACAAGGGGGAAAGTTCCACTGACCACCAGCACAAGAGGGGCAAAGTTCCACTGACCACCATCACAAGGGTGCAAAGTTCCACTGATCACCAGCACAAGGGGGCAAAGTTCCACTGACCACCATCACAAGCTAAAATCTTGTGTTATCAAAAACAAATGTATTAAAACTCACAGCCAGTCCAATATATATATCCTTGGCAGCGCACTGACCGATCATGCGAAAGCTCAGACGAGTCACGGCTAATGAGTCGCAGCTCGTGACGTCATCCTCCTGTATGCTGTTATCCGGCTGCTGCGGCGATGCTGGGGTGACTTGGCTCACGTGCCGACAGAGAGAGCTCTGTATGCTCACTGGGGTACACGTGCCAAAGGTTCGCCACCACTGCTCTAGTGTCACCATTCTCACCATGCTCTAGTGTCTCATTCAGGGTTCCATGGAACACAAGGCTTCCTCCTGAAGTTTCTTTTGCTGAGGCTGGTTGACCTCTTATTTAATAGTCAATTTTAGGAAAAGCAAAGCGCAACAGTCACATATGAATGCATGAGTTCAATAATATAACTGCATTTTTTCCCCCAAATGTGTCACATGAATAAATATGCCAACTAAAACTACATAAAGCCATCAACAGGAATATAACAAATGTCCAGGCTTCAAAATATTTAGGCAAAACATTCCTGAAATCTCTTCAGTGAATATGAATGTTATTGTGTTACCTTATCCTCCTTCACCATAAGTGTGCCAAAACTATTAATTGATCACCACCAAACCATGTGCTCCTCCACCTTCCAACCACACAGCTTACCTACAAATATTGTCCCACGGTAAAGTAAGGCCTAACCACGCCTTGACCTTTAAATAGGGCCAGCACTCCCATCACCCCAAGAATACTTTCTTCATAAACACTTCTCCATAGATCACCACACTAGCTCAAGGAAAGAGAAACAACCCTCATTGCACAATATTGGCTAAGTGTCAAGGTCCTACCTTTTCCCAGAGGTTATGTTACTCCATGTGCTGGCATCCATCTTGGATTTCTGCTGAGCATGGTGGGAATCCTTTATGCCTTCAGGTCTCTGAGGTCCATCCCCCAGAGGGGTGTGGCTGATGACATATAAGCCTGTGGTCCGCACATGCTCTTTGCACTTGTGTCTTTGTGTCGCTATTACTCTGTTCTGACTCTCGTGACGCTCCTGGAATCTGACTCGGCTTGTGACTCAGTTATTCTTTGTGTTCTCCTTTGATCTGACCCTCTGTTGCTGAACCCGGCTCGTGACCTGTGATTCTCGTCTGCTGTACTGTACCGTTTTGTCCCGTTGTTGTCGACGCGGCCTGCCTGACTACTCTATTGTCTTTTCCACCAGCTACACGCCATTGGCGGCGGCCATTACCACAACTGAGGTGTCTCGGGGGCCACAACCTGGTTCCTGGCTGCATCAAGTCCATCCCCACCATCAGGGGCCCTGGTGAAGGGCAGTCTGGGACTTAGACTCCGCACCCTGAGGGACTTCGGTCTGTGGGTGGTGGTTGTTGTCAGCCAGTGCGTTACATTGTTTAGGCCTGCCTGTCCCTTCCTCAGCTCCTGCCCTGACACTAAGACAGCAGCGGGAGCCATTGACTCCTGCTGCTGTCAGTCACAGCCAGTGAGGAGAGAGAGGGGGTGGGGCTCTGTGTGTGAATGGATAGGCAGCGCAGTGGCTCAGGAATGAGCCTGCTTGGGTGCCCCATAACAAGCTGCTTGCTTTGGGGGCACTTGGCAGGAGGGAGGGGCCAAGAGCACTGGCAGGGGACACGAGAAGAGGAGGATCCAGGCTGCTCTGTGTAAAACCATTACACAGAGCAGGTAAGTATAACTTGTTTGTTTCGATATCACTTTAATGCCATCAAAAATGACCTTTCCTTTTCAATCTTCAGTGCTGTAATTTTTTGTAAAAAACAATTAAATGTCAACATGGAGGTGTTCTGTACACAGTTAGTATACAGAACTCCCCCAGAAATTTAATGTCCTGCTTGTGTGATTGGCTCACTGATTTTCCCAGAAGTCTGCACTAAGATAATAGTTAGATTTTAAGCATCTCCTGCAACAAAAATGTCATTTTTGGTGAGATGCTCCCAAAGGCGTAATCACTTCTAAAAGGATGTAGATCCTGCCACTTTCTTCATTAGAGCCCTGCAAGTGCATCAGCTGATTAATAATGAAAATGTCACTCCCATAGAGAATCAGTACCTAAAAGACATAGAAGAACAAACAGCTATTCCTTCAGAGCAGATCCAGGTAGGACTGCAAAGTTTTTAAAAAATCTTTTCTCTACAAAAGTAGAGGTACCTTTTAAGTATGTTTTAAGTCAAAGTTGCTCTCAGCCTCCTCCAAATCTTCAAATCTTGCTGCTGACTTCCTGTTAGAGGGTGTGTATGTTCATTCTCCATGGTCCACTGTATGTAGGAATGCAGCCACCCTCTCTTGCTTGCTCCTGAGATCGACTATGGACTATCTGGGATTGATTAGGGATCCACGATACCGGTACTGGTATTGGTGCCAATACTGTGTATTTTCACGAGTACTCGTAAAAATGCATCCCATACCAGAATACGATACATTGCGCTGTGATTTGCTTCAGTACAAATTGCACCACGAAGATTAGCATGCAATTTCAACAGGAATGTGATTCCTGTCCAAATCGCATTGGTTTCCCCACTGCTCCTGTGTGAACCCAAACTTGTCATAGCCTGAGCTCACACAGGAGTGGTGCTGAAAACCTCCCTGCAGGCATCCCATGCTGAACGGAGAGAGGGTGCATGGGTAGAATACTATGGAAGCAGGGTTCATATTCTCAGTTGTAGGAGAGGAGAGAAAGTCACTTCACAGGTCTGGGGATTTGAAATCTCCACCACTTTCTCTCCTCTCCTTGCAGGGATGACAGTTTGGGCTAGAGGACTTCCAATTGGTCAGTATCTTCACAAGGATGGTGCTGACCAATCAGATGCCCTCTGACCCGTACTGTTATCCCTGCAAGGAGAGAGGAGAGAGCCATTTCACAGGTCTGGGGATTTGAAATCTCCACCACTTCCTCTGCTCTCCTTGCAGGGTTGACAGTTCGGGCTAGAGGGCTTTTGATTGGTCAACACCGTCACATGGACGGTGCTGACCAATCAGATGCCGTCTAGCTTGTACTATCATCGCTGCAAGGAGAGGAAAGAAAGTGGTGGGAATTTCAAATTCCCAGACCTGTAAAGCGGCTTTCTCTCCTCTCCTTGCAGGGATAACAGTACGGGCCAGACGGCATCTGACTGGTCAGCACTGTCCTTGTGATGGCATCTGATTGGTCAGCACCGTCCTTGTGATGGCATCTGATTGGTCAGCACCGTCCTTGTGACGGCATCTGATTGGTCAGCACCGTCCTTGTGACGGCATCTGATTGGTCAGCACCGTCCTTGTGACGGCATCTGATTGGTCAGCACCGTCCTTATGACGGTGCTGACCAATCGAAGGCCCTCTAGCCTGAGCTGTCATCCCTGCAAGGAGAGGAGAGGAAGCTGTGGGGATTTCAAATCCCTGCTGCTTTCTCTCCTCTCCTACCACTGAGAATATGGACCATCTGCCTCCGCAATGTACATCCCCACAGGCCCACTATCCCATTCTCCACTGCAGGAAACCTCCCTGCACCGCTCCTATGTGAACTCAGGATATGACAAGCCTGGGTTCACACAGGAGCAGTGGGAAAACCGCATGCAATTTGGACAAAAATCGCATTCCTGTTGCGGTGCAATTTGTGTCCACACATTTTGTATGGACATGCTGCAAAGTGTCGGTAATCAACAAGTACTTGACTGAAAGTATCGGTACTTGTACTCGCCAATAAAATAAGGGTATTGGTGCATCCCTAGGATTTATAGTGTGCAGAGAGCAGGGTACAACTAGCGTGCACTGCTCATTCCAAACAAACAGAAGTGAGAGGGCAAAAAAGTGGTTCGGGAGCTGACAGAGGATAATACAAGTCAAAAAACACAGTACGAAACAGGTTAATGAAAAATAGATTGCAGGGTCATTAGGTAGTGGATGTGTATAGATTATCTTTGGAGACAAAAGATATTGTTTATTGTCACTTTAAGGATTGGTAAGCCGCAGTATATTGCATTTTTGGTTTTAATACGCTTTATGAGCTCCAGTGTTTTATGAGTACAACGCGTAACACACACATCGTTCCTTCGGAAGTATAATGGTCTAGTACTAATAGCTGGGATAATGAATTGATCCACATATAATTTAGCTGCGGATTTAATCTTAGCTTTGATTGGACATCCGGAGTCGGCAGTCCGAAGGGAAGATATTTATTCTCGGAATCGCATCGAGATCGCCTCCGCCACATCACAGCCTTAACGATTAAAGGGGACGTTGACGGAGTGCGGTAGTATGGCTGTGTCACAAAAATGAATGAATCTGTCCCTCTGTTCTTCCCTGCTCAGCCTCATTTCTTCTTCGCTGTGAGTCGCCACCATCTACATTTTAATGCGGCTATTTTTAGACGGCGATCAATCCTAACAAAATACTTGTGAAGTCGAAGGGTTTTAGGTTATCCGAGTTCACTGCGGCTGCACATTCATGGATCCTTCCAGCTTGGCAAGATATCTCTGCACCTGAGAATAGAGTGACCTGTTCCAGGAGCCTAACTGTGAATCATGGGGATCCATAGCCAAATGTTGATGGTTAACTCTCTCAGTAGCAGCTGGCAATGTCATCTGTGACAATAGGTGTCATTGAGCTTAACATAAAGTATTGCTAAATCAAAGACAGGCAGCAGGAGATCTGTCAGTAGGGCCGCCATTAGAAAACGTGCCCCACCCCCGACTGACAGTACATGGCTTTTAAATACCTTGTTGCCAGCCACCACTCCTAGCAATTGAATAAAAGTTCTCCAGGACCCATCAGTTCAGCATGTAACGGGGATAAAAAGAAAACTATTTACGCATTTTCGGGACTAGGCGCATTTAACCCCTTGGCGCCAACACCTCCCGGCCCTTTAAGGGTTTCAGAAGCCAGGAGGCAGGGCGGGGTTTTAGGGTCATGTGACTGCCGTGATTCACAGTCATGGCGGTCACATGATCGGGAAAGGTCACGATCGAAAGAGGAGATCAGGACCTTTCCGTGAGTACCGGACATGTGTGCTGGGAGCGCACAGGGCACGCGCTCTCAGCACATATGTTTTTCTAAATTGCATGCAAATGTACGGCCGCTCGGCATCAAGGCCCAGACACCGGGAGGCCACCCATTTGCATGCGGCCAGTGCCAAGAGGTTAAGCTGTTCAAAATTAATCGAAATTCAGCCGGTTCAGCAGGGACTGGCTGAATTTCGATCTATGTATGGGCACTGTGGTTGTACAGACGTTGATCTGCTGAATCCACCCTGTTGGATTTTCCCTACCTAATCAGAGCCACAGGCTTTAGCTGGCAGCACTGATCAATGTATTCTGGTGGTGGGGAAGTCTTCCCATTGTCAGAATAAAATAGCTGAGCAGGGTGGATTCCCCCATCCACCTCGAATATGTGGATGGGGAAATCAGGTCAGTTTTTTTTGTCCAACCCACTGGTTGAACAAAGAAAAAAACAACTAATGTATGGGCCACTTACTTCTCTATTCCGTGACTCCCAACAATTAATGTTATGGACTGCCTCAATGGATTAATATAGAAGAAGAGCCTGGAACTTGAATGTAATTGTTGGGAGGATTACTCCACCTGCTTCCAAAAATGAGTAAATAGTTTCCTCTCTGTCACCAGCCCTTACTGCTGAACTGATGGGGCCCGGGGAACTTTTATTTAATCGCTGGGAGATGCAGCCCATGGGATTACTCTGCATGCACCCAATAGTATTTAAAGAGTCCCCTCTGTGATGGGGCCTGGGCCCAGTACAGGAGGGCCTACTCTACCACCTTGTCTGTTAGCATGTTCAGTACACTATTATGAACAAGTATTAATAATATTAATCATATTGATATAAAGTTTCGTTATCCTTATTAACGTTCCTAATGGGTCCCCCTCTCATCCGTGGCCCCATAGTGGTCACTGTATTGTTACGCCTCTGATCTGTTCCTCTCAGTTGTGTGCTTTTATAAAGTTAATAGTGGTGGTCTTTTTAAAGTGCACCTAAACAGGGGGTCTCCAGACTTTCTCAACAAAGGGCCAGTTTACTGTTCTTTGGACTTGGGGGGGATGGGGTGAAGTCAGTAGGAGTAGAAACCATGTCTAATCTCTAGTTAGTAGGAGGAAACGTGCCCCATCATTGGTATTAGTGGGAAAAACAGTGATCCATTTTTGATATCAGTGGGAGGAACAGTGCCCCATTGTTGGTGTCAGTGACAGGAATAGTGCCATATCATTGATATTAGGGGAGGAATAGTACTTCATTGGTATTAGCAGGAGGACAATGCTCCACCATTGGTATTAGTGGAAGAAATAGTTCCCCATCATTGGTATTAGTGGGAAGAATAGTGCTCCATCATTGGTATTAGTGGGAGAAACAGTGCCCTATTGTTGGTGTCAGTGGGAGGAATAGTGCCCCATTGTTGGTGTCAGTGGAAGACATAGTGGTCCATTGTTGGTGTCAGTGGAAGGAATAGTGCCCCATTGTGGTCTCTTTCCGGGGTGTGGCTGTCTGTCTCTTATCACCCTAGTTTTTTTTCCTTGATGCTCAATTTTTGAAAAATGGCTGCGTACATAGGTGATGGGTTGTGCCTCTTAGGCCCTCTCTGCTGCTCTTCGTAAATAATTTTCAATAGTCTGAAAATTTTGGTAGTAAACTATGTATATATTGTATATATTCTGGACATGGATGTACATTCCTTTTTGTTTTCTGTTGTATGACCATACTATGGCTATGTTTTTTACTTTTGTATAAAATTATGTTGCTTGATTCTTTTCAATAAAAGATCAATAGTGCCCCATTGTTGGTGTCAGTGGAAGAAATAGTGCTCCAATGTTGGTGTCAGTGGGAGGAATGATGCCTCATTGTTGGTGGCAGTGGAAGGATTAGTGCCTTATATCCCTGGAAGGAAAACTGCTGGATAAAGGCAAGCAAAGGGCCACAAACTACACTATAATGGCAAAAGTATTGGGATGCCTGCCTTTACACACACATGAACTTTTTTGGCATCCCAGTCTTAGTCTGTAGGGTTCAATATTGACTTGGCCCCGCCCTTTGCAGCTATAACAGCTTCAATCTTTCTAGGAAGGCTGTCCACAAGGTTTAAGAGGGTGTCTATGGAAAGGTTTGACCATTCTTCCAGAAGCACATTTGTGAGGTCAGGCACTGATGTTGGACGAGAAGGCCCGGATCACAGTGTCCACTCTAAATCATCCCAAAGGTGTTCTATTGGGTTGACGTCAGGACTCTGTGCAGGCCAGTCAAGTTCCCCCACCCCAAACTCGCTCATCCGTGTCTTTATGGACCTTGCTTTGTGCACTGGTGCGCAGTCATGTTGGAACAGGCAGGAGCCATCCCCAAACTCTTCCCACAAAGTTGGGAGCATGAAATTGTCCAAAATGTCTTGGTATGCTGAAGCCTTAATAGTTCCCTTCACTGGAACTAGGGGGCCAAGCCCAACCCCTGAAAAACAACCCCTCACCATAATCCCCCCTCCACCAAACTTTACACTTGGCACAATGCAGTCAGGCAAGTACCGTTCTCCTGGCAACCACCAAACCCAGACATGTCCATTGGATTGCCACGCAGAGAAGCATGATTGATCACTCCAGAGAACACGTCTCCACTGCTCCAGAGTCCATGACGTTTGGAGGTCTTTAGCTATTTATTTATTATTTGTTTATTTCAGGTACTTATATAGCGCCGTCAATTGACACAGCGCTTTACATATATATTGTACATTCACATCAGTCCTTAACCCTCAAGGGGCGTACAATCTAAGGTCCCTAACTCACATTCATATACATACACATACTAGGGTCAATTTGGACAGGAGCCAATTCACCTAACAGCATATCTTTGGAGTGTGGTAGGAAACCGGAGTACCTGGAGGAAACCCACGCAGGTACAGGGAGAACATGCAAACTCCAGGCAGGTGGTAGAGTGGCTGGGATTCGAACCAATGACCCTAGTACTGCCAGGCGGAAGTGCTAACCATTTAGCCACTGTGCTGCCGCTATTGACTCTGTAGACAGTTGGCAGCTTCTGCGCACTGTGCGCATCAGCATGTACTGACACCTCGCTCTCATTTTACATGGCCTGATGTTGTTCCCAGTTACTTCCACTGTGGTATAATCCCACTTACAGTTGAGCGTGGAATATTTAGTAGCCAGGAAATGTCATGGATGGACTTATTGCACAGGTGGCAACCTATCACGGTACCACGCTTGGAGTGACTGAGCTCCTGAGAGCGACCCATTCTTTCACAAATGTTTGTAGAAGCAGTCTGCATGCCTAGGTGCTTGATTTTATACACCTGTGGCCATGGAGGGGATTGGAACACCTGAATCCAATGATTTGCAAGGGGGTCCCAATACTTTTGGCAATATAGCGTATATTGTGATATATTGCAGCTTACCAGACTGTAAATGTGGGGCTGCATTCGTTTTTTTTTTTCTGGCTTCTTTTCCTTTTATTTCATCAGGTGATCCTGCAAATAACACACTTCCTTCCTAGGAGTGACAACGCTAACTCGGTGCACTGTATCTATGGAGGAGCAGATTTGACGCCCTAGACTGCTTTCCTGGATTTGACTACTAACACCTCCTCCTCTCCCCATTTGCATTACATAGAAATATGGGGTTCTGTAGTTCACAAACGATAGCTGGGAAAAGCTTATAACATTGTACAGTTTAGTGCTCAGGAATTTACAAGTCCCCTTAAATTCTGGCAAGATCAATAGGTATTTTATGTACTATTTATGCAAAAAGTATATGTACATTATTCATTTGAAAACATAAATCTAAAGCAGTCACTACATCTAGGGACCGGTAAACTGCAATATATTTTATTTTTGTTCTTGGGTTTAGTGATCCTTTAACTCTGCAAAATGTGTTTTTAAAGAAAATTTTACGATGGTTGTTGTTTTACTACGATATTATATGACTAATCTATAATATTGATTTTTTTTCTAGGTATACAAGAATTTCCTGACAATATAAAATGCTGTAAATGTTTAACAATAGTTGAAGCCAGTGTCAATCCCATATCAAAGTAAGTGATTTGCATTAAAAAAAATTATATCAGTAGAACGATCTGTTTTATTTTGTGTTTATGTGCAAAGTAAAATTGTTATACTATGAAGTTTATGTTAAAGTGAACCTATGTTGCAAGGAAAAGCAAAAGGACCACTTTAGGTTTGACCTCCCAGCAGCATATTCTCACCCTCCTTTTACTCACCAGCCATGGACCATGGAGCCATTGACCTCCATAAGGTTTTGCCCTCTTTGTGACCAGGACATTGTTTGCTATTCAGCACTTCACTACTTTAACTGGCAATTGCGCAGCCATGCAACACTGTAGCCAAATTAAATTTACATAATTTCCTTCGCACAAAGAGAGCTTTCATTTGGTGGTATTTGATCACCACTGGGTTTTTTTATTTTTATGTATATGTAGTGCTGCCCTCTTGAGGGCCTCTGAGTTTTGGATCCCCTTAAGCTCTGCACAGCCAGGCAACATGCATTTTCCACTCTTGCATCCACAGTCAGTAAGCAGTCCATGAGCTTTGTTTTTGTTAATTTATTAGGGGTTAACAACTTGGATGGGGTCTATGGGTATATGGGATGCCCAATAGAGCTGAAACAACTTAGAGGACAACTTCTAAGGTACAAAAATTTAGCAAAAAGTACTATTGAATAGATCCTGGACTCTCTACTCCTTCAGGAGCGGCTCTTGTCTTTTGAAGAAATCTTCACAGTCTTTACTAGAAACACTTGGTCCCCTTAAATTAACCTCTTGAGACCCCAGATGAAAATCTCCTCATCCACCTGACTGTCATGAGAGCATCTTAAGGCAAGGGATTCTAAGATACACAAAGAATGCAGTCCAAGGGAGAACTAGTTGGGTATTGCACCCTCTTCCTTGTAGGCCCAGGGGTTGTTGAAGTACTCACATTGTCCTGTTCCTGTAGCTGTAAAGGTGAAGCTGCTTTCAGGCCTTATGCTGAGTTGGCTCTTCCCCTGCTGACAGGTTGTCCCTCCTTTGTAGACTGTGGAACAGTGGCGGTCCCTCTTTCCAGTTCCCAGCCTGTAGGTAGACCCCCTCTTATGAGGCCCCTTCCCAGGCTCCACACCAGCAGCACTTCCTCACTCCATCTTCAACCCGACTCCCCTGCTGGCCAGGCTCTGTTATATTTAAGGGCTGACCTAGCTGCCACTCCAGGCCTCCCGCCTGGGGATTGACCAGGCTCCCCTAAGTATGCAGATCTGCCCCTCTGTCAAGGTCCTACCTTTTCCCAGAGGTTATGTTACTCCATGTGCTGGCATCCATCTTGGATTTCTGCTGAGCATGGTGGGAATCTTTTATGCCTTCAGGTCTCTGAGGTCCATCCCCCAGAGGGGTGTGGCTGAGTACATATAAGCCTGTGATCCGCACATGCTCTTTGCACTTGTGTCTTGTGTCTTTGTCTTGCTACAGCTCTGTGTATATGCTCATGACTCTTCTGGTATTTGACTCGGCTTGTGACTAAGACCATTCTCTGTGTTTTCCTTCGATCTGACCTTCCGTTGCTGAACCCGGCCCGTGACCTGTTATTCTCTGTCTACTGTTCTGTACCATTTTGTCCTGTTGTTGTCGACCCGGCTTGCCTGACTACGCTATTGTCATTCTCACCAGCTACACGCCATTGGCGGCGGCCATTACCGCAGCCGGGGTGTCTCGGGGGCCGCGACCTGGTTCCTGGCTGCGTCAAGTCCATCCCCACCATCAGGGGCTCTGGTGAAGGGCAGCCTGGGACTTAGACTCCGCGCCCTGAGGGACTTCGGTCTGTTGGTGGTGGTTGTCGTCAGCCAGTGCGTTACCCTGCCACTAGGCCTACCTGTCCGTTCCACAGCCCCGCCCTGACACCCTCCTCCTTCCTACTTGCTTCTAGAAACTTTTCCACGTTTATACAACAGTGGGAAGTATCAGAGAACTGGCCTGTAGAGCCCTCCAGTCTTAACTTTAAGTAACCTTGCTGACTCACTCCCAGGCTGACTCATACCCAGGCTTCTAGCAAGCCTCTAACTATGCACACAAAAAAACTACTACTTACATTAGAGGGCATTACGTATAAACAAAAAAGACCAAACATTTTGAAAAAAAAAAAAACTAATTTTATGTTTTCTGTTATAAAACATACCCAGTAAAAAAATCTAATTTCTTAATAAGTTTAGGCCACACATTCAACTGGACTTGTTCTGTAATGTTGAAGCTGTTTCATAGGTGTGGTTACCAAGGCTTTTGTTAAAACATTCACAAGGTCAAGCAAAAGTATAGGAGAGAAAGAGAAAACATGTGAGTAATATAGTCAACCTGTATTCAGCTGGAGTGTCAGAAAACTCAGAAGGATCTTTGACAAACATCCCAACCCTCTGTCATTCTAACCCAGCAATACACTGAGACTGAAGCTTGTACATCTAAAGGACCCAACACCCAAACTCAAGTGAAGTAACTTGGTACAGTATATGAAATAGAATGTAATGAGGAATGGAAAGACCTGTGCGTTGGGGAGATGAAATGACCTCTCAATAGATGACTGGCCCAACATAGGAGAGCAAATTCTACAGATGAGGATATTTTCCTACACCTTAGGGATAAGGGACATCCTTTCAAGGACAGTGAAGTGCACATTTTGGACAGAGAAGACATTTGGTTCACAAGTGGTGCAAAAGTGGTCATCTAATTTAAACTGGAACAACCATCCCTAAGCAAGAGTGGTGGCCTTTGACACCAACATATAATGCAGTTTTAACATCTCTTTTCATTCAGTAAATCAAAGGATCGAGACCTTTGCAGACTTCCTAACACCAAGGATGGGAATATGTAACTAGAACATGGTTGTTCTGCAAATTTCACACCTCCTGTTCCTGGACAATAGCATCCGTCTTGGCACATTCCATGGTGATTGGATTAAGGAGTCACTGCTACCTTTTTGGATATAAATGCTGGGGTATGTTCCTGGCACTCGTTAGAACTGAAGAAGTGGCTTTGATTAACTACAAAATGTCTTCAACATTACAAAACATCTTCTACAATACCATCCACCTTTCCATGGTGATTGGATCAAGGTGTCAGGGCTACCTGTGTGGATAAAAATGCTGGGACATTTTCCTGACACTCAGAGCTTAAGAGGAGGATTGGAAGAGCTTAAAAAATGTCTTCAATATTACAGAACAAGTTCAGTTAAATACTACTAGACATACCATGACCTGGATTAATGAGAACCTTTACAGACATGCAGATATATGGACCCAAAGCATGGGATTAGAAAGTAGTGGATCCACAAATTTCAAATCCACCATCCTGTTTTTTGACAATCAACATCTGCCTTGACACATTCCATGATGATTGAATTAAGGTGTTTGTGCTAGCTGTGTAGATGTGAATGCTGTGCTTTTCTCCTGACACTCATTAGAGCTGAAGAAGTGGCTTAGCTAAGCTAGGGCACTTTTTAAACATTATAGAACATCCTGTTCTTCACCAAAGAAAGCATTTCCATGATAGTTTTGGTTCTACATGGTTGATGTCAAGTTGAATAACACATTCTGGCTAATATTCACTGACAGCATCCAATAGCTAAGGTAGTCACAAAACCAGAAAATGGTGTGATACTTCTCCAGTGGATTGTCCATGATGAGAAGAGCAGAGACCAGAAATGTGTGGAAAACATAACTGCTAGGGTTTCCAAAAGATAAGAAACCACAGAATGGTTGACGACACTGAAGCATCATTGATAAATTAAAAACACCTGTAGGACACCGTTTCGCACAACCATGTCACACAATGGGAGACCTCAATGTTTTAGTTCTGAAAGGAAAATTCAAATCCATTCAGGAAAGAAAAACTTTTGAACTAAGAATGATAATTCCATTTGACACAAGAGATAACGGCCTCAACTTGGACATGGGATTCCTCAATCATTATCTGACAGTTTTATGACTATTAGCTGAAGCTTGACTCCCTCTGTGTGAGTGTAATATCCCCCCCCCCCCTCGCTTTTGCTGTATCTTACCTGTAGCCTTTTTTTTTTTTCATCCCTTCTAACATTCTGCTTAAACTTTGTGATTTGTAATAGTACTGCTTGGACTTTGAAGAAGGGGACATACCCCGAAAGCTTGCCCTCAAAATTGTATGTTAGTGCAAATAAAAAAAGTATCACGGACAGTACTCAATTGTTTCTGTACTTTAAATTTCAAGGAATTTCTTCCTTTTAGTCCAATGGTCTCCAAACTGCAGCCCACGGCCCAAATGTGACCCTTTGCATGGCTTTATCTGGCCCTTAGGGGTACTGTTCTTTCTGCTGATGTGAGGCACCAATCTTCCCACTATCACCAACGACCAATCAGTGCTAATTTTGACATTAAATTTTAATTAAATTTTAGTCATAGTCTTTTGACTGAAATGCTATTTTAGTTTTAGTCGTATGTTAGTCATCTGGATTGTTTTAGTTTTAGTCTTATTTTAGTCAACTAAAATCTCCAGTGCATTTTAGTCAACTAAGGTCTCCAGAACATTTTAGTCGACTAAAATCTAATGGGTTTAGTTAAATTGTAATACATTATTTAAGCATTTCTCTAGAATTTCTAAACTCATTATTTACTCCTGGAGTTAAAATCTAATAGCATGTTATTATTTGTGGTATTAAGGTTTGAAGCTTGTCCTCAAAATTGTATGTTAGTGCAAATAAAAAAAGTATCACGGACAGTACTCAAACATTCACTACAGACACAGATTTAGGCTGCAGGTGAGAATAGGGAAGTAAATGGGAGTGAGGCTGTGCACAGGGCAGGGTAAATTATACTTTGGGGATGGGGACGTGACCTGCAAGTAGGGATGGGGAAGTGAATGGGAGTGAGGTAGTGCACAGGGCAGAGAACTGGACAGTCTGGGAAGTTTGTTATTTTACACAGTGCTAAGCACTGTTACATTGCTGGGAGGGGAAACACTCACGATGTCCCATCCAGACAGACACGAATCCGATGGAGGAGCTCCTCTTCTGTGGTTTGCAGGGCATTGTTCCAGAACTCTCAGGCAGCAGGTAGACAGATGGAGCATGCGTCTCTTAGCCAATAGTTTGCCGATAGAGTCAGGGGGCTGCGACTTTAACAGACAGGTGGGGCTCCGAGGAAAGTGGAAGTTCAGGTGGGTAAACGCTCCTCCCTCACATTTTCATTCCGTTTTCATTTGGTGGCAAAAACTGTATGTAATTTTTCACCATCGTTTTCATCAATTGATGAAAACTGAATTGATTTTCATTTAATTTTTGTCACTGAAAGCATGCAGCTAATGAAAATTATGACAAAAATATTTTTGTCAATGAAATTAACGCTGACACCAATGATGGGGCAATATTCCTCTCACTGACCCCAGTGATGGGGCACTACTCCTCTCACTGACACCAACGATGGGACACTATTCCTCTCACTGACACCAATAATAGGAAACTATTCCTGTCACTTACCCCAATGATGGGGCACTATTCCTCCCACTGATACCAATGATGGGGCACTATTCCTCCCACTAATACCAATGATGGGGCACTATTCCGCCCACTAATACCAGTGATGGAGCACTGTTCCTACCACTAATACCAGTGAAGGAGCACTGTTCCTCCCAATAATACCAGTGATGGAGCACTGTTCCTACCACTAATACCAGTGATGGAGCACTGTTCCTTCCGCTAATACCAGTGATGGAGCACTGTTCCTACCACTAATACCTGTGAAGGAGCACTCTTCCAGTGATGATGCATAATTTCTTCCACTTATACCAATGTTACAGAGTTACATAGTCTGGCTGGAAAAAGACATCATCTAGCTCAACCAATAAATGATGAGGCACTATTCCTTCCATTGACACCAACAATGGGGCACTATTCCTCCCACTAATACCAGTGATGGAGCACTATTCTTCCAACTTATACCAGTGATGGAGCACTGTTCCTTCCTCTAATACCAGTGATAGAGCACTGTTCCTTCCTCTAATACCAGTGATGGAGCACTGTTCCTTCCACTAATACCAGTGATGGAGCACTGTTCCTTCCGCTAATACCAGTGATGAAGCACTGTTCCTACCACTAATACCTGTGAAGGAGCACTGTTCCAGTGATGAGGCATAATTTCTCCCACTTATACCAATGTTACAGAGTTACATAGTCTGGCTGGAAAAAGACATCATCTAGTTCAACCAATAAATGATGAGGCACTATTCCTTCCATTGACACCAACAATGGAGCACTATTCCTTCCGCTAATACCAGTGATGGAGCACTGTTCCTTCCGCTAATACCAGTGATGGAGCACTGTTCCTCCAACTAATACCAGTCATGGAGCACTGTTCCTCCAACTAATACCAGTGATGGAGCACTGTTCCTTCTGCTAATACCAGTGATGGAGCACTGTTCCTCCAACTAATACCAGTGATGGAGCACTGTTCCTTCCGCTAATACCAGTGATGGAGCACTGTTCCATCCACTAATACCAGTGATAGAGCACTGTTCCTCCAACTAATACTAGTGATAGAGCACTGTTCCTTCCATGCATTAGAGGCTGCATCAAGTGAGATTGAGCCCGACCCATTTCCCAGCTGGAAGACATCCAGCATCCTCTAGCCTTTTCCTCCCCAGCCTGGCCCACCTCTTTCATTTAAAGATTTGCGTACTGTCTATCACAGAGGCTCATCATCACATGTGGGTGATACCTAGAACAGTCTGTATGCAAATACATTTTGCTTAGGAACAACCACTCCTCCAGACTGATATCCACTCATCAAGATATTAATATATTTGCATAATTCCTCCCAAGAGTCAGCCCACAGGGGGTGGAGGGATCTTGAGAGGAGCTTCTGTGGCAGTATGTTGTTTTTAAGAAGCACCTCCAACCAGGCATGATCTGCCTGCATTGCATAGAGAAACGCAGAGACCTTTTTATGGCATAACTGAGTCTAAAATAAGGTATGTAATGAATATAGAAAACATTTTAAAAAAAATGTCATTACCATCTTGATGAGGGAGAGGAGGAGGAACCAGGGAAGGCATAATATAAGCAGATTAAACTTCAGTTTTACCCGCTGGAGGTCTGTTATTTTTTTCAATCCATCTTTATAAGCCAGGTAGCCAATATAAAAACAATTTATTGTCCCTGAGACAAGCTATTTATGAAGCAGGCTCCTATGTTAACCTCACAGATAAATAGCGGAATCTTTAATATGAGCTATTTTTATCCAGCGCAGCCTGACAGGGTAATATAGACTAGATTGATGTCGCTCTTGGAAGGTGCGGGCTATCCCTCTCTTCTTCTAGATAAGATCCTGCCTCGTTTGTTCCAACAGGGATGTTGTGTTCTATTTATAGTGCTTGCTAGGCTCACATCTGTTCCATCGGAGCCGTGTTTATTTCATCTTTAATTACATGTATGACTGTGTTTAGATCTGTGACATGAAATGAACCTTATAATTACTGCAGGCATTATATGTGATGGAACAGTGTTTCCCAAAGTGATCCATTTACCACCAATGCTTTAGCTCAGCATCCTCATTCTGGGTGGTGCAGAATGGCGGCTAAGGGGGTGCTGGATGGAGCAACAGGACTAGTTGTTCTCTTTTGGTCTATTAAAGAAGAGTTCCAGCATTCTCTTAATGGTGCTTGTGAAGGGCAGCCAACCTCCTGTATTCAGAATGCAGCAGAGCAGCCGCTCAGCAAAGACCAGAAACTAGTGGAGATCACTGGAGTAGTGGGGTCTACTTCACTGATTTCCAAAATCCAGGGGGTTCGGGTATGTATGGTATATATGTAGTAGTTACCTTGGTCCAAGCTAGACCAATGTAGCAGTGTATAAAATATCTATACATGGAATTCTTCTTTAAATAAACCATGGAAAGTGTTTTGTTATGTCTGCTCAACAAGTGCACAAAATTCCTGTTGATCCTGCCAGAAATTTAGTGAGCTAATAACTTTTCTCTATTTTACTGCTACATTATTATCAGTTAACATGGTTGGCAGCTCTCTCTATAACAACCTTTCTCAACCTTTTTAACATGGAGGAACTCTTGAAATATTTTCAAATCTTTCATATTTCAGAGATCCCCTGCCAATAATTATCATAATATACAGTGTATAAAGCTCATATCAAAGTTATATTAAGTACATTAGCCTGGTGGTCATTGGGAAGTATGCTTCTTACATTAGTGTTCAATGGGTACGCTTCTTTCATTGGTGGCCAATGGGAAGTATCCTTCCTTCATTGGTGGTCAACACGAAGTATGCTAAATACCGTGGTGGTCAGTTGGAAGTATGCTTCCTATATTGGTGGTTCACCAGAGGTATTGGTAGTCAGTGGGAAGTATGCTTCCTTGATTGGTGGTCAACACGAAGTATGTTTCTTACTTTGGTCATCAGTAGGAAGTATGTTTCTTACATTGGTGATCAATGGGAAGTATGCTTCCTATGTTGGTGGTCAACCAGAAGCATGCTTCTTACATTGGTAGTCAGTAGGAGGTATGCGTCTTACATTGGTGGTCAATGGAAAGTATACTTGCTACGGTGGTGGTCAACAGGAAGCATACTTCTTACATTGGTGGTCAGTAGGAAGTATTCTTCCTTCATTGGTGTTCACTGGGAAGTATTCTTGCTTCATTGGTAGCCAATAGGAAGTATACTTCTTACACTGGTGGTCAACGGGAAATATGTTTCTTACACTGGCGGTCAATGGAAAGTATGCTTCCTACATTGGTGGTCAATGGGAAGTATGCTTCTTACATTGGTGGTCAATGGGAAGTTTGCTTCCTTCGCTGGTGGTCAACAGGAAGCATGCTTCTTACATTTATAGTCAGTAAAAAGTATGCTTCTTAAATTTGTGGCCAGTGGGAAGTATACTTCCTACATTGGTGGTCAGTGGAAGAAGGAGGAGGACACACTGAAAGAGCTCTCTCTGAGAACCAGAGTTTTTTCAATCCTGGGTCTTGCCTGCTAGCTTGGCCCAGGAACCATGCCTGATCCAGGGGGAGGCCCTGAGAGGGATCCCCCTAATGACATAGGGCCTAGTGAGGAGGAGGAGGTGGAGGACCTGTCTGTGGGTCCAGGCCCTGGTGAAGATGTGGATGTGGTTGTGTACAGACAGAGGATTATTGATTGATTCTTGGCGATAGGTAGAGCGGAGGGAAATCTTGAATTTTTGAAAGCTGAACACAAATCCTTCAGAAACAAATACTGCCAGGTTTGGAGTAAGAACAGATTGGCCATGAAGCCAGAGCTACAGCAGATGGAAGAAAAAGTAAAGAAGCAATCTTTATTACTGGAAAAGCTGAAAGCCAGAAGTGGAGCCTTTGCAGAAAAGTTTGACAATCAGGGGAGATTTGCCAGCCGGACATCAGCGAGTTCTGTGGTTCAGCAGCCTCAGGTAACAGATGGCCCGGATCCATCTACCTCTGTGTCTCTCCCCCCATGTCAGGCTGTGGAATTGCCAGCAGCAACCACCCAGGGGGTTGAGAGTGAACATGGCACCCTGAAGTTCATCCAGCAGATGGAGTCACCCCTGAGGGCAGATAGGTTTGCTTTCTCTGATGACCCTTCAGGATGGACAGAGGAGATACAGACCACTAAAACCTGTAATGGTGGAGAAGTCCCAGTACACCAAGATGGCTGCTTCGAGCATGTCTGCCCCACCGACTGTGGTGGATGGTGTCCCAGCCAGGGGCGGACTGACCATTTGGAAACTGCCCGAGGGCCTGGGGTCAGTAGGGGGCCCCATGAGATGCCCCTGGTACCTTTTTCATAGGATTTTTCGAGTTTGGGTAAGGACAAATGGGCCCCATGATCCCCTATTGCGCGGGGGCCCCGAGAGTTGTCAGTTCGCCCCTGGTCCCAGCTGAGAAACAGAAAAAGAAGGAGCTCTGCAAACCTGCTGTGGAAGTTTCTGCTGTGGAAAAACCCTTTGCAGACATGGCGGGAGAACCCCTGACAGGGATGTTTCCAAACCATCAGAGGAATATGGATAGATCTGTGGCAAACACCTCGGACATGGATTTTGCAGCTCCTGCCTTTGCTGAGACCAGTAGTGCCTCTGGGAATGCTGCAAGCAAGATGGCCACTGGCTGTAAGGAGTCTGCTGCACCTGAACTCTCATGTGTTTCAGAGGTAATTGATGCTGGTGGTGGAGGGGAGCAGCACACTGCACCATGTGGAGAGCAAACAGCAAACATGGATGTCTGTGATATTTTACCTGTTGCTGTGTCTGAATAGGCTATGTGTTTCTGGGCTGAAAGCTCTGCCCTGGAGGAGGAGATGACAGCTGGAGCTGAAGTTTCTGTCACTGCAGCAGTGAGTGCGGACATTGCTGGGAAATCTATGACTGTGTCAGCAAATAATATGACTGGTGAGACAGTAAAGCAATGGATGTGTTGGTAGTAGGTGGTGGTGAAGGGGCTAATGTTGCTGTCAAGAGTAAAAATGACATTTCTCCCCCTGCTCAGCAGAGAGAGGATTCACCATCCAATCTCGTAGCTGTACAATCAGTATCTGCTAGAATTGCACCAGATGCTCCCAAACACACAAATGTTTCTCCTGCTGGGAGGAATGTAAGGAGCTATGCTTCTCTTTTGGGGAGTCGCACCAAGGGGGGTGGAGGGAATGTTGGAAATTCTGGTAGTCACAATTTGGGGAGGTTTGGTGCTGGGATGGTTGTTGTGTTCAGGAGGAGGAATGTTGTGCAGTTGAGGTGGGAGGGGGAGAGAACCCCACCAGTAAGGGGGAGGGTGGCTGAGCTAATTTTGGAGATGGGGTATAAAGCCTCTGATGTTTTTACTTTGATCTGCCCAGTTGGCAGTTATGAATATGATTTGTCATTTGTACAAAGTGCAGGAGCCTTTAGCAGTGGAGAGGTTTGGTGCCAAAGGCAACCTTTGATAAAATTGGTGACAATCCTGGTCCGTAATAAATCAATACCAGTGGCTGATTTGGTAGTGTGGCTACACCGATATGGCGAGGTCTTCACCCCACTGCGGAATTCCTGGATGAGCATGGGACATGAACAGGGGCCTGGACAGTGTCGCTGCAATTGAGGGTACTGGGCAATGTGGCTCACCACCTGGGGAGATGCATGGTCTTAGACGTCTCTGTTAGGGGGCAGGACCTGAGCTTGATCAATATCTATGGACCACAGTCAAAATGGGGCAGAAAATGCCTCCTCACAGCATCCCAGCAGGTTGTCTTTGGAGGTGACTTTAACACCATAATTAGGCCTGAAGACAGGAGAGGTTCCATAGACAGGTTGGGTTATGATAGCGTTTTTCTTAGAGATATGGTTAGACAGGCAAGCCTGGTAGATGTGCACATTAAGCACTGCCCTGGCATCACAGGCTTCACATTTCAGAGAGGGAATAGTCAGAGCAGGATAGACAGGTTTTTTTTTTTTTTTTTTTAAATCAAGCAAACTTTTTTTGAGAGGAACAAATATGCAGCCACATCACATATTCAATGAAAACAAACACAGGTCAATTAGACAAGTGAGTAATGCATTATACAGATTGTAGAGCCTTTGCCGCAGGCAAGGAAAGGAGGACCAGCATAATAGCAACCAACACAATAGATTTACAAAGAATAATCATTTCTCCTCTTCCTCATCACAAGTAAATGTAGAGTCGAGCCATCTATCCCAAACTTTGTGATATTTAGCGGGGCATCCTCTGTGTACAGTGACCTTCTTATATGGTAAAGTGCTATTTACCGCAGCTACCCACTGTGAAAACGTAGGCGACAGCACCTGCAACCACATACGAGCAAGCAATAGTCTAGCCACAAATAGCATTTCTTGCAAAAAAGAGTCTGAAATTTGTCGGTTTCTGAGCGAGGAAGAAGACCGAACAGGCACTGCTTAGGGCAAACGGTAAGAGGAGAGCCCATCTTGTCATGGAAGAACCGGACCACCTGAGACCAGTAACCCCGTATGAGGGAACAGGACCATATTAAGTGAAAAAAAGTATTATCAAGGTCCCCACATTTTGGGAAAAGTGGGCTATGTTGTGGCCTGTATTTAGACAATCAAATTGGTGTCAAGTAGGATGTATGTATAATATATAGCTGATTAAGATGGTCCAACAACCTCGGGTAAACCATCTTAGTTGAGGACAACACCTCCTCCAATATTTCATCATCCAGCTCCCCCACGTCCACCTCCCAGCGGGTTTTAAGGCAATATGCCAATAATGATCAGAAGGTGAGAGCAAAGCATTATAGAATGTGGATGTGAGTTTCTTAGATTCCATGCCCAAAATCACATCCAAAAGACAATTAGAGTTGGGTTGTAAAACAGAGTCACCAAACTGGGCCCGCAGGGCATGAGGGAGCTGGAGATAACGAAAAAACATAAAGCTGGGGAGGTCATATTCCCCTTTGAGGTCTTGAAAAGATTTGACTCTCGCACTGGTGAACACCTGGGAAACATACAAAATCCCCCTGCCGGTCCATAGGCTAAAATCAGGGAGTGTGCGCAATTCGGGGAGATCTGGGTTATCCCTCAAAGGGGTATAGGCATGGATATGTGAAAGCTGCAACCTTCCAAGGGCTAGTGACAAAATCTTACAGTGGTGATACAGCAGTCCCCTCCGGCCCCCCACAGCCACAAGATCCTGCACACCCCACAGTAATAATTGAAAGGATTGAACAACCCAGGAAAAAGCTGGGGCACACCAGTGCAAGGTATCTACTCCTGTCCCCCTAATCCAAGTGGAAAAAATTAGATAAT
The DNA here is from genome assembly GCF_062004578.1 of Staurois parvus. NCBI lineage: Eukaryota > Metazoa > Chordata > Amphibia > Anura > Ranidae > Staurois > Staurois parvus. The sequence goes on from NW_028319066.1 coordinate 2,245,264, forward strand.
TGGGCTGCCAAATAATAAAGGTTAATATCCAGGAGTGTGGTACCCACCAGATGCCTGGGATTTTTAAGAGCGCACCATGACAATTTGTGCCAAGCACTACCCCAAACAAGAGTTAAGCATAGAATCAAGGGATTTAAATACCCAAAACAGTAAATATATAGGTGCGTGCCAAAGAATATAGAGAAGTTTAGAAAGGAGCACCATCTTAATCAAATTTACCTGTTCCATAACCCCAAGGGGGAGACAAGACCAGGCTTTCAATTTGGACTTTAGTATAGGATAAAGGGGTTCTAAATTAAGTCGGGAATAATCTGCAGCATCACGAGAGACCACAATCCCAAGATAAGTAATGCTGCTGACCCTAACCAGAGGAAGACTAGCCTGTTCCCTAGTAGGGGCACCAATATCTAAAGGAAGAATCTGGGATTTCCCCCAGTTTGTACAAAGCCCTGTAAAATGGCCAAAATCCTCAATAAGAGCAAGAGCAGTCCCAAGCAAAGGGCCCGCATCCTCCAGATACAAAAGCATGTCATCAGCATATAGACTCAACATCTCGGTCAGTAGACCGGAGCACGAACCATGGAAATCAGGATGTAATCAGATAGCTATGGCCAAGGGCTCTACCACCAGTGCATACAGAAAGGGAGATAGGGGGCAACCCTGACACGTGCCCCTGGAGAGGGGAAAGGAATCCGATACCTGACCGCCCACCAGGACCCTGGCCATAGGAGCGTGATAAAGTAATCTAAGCCATTTAAGGAATTTAGACCTGAAACCAAAGTTGCGTAAACATTCCCATAAATACCCCCACTCCACAGAGTCAAAAGCCTTAGCTGTGTTTAGGGAGACCACGACTCCAGAGCCCGTATTATCATGGGCAGCTTGCAAATTCATGAAGAGCCTCCAAAGATTGAAAGCCGTATTCTTGGCTGGCATAAACCCGACCTGATCCGGATGAATTAGATCTAGTATAACTTTATTTAGGCTCAAGGCCAGGGCCTTAGTTAAGATCTTAATATCCAATTGCAGGAGGGAGATGAGGCGATACAATTCAGGGAATGAGGGGTCCTTCCCGGGTTTAGGGATGAGAACAATTAAAGCTTCGCGCATAGACTGGGGAAGAGAGGCAGATTCAAAGATATGTTGATATAAAGAATGTAAACGGGGGATTAACAATTCCTGAAAATATGTGTAAAACTCTAGAGGGAGTCCTTCAGAGCCTGGCGCTTTCGAGGGAGACAGGTGGGCCATAGCCTCAGCGGTATCGTCCGTGGAAATAGGAGCCTCCAGAAGAGCAACCTGAGGGGGGGTAAGGGTAGGAAATGGTATGGTTTGTAAAAATTGATTGAGCTCATCCAGAGAGTCATGAACCGTGGAAGAATAGAGACTAGAAAAAAAGTTACAGAACTCCTCCGCCACCAGATCTGAGTCAGTGATGCCACCGCTCGAGGTGCCCCTCAGGGAGATCACGACGGGGGGGTGTCGAAGGTCCAAATGGGCCAAGTATGCTAGAAGGCGATTAGCCCGTTCTCCATGCTCGAATATTCCCTGCCTGGTAAAAAAAAATATGTTGCTTAGCCTTTTCAAAGAGATGATTAACCAGTTGAGCCTGCAACCTGACCAATGAGGAGACCTCACCCGAGGGGTTAACTTGAAGCTAATGTTCTAGGTCAGGTAAACGCTCCTGTGTCCGCCGAACAGCTAAGCTAGATGTAGATTTGTATCTGGAGATGCAGGACGCCAAAACGCCATGAGCTTGTAATTTAAAGGAGTCCCAAATGGAACCAAAGTCAGCTGAACCCTCGTTATTTGCAAATTAACAACTACAAGCGGTCTGTACATCTTCCAGATCTGGAAGGACAGTCAGCCAAAAAGGATTCAACCTCCACATATAAATAGGGGAAGAAGAAGGCTGGCATGCGTGTCATCCAGTAAGGAGCATGGTCTGACAATACCCAAGGGGCAAAACCCACCTTCCCCAGCTTAGATAGTAGCGATTTGGATATAAATATATAATCTATGCAAGACATCGTGGAGTAGGAGGCCGAAAAACATGGGGTGCAAGTATCTCCAAGTGTCCACCAGCGCAAATTCCATCAAAAGTTTATCAAACCAGGTAGCATGGGATGGAGTAGGGACAGAGGGGTCATAATCCATCTTATCTAAACTAGGGTCTATAATCTTGTTAAAATCCCCCAGACACACTGCAGGAATACCAGGATGACATGCAATGAACCTCAGACCCTTATTGGATACCGCAAACTGAAAGGGGGGAGGGATATAGTAGGCCAATATCAACAATTCAAGGTCATTGAGAACCGCATGTAAAAAAATAATTCTGCCCTGTGGATCTGCCTGCAAGGTCAATAACTGAAAACGGACCATCTTAGCTATCATTATGGCGACACCACGTGAATTGGAGGTGTAGGTAGCTTGATAAAGCCAGCCAATCCAGGGTTTTTTAAGGGCCATCTGAAGATGACCGGCGACGTGGGTTTCCACAAGGACCCCCACATCAGCCTGCAGAGATTTTAGGTGGGACATAATTGCAGTACGCTTAGGTTGAGCTCTCATACCGCTGACGTTCCACGCAAGGAACTTAAGAGAGGCCATGGCACTATAAAAGATAAAAGGCTGGGCAGGCAAATCCTCAGGTGCAAGACATAGTATACAATAGGATCAAGGGGTAGTGCAAAATACCCAGGCTGCCAGGTGTCCCATTGAAAAAATAAATAACCCAAAATAAAACCAGCAAAAAAAATAAAAAAGTGAAATAAAGAAGAGAGGGAAAAGAAAGAAGAGAGGGAGAGAAACAAAGAGAAGGAGGAGAAATAAAGGGAAGGAGATGCAGAGAGGGAAAAGTAAGGGAGAGAGAGGGAACAAAAGTAGGAAGTGGAAGAAAACAGTGGAGGAAGAGAAGGAAAAAAATAAGCGGGCAAGAGGGGGGGGGGGGGAAGGGAAAAGAGGAGAAAAAAGAAAAAATAATAAACATGGGAAAAGTAGAGAAGAAGGACTGAAGAAAAGAGAAGAAGAGAAAAAAAGAAAACAGGGTAGAGGGGGGAGACATCAAACATCTCGAGAGGAAGGGCCCAAGTCTCACAAAAAATGATGTAAAGGAAAAGGAGAGAGGAGCTGAAGCTGAAATATGAAGTGTATGAAAAGAGAAATAAAAGAGAGAAGGAGAGGAAGAGGATCAGATGCCGATAGAGAGAGAAGAAAAAAGGGATGGTGAAGACAAGGAGTAATAGGGGAGGCAGAGACAGAGGGATACACTCTCAGGGCATCGGGCTAGGGGGAGAACAAGCATAATAGCAGAAACCATCCCAATAATAATAAAAAAAAAAAAGTATATCAGGCCAGAGCAGGTCATGGTGCTGTCCGTTGGTCCAGCTAGGTCAGCACCAATTCTGGATCATCAAAAAAATTAACCTTGTCATCCCCCACGACTTGAAGTCTAGCAGGGAAAAGCGTAGCATAGGACACATGGTGGACCGAAAGTTGTCTCTTAGCCTCCACGAATTGCGCATGACGTTTTTGGACCTCTGCCGAAAAGTCTGGAAAAACCATGACTCTAGAACGGGATAATTAACTTTTCCCTGGTGAGGCGCAGAATAGTGTCACGGTCCCGATAGTTCTGAAATCTGGCAATAAACGTTCGTGGCGGGGCTCCCTTAGGTGGAGGCATAGAGGTCAGGCGATAGGCGTGCTCCACCACAAAGAAGGAGGCCGGGTCGGAACCCTCCACATTCTCGGACAAACCAATGAACTGGAGGTTGCATCGGTGAAGCCTGTTTTCCATATTGTCCTGCTTTTGCAGCATTGTATAAAGCTGATGTTGCAGGCGTTCGGTGGTGACTTGTAATGGCGGCAAATCATTCTCCATGTGACTAAGCCACGCTTCTGCCTCCGTAACCCGCTCCCGGAGTTTTTGTAAATCCTGTTGAATTAGCGAGATATCGATCTTCACCTTCTCAATCTTACAGGTTAAGGTACTCTGGCAGTTAGAAATTGCCTCCAGCACCTTGTTAGTGTCAGACTTCACTGGTTCCCCCAAGGCAGAGGCCTCGACGCCATCTTCCACCGCTATGTCCCTCTCCTTATGGCGGAACTCATCAAGTTTACTGCTAGCGTCAGCACCCTTCTTCGGCGGCGACATAGCACCAGGAGATGGAGAGAAGTTTAGCAAGCGTAGTGGGTGTTAGTATGAGCAGGATAGTAGTCAGGATCAGCGGAAATGGATGAGCCTCAGACGGAGCTCCCAGAACTGCACCCTACGCCATGCTGCTCCAGGCCACGCCCCCTAGACAGGTTTTTTTTAAAGGAGAACTCTGCTTTCTCAGCTAATGAGTTGAGGACAGTGGAGTTCTCTGACCACTGTATGCTGTCTGTGACTCTGAATGCCTCGGACACTCCACTCAGGGGAAGAGGTGTCTGGAAACCTAATTCGGCTCTTTTGGAAGATGTAGAGGTAAGACAATCCTTTGAGGATTTTTTCCAGGCACAGGTTTTCTGGACTTTTGCAGCAGTAAGTCAGAGTGGTGGGAGCTTGTGAAACAAAGGGCGATTGGACTTTTCAAGGCCATAAGTAAGAAGAAGCAATTTGGTATGTATATTGTCTACCAGCATTTGCAGAGGAAGCTTGATCGTCTTGTCTTGTATGGAGGATATCCAGGGGGGATCTCTGAAGTGAAGCTTTTCCTTAGGAAGTGTCAATATGACCGGCATACCTCCTTGGTTTGGAGAGGGATTATGGGAAATATCACTCGCCTGATCCTTACCAGAACTGTGAGCAAGGCATAGCAGTTAAGACGGTCATTGGCCTTAAAGACAGTACAGGTTCCCTGATGAAGCCTAGATCAGGGATCTTGGAGATCTTTTGGTCATATTATGCAGACCTCCTGGGAAGAAAGGACCTTAGCCAGGACAGGATGGAGAGCTTTCTGGATTCTACTTCAGGACTGGGAAATGGCATATTGCTTTTGATGAGTTTGACAGAACCAATTTCAATGATGAGGTAGTTCATGCTGTAGGCAAGCTAGCTGCCAAAAAATCACCTGGGCCAGATGGATTTACAGCTGAATTTTACAAGTGTTTTAAGGTCCATTCTGGCTCCCTTTTTAGCGGAGGTTTTTAACAGCTGTCTAGAAGAGGGTTCGCTCCCTCCCTCCATGATTCTTCTGTCAAAAGGTAAAGACCCATCAATGATTGAGAACTGGTTCCTCATCAGTCTTATCAATGTTGATAGAAAGATCTTGGCAAAGATTCTTTTTTGGCGCTTATCATCAGTAGCAGGCGATTTGTTGTCCAGCCTTCAGCACTGTACGGTTCAAGGTAGAAGTACCTTTTCAGCAGTTTTGGCTGTCTGGGAGGCTTTGGAATGATGTAGGGCTGCTGGATGGAGAAAGTACTTGCTGGCATTGGATCAGGCAAAAGCTTTTGATCGAGTGAATCATGAATATCTGTGGTTGCTACTTGGTAGATACGGCCTGCAGGGGAGGTTTATAAATTGGCTGAAGACATTATATAGAGGGGCTGAGAGCTTCCCACTTGTTATTGGTTGGGTTGGATGGCCTTTTTAGGTTGGCTCTGTTGTTTGCCAGGGATGTCCTTTGAGCCCTCTGCTATATGCTTTTGCAATCAACCCCTTCGTAAGAAGACTAGAGGGTGCATCATTGTGCGGGATGCCTCTTGACACTGATGGTGTGCCGCCTTTGAAGGTCGTGGCCTGTGCTGATGATGTGTCTGTTATCTTTTGGACAGAGGAGGCTCAGGAGGTGGTCTCTGTGATAGAACAGTACATGGAGGCTTCTGGCTCTAAAGTCAACCATGAAAAGAGTGAAGTTTTCTGGATGGGTGAGGAGGGTGAAAGCTTTGAATTTCCGGATGCCTTCCCAGAGCCCCAGCAGAAAATTAAAGTGTTGGGCATCAAGTTTGGTCCTGGTGACTATGATCATCGAAATTGGGAAAGCAAGTTGGTGGATGCCAATGCCAAAGTAGCGAGCTGGAAGAGATGGAGACTCCCCTTTAGGGAGAGGGTTGACGTGATTAAAACTTGCTTGATCCCTATCTTTTTATATGTTAGCTTCGTCTGTATCTTGCCGGTATCTCTCTATGCAAGGGTCTACAGCTGTTTTTCCAACTGTTATGGGGAAATAGGCTGAACCTGATCAAACACAATGTAACTTATCTGTCCAGGCGGGAGGGTGGCCTAGGAATGGTCAACCCAATAGTTTTCTTTTCTTTGCTCTTTTTAACGTACAATCTTGGTAATATGTTAGCAGAGACCCCTCCGGGATGGGTGGGTATTTTTCAATCTTGATTTTAGCCTTTTCTGTGTTGTTGGGAAGATGGCAGACCAGTGAAAAGTCTGAGAGTCCGACAGGGCAAGCTCCTGGCTTATGTTGCCCCGTGTCTGAAAATACTTTGGCAGTGGCAGGTGACAGTGGAGGATATCAGGTCCCTTCCCAGGAAGCTTCTGGGGGAGAGAATTTTGGCTTCTGCTTTCAGTGTGTCACTGGCCTTAAAGGATTGCCCAAGCTCTGTAATGAGGGAAGAGTTGTGTTTAATTAATTTGGAGAGAATCCCTTTGACTTTCAGGGATCAAGCCTGGCTCGCTTTCCATGGAAGGCTCTATGTGAGAGGAAACCTAAAGTACCGCCCTGTGGATGATCGGGATTGTCCTAGAGCGGAGTGTGTTGGTAAAGTGGAATCTATGGACCACTTTCTGCTCCAGTGTCCCTTCAACATAGAGGTGTATAAAAGGGTGGAGAGGGTTCTGGGCATCCCCTTTATCTATCGCATGAGTTATGCAGAGTGGCTGTACAGGGCATTCCCAGCTCACTGGGACTTTGATTTGAGTACACTTTTTTTATTTAATATAGTTGTTTGTTACTTCACGTGGAATGCACAGTGTCAGTTTACCCTGCGGAAGAAAGTCCTCCCTGTTGAGGTGGTAGTGCACGATATTCTGGGTGAGGTAGGAGAGATCCAGCGTTTTGAGAAGGGCAGGGAGCCTCAGGCGGTCTGGATAAGTGCGTGGAAGAATATCAGACCTGCCTTTGGTAAACTGTCCATCTCTGGTTAAGGGGCTCTTTTCTTATCTTGTTCTTTTCACTCCCTTAGTTTATGTTGGTTAAGATCTTCTTTTTGAAGAATGGCTGCATGCATAATAGGGGCGGGGTTGTTTCTTGACCTCTCAGGTTTTTATGTCTGGTGTAGTGATGTGAGTCTTAGTAAGATTTATTTCCCCCAGTAATGACAGTTTCATTTCTGAGAGTTTTGCTTTTGTCTGACGGCAGACTTTGCTATATTTTTTTGTTTTTGTGTAAATATGTATATAATTATTTATTTTTGTATATTCTGTATATGTTTTATGTGTATTGATTGCAAGACTTTTAATAAAGAAAAATTGGGAAGTTCCTTCGTTGGAGGTCAACGAGAAATATGCTTCTTTCACTGGTTGTCAGTGGGAAATATGTTTCTTACACTGGTGGCCAATGGGAAGTATGTTTCTTACACTGGGGGCCAATGGGAAGTATGCTTCCTTAGTTGGTGATCAATAGGAAGTATGCTTCTTACATTGGTGGTCAATGGGAAGTATGTTTCTTACACTGGTGGCCAATGGGAAGTATGTTTCCTTAGTTGTTGATCAATAGGAAGTATGCTTCTTACATTGGTGGTCAATGGGAAGTATCTTTCCGTCATTGCTGGTCAACGAGAAGTATTCTTGCTTCATTGGTGGCCAATGGGAAGTAGTCTTCCTTCACTGGAGGTTAACGGGAAGTATGTTACTTATATCGGTGGTCAGTGAGAAAGATGCTTCCCTCACAGTTAGCCAAAAATATTATTAGTATCAGTGATTAGTTACATATCTGAGCGACAGAAACTGTTCATTGATCATAGAACCCTAGCAACCTCTGGAGGAAACCTAAGATTCCATGGAACCCTGATTGAGAAAGGCTGCTCAATGGACTGCAGAACACCACCACCATATGTCATGGAGATAAGGAGAAACTGCAGGAACTTAAACTGTGTTAAGGAGGGAAAGGAAAGGGAAGACATGACGGAAACCTTTTAATAAGATGTGAACGAGGTTTAGGAAGGCAGTATTTTCAGTATGAAGCTAAGATCAACAACAAAGGGACATGAAAAACTAGCAGGAAGAAAGTTCAGAATTAATATTAGAATGTTTGATTGTACCAAAGGAGTAGTTGATTGATGGGAAAGACTTCCAGAAGGCATAGTAAAACAGGGAATGGTAATTGAACTAAAATTAATTAATTAATTAAGTAAGTAATTAAGTAAGTAATTAATTTAAAAAAACATGGGCTCACCTGAGGAACCACCTTTTCTTTTCTCTGCCATCACCCTTCTATGTTTCTAAAATACTTTCTGTCCTAGGGTGACAATGATGCCTCACCAAATACTCCCGTCACTCCCTTTTTTTTCACCTGTGTTTCTGGCAGGTGAAAATAAAGGAAAACAAAACAAAACAAATGCAGGCGTCACATCTAATAACTGGTAAACTGCAATATATAACATTTTTTGTTCTTAGGTTTATATATATTTTAAATCATCGTGCTAATTCTAGTGCCTGCCTGCTGTGTCACCATAATATACTGGATAGCCATGTCCATGACAGCTAGCACCACCAAGCTGTAGAAGGAGCATAGAGATTAGAAGGAAGCTATAATGGTTTTAGGACAGTTTAATTTTGGCTGGGTTTTTTCTAGGTATATAAGTTTTTAAACTGTTATTTCAGATTTTTTGTACATAAAATAAATCTTTGCTATGCATAAAAACATTTAGCCAAAATGAAAAGGATTCTTGGTGCACTATGGGTTAGCTGAAGGGACAGTGCCTGCTTTCCTGACTCTGATTATACTTCATACTGAACTGTCCAATAAAGGGTGAGTCACTGAAAGAATCTTGAAAGTAGTTTTTAGGTGAACACATCGGGCACAATAAAATAAACATTCCTCAGTAAACTATTTGTTTAAATTCTTACCCAGCACTTTACAGCCGTTTACAACTGTCAATGCTGCTGGCTCCTTCTGTCTCTCTCTGTGCTACTTTCCTGAACTTCCGGACTTCATGAGAAAGAGTTAAAGTGCTTCTAAGGGAAGAAGGTTTTTTTTTACTTTAATGCATTCTCTGCATTAAGGTAAAAAACCTTCTGTAAGCAGCTCCCCTTCCACCTGGACCCCCTCTCCCCCATACTAATCTGAGCCCAATCTCCATCCAGAGCTGTCCTGCTCTCTCCACACTGGACAGAGAGACAGCGACGGGAGCCATTGGTTGTTCTCAATCACAGTCAGTGACCATAGAATAGGAGGCGGAGCCAAGCCATGCTCTGTGTGTCAATAGACACACAGAACATGACTCCGAATTGAGCCTGCAAAAATACACCCACAGCAAGCGGCTTGCAATGGGGTGAACTTGGTAGGGGGGAGGAGCGCCGGCAAACCATTACACAGAGCAGGTAAGTATGACATGTTTGTTTTAAAAAGAAAAATAGGTTTACAATCACTTTAACAGTGGACAGTAAAGACTCAAATCAGCCTGATAGCTTCAAGAAGAGGGAAGGAGGGAGAAGCAGGGGAGTAGCTCGCCATCCTACGCTACAGGGCTGTGTGTTTCTGTTGATGCACACAGAATAGGGAGACAACTCCTGCATGTAAGGGTAGCTCCATAGGATGCTGCAAGAGAAAGGAGCCACCGTGAAACAGGAAACCTGGAGCAGAGGTCATGGCACCAGCTTATACTGGAACATAGACAAGGATTAAAATATAAAGAAGCTGCATACTCAGTAAGCAATTTAATCAACTACTGAAAGTACTTAAAGTGTTACTAAACCCACAACAATAAAAATCAGTCTGTATATGCAATACAGCATTCTTGTTATATTCACTGTGGAACCTAAGGGGTTAATCCTCTGCATTGTGTAAAAAGGATGTTTGATCCTGTCTTCTCTGATTCTCCCCTTCTTCAGCTGTCCCCAATCCATTTGCTGATAGAACAGATAGAGAAAAACAAAACAGAGGGCGAGCGGGCCTTGTGCATTACCTTTCAAAGTATGTTTATTAAATTTAAAAGAAGGTGTTCTACTCACAAAAGTACATGAATATAAGCCCATCATATGAGACCGCTCTGTCCAATTCGCACTGCGTTTCTGAATGGGGATGAGATTGATGGACATCCAAAATGGCTGACGTGCTTTGAAGACTAGCCTCTTCCTCAGAGCCTTCCTCTTCCTCAGAGCCATCATTCTCATCACCATTCAGAAACGCAGTGCGAATTGGACAGAGGGGTCTCATATGATGTGCTTATATTCATGTACTTTTGTGAGTAGAATACCTTCTTTTAAATTTAATAAACATTTTTAAAGGTAATGCACAAGGCCGGTGCGCCCTCTGTTTTGTTTTTCTCTATTAGTACTTTTGGACTCCCCGGTTCTTTGAGGACAGCAAGGCGTGCATATTCCAAGACATTTGTTGTGTGATCCCTATGACATAGAGTCCACCCCTAAGTGCAGGAGTATTTGGGTTTTCCACTTTCACATCGCTGATAGAACAGAGTCTTGGGGGCAAGATGCACATGCTCAGTTTGGTGTGTTTTGCTAGAGAGTTTTTTTTTTCTTGGGAGAGTGCATGTGATCAACACAGGGCAAAACAGCGCAGTCCAGACAGAGGTTCGGTTATGCAGCCTCACAGGACAATCAGGAAAGAATGAAAACGCCTCCTACAAGATTAACCAGTGTTTTGCTGAACAATGATAGAAGTTAAAAGACTGCTATATACTGTTGATGAGAAAAGATATTTAGCCGTTTATATTTACTAACTGCATTCCCATGTTCTGTGTACTGTGGGAGACCAGATATAGTGAATGCAGGGTCAGGGGAGACCAGATATAGTGAATGCAGGGTCAGGGGAGACCAGATATAGTGAATGCAGGGTCCGGGGAGATAAGATATTGTGAATGCAGGGTCCGGGGAGATCAGATATAGTGAATGCAGGGTCTGGGGAGACCAGATATAGTGAGTGCAGGGTCCGGGGAGACCAGATATAGTGAATGCAGGGTCCGGGGAGACCAGATACAGTGAATGCAGGGTCCGGGGAGACCAGATACAGTGAATGCAGGGTCCAGGGAAACCAGATATAGTGAATGCAGGGTCCGGGGGAGACCAGATATAGTGAATGCAGGGTCCGGGGAGACCAGATATAGTGAGTGCAGGGTCCGGGGAGACCAGATATAGTGAATGCAGGATCCTGGGTTTAAACTGAGGGTTTAATGTCACTTTAAGTCCTGTGTGTAAATTACATCTTGAGCTTTTGAGGTCTGGACACAACAGGCTATATAAAGACATAGATGTCAATACTGTATAATCATACTTTACCTACTTTATTGACACTCACAGAAGCTGATTGGCTGCCATGCACAGCTGCACCAGATTCTAATTGCTACAGTTTTAGTAAATCTCCCCTAAAGTATCTGTATATGACTCTATGTGATTTATCCTGTTATCAATCATGTATCTGTTTTTTTCTTCCTTTTTTTCAGGCTACCGGATGGCTTTACTCAGCTCCTTAATTTAACTCAGCTGTACCTTAATGATGCCTTTCTTGAGTATCTTCCAGCTAATTTTGGAAGGTGAGTAGAAAGTGAGCTTTAATGCATTACTGGTGTGAAATTTTTAATAGAGACTGTATACTTGCTGATCATTCCTATTTATAACATTCCACTTCTCCTGTATGGGTGAGTCAATAGACCTGACTTCTACAGTCACTATATTTATAACTACATTGTGTGAACATGTTACATATAGCTTGTGATTCTTCCATTGCGTAGTCTTTGTGATAAATTCCATAAAAGTCCAATCCTGTCTGCAATCATGTTGGTACTTGTCTGTTAATTCACCGGATTTATATATATATATATATATATGTTATATATTTAAATAAAACATAATATATATATATATATATATAAATAAATCCGTTGAATTAACAGACAAGGACCATCATGTTTCCCAATTTTTTCTTATATATCTGATACATTCCTAAACTTATTTACCTTTAGATGCAAAAACAAAAAATGGAATGGAAGTCTTTTCTGAGTGTATAAATAGATAATAATAATAATTTGTTGTCCTCCCCCCTCCCTCCCCGTAGTCTTCTAGGACACATCCCACAAGACTACGGGGCCATTCACCAAGCGCAGCGCTTCTCGCACATGCGCAGTGGGCACCCGGCTGTGAAGCCGCAAGCTGTCATAGCCGGGTGTAGCTGCTGACTTTTAAAATACAGACACTTACCTGTCCCTCGGTCCAGCGGTGTCCTCACCACGGCTGGTTTCTCTCCCCAATGCCGGCATCTTCAGTGTGGGCACCCAGCTGTGACAGCTTGCGGCTTCACATTCGGGTGCCCACTGTGCATGTGCGATAAGCGCTGCGCTTTGTGAATGGCCCCGTAGTCTTCTGGGACCTGTCACTTGTCCCACAAGACTACGGGGAGGGCAACTTTCGCTTCCGATTGCTTAGGTGATCGCAGAGGAAGTGGGAGCGGGTACCTGTCAAATTCAGGTACCCGCTCCCCAAAGGTGCCAATCCTTAATGGGGAGCGAGAGTCAAAGGCTTAAAGCGAAACTTCCCCTTTTGAGTGGAGCGCCGCTTTAAGTTAACAACAAAGTGGTCTGCAAAACACAGTGCAATGCGCAGAATCGGATCACATAGGTGTGAATACCCATGCGATCTGATTCTAGTGCAAACAGAAAATTAAAATGACCTGTGAGCCACCACGAATATTCAATATGAAATAGATAAATAAGTTCGCAGGCTCCTAATCACATCCTCATTCTGTGTAGTATAACCCAATTAAATAAGTGGTGCCGCGCTCTTATATTAGACTGTGATAAATATAATATTTAAATAAAAAGCATATTTTTTAAAAGGAAAACATATTTAAATTGATCTAATAAAATAACAAAAAAAAATTAAAAATATATATATATATATATATATATATATATCTCAAATAAAAATGTCTCAAAAATAAAAATGTTAATCAAATAAAAATATCTCTAAAATAAATAAGTTAAAAAATTTATTATAATATTTCAGAAAAATAAATAAAGTAAAAATAAATAAATTCTTAAACATATATATATTTCCACCTTCAAATCATGAGAATCAGTAATAAAATGTCCAAAAAGTCCCATCAAGGTGGAGCTAATTAGAATCCTCACAATTGCCAGACCATCTGCAAGGCACAATACTCATGTCTACTTGATCTGTTCCTCTGTGAGAAGGCAAGCTCTGTGGTTCTCCTCTTTGCTCCTATTTATTTATTTATTTTTACTTATTTATTTTTCTGAAATATTATAATTCATTTTTTAACTTATTTATTTTAGAGATATTTTTATTTGATTAACATATTTATTTTTGAGACATTTTTATTTGATATATATATATTTTTTTATTTTTATTTTATTAGATCAATTTAAATATGTTTTCCTTTTAAAAAATATGCTTTTTATTTAAATATTATATTTATCACAGTCTAATATAAGAGCGCGGCACCACTTATTTAATTGGGTGATTCTAGTGCAGACCCACAAAAGGGTCCTGCACGTTTTTGGTGCGGGTGTACAAAATATATGGCTCCAATTGCACCGCACACAAATCGCATGTGATTTGCACAGGAATGCGGTGCGGTTCCTGTGCGAACCACATGCAATATACCTAGGGGCGGACTGACCATTCAAGCACTCGGGCACTGCCCGAGGGCCCGGGGTCAGTAGGGGGCCCCATGGAATGCCCCTGGTACCTTTTTATAGGCTTTTTTGGGTGTGCTTTGAATGTGGGCAAGGACACAGGGGCCCCATGACCCCCTATTGCCCGGGTCCCCATGAGTTGTCAGTCCGCCCCTGGATATACCGCACCGCACATATGTGAACCCGGGCTGAAACTAATACATCTTCAGGACAGCTTGTTCTTTTGAATACACCAGTCTTACTGGCTGGATCACCAGATGAAAATAAAGAGAAGAAAGCCTGAAAAAAGAAAACTAATGCAGCCACCACATCTAAGAATTGGTAAGCCGCAATAGAATAAAAGTTTTCTTTTGGGTTTAATACTGCGTTCAGATTTCCTGGTCCTTTAACGTTAAAAAACCCTGTTCAATCCATCAGAGCTATAATATGCAATTAAGGGAAGATTAATGAAGCACAAGAAAAGGAAACATAGCTCCCCATCCTCGTTTGGGAACGGCTGATATTTTTATCTCGTGATTTATTGCTGCGTCAGTTTCTAATTTTCTACATTACTTTAACACTTTCAAAGTGATAACTGGGCACAGCCACCGCTGTGCGATGAAAAACGCTGCAGGGTGATCAGCGGCCCAGGAGACCGGAGATGACCCTCACCACATTCACAAGCCTTCAACACCTATAGTCACACTGCCAGTGTATTACATGTACAGACTCGGGGTCATTTGCAGCCATGCAGATCTCTGAAAAAACAAAGGCATATAGTACTGTCCACCCAAAACTGATTACTAGCAAGAAGTGAAGCTTGGTGGTTTCAGTCAGCTGCTGGGTTCTTATAGGCAGGGCTGGGACAAGGGGTGGGCAGGGGGGGCGGCTGCCCTTGGCACTGTGGTATCATGTGAGGTGGGGGGGGCACCACAAGGGAATTGGGTGGGAGGAGATTTGTGTCAGAAGGGGGAATTTGGGGGGCAGCAGGGGGTAGGAATTGTTATAAGGCTATGTTATTTAAAAAATGGCATGGGACCCTCCCCAAAATCCATACCAGACCTTTGCCTGAGCATGCAGCCCAGCAGGTCACTAAAGGGGGGGGCACCCAGCACCCCCCCTTCCTGAACCATACCAGGTCACATGCCCCCCCAAGCACCTTGTCCCCATGTTGATGGGAACAAGGGCCTCTTCCCCACAACCGGGACCAGTGGCGGTGGGGGTCTGTTGTTGGGGGGCTTATCGGAATCCCGACCCCCCCATATCAATGCCCCCCATGTGAATGGGTATAGGGTACATGGTACCGCTACTCATTCACACAAAAAAAGTGTAGTGTAAAAAATGACTGTAGTCCTTTATTAAAAACAAATTAAAAAAAAAAAAAAAGTCCCGAAGTAGATCCAACGTCAAAAACTCTCTGCTATCGATGTTGGCTCTCGCCGTCTGACAGCTGCGCCGTGATGACAGTTCTTAAATACTGTGATGATGTCACAAGAGGACAGGGTCACCCCCGCGTGACGTCATCATGCGCTGTGACTGGCCAAAGCATTGCACCTGACCTGTGGTCAGGGGCATTGCTTGGTCAATCACAATGCACTGTCAGGGTGCAGCCCGCCGAACGCCCTTACCGTTCGCCGAACACAAGGACAACCGATGTTCAACTTGAGTCAATACAAGAATTTAGGATATGTCAACTTCATTGTTTTTCCTGTTACATGTGATTTTCAGAAATGCCTGCACTGATGTTTAAAAAGTTATCTGCACTGGTAACCAGTGTAGAATTTAGGTGTGTCCGTCTAGATCAGGGGTCTCCAAACTATGGCATATACCTGTATTCAGTGTGCACAGATTAAGGATTAAGACCAGCAGAGGCTGCCTTTGGTCTATGCTTCAACCCACCCCCTCTCCCCAAACCCACACCCGGACACTGTAAGGGGGGACTCTGATGGGGACCCTGATGTAAGGGTATTATGATGGGTACCCTAATATAAGGGGGACTCTAATGTAAGGGAAGACTTTAAAGGAGACCCTGATTCTGATGTAAAGGAAACTCTGATGGGTACCCTGATGTAAGGGAGTGACTGTGATGGGGACTTCTTTGTCCCACAGATATTTGTAAAAAATATAATTTGGCCTTCATACTGAAAAATTAGAAGACCCCTGATCTAGATGGACTGATCTGTAACCTTCCTCTTGTTTCAAACTGCTCATGATCTAGTCCAGTGGTCTCCAGACTGTGGCCCTTTTCAGTCTTTATCCGTCCCTTTGAGCATTGTTCCTTCCACTGACACCAATGACTGGGGCACTATTTCTCCCAGTAATACCAATGATGGGGCACTATTCCGCCCAGTAATACCAATGATGGGGCACTATTCCTCCCACTAATACCAATGATGGGGCACTATTCCTCCCACTAATACCAATGATGGGGCACTATTCCTCCCACTAATACCAATGATGGGGCACTATTCCTCCCACTAATACCAATGATGGGGCACTAGTCCTCCCAGTAATACCAATGCCGGTGCACTATTCCTCCCAGTAATACCAACGACGGGGCACTATTCTTCCCAGTAATACCAACGATGGGGTGCTATTTCTTCCAGTAATACCAAAGATGGGGCAGTATTTCTCCCAGTAACATCAATGATGGGGCACTATTCCTCCCAGTAATACCAATGATGGGGCACTATTTATCCCAGTAATACCAATGATGGGGTACAATTCTTCCCAGTAATACCAACAATGGGGCACTATTCTTCCTTGTAATACCAATGATGGGGCAATATTCTTCCCAGTAATACTAACGATGGAACTCTATTCCTCCCAGTAATACCAACGATTAGGGCACTATTCCTCTTCCTACTGACCACAGTCGCTATATAACTGACCATGAAGCCTGAGACAATGTTGGCACTTGATGTTGAGCCTGGGACATTTTCCACCCCCACTGGCCACAATCCAGCCCACCTACAGTATGAAGGACAGAAAACTGTCCCATTATTTAGAACATTTGGAGTCCCCTGATATAGTCCATGACAACAGATGGTCCTAAAAGCTAAACAAAGACTTTCTGTAGAAGGCCAATAATGTACTTATTTCCTTAAAAACGTTTTTTTTTTCAGACTCAGTAAATTGCGGATATTGGAATTAAGAGAAAATCATTTGAAAACATTACCAAAGTAAGTGACTATCATGAAACTCTGGAAATGTTGTTTGTGTCTTTTTATTATGCATGGTGCTTAAAATAGGTTACTAAGCTCATGTCTTTGGTGCAAGACTGATTGTTACAAAGAAATATTATTGGATGAAAAATGCAGCTCCTAGCAACTTATCAAATTTCACTTTTCAACTATTTAAAATGGTCAAAACAATGACAGCTCAATACTGTTTGGTCGCTTTGGGTTAAAATGTTTTGCTCCTTAAAAGTAGCATGTTCCTCAACCCCATTAACCCAGAGTTTGGAAGACCCTCTATACTGTCAGAAGCAATGACCAACAATGGGCAATACAGAAGCTAGTGCTTCAGATAGGTAGTCACAGCAAATGTAGGCAATAACAGAGGCAGTAGGCTGATGATGGCCAGGTCAGATAAAGAAAAAACAGGTTCCAGGTAGGCATGCAGTGCATAGACTGCCAATAGCAGAGCTAACAGACCAAAGTTCAAGATTAGCATAGACCTGCTGAGTACAAATGCAGTCCAAACATTTCACCGGAAAATCTAAGACAGAAGTCAGAGATGATCAGACCTCTATCCTGGGCATAAGCAAACAGACAAATGGGAGTTTGGAGCTCAATTTGTAAGCAGCTAATAAGGGTCAGATGTGCAATGCAAAGACCTGCTCTTCGAGGTTGAGTAATGACTAGCAGATGGTGAAGGTTCACAGCTGATCATTACACCTGTGTCCCAGTCAAGGGCGCAAAGTGATTACATCTTTATTCCTTGCCCTCTAGCATGTGGTTTTTATGAACATAGGGTTTCCACTTGTTATCCTCTGAGTAGGGGGTACTGGATGCTTGCAATTCACAGGAATGGCATGCATATACACAATCTCCTCCTCCTGATTCAGAAGTTTCTAATGCCTGGGATCCATGCAGATTTGTGGGACCAGAACAACCTGGATCTTTTCTTGGGAATGAAAACAAAATGTTATGAATGTAGAAGAGTAGTGATTAGTCTTTCCCCAAACATTTTAGGGAGCATAGTAGATGGCAAGGAGATGGGTGTTTGTATTTATGGAATATACTAAAAGAGTTACAGAGGTTCCAGGTTTTGTGAAGTTGTTGGTATGATGAGATGGCAGAGATAGAAAAGCAAAATTAGGAATAAGGCGGGTAGAGGAGAAAGGAGATGGACCAAAAGAGCTGTAAAAAAGGAGCAATAGAGATGAACGCAAAAGAGAAAAGTGCTTAAAACCCATCTCCAGACATATTCTTATATTGCTTCCCACCCTTTCTTTCTGTAATTGCACTATAAGGTTCCAAAAGAATGTTCCATTACCTTGCTCCCTAGTCCTGCCATGCTGGTTTTATGGCCATTGAAAATCATCAGATGGCTTCTTGTTCTGGCCATCAGGAGGAGGGTTCTCCACCTCTTCTGACTTGACATTTGGTGCGCATAGGGAGTTCTGCAGAACAATATTTCCCATGAGTCTTAAGCCTGCACACAGAATGTAGAGGCAGAAGGGTTGGCTGTAGGTTGGACTGGGCATAGCTACATAGGTAGAGGCAACAGTAAATGGAATATCCATGCCTACTGATTTAGGTAGAACCCTGGGGTAGGTATTGAGGAGTGCCCAGTACAAAAGTTTGAAACATAAATGTCAAATCAAAGTGTTATTTTAACAAAGGTTTCAGATGATGCCAACATGTTTCGAGGGAAATCCCTCCCCCTTCCTCCCGACTGAAACCGTGAATATGATAGGACTCATTATTAGAATTAGGATATTTATGTAAGGGCTTAATCCAAATTGTCAAACCTGGACTTAATGCACACTGTTGGTGTTGGCAGTCTGCATACCTTTGTTCAGTAAATACTTCAATTATATCTATTTGTGTCATGAACTTTTGTACTGGGCGCTCCTCAATACCTATCCACTGATTATTCTCTGAGAGACCATCAGAGAGGTGGCAACCCATGACTAGAACAAGGTCCATCTTCATGGCACCTTCACTACACATCAGCCCCTGTGAAGGAAGACTGGATTCTACAATATAGCCAATAATATCAATGCTATCAATTAGTCCAGTGCTATCACACCTACCCTTATCCCGCTGTTATAGGCGGCATTGGCATGATTATGTCAACACTGCTTGAATTAAAATTACAAGGGGCATTGAGAAGACTGGTCACCTGGAGGACATTGAGCAGGTAGAGTTGACTGGTCCCCTCAACAGGACGGGTTGGTCTCTCACTGCCTGTAGGCTAAATATAATAAAGATTGCAGAAATGAGGTGCATTGGCTGTGGACCGAAAGCTTGAAATTCACTTTTTATGAAACACAGGGGTTGGACAAAAAAAACACTACATGATTTGCAGGTGTGAAAGTGACAACATGTTTTGCATTGTAAGCGGAAGTGATGTAACATTCTTTTGCTTCCTCTGTGTGATGAGACACCTAGCTAATGGGTGGGAAGCTTCACTTTTGTCATTCATTGCGTGCGCTGCTAGTAATACGGAGTCATATCAGAGCTTAAGGAGCTTCAAAGAGGGCAAATTGTTGGTGACGCTTAGCTGGTGCCCTTCTGACTGAAGTTACCAATTTATTTGTCGTGGCACAAGGTACAGGATCAAAGGTTATGACGGCATATACAATTTCCAGGAAAGCGTCGTCTGTTAAGCATAAGTGCATTCAATATGGTCAACTGACCGAAAGAGACCAAAGGACATTGCGCAGGATTGTGACCCGGAATAAGCAAACAACTGCTGCAAAATTGACTGCAGAGCTCAACCTCAGTCCCATGAAGACAAGTCCCGTGGAGACTGAGATTGAGTTCTGCTATCACTTTTGCAGCAGTTGTATTCTTATTCTGAGTCCCAATCTTGCGTAGTGTCCTTTGGTCTCTTTCGGTCAGTTGACCATGTCGACCGCGGTTATGCTTATCAAACAACGTTTCCTGGAAACTGTATATGCCGTCATAACCTTTGATACTGAACCTCATGACACAGCAAATAAATTCACTTCAATAACAGAGTTACCAGCTAAGCGTAACCAACAATTTGCCTCTTTGAAGCTCAAGTAAGCTCTGACATGACTTTGTATCACTAGCAGCGCACGCAGTGAATGAAAAAGTGAGGCTTCCCACCTGTTAGCTAGGTGTCTCATCACACAGCGGAAGCAAAAGAATGTTACATCACTTCTGCTTTCAATGCAAAACATGTCATCGCTTTCACACCTGCAAATCATGTAGTTTTTCCTTTTTTTTTTGTCTAACCCCTGTATATTCTTTAGGCTGGACTGGACATAGGCTATAAGACATCCTCACGGAGTGGATGATAACTGAGAAAGCATGGAGACAGGATAAACATTAGTTCTATTGATTCATTAAATAAACATTCTTTGGCCGTTTTGTTCCTGTTTTATTAAACTCATTTATCAGAGCACATTGTGAAAGACTAGAAAGCTGAAGTGCTGTTTTTTTTTTGTTTTTTGTGCAAAATCTCAAAAAAAAGGAGAAACTGTATGTATTGACTCAAACTGTGTTTTATTCTCTCAGACTACTAGATATTGACCTGGTATGGGGTTTTTTTTGAGGGGGCAAAACTGGTCCTAAAAAACAGCATTGTTAAAAAGATTTAAAATTTAGACAAGTAAAGAAATTATATAGGTATGGATATTTGATACATTATTACATTGTTCCAGCTTGGACCAACTTTGTATATACCATACCTGTGGGATCCCTCTAGAAGCTGGAAATCACTGTATAGACACTACTACTCCAGTAATCTCCACTAGTTTCCAGGTCTCGTGCTGAGCATTCTGAACACAGGAGGCCGGCAGCTCAGCACTGGCGTCAATCAGAGAATGGATTGCATTGGATTGCATTTTCTGTATGAATTCAAAGCACTCTCTGAGTGGAGGAGGAGAAGAGGCAGGCTGGTGACATCACACTCTTCACCTTGTCCAATCAGAGAACTCTTTACATTAATTCAGAAAAATGCAAAGCATTCTTTGAATGGCAGCCAATACAAAAGGGATAACAGGCGCATGGTGTGGCAGTCCATGTATGTTTGATGAGTTCCGATTGAGAAGGGGTAAGGGTAGTCCAGTAGGCACTAAGGGCAAGCTGCATAGGAGCGAAGCATAACTCTGCAGAAGGGAAACAAAGAAACACAGCGCCTCAAAGTGTGTATTGTGAAGGTATTTAATAGAAAGATAGGTAGTAACTCACATCTTAGAATTTAAAAACAGGCTCATGGGTAAGAGGGTGAGACGTCTATAGCCATTGAATGGTGGCCAACCTCCTTTGTTCACAATGTAGCAGGTCAGTCGCTCAGCATGGGACCCGAAAGCAAGTGGAGACCCCATGAGTAGTGATTACCAGTTTCCAGGGGCATTGGCCAGGTATGGTATATACACTCACCGGCCACTTTATTAGGTCCACCTTGCTAGTGCCAAAAAAATATCTCCCACACCATTACACCACCAGTGTCAGGAATGGACTCGCCACTGGTGGTGGGACTCACCTGCCTTGTGGGCTGCAGTACCAGTGCTGGCCAGCGGGTGCTCTCAGCAGGCAGAATCTCACTCCTGCAGTCAAGCCATCACCTGAGGCTGATTGCAGGAGGTGTATTTAAGCAGGACCAGGCCTGCAATCACTGCCTTGGTGTCTTGTTTCCCATGAGCCCCTGCACCTGGTATCCTGTGTTCCTGCATATCTGCATATCTGACTTGTTGCTGACCCTGCTTTGATCCTGACCTCTGCTAACTTCTCCTGTCCTGATCCCTAGCCTGTCTGACTTCTCTTGGATACCCTCATTGGATCTGATCTCCTGTTACTGACCCGGCGAGTGACCCGATTATTCTGTGCCTGCTGCCTTGTACCACGCTGTCCCCACCATTACCGACCTGGCCTGTTTGACTACACTTCTGCTCAGCCATCCATCCATCCATCCGTCCTGCACGGACCCATCTGCCTCTTCACGTCAGGCTCTCCTCCAGAATATACCTCTGGCGAATCCCTCTACCACGGGTGGGTGTACTCAGGGGCCGCGACCTGGTCTCTGTCTGCTCCAAGTCCATCCCCACCATCAGGGGACCTGGTGAACAAGCAGACGGGGACTTAGGCTCCGCACTCTGGGGAATCCTATTCCGTGGGTTGCTAGAGGTACCGCCAGATGGTGCATTACAGACCCATACGGCCTGCCTGACCATTCCACCTCTCCAGCCCTGACCATGCCTGTGTTCCCACACATTTCTGGTCATACCCGGATCCCTGACAACCAGCAGCCTGAGCTGTTGATACAAGGTAGATGGATCCATGTTTTCATGTTGTTTATGCCAAATTCTGACCCTACCATCTAAATGTCACAGCAACCAGTCTGCCCATTCTCCTCTGACCTCTCAACAAGGCATTTTCGTCCACACAACTGCCGCTCACTGGATATTTTCTCTTTTTCAGACCATTCTCTGTAAACCCCAGAGATGGTTGTGTGTGAAAATCCCAGTAGATCAGCAGTTTTTAAAATACAGTCGTACTTCAGTTTAAGAATTTAATGCGTTCTCCGGGATGTTTTTTATGATCGCCTAGACGATCGTACTGGAAGTGGGAGCGGGTACCTGTCAAATTCGTGTACCTGCTCCCCCCCCCCAGCCCCCCAAAGGTGCCAATCCTTAATGGGGAGCAGGGGAGCAGTTCGTAAAACGGAACTTTCCCTTTTGGGTGGAGCTCCGCTTTAACATTGATCCAAGATGGACCAAGTAACTATATCCAATATCTATACATAGAATTCCTCTTTAAAAAGTACTAAACTGCACAGACAATATAAAGCTGAGATATCCAGATGCTGTGATTGAAGAGTATTTCATAGGAAAATAAAATCCAAACATATTGGGTACCAGGGGCGGACTGACCATTTGGAAACTCGGGCACTGCCTGAGGGCCTGGGGTCAGTAGGGGGCCCCATGAGATGCCCCTGGTACCTATTTCATAGGCTTTTTTTAGTTTGGGCAAGGACACAGGGGCCCCATGATCTCCTATTGCCCGGGGGCCCCATGAGTTGTCATTTCGCCCCTGTTGGGTACATCTCTACAATACATGCATACTTCCCCATGTTTTATCTCTTACATGTACTATAAATACCTGTTGATTTTTTGAGAAGTTCAGTGACCTACCAACTTTCTGTAGTGAGCCAACAACGCTGCTTCTGCTGCACTGAAATCCCAAGCAGTGTTGTAATGCCTGTCTCAGTTGTTTCCTCCTAGACAACAGAGCACCTTCCCCTTGTGTTATATCAATAAGGAGTGGGGAGGTGTTCTGTAGCACCTCTCTTGCCGCTTCTTGCTTAGTACCCTATCATTCATTGGATTACTAGTCATGAGGGGGCAGGTCTGATATAAGGAAGCAAAGCCCTGCTCCTCTACAAAGATGGTGACCTCCAGGAAGCATAGAACAAGGCATAATAGGTAAATAATGTCACTCAGGCTAAAAAGCTGCAGCAGTTTCTGGTAATCGTTGATCATTTTGAGGACAGGCTTTGTTCGTTTTATTTTTTTAAAAATTACATCCATAAAATGCTAATTGGTTAACAAACCGTGAGCTCTGGCTGTCCTTTTGCAAAGCATTAAAATATTGTTTTTATTACCTAAACTTTTAGCTTCGACCCTTATAAAATATGCTTGTTTTATAGACCCATAAAGTTTTCTCATAATTTTAAGCAAGTTCTTCCTTGGCTTTGTTGATTTCTCTTCCACCTTGACAGCTTGATGGGAAGGCTTTAAGAGTAAGAAAACGACAAGTAATTTCAACTGCCATAGTCAATTAGAGCTTGGTAATAAAAAGCTGCAACATGAATGAAACACTATAGCAAAAAAAGCTTTTTATTTTTTAAAGGAAAACTGTCATTAGAGAAATATAGGAAATGCCATTAGTGAGTGCTTCATCTTCTGATTATATCATATTGGCCCACTCAGTTGATGCTCAATGAGGAGCTCTTAGTACAAACAGTTGTACAATTAAAGCGTTAGTAAACCACAGCTTAAAAACTAGCACATTATGAAGGACTTACCATTAAAGAAGCCCTCCAGCAGCACCCCACCACCACTGTAGAGGCTTCCATCTTTGCCCAGTTCCTCATTCCTGGTTTGTGAGCTCCTTCCGTCTGACTGGCCGAGCCGCGATGACGTCACTTCTACACATTTACATGGGAGTCCAGGGCCACGGCACAGTTCTCTGAAGGAAAGGCACGGGTATGCCATTCCATCAGAGCGCATGCGCTGACTCTCAAAAAGAGCGAATATCTCCTAAACAGTGCACATTTAGGAGATATGTATTTTACCTACAGTAAGCTTTATTACAAGCTAAAGTGATTCTAAAAGTTTTTTTTGTTTTTTAATAAACATGTTATACTTACCTGTTCTGTGCAATGGTTTTGCATGGAGCAGCCCCGATCCTATTCTTCGCAGATCCCCTGCCGATGCTCCTGGCTCCTCCCCCTTGACCAGTACCCCCCAATAGCAAGCTGCTTGCTATGAGGGCACTGGTGTATGCTTGCTCCCGAGCCCCACTTTGTGTCCATAAGACACATCTAGCTGTGGCTCAGCCCTGACCCCTGTTCTCTCCAAACTGACTCACTGGCTATGATTGACAGCAGTAGGAGCCAATGGCTTCCACTGCTGTGTCTCAGTCAATGAAAAGAGAGCAACCTGGGACAGCCGATGCTCCCATGCACATCACTGGATCAAGAGGGGGCTCAGGTGCTCTGAAGGAAAGGCACGGGTATGCCATTCCATCAGAGCGCATGCGCCGACTCTCAAAAAGAGCGAATATCTCCTAAACAGTGCACATTTAGGAGATATGTATTTTACCTACAGGTAAGCTTTATTACAAGCTTAAAGTGATTCTAAAAGTTTTTTGTTTGTTTTTTAATAAACATGTTATACTTACCTGTTCTGTGCAATGGTTTTGCATGGAGCAGCCCCGATCCTATTCTTTGCAGATCCCCTGCCGATGCTCCTGACTCCTCCCTCTTGACCAGTACCCCCCAATAGCAAGCTGCTTTCTATGAGGGCACTGGTGCGCGCCTGCTCCCGAGCCCCACTCTATGTGTCCATAAGACACATCTAGCTGTGGCTCAGCCCTGACCCCTGTTCTCTCCTCATTGACTCACTGGCTGTGATTGACAGCAGTAGGAGCCAATGGCTTCCACTGCTGTGTCTCAGTCAATGAAAAGAGAGCAACCTGGGACAGCCGATGCTCCCATGCACGTCACTGGATCAAGAGGGGGCTCAGGTGCTCTGAAGGAAAGGCACGGGTATGCCATTCCATCAGAGCGCATGCGCTGACTCTCAAAAAGAGCGAATATCTCCTAAACAGTGCACATTTAGGAGATATGTATTTTACCTACAGTAAGCTTTATTACAAGCTAAAGTGATTCTAAATGTTTGTTTGTTTTTTAATAATCATGTTATACTTACCTGTTCTGTGCAATGGTTTTGCATGGAGCAGCCCCAATCCTATTCTTCGCAGATCCCCTGCCGATGCTCCTGGCTCCTCCCCCTTGACCAGTATCCCCCAATAGCAAGCTGCTTGCTATGAGGGCACTGGTGCGCGCTTGCTCCCGAGCCCCACTCTATGTGTCCATAAGACACATCTAGCTGTGGCTCAGCCCTGACCCCTGTTCTCTCTTCATTGACTCACTGGCTGTGATTGACAGCAGTAGGAGCCAATGGCTTCCACCGCTGTGTCTCAGCCAATGAAAAGAGAGCAACCTGGGACAGCCGATGCTCCCATGCACATCACTGGATCAAGAGGGGGCTCAGGTGAATATAAGGGAGGGGCTGTGGGGAGAGCAGCACACGGAATGCAAGAAGGTAAAAAACCTTCAGCCTTTACAACCACTTTAATAATGTGTTTATTTGGGTTATATGTTTTTTTCTGACATCACATGTTGCATTTGCTGTCTCCTAGGGCTGAGTTATTTTCCATTAAATGAGTTGCTGAAGGAAATCACGTCCTCAGAGAAATATAGATTCCCATTACTGACCTCTTTCTGTTAGCTACTTAGTTGTCTAGCTGATCCTTTAGCTTTATAACTCTGACCTAGAATATATGGCTACACTACTTTTAAGTGTTCATTTTTATCTGTCTGTGTCTTTTTCTTTGACCGTCACTGTAGAACTTTAGTCCTCATGCACACTTTTTACAGCGGCTGTTTTTGGCTTTTGACATTTTTTTCCTACAACTAGTAAACCCCCCAGCATGTCATCCTGTGTGTCCATGCACACATAGACTGTAATCAACGTTTTTGAAAATAAAAACCCCAAGACTAGTGGATTTCTAGAGGAGTTTTTTCGCTGTAAAAACCCTCTAACGCTGAAAAACGCGGCAAAATGCTGCAAACTGGCATTTTTAGATTTTTTTTGACCAAAAAAACCCTAAAAAATGCAAACATGGAAAAAGGCAGGAAAACACAGTTAACGCGGCAAAACGCCACTAAACACAAAAATGCTTAAAAAAAGCTGAAAAACTCAAGTTTTTAATGTGACTTTACACAGCTAACGTTACCAGCGTTATGAAAACGTCCCGAGTGCATGAGGGCTTAAGAGAAATAAGTGCTACAGCATTACAATTGGAGATTCATCCGGGGTAGCACTACATAGAACAGGTATGCAGTCAGTGAAGTCAGAGTAAACTCAGAACCCCTGAGTATGCATAAGTAACTGAAAATATTGGGGAACGGCATAAAAAGCAGACAACCAGCCTTTTCAGGATAGGGTTAGCAACGGCAATCTATGTACAATATTTTTCTCATTAAAGGTTCCCTTGAAGGGAAACTGGCAGCTCCACAAACAGGGAAAATTTGACTATTACCGTATATACTCGAGTATAAGCCGAGTTTTTCAGCGCATTTTTTGTGCTGAAAAACGGCCCCCTCGGCTTATACTCGAGTCAACGTCTGCAGATGGCTCCCCCCCCCCTTCCAACAGAAGGGACACTAAGTACAGGGGTGGGCAGGGGGCTGCTGTCTCTTACCTGGCTCCGGTCCCATGACGATCCGGTCCAGGAATCGCGGCTGCTCCTTCATTCGGTTCATCCACTGGATGTTCACGCGGCTGCTCAGCTCCGCCTTCTCACCGGTGATTGGCCGCCAGAACTGTAGCTCAGGAAAGGCACACAGGCGGCCAATCACTGGCGAGGAGGCGGAGCAGAGCGGCCCCGCGAAAGTCGAGTGAAGGAGATGCTTAGGTGCTGCTGCAACCACATATGCTGGCTGCAGCAGCACCATACTGGAACAGGGGTCAGCAAGTGTCAGTGGGAGGAATAGTGCCCCATCATTGGTGTCACTGATACCAATGATGGGGCATTATTCCTCCCACTGACACCAACGATTGGGCACTATTCCTCCCCCCCCACTGACACCAATGATGGGGCACTATTCCACCCCCCACTGACACCAGTCATGGAGCACTATTCCACCCCCCACTGACACCAATCATGGGATACTATTCCTCCCCCCCACTGACACCAACGATGGAGCACTTTTCCTCCCCCCCACTGACACCAACGATGGGGCACTATTCCTCCACCCCCCCACTGACACCAATGATGGGATACTATTCCTCCCACTGACACCAATGATGGGACACTATTCCTCCCACTGACACCAAAGATGGGGCACTATTCCACTGACACCAATAATGGGGTGCTATTCCCCCCACTGATACTAATGATGGGGCACTATTCCTGCCACTGATACCAATGATGGGGCACTATTCGTCCCACTGACACCAATAATGGGGCGCTATTCCTCCCACTGACACCAATGATGGGGCACTATTCCTCCCACTGATACCAATGATGGGGCACTATTCCTCCCACTGACACCAATGATGGGGCACTATTCCTCCCACTGACACCAATGATGAGGCACGATTCTTCTTCCCACTGGTGTTCCCACCCTCGGCTTATACTCGAGTCAATAGTTTTTCCCAGTTTTTTGTGGTAAAATTAGGTACCTCGGCTTATACTCAAGTATATACGGTATAAGGCAACAAACTATACTGTTTGGACAAAGTAGCTAGTTTCTCGTTCAAATTGTTACGTTCATGTGTGTCCAATGAAGGGCTACAACATACGTCATTTTAAGCAACTATGCACTTCCAATCTTGTGATAAGGGTTTAGGGAAGGCCCTCTTCTGTTCCAGCATGACTGTGCTCCTGTGTACATACCAGCTCCTTAAAGATATGGTGTGATGAGTTTGGTGTGGAGGAACTTGAGTGTCCTGCACAGAACCCTGACCTCAACTTTACTGAACATCTTTGGGATTAATTGGAGTGCCAAGTGTGAGCCAGACCTTCTAATTCAACATCTCTACCTGACCTCACAAATGCTTTTTTTACTCAATGCAGGGCAAAAATTTCCATAAACACGTTTATTTATATCTGCTATCCTTTGAAGGCTCACATTTTCTTTGAAGGGTACTGTTAATACTACAGCATACAAAGATATTTTAGGTAATTGCGTGCTTCCAACCTTGTGACATCGGTTTGGGGAAGGTCCTTTCCTTTTCCAGCATGACTGTGCCCGTTTGCAGCTCTATAAAGACATGATTTGATGAGTTTGGCTTGGAGGAACTTGAGTGGACTGCATGGAGCCCTGACCTCAAATACTTTTGGGATGACTTAGAGCAGTGGTCTCCAAACTGTGGCCCGTGGGCCAGATGTGGCCCTTTTCTTGCCCTTATGTGGCCATTGGAGCACAATTCCACCAAATGACATCAATGATGGGGCACCATTCCCCTTACTGACACCATCATTGGGTCCCTATTCCTCTCACTGATATTAGCAATGGGGCACTATTCCTCCCATTAAAACCAATGATGGGGCACTGATGCCAGGGCATTTTCTATTCCCAATGGCCACATTCCAGCCCCACTAAAGCCTGAAGAGTAGTAAACTGGAGCCCTGACCTCAACTCCTACTAAACACTTTTGGGATGACTTAGAGCAATGATCTCCAAACTGCAGCCAGGGGACCAGATGTGGCCATTTTTTTGCTTTTATCTGGCCATTGGAGCACTATTCCACCAACTGACACCAATGATGGGGCACCATTCCCTTTACTGACACCATCAGTGGGTCCTTATTCCTCTCACTGATATTAGCAATGGGGCACTATTCCTCCCATTAAATCCAATGATGGGGCACTGATGCCAGGGCATTTTCTATTCCCAATGGCCACATTCCAGCCCCACTAAAGCCTGAAGAGTAGTAAACTGGAGCCCTGACCTCAACTCCTACTAAACACTTTTGGGATGACTTAGAGCAATGATCTCCAAACTGCAGCCAGGGGACCAGATGTGGCCATTTTTTTGCTTTTATCTGGCCATTGGAGCACTATTCCACCAACTGACACCAATGATGGGGCACCATTCCCTTTACTGACACCATCAGTGGGTCCTTATTCCTCTCACTGATATTAGCAATGGGGCACTATTCCTCCCATTAAATCCAATGATGGGGCACTGATGCCAGGGCATTTTCTACTCCCAATGGCCACATTCCAGCCCCACTAAAGCCTGAAGGATAGTAAACTGGAGCCCTGACCTCAACTCCTACTAAACACTTTTGGGATGACTTAGAGCAATGATCTTCAAACTGCAGCAAGGGGACCAGATGTGGCCATTTTTTTGCCTTTATCTGGCCATTGGAGCACTATTCCACCAACTGACACCAATGATGGGGCACCATTCCCTTTACTGACACCATCAGTGGGTCCTTATTCCTCTCACTGATATTAGCAATGGGGCACTATTCCTCCCATTAAAACCAATGATGGGGCACTGATGCCAGGGCATTTTTTACTCCCACTGGCCACAGTCCAGCTCCTTAAAGCCTGGTGGATTGTAAACTGGCCCTTTGCTTAGAAAATCTGAATACATCTAACTTAGAGCACCATATGTGAACCAGGTCCTCTTATCCAGCATTATTACCTAACCTCACAAATACTCTTATGGCTCGATGATGGACAAAAATGTGCATAGACACATGCATTTTATGTACTATTCTTTGAAAGTCTCAAAAAAGAAAAGAAAAAATACCAGAGACACACTCCAAAATCTTGCAGGAAGCCTTTTATAATAGTCTAGTCTATTACCACCACAAATTGGAGGCTGTAACTCACAAGACATATTAATGCCTAGGGTTTTAAAATGGGATTTCCAATGCTCATATACAGGTGAAACTCGAAAAATTAGAATATTGTGCAAAAGTTCATTTATTTCAGTAATGCAACTTAAAAGGTCAAACTAATATATGAGATAGACTCATTACATGCAAAGCAAGATAGTTCAAGCCGTGATTTGTCATAATTGTGATGATTATGGCTTACAGCTCATGAAAACCCCAATCCACAATGTCAGGAAATTAGAATATTACATGCAATCAATAAAACAAGGATTGTAAATAGAACAATATCGGACCTCTGAAAAGTATAAGCATGCGTATGTACTCAGTACTTGGTTTGGGCCCCTTTTGCAGCAATTACTGCCTCAATGCGGCGGGGCATGGAAGCTATCAGCCTGTGGCACTGCTGAGGTGTTATGGAAGACCAGGATGCTTCAATAGCGGCCTTCAGCTCTTCTGCATTGTCTCATGTCTCTCATCTTTCTCTTGGCAATGCCCAATAGATTCAGGTCAGGCGAGTTTGCTGGCCAATCAAGCACAGTAATCCCACGGTCATTGAACCAGGTTTTGGTGCTTTTGGCAGTGTGGGCAGGTGCCAAGTCCTGTTGGAAAATGAAGTCAGCATCCCCATAAAGCTCATCTGCGGAAGGAAGCATGAAGTGCTCCAAAATCTCCTGGTAGACGGCTGCATTGACCCTGGACTTAATGAAGCACAGTGGACCAACAACAGCAGATGACATGGCTCTCCAAATCAACACAGACTGTGGAAACTTTACACTGGACTTCAAGCATCTTGCAGTGTGTGCCTCTCCATTCTTCCTCCATACTCGGGGTCCTTGGTTTCCAAATGAGATGGAAATGTTGCTCTCATCAGAAAATAGGACTTTGGACCACTGAGCAACAGACCAGGTCTGTTTTTCTTTAGCCCAGGTAAGACGCTTCTGACGTTGTTTATTGTTCAGGAGCTGCTTGACAAGAGGAATATGACATTTGAAGCCCATGTCCAGGATCCGTCTGTGTGTGGTGGCTCTTGATGCACTGACTCCAGCCTCAGTCCACTCCTTGAGAAAGTCCCCAACACTTTTGAATGGCCTTTTCCTGACAATCCTCTCCCGGCTGCGGTCATCCCTGCTGCTTGTGCACCTTTTTCTTCCACATTTTTCCCTTCCACATACCTTTCTATTAATGTGCTTTGATACAGCACTTTGGGAACATCCAACTTCTTTTGCAATTACTTTTTGAGGCTTTCCCTCCTTATGGAGGGTGTCAATGATGGTTTTCTGCACAACTGTCAGGTCAGCAGTCTTTCCCATGATTGTGATTCCTACTGAACCAGACTGAGAGACCATTTAAAGGCTCAAGAACCCTTTGCAGGTGTTTTGGCTTAATTATCTGATTAGAGTGGGACACTTTGAGCCGAGAATATTGCACCTTTTCACAATATTCTCATTTTCTGAGATTGTGGATTTGGGGTTTTCATGAGTTGTAAGCCATAATCATCACAATTATGGCAAATCACGGCTTGAACTATCTTGCTTTGCATGTAATGAGTCTATCTCATATATTAGTTTCACCTTTTAAGTTGCATTACTGAAATAAATGAACTTTTGCACCATATTATAATTTTTCAAGTTTCACCTGTAATGTTGGTGTATAGTATAGTACAGTATATCGGTGTTGTGGATCTGAAGACCATAGATTTTTTTTGAAGGTCTTAATTAAATACACTGTTACCATTAGCTGTCTTACAAATAAAAAGCTGTTGGTTAAAGTTTGTGCTAACATCAAAGCTGAGGCAGACAATTTCTTACCTTCTACCCAGTGATCTGTTCATGAAACAGCCATCTCTGTTATCTTTGCATCAGCGTTTGGCACACTCTGTTGTCTTGATGTGTACAGTATTTTCCCCAATGTTACACTGTAATCTGTAACTCTCACAACCCACCTAGTATTAGAACATTATCAAGGAACTCAGTTCTCCCAAGCTCTGGATACTGTCCTCCATTGTAAGCATGCTTGGTTCTGGTCCCCGGAATCAGTTCCTATGAAGATACTGTGTGACAACATGGAGGCCACACACCGATGGGTGAAACACGTTAGAGGTGCAGATCTCCTAGGTGGGCTTTCAGATGCACACTATTTGGCACAGTAAAGATTTTTTGCAGGAACTGACTTCACCGATGTATGGCCCTGATCTCTTCACATAGGGTCCACCAACCCACTACTGGGGCTTCTTTGCCATCTTTTCTTTGATGCCACAAAAAACATATATTCATACATGCAGTTTGTGTAGAAATCTGTACTCAAGGCTTCTGTTCATCAATACAGTTACTAGATAAAGAAAGTACCTCACTTGGGCCCCCTCCAGCCTCAGCCTTTAGCCTGGCATCCTTTCCTGGTCATGAGATTGTCTATATTTGCAACCTATAAAAAAAGAGTGTTGCATGTTTTCTCCAGTGTGACAGTGGCTTTTGATTTTTTTAATACTGAATGATGTGTTCTTTTAAATAAATTTTGTATTTGTAGTAGCTTGATACCTAATAAATAATATACTGTATCTGTACCTAGAGTTGCTTAAAGAATAACTTCAGTCTCGAGGGTGGGATTAAGCATGCACCTTGGTGTGTGAATCTATACCTGCCTCCTTAGCTTCTCTGGAAGCGTGCATTGGCATGATTTTCCTCTAGTAATTCCCTGTTTTTGCTGCTCCTTCTTTATCTGTCAGGATCATGCATCAGCTATACTGACTCAAGTGGGGAGGTTTCTGTCACATTGCGAGCAGCAAGATGAGAAAACCTAAACAGAGACATGATAATAACATATGCTTTAAGGTTCTGCAGTGTGGTCAACATGTGCTAATTTAAGGATCCTTTTCTGTACTCAAAATGCTTAGTCTGATTCCAATGCACACTATGAGCTTCTCACAGTGCGCATCAGAAGCTGTAGAAGGTTAGATAGATGTCTCCTCTTTTCCTGGCTGGAGGACGTCCAGCAACAGTGCAGTGGTCTCCAAACTGTGGCCTTCAGGGCAGATGCAGCCCTTTCCTTGCTTTTATCTGGCCCACAGGGCACCATTCCTCCCACTGATGCAAGACACTATTCCTCTCACTGACGCCAATGATGGGGCACCATTCCTTCCGTTGACACTAATGACAGGGCACTATTCTTTCCACTGACACCAGTGATTGGGCACTGTTTCTCCCACTGACAGTGATGATCATTATTCCTCCCACTGACTCCAATGATGGGACACTATTCCTTCCACTGACACCAACGATCGGCACTATTACTTCCACTGACATTGATGATGGGGCACTATTCCTCCCATTGACACCAAAGATTGGACACTATTCCTTCCACCGATACCAGTGATGGGGCATTATTCCCCTACACTGACACCAACAATGGAGAACTACTCCTCCCATTGATACCAATGATGGGGCAAGATTACTTCCACTGATACCAATGATGGGGCACTGTTCTTCCAACTAACACCAATGATTGGGCACTATTTCTTCCAATGACATTGATGATGGGGCACTATTCCTCCCATTGACACCAACGATTGGGCACTATTCCTTCCACCGGTACCAATGATGGGGCACTATTCCCCCCACTGACACCAACAATGGGAACCTATTCCTTGCATTGATACCAACAATGGGGAACTATTCCTTTCATAAACACCAAAGATGGGGCATTATTCCTCCCACTGACACCAATGATGGAGCACTATTCCTCCCACTGACACCAGTGATGGGGCACTATTCCTCCCACAGACACCTATGATGGGACACTATTCCTACTGCTGGCACCAATGAGACACTATTCTTCCCACCCATATCAATGATGGGAAACTGTTCCTCCTCCTGCTGACAAAAGACGCCATGTAATTGTCTTGGTCTCATTGGCAACCAAGCCTCAGGCATTTTCTACTCTCACTGCCCCCCCTAAAGTCTGAAGGACATTAATTGTATAGGACCTTTGGAGACCACAATTTAGTGTTTTCCTCCCCAGCTTTATTGTCCCTGGCTCCCCCTTTTGGTCATTGGATTTAAGTTCTTTCAGTCATGGGGGCTCAACATCACATGTGGGCATTACATAGGGCTGTCTATGTGCCAAGGAATGCCCACTCCTCCAAGGCATTTTGATATTTGCAAAACTCTTTCCAGGAGCCAACTTACTGCTTACACCAGGGTTCTTGAGAGGAGTACTGAGACAGGGTGCTGTGATATTTTCAGATTGCTATGTATATCACCACGCTGGAACCCCCACCAGTCATCGACTGCCTGAATTGTATAGAGAATCACAGGGACTCTCCGAAGACATCACTGGGTTTAAAATAAGGTATGAGATGAAAATGGAATGGCTTTATTGAAACATTTCAAAGGAATGTTGATGACTGGGGGGGCTAGGGGGAACCAGGGAAGTTAAAATATAAGCAGATTAGACTGCAGCTTTAAGATTAGTCATGTTTTTGGTTTGAATTGGACTAAGGAATAAGGACTCAAGCCTGTCTGCCTGTCAATAATACAGGCTTAATCCATCCAGAATGGAGTTCCGCTGTTTGTGGATACTGTTAAGTCATCTTTAGGAGACCCCTGGGCTGAGAATTAACAGGTGCATAGATATTTCCTCCTGATACCTGGAGAGATGTAAGAAGCCAGAGAGGGATTCAAGTCATCAACATCTAACTAAAGGCTAAAATATCTGTTTAGAGTAGGCTGACCCTTTAAGGAGACGTACTTTGCCGTGATGACTAATGAAGAAGCAGTCCGTGAACAATACACATTATTTCTCCCATTGCAGTGAAAAGTGTAGTATTGACCTACACAGGTTCGCAGCTGCGGTATTTGGATTGCTTTTGTATTGTGACAAATCCCAGCTTTCACGTTCCTCGTGTCTGTTGAAGTGGAAAGTATCCATAGCAACAGGTCTTACTGCAAAATCAGGTTATTTGCAGAAATCTTGGAATAACATATTTCTATAGACTATTGTCTTTCTATACATTTATTATGAATCTACTCCGTGGAGTCTTTGTGAATTGGCCTTGGGGGGAAGGGGGTGGTCTCTGACTAATTACACGTTATTCTAGGCAAATATAGTCTGCCCCTCGAACAGATCTTCTAACCCTTTCCTAGCACCCATGTTAAAGTGGAACCTTAAAAGTTTAGTTTACCTTTACCAAAACACTACTTATGCTGGTAAGGGGTGCCTGTAGATAAAAAACAAACTGCAAGTTTGTTTTACTGCTATGGGGGGGGGACAGCAAACATGAGAAGGACTGAATCAGCTGGGAGTGTCTTAGCAATGTCCTAGCAACAGGGCAGGCATGGGATGCTGCAATCTCTGGGAGTTTTTCAAACAGGCTTTGGGAAATAAGTAAATTGGGAAATAGTACCTAGAGTATGGGCCATTTACTTATTTCCCAAAGCCTTTTTGAAAAACTCCCAGAGATTGCAGCATCCCATGCCTGCCCTGTTGCTAGGACGTTGCTAAGATACTCCCAGCTGATTCAGTCCTTCTCATGTGTGCTTTCTCCCCCCTGTAGCAGTAGCTCTAAGCTCAGCAAAGCCGTGATAGAGGAGATAGTAGACCACACATGTGCAGGGTTTAAGAGCTGACTCCTGTGAAGGTGGAGGTGAACAATAAATGCTGGGAGTGTCTTAGCAATGTCCTAGCAACAAAACAGGACAGGATGATGCCATCTCTGGAAGTTTTTCAGCCAGGCTTTGGGACAATCCCAGCCAATCCTGCTCACCCCCACCATCATAAAAGCAAGCTCTCAAAACCACACTCACTATCTCCTCCACTGGCCCACTATCTCCTCCACTACCAAATCCTGGATTAGTCATCCAGATACAAATTTATTACAATGTGTGATAAAACAGAAACCTTTAGGACAGCTGGGATGCATTTCGGAGGCCAAAGACCGACCATCGTCATTAGGGCTTGAAGGTAGAAAAACAACAGGACAGAAATACAAAGTATGTGGTCTATTGACCGGCTAATATTGTTACTTTGTCCATCCAGTTGTATACATTGTTTTCCTGTCTTCAAGCCCCGATGAAGGGGGCAGTTGTTTACCCCCAAAACATATTGGATCTGTTATAAA
This sequence comes from Staurois parvus, assembly GCF_062004578.1. NCBI lineage: Eukaryota > Metazoa > Chordata > Amphibia > Anura > Ranidae > Staurois > Staurois parvus. The sequence goes on from NW_028319066.1 coordinate 2,281,473, forward strand.
GTCTTTTATCAAACATTTAAATGGGCGTCTAATTTGTGATTTGGCACCTCATCCTTTTAGTTACTTATAAACAAGGGTACTGTGAAAATTCTTTGGAATGCATAAGCTGCTAGCCCACAATCAGATAACCCATAAAAACAACATTGGAACATTATTGGGTAAGCAATACTAATAAAATACAAGGGCTGTATCAAACGTAATGCAAAAGTGGGCATAACTGTTTTATTAACTTACACAAGTCGCTCAAATTTCACATGTTGGTAGTGTAACTCTTCCTCTATACAAAGGTACTACTCAACACAGTCTCTCTAATCATGTGTGAAAATTCAGGTGTGTACTATTGTACTCACTTCTTCACATCCACTTTCACCTTTTCACTTTCACCAAATTGTTGTCCCCGAGGACTGTCCTTTATTGGACTGAACAAGTGGAAGTTGAAGGACACTAAATCTGGACTGTACAGTGGATGGGGCCCACTGACTAGCCAATTATGCCGATCGCCTGACTTGTTGCCAAAGATTTGCGTGGGCATCCATTGTTATGTTGAAAGTGCATATATTTCAGATTCTTGTTCAGTCTCTTCTTTCTAACGGCCTCTCCAAGCTTCTTAGGTGTCTTGGTGCACAGCTATTTGATACATTTGTGCACCTGCACACACTTTCTGATACCCTAAAGCAGGCCATAGATGGGTTGAGAATCGGCCGATTTTTCGGCCGAAAATAAAATCGGACGATTTTTGGATCGTTAGTGGGTTAATAGTTCGGCCGTTTTTCGGTATTTTGGCAGATTTTTTTTATTGGTAAAGTTTGAAAAAAATCGGCCGATTTTGCCGATTGGCCGATTTTTGCGGCAATGATGAGCAAATCGGCTGGTCTTTTTACCGATAAAAAATCTGCGCATGAGCAGTGACCTGCAAGAGGAAGACAAAAAAAAAAAGAAAAAGAAGAAGAAGAAGAGGATGAAGAAGAAGAAGAAGAAGAGGATGAAGAAGAAGAAGAGGATGAAGAAGAAGAGGATGAAGAAGAAGAGGATGAAGAAGAAGAGGATGAAGAAGAAGAGGAAGAAGAAGTAGAAGAGGAAGAAGAAGAAGAGGATGAAGAAGAAGAAGAAGAGGATGAAGAAGAAGAAGAGGATGAAGATGAAGAAGAAGAGGATGAAGATGAAGAAGAAGAAGAGGAAGAGGAGAAGAAGAGGAATAAGAAGAAAAAGAAGAAGAGGATGAAGAAGAAGAGGATGAAGAAGAAGAGAAAGAGAAAGAAGAAGAGGATGAAGTAGAAGAAGAGGAAGAAGAAGAGGAAGAGGAAGAAGAAGAGAATGGAGAAGAAGAGGATGAAGAAGAAGAAGAATTCCAGTCCGGTAAAAAGTGTCCCTGCAGAGAGCTCCGTTATTTCTTTGACAGTTCTTTGACATTTATAGCAGCTGCAACAATGTATCTATTTGTTTCCGAATAAAAACATCTGTATCCGAAATGGATACAAATAGATACAATGTTGCAGCCGCTATAAATGTCAAAGAACTGTCAAAGAAATAGCGGAGCTCTCTGCAGGGACACTTTTTGCCGGCTGTAGACGGGATGAAAATTGGCCGATTTTTTTTTTTTTTTTTCACCGTTCCTGGTAACGTCGGCCGATTGAACGACCGATTTTTCGTTTTTTAAAGAAAAATCAGCCGGTTTTCTCCCCATCTATGGCCTGCATAAGTCTTCCACCACCTTCTGTCTGGCGTTGTGATCACAATCCAGTTGTGCAGCAAGCTCAAAGATCATGACCTGTCTGTCCACGTAAATCAATTCATCTACTCGCTGATGATTTGTGTCAGTGGTAGCAGCTGATGATCTCCCACTGCATGGTTTGCATGGTCTGATTGTTTACATCCGCCACCGACCAGATGCGTCTTCATGACTTCGCTCCAGTTCTCCATCATGATAACCACGATCAGGGATCATAGAGTCTCTCATCTTCAGATGGCCGCACCGTTGGATTTTTTCTCGGGTGTGCCGTTTTTAACAGAAAGCCCGAGAAACACTGGCAAGAGGCGTGGGGGGGGGTTAGTACGTTCCCTCCTGCAGCTATGGAAACCGATCCAGTGGCTGACGAGCCACTAGGACCGCTTTCAATAGATAGCTGGCTGTCGGTTGAAAAAAAATTCTGGGCTTATGGCTGATTTCTTTTGCTTGGAATTCATTATTTATCTGCAATGATAAAGAAAAAGAGTTACTATAGGGGGAGAGGTACACTACCAACATGTGAAATTTGAAAGACCTATGTGAGTTAATAAAAAAAGTTATTTTTGCATTACTTTCAGTACATTTCTTGTATCAGTAGACTAAGCCTAGAGTTCCAATTTTACTTATCCATTCCCAATGTAACAACATAGCTTGTACAACCCAAAAAATAGCTCACTGACTTTTCTGGGACACTGTGGTCTCCTTTCTCAAGGTGATGCTATCTTGAGAAAAGAGACCAGAGTGTCTCTGAAACATCAAGTGGATTTATTGGTTGAACAAGCTAAATTGTTATTGCAGCAAAGATATCAGTATAGGTTTAATATCTACTTTTTTTGTGTGCTGCTTATTTTTGCCTTTTGGATTACCATGGTGTCTCAGTTGGGCATGCACCCTTCATAAGCTGTAAAAGGCGAAGATTCACGCTTTCTATTTGTCTTGGTGACCATGGTCACAGGGACATAAAGTGATGGGAAACCCAAATGTTACAGTTGTCACCAAAACAGAAATAGCGTGAAAATCTTCCAATAAGAACACTAATCTAAAGCTGGCCATATATGAACATATGAAGGGGCGGTACAGTGGCTTAGTGGTTAGCACATCTGCCATGCAGTAAATGGGTCATGGGTTCGATTCCTGACCATGGTGCCTCCTGCATGGAGTTTACATGTTCTCCCTGTGCTTGCGTGGGTTTCCTCCAGGTGCTCCGGTTTCCTCCCACACTCCAAAGACATGCTGGTAGGTTAATTGGATCCTGTCTAAATTGGCCCTAATATGTGAATGTGAGTTAGGGACCTTATATCGTGCACCCCTTGAGGGTTAGGGACTGATGCGAATGCACAATATATATGTAAAGCACTGCGTAAATTGACAGCACTATATAAGTACCTTAAATAAAAATGAACATTTATCTAAAAAGTTGTACAAAAATACCCGGTGCATTCAATGACTTGATGAATGTTGTTCAAAAGTACTTAAAAAAATGTCCTGTTCTTTCAACATTCAATTTTGGAACAAATGGAAATTTCCCAAACAAAAACTACATACGCTGTTAGAAAGATTTTCCATCCTTGGAGTAGAAGAGAAGGTGTAAAAACCCATCAATGACTGAAACAGCAGGGACGTCCATAGGGGTGTGTAATTGGGTTTGTGTCATCGTAATAGAGGAACATCAAGTTATGTTATTACACCAAAAAGACACATTTCATGGTTTGAGGATGTCACTTCTTCAGTTTATAGGTGATACACAGATGTCTGTAGACAAGTTTATATTACAGTTTGATTCAAAAAGGATGGTGCAAAAGTAAAGCTCATTTATTCATAACTGAATAAACCTAACACAACTGTAAGACACATTAACTGTACAAGTTTTACTTTTGCACTACAAATTTTCAATGTGAGTCCTATTGGTGACATGACAGATGATTGCTATTTACCAGGGTACTAGGTACTAGACTCTGACCTATCCTTTCGGCCCCAAATGCAATTGCTGTCAAAAGTTTGTAGACTTCCCCTCCGTAACATCTCCAAAAATTCCCCCTACTTAACTAATGAAACCACCAAGCTACTCATTTACTCCCTTGTTATCTCTCGCCTTGACTATTGCAACTCCCTTCTCATAGGCCCACCTCTCCGTAGGCTATCCCCTCTTCAGTCTATCATCAATGCTGCTGTCAGAGTTATCTACCTTGCCAACCATTCAGTGTCTGCCACCCCTCTTTGCCAATCCCTTCACTGGCTTCCGATTGCCCAGCGAATTAAATTTAAAATACTAACAACATATAAAGCTATTCACAACTCTGCCTGTGCTCCATCACCAATCTTGTCTCCAAATATTGCCCAAACTGTCTTCTCCGCTCCTCTCATGACTTTCTGCTCTCAAGCTCCCTTGTCTCCTCCTCCCATGCTTATCTCCAGGACTTCACCAGAGCCTCTCCCATCCTCTGGAACTCTCTACCTCAATCTGTCTGGCTGTTCCCTACTCTGGCAGCCTTTAGGCGATCCCTGAAAACTCGTCTCTTCAGGAAAGCCTATCACACCTCCAATTAAGCATTTATCACTTCCATCAGCTCTTTTTCCACTGTTATAACCTTTTGTACCACTTGCCCCACCCTATTAGATTGTAAGCTTCTATGAGCATAATCCTCATTTTTTATTGTATTGTAACTGCACTGTCTCCCTTTATATTGTAAAGTGCTGCGCAAACTGTTGGTGCTATATAAGTCCTGTATAATAATAATAATACCATGGTTGTCATTCTCACTACATGCTTTTACTTTTACACCATGATAGCATTGGTAAACGGCCAATGGTAAACAGTTTATGTCATCCCCCCATGCCACAGGACTAGAGACAACGCTCTTTCAGCGTTACCTATAATGCTACCACCTCCCCCTCCCTCCCTCTCTCTGTTGGGGTCCCTCAAGGCTCCGTCCTCGGGCCCCTTCTCTTCTCAATCTACACCTCCTCCCTTGGCCAACTCATACACTCTCACGGCTTCAACTACCACCTCTATGCCGACGACACACAAATCTATCTCTCAACCCCCCACCTCACCCCCTCAGTCTCCGCCCGAATCACACACCTACTGAGCGACATATCAGACTGGATGTCGCTCCACTTCCTTAAACTGAACCTCTCCAAAACCGAGTTTCTTGTCTTCCCCCCAGCCCGGACACCACCCCCCATTGACTTCTCCATCACATCCAACAACGCAACCATCAAACCCGCCCCGCAGGCCAGAGTACTTGGTGTCATTCTGGACTCCAACCTATCCTTCCAGCCCCAAGTCCAATCTTTAACAAACTCATGCAGACTCCACCTCCGCAACATTGCCAAAATCTGCACGTTCCTAACTCCAGAAACCACTAAACAGCTCATCCACTCCCTCATCATATCACGACTCGATTACTGTAACTCCCTCCTTACTGGCCTGCCTCGCCGCTGGCTATCCCCGCTTCAGTCGATCCTAAATATGGCTGCCAGACTCATTCACCTTTCCAACAGCTCTGTTTCCACCACCCCCCTCTGCCAATCCCTCCACTGGCTTCCGATTGCGCAATGGATCAAATTCAAAATCCTAACACTGAGGTACAAAGCTGTCCACCATACTGCCCCGAACTACATCACTGACCTAATATCCAAGTACCACCCAGCACGCACACTCCGCTCCTCACAAGACCTCCTTCTCTCTAGTTCCCTGGTCTCCTCCTCCCATGCCCGCCTCCAGGACTTCTCCAGGGTGTCACCCATCCTCTGGAACTCCCTGCCCCAACCCATCAGATTATCACCTACTCTCCTCTCCTTTAGGCGCATCCTGAAAACCCACCTCTTCGGGGAAGCCTACCCCACCCCCTGCTAACTTGCCGACCTCCTCCACTCTTCCTACCACTCCATCCCCCACAGCTATCTCCTCCTGTGCCACCAACCCCTCCCTCCTAGATTGTAAGCTCGGAAGAGCAGGGCCCTCGATCCCCTCATGTTTTGCATTGTATTGTTATTGTTCTGTCACATGTTCTGTCCCCCTTTGTAATGTACAGCGCTGAGCGAACTGTTGGTGCTTTATAAATGCTGTATAATAATAATAATAATTATCACAGAAGCAGTGCAGTCAATATCCGAGGACATGCTGGCACAAGTCAGGACAGAGAATCGTCTCAACTTCTGTCGCATCACCAACATGGCTCACATCGAGCATTTGTAGTGCAGTTAATGTGTCTTTTCATGTTAATACAGTTATGTAAGGTTAATTCCATTATGAATAAATCAGCCTTACTTCTGAACCAACTGTAAATGCAACTCATAAAAGTATACAAAAGCATTCAAAAGGATATGAAATATATGTACATATAACCTGAAAACTGAAGAATTGGTATCCTTGAGCCATGAAATGCATATTTTTTGTGAAATAAAATAAGCTGGTGTTTGTCTATTACGATAACTCAGACCCAATCTTAGTCATAATACATTATACAACAAAGCGGGTGCCTGTACTGTTCCAACCACTGATGGATTTTTTACACTTTCAATCCTACTCCAAGTATTCTACCCCTTTTATGTCCCATTTGAGGACCTAGGACCAGGGCTCCAGAGGCATTGAGAGCGACCAACTTTATTCTCCATCGAGACAGATCTGTTCTTCATTCGCACCCACAGGAGGTTGCATGTTTTACCCGGATGGGGTAATGCATCCTTGTCAGGTGTAAGTTATCCTACTTTTTTATTTAAACCACCACTTCGGGAATAAATATTTTTATTTATATACATTTAGTACACTATAAGGACTTTACCGCCTCTTCCCTCCCTCTGTTTTTTCTGGTGGGCACCCTGGATTATTATATGGGCTCCCTCCTTGCCCTTTCAGCACCACTTGATTACTATTTTCCATCCTGCTCCTTCAAATTTTCTCATTACTACGGTCAAAAACAAATATTGATTTCACCCGACTAATGATGAGATTATATGAACGCTCGTAAAACTATGATTTTGAAACAAAATTCTAGAAGTGTATGGACAACTTAATAGTGGACTTACCCTAACTTTAAAGAGATTTCTAGGGCAGAAAGGAAAAGGAAATCCCCCAATGAGTCACAGACAACAAAAAAAGGAAATTAAAAAAAATAAAAATTTAATTTCCTGTTATATTCAAAACTATTCCATAGTTTTGACTTTAGATACACTTTAATTATTTGTGTAACCTTTGGCATACTATATTATTCTAGTTATAGCATTCAGATTCATACTCAATTGTGCAGGAAATACCCCTAATGGGTCACAGACAGCAATTAAAAAAAAAAGGAAAGAAAAAAAAGAAACATTTAATTTCCTGTTGTATCCAAAACTATTCCAAAGTTTTGCCTTTAGATACACTTTAATTATTTATGTAACCTTTGGCATACTTTGTTATTCTATTTATAGCATTCAAATTCATACTCAACTGTACAGGAAATCCCCCTAATGGGTCACAGACAGCATAAAAAAAAAAAAAAAAGGAAAGGAAAAAGAAACATTTAATTTTCTGTTATATCCAAAACTATTCCAAGGTTTTGCCTTTAGATACACTTGAATTATTTATATAACCTTTGGCATATTTTATTATTCTATTTATAGCATTCAAATTCATACTCAACTGTACAGGAAATCCCCCTAATGGGTCACAGACAGCAAAAAAAAAAAAAAAAGAAACATTTAATTTCCTGTTGTATCCAAAACTATTCCAAAGTTTTGCCTTTAGATACACTTTAATTATTTATGTAACCTTTGGCATACTTTAATATTCTATTTATAGCATTCAATTTCATACTTAACTGTACAGTACTCTATTATTTAGAACTAGTGGTTTTTTAATCTGCTTTTTAAAATTAAAAAAATGTTGAGTTTATAACCGTAATAAAGAGGTCACTACAAGGGTCCGCGATCTGTTTGTTCTGCTCAGCAACAAAAAAATTTCCACTTTAACAAAAAAACTAAATCTGAAAAAAAAACACAACACAAGGTAAAAACGCGGCAAAAGCGCACTGCAAAATGGAAAAAAGCACAATTCATTGGTGTGAACCAGGCCTCAGATCTGTTGCAACATCCCTACTAGTCATTATGATGTGCCAACAGCTGACCGAAACTATAGCACTGGGTGATGGTGCAGCAAAGTAATACTAGAATCTTTTAATGTATAAATAATCCTAAAATCATGGAATTAAAATAAAAAAAAAATATTATACCAGTCTAGGAACCCCAAATATCTCGATATAAAATCTCTATGTTTTAATCAAACTTTACAAACTTTCTGCTTGCAGTGCTGCTGAACTGGGAATTTAGGCAAAATCTCCCCATGTTGCTTGTAACATTTCATTTCTCTTTGTAAAAAGAATAAGATGACCTTTATGACTCAGCCACTCTTAGCACCGCAGAAAGTTACTGCCACAGTCGGGAAGATGGCTTTTGTGAACATTTCAACTTTTCTTTTTTTTTTTGCTTTTGATCATGGAAGAGTTTGATCTGTTTCATGTAGACTTTTCTCCATCATTGGTATGCAGAGACTGGAAAACAAGACGGACTTGTTATGAATTATTGATCATTGATTATCCAGGCTCTGGAATTCCTGGCAGTGCAGAGATTCTCTATATCTCTGTTATTAAGGTTTACGTCAGGGTGGAATCAGGGGCGGACTGAACATTTGGAAACTTGGGCACTGCCCGAGGGCCTGGGGTTAGTAGGGGGCCCCATGAGATGCCCCTGGTATCTTTTTCATAGGCTTTTTTGAGTTTGGGCAAGGACACAGGGGCCCCATGATCCCCTATTGCCCGGGGGCCCCATGAGTTGTCAGTCCGCCCCTGGGTGGAACTCTTGCGAGATTATTACTAGGGATTTGAGGGCAGCTTTGCTTATAGTAAAATTCAGTAGATCTTTTTTTTTTTCCTTTTTCTGGTGAATCTCAAATTTTCATTGCTAATGTAGAGATCTGTAGAAAATGCAGTTAAAATGTTTCTAACGGTCAAACCTATATTATTTTAGTTTTGCATGGAGTGAGGAGGTGTTAGAACCCCTTGATGGGGAGATTTAGCCTCTCTACTGTATTTCTCCCATTCACATAATACAGTTGTCACCAGAATGGGAACACAGAGGAAATCATCTAATGGGGACACCCCTTTAAATGATTTATTCTCGCTGTGGAAATTTTTTTTTTTCATTTTCTGTCACCAGGACAGGAAGTGAAGGGAAATTCCTTCCATCAGACAGGGACAAAGAAAAAAATATAAAAAAAGAAAACCTAAATAGAGTGATGATTTCAGTTACCAATATACAAGGGTTGTTAAAAAATGTTTTTAACTCTATTATATATATAAATATACTGAAACTTTTTGAAGGACCCTTGTATTAGAAAATGATACCTTTATTAGCTCAAATTTGTACAGACGTACAAGGGCTGTACCGAAATTGAAACAAACGTGGGCATAACTTTTTTATGAAAGCAGATCTCCATCTATTTTTTTTCTACCAATCTAAACTTTATTGCAATTTATAACTATTTAAGATACTTACCTGCCCAGTGGATCCAGTGGTATCCTGTAGATTCCTGTCAGAATTCTGCCCCCATTCAGTCCTGTGCCACCATCTTCTTATATGATATCTATGGGAGGCCTTTTTATGAGTACAGCCGCCGGGCCCCATAATGACATGCTGCTAGGCTCGCCCCCTACTCCTTTCTCAATGAAGGATCGTGCCTCCTGGGATATGTGACATATCCCAGGAGGCACAGCAGTCATAATGCATGTCATTCACCTAGCAGCTCTTACTGTGAAGAAACCTTTCTGTGTTTGGAGATTAAATGTCTTTTCCTCCAGACGTAAAGAGTGCCCCCTTGTCCTCTGTGATGACCTCAGGGTGAATAACTACACCGAGTTCACTATATGAACCACTGATGTATTTATACATATTGATCTTATCCCCCCCTTATGTATTATACATGGAGATCATATCCCCCCTTATGTATTATACATGGAGATCATATCCCCCCTTATGTATTGTACATGGTGATCATATCCCCCCTTATGTATTATACATGGAGATCATATCCCCCTTATATATTATACATGGAGATCATATCCCCCCTTATGTATTATACATGGAGATCATATCCTCCCTTATGTATTATACATGGAGATCATATCCCCCCTTATGTATTATACATGGTGATCATATCCCCCTTATGTATTATACATGGAGATCATATCCCCCTTATGTATTATACATGGTGATCATATCCCCCCTTATGTATTATACATGGAGATCATATCCCCCCTTATGTATTATACACGGAGATCATATCGCCCCTTATGTATTATACATGGTGATCATATCCCCCCTTATGTATTATACATGGAGATCATATCCCCCTTATGTATTATACATGGTGATCATATCCCCCTTATGTATTATACATGGAGATCATATCCCCCCTCATGTATTATACATGGTGATCATATCCCCCTTATGTATTATACATGGTGATCATATCCCCCTTATGTATTATACATGGAGATCATATCCCCCCCTTATGTATTATACATGGAGATCATATCCCCCCTTATGTATTGTACATGGAGATCATATCCCCCCTTATGTATTGTACATGGAGATCATATCCCCCCTTATGTATTATACATGGAGATCATATCCCCCCTTATGTATTATACATGGTGATCATATCCCCCTTATGTATTATACATGGTGATCATATCCCCCTTATGTATTATACATGGAGATCATATCCCCCCTTATGTATTGTACATGGAGATCATATCCCCCCTTATGTATTGTACATGGAGATCATATCCCCCCTTATGTATTGTACATGGAGATCATATCCCCCCTTATGTATTATACATGGAGATCATATCCCCCCTTATGTATTATACATGGAGATCATATCCCCCCCTTATGTATTATACATGGTGATCACATCCCCCTTATGTATTATACATGGAGATCATATCCCCCCTTATGTATTATACATGGAGATCATATCCCCCCTTGTGTATTATACATGGAGATCATATCCCCCCTTATGTATTATACATGGAGATCATATCCCCCCTTATGTATTATACATGGAGATCATATCCCCCTTATGTATTATACATGGTGATCATATCCCCCCTTATGTATTATACATGGTGATCATATCCCCCCTTATGTAATATACATGGTGATCATATCCCCCCTTATGTATTATACATGGAGATCATATCCCTCCTTATGTATTTATACATGGAGATCATATCCCCCTTATGTATTATACATGGTGATCATATCCCCCCTTATGTATTATACATGGAGATCATATCCCCCCTTATGTATTATACATGGTGATCATATCCCCCCTTATGTAATATACATGGAGATCATATCCCCCTTATGTATTATACATGGAGATCATATCCCCCTTATGTATTATACATGGAGATCATATCCCCCTTATGTATTATACATGGCAATCATATCCCCCCTTATGTATTATACATGGAAATCATATCCCCCCTTATGTATTATACATGGTGATCATATCCCCCTTATGTATTATACATGGAAATCATATCCCGCCTTATGTATTATACATGGTGATCATATCCCCCCTTAATCTCCTCCTAAAGTTATATGTAACCACTTCTCACCACCCGTATGCAGCCTCTCGGTAGGTGGGCCATAACTTACTGTTTACTGTATAACCAACTTACCGTGCTGAGAGCGCGTTCCCTGCATGCTCCCAGCACGGTAGCCAGTGCATAATTGCGATCGGGAGCTTTCCAATCATGTGACAGCCAATCACAGTGCTCACATGACCCAAATGCCTACCTCCGCCTTCCAGCTTTTAGAACTCTTATGGGGCTGGGAGGCGATCGGCGAGAAGGGGTTAATGTGAAAAAAAAAATTGTGCCCATTTTTCATTATTTTCGGAACAACCCTCATATACAATAATGGTCATGATGACAAGACCAGCCACTGCAAAGGTCCAGAGCAGTATTATTGTATATTTTTATATCTATATATATTAATATAGTCCAGGTAAGTATTAAAGGGTTTTTTTTTTATTTTAACTTGTAATTATAACAGGGGACAGCATGGACAAGTTGGTGTGTGGAGGGTTTATGTTTTCACTGTAGATTTACATTAAATTTTAAGTGTCTGAGACACCCCTTACCCCTTATTCATTATTCAATGCTTATAAAATGTTAAAATCCCTGTGTAAATAATATGCATCTGTCGTTACAGGTCAATGAGCAAGCTAACCCAGTTGGAGAGACTTGACCTGGGCAATAATGAATTCAGTGAGCTGGTAAGGAGACAAATGTGACCATATATTAGAGGATTATTAGACCAATTCTTTACATTAGGAGTACAGTATATAACGGGTGGACACTGCAAACTGAACTTCAATACAAGTGAATTCTGATTTTAACCAAGAGGCTGGAACAAATGAGTACTTTGTGCCATTTATTAGGGGTTTTATTATAGTGAGGGAGAGATACTTATATTCAGATTGGTCAGTCTCTGAATCCTGCAAGAAAAAAATGGCATAAAGAGTGCCAGACCGCAACAGAGTCTAAGGAAACTTTAAATTTTGTTACCAAATCTATTTCGGATACTGTGTCCTTCATTCAAGCGTCATATAAAGCCATCTAATTGAGCTGTTTGAGTCCTTACAAGGGAAATACAACATCCAAACCCTGATGAAAAGATGTTTGAGCCAAATGTGTTGGCTGTTTGTTCAATTATTTGATGAACGATTATAGTTTCCTTGGTTTCTTTTGTGGTTTTGCACGGTTAATGCCGATTTTCTGTTTCCAGTCTCTGACTGGTCATTTTTGACAAGCGCAGCCTCATCACAGCCATCAAGCATCAAGAAATTGGTTTGACACTTTGGAGTATTGCACCGCTGATTATCAGTTTTCCAAGTATCCCTCCAATAATTATTTTAAAGTGTTACTAAACCCAGGACCCTGCACTCACTATATCTGCTCTCCCCGGACCATGCATTCACTATATCTGGTCTCCCCGGACCCTGCATTCACTATATCTGGTCTCCCCGGACCCTGCATTCACTATATCTGCTCTCCCCGGACCCTGCATTCACTATATCCGCTCTCCCCAGACCCTGCATTCACTATATCCGGTCTCCCCGGACCCTGCATTCACTATATCCGGTCTCCCCGGACCCTGCATTCACTATATCTGGTCTCCCCGGACCCTACATTCACTATATCTGGTCTCCCTGGACCCTGCATGCATTATATCCAGTCTCAAAGGACCCTGCATTCACTATATCCGGTCTCCCTGGACCCTGCATTCACTATATCTGGTCTCCCCGAACCCTGCATTCACCATAGCTGGTCTCCCCCGGACCCTACATTCACTATATCTGGTCTCCCAGGACCCTGCATTCACTATATCTGGTCTCCCCAGACCCTGCATTCACTATATCTGGTCTCCCAGGACCCTGCATTCACTATATCTGGTCTCCCACAGTACACAGGATATGGAAATACAATTATTTTAGCATATATAAACTGTTAAATTCCTTTTCTCATCAGCAGTATATAGCTGATGTATATAGCTGTGCGACTTCTATCAGTGTCTGGCCCAGCACTGGTTAAAGCATTCTCGTCTGACTATCCTATGAGGCTGCATGACCCCTGACCTTCTGTCTGAACAGTGCTGATTGGCCCTGTGCTAATCACATGCAACCCCCCCCCCCAAAAAAAAAAAACTCTCTAGCAATACACACCAAACTGAGCATGTGCAGAATGCCTCCTAGGGCTCTGTACTATCAGCAGATGGATTAGGGACTGTGGAACAAGGGGGGGATCAGGGAAGACAGGATCAAACAGCCTTTTTTATACAATGTAGAGGATTAACCCCTTGGGTACCACAGTGAGTATAACAAGCATGCTTTACTGCATATACAGACCGATTTTACTGTTGTGGGTTTAGTAACACTTTAAGCTCTGATTCCTGGCAGTCTTAAAGCAGAATTCCAGCTAAAACCGAAGTACTCTTAAAAATGCTTCCTCTCCCCTCTAATTACCTACAGTATGCTGACTAACCTGTGTAAAAAAAAAAAGCTGTATACACTTACCTGCTTCAGGTTCGGTCATGTGATCCGGCTCCCCTGTGTCAGCCAGTGGTGGCTGTAGAGGAGAAGAAGGCACACTTACAATGGCTGGGACACGGAAGCCTATGGATGATGTCATCGCTCCCTGGCTTTCCCAGACTTTGTAGCGTGCTCTCTCCATTCCCCTGCAGCCACCTCTGGCTGACACAAAGGATCACGGGAGGGGACTGTTTTGAAGCCTACATCCTTTGGTCAGGTGAGCATTAAGGGGAGCCTTGTAGAGGAGTAGCTGGAACTAATTGCTATGTATCTACATCAGTTCCTTTCCAATGATTGAATGTTTTCACATGTTCCTGAATGTTAGGACCCATGTACACGGGATGTTTCTGAACGATGGAAACTGCTGGAAAACGTAGGTTAAAAAACGTCTGTTTAGCCTCGTTTGCATAACGCTTTTTGCGCGTTTGCATTTAGAAGTGTTTTTTGAAGATAAGCACAAGAGAACGTCCCAAATGCCCAGAATGCACTGAAAAGTGGTAAATTATTAACTATTTCAGACTGTTTCAGAGAAATACAGAGAGTAGAAGCAGAGGCAGCAGTATGTGTTGAGATTAGCTTAGGTGTGAGTTGCTTATTAACATTTCTTTTGTTTCCAAGGGTGGGAAAGGTGTCTGGTAGAGGGAGTCATAAAAGCCACCTGGCAGGGGGTCTTCATGAGGAATTTGGGGTGTGAATGGTCATTCACATATCTTTTGTTTCCAAGGGTGGGAGAGGTCTGAGGTGTGAATGGTCATTAACATATCTTTTGTTTCCAAGGGTGGGAGAGGTCTGAGGTGTGAATTGGTCATTACAATGTGTGACAAGCTTGGTAGGAACATCCTGTGTTCAGTGTTTTGTCCATCTGAGCTCCTTGAAAATGCTTTGCATGCATTTTTCATGATGAAAAAAGAGTTTAAAAAATTTCAAACGCTTATAAACGTGATTTTGCCGCGTTTAGACACATTTAGCCGCGTTTACAAGCGTTTTGTGTTTGAAACGCTGATAACATTGACTTCTGAACACAAGTTTGTTGCATTCAAAAAATCGACTGTAAACTCAACTGCCTGTAAACGACAATGTGTACATGGACACATAGGAAAACATTAGGGAGAGTTCAGGGGCTGCTGGGAAAACCGCAGAACAGCTCCTAAACGTGAGTTTATCAGCTGCAGTGTACATGAGCCCTTAAAGGCATGAGGAACCCATAAAAAGTTATGCTGATGCCACAGAAAGGATAGTTTATATTAAGGGGCCACCAAAGACATAAAGCTTGCTCAGAGGAGCCGTTCTACCAACATCCCACATTGAATTCATTTCCCAACACACGCTCAGTGAATAAACAGATCTGGTTGCTACTGCGGGGCAGGCAAGTGTGTGATGTGTTTATTAGACGGCGCTGTAATAACGGATGAAATAAGCCCGCTTTGTCATCTCTTGCAGCCGGAGGGTGTGGAGCAGATACAGCATCTGAAGGAGCTGTGGATCGACAATAACTCACTCCAGAAGCTGCCTGGGGTAATCATTTTACACCGCGCTTTACTTTTCCACGCTACACAGATTTGCCACTCAATATTTTGTTTAAAATCCGTGTCTACAATATAAATACAAAATCCCTGCTTGGCCAGCTCAGGACAAACCCGGCGCTGTAAGCAGCTGACACTGTGTAATCTTCTGCTGCATCTTCAGTGGGCCCCGGATTAACTTTTTGACCTAATTTCCACATTGTGGAAGTGAAATGGCTCTTGGTGAAGAGGAAAGGTTCACCGGTATTAGGAGCTCTCTGTGTTATTATGGCAGGGCTGAGCCATAGATGGGCCATCGCTTTTCTGCTTCAAACAAGAAGCCGGGCACTAGAAAGCAGCTTCAATGCTGAAAATGTACTCGGGTCAGGAGGACCACACTTGTCTTTTGAAGTGTATGAAAGCAGATCTGGTGTAGAGTCCTCTCCAGGGTCTGCTTGTTGCTGCATAACCTCTTGGTGCTATATCTATGCCTCTATCTATCTATCTATCTATCTATCTATCTATCTATCTATCTATCTATCTATCTATCTATTATATCTATCTATCTATCTATTATATCTATCTATCTATCTATCTATCTATCTATCTATCTATCTATCGTGAAGGAAATAAGTATTTGATCTCCTGCTGATTTTGAATGTTTGCTCACTCACAAAGAAATGATCAGTCTAAAAATCAAATGTTCATAGTATTGTAATACTGAGAGACAGAATAGCAACAAAAAATTCAAAAGAAATACATGTCTAACAAATGATGCACTGATTTGCATGTTCATGAGGGAAATAAGTATTTGATCCCCTATCATTCAGCAGGATTTCTGGCTACCAGGTGTCCTTCATACAGGTAACAAGCTGAGATTAGAAGCAGTCTTTTAAAGGGAGTGCTGTTACTCTCATTTTGTTACCTGTATAAAAGACACCTGTCCACAGGAGCAATCAAACAATCAGATTGCAAACTCTCCACCATGGTAAAGACCAAAGAGCTGTCCATGGATGTCAGGGACAAGATTGTAGACCTACACAAGACTGGACTGGGCTACCAAACTATCACCAAGCAGCTTGGTGAGAAGGTGACAACAGTTGGTGCAATCATTCACAAATGGAAGAAACACAAAACAACTGTCAGTCTCCCTAGGTCTGGTGCACCATGCAAAATCTCAGCTCGTGGAGTGTCAATGATCATGAGAACCGTGAGGAATCATCCCAGAACTACACGTGAGGATCTTGTCAATGATTTCCAGGCAGCTGGGACCACACTCACCAAGAAAACAATTGGTAACACACTACGCCGACAAGGATTGAAATCCTGCAGTGCCCGCAAGGTCCCTCTGCTCAAGAAAGCACATGTCCAGGCCCAGCTGAAGTCTGCCACCGAACATCTGAATGATGCAGAGAAGGACTGGTTGAAAGTGTTGTGGTCAGATGAGACCAAAATCGAGTTCTTTGTCATCAACTCAACTCGCCGTGTGTGGAGGAGGAGGAATGCTGCCTATGATCCCAAGAACACCATCAACTGTCAAACATGGTGGTGGAAACATTCTGCTTTGGGGGTGCTTTTCTGCTAAGGGGGCAGGACAACTGCACCGCATCAAAGGGACGATGGACGGGACAATGTACCCACAAATCTTGGGTGAGAACCTTCTTCCCTCAGCCAGGGCATTGAAAATGGGTCGTGGATCGGTGTTCCAGCATGACAATGACCCAACACACACAGCCAAGGCAACAAAGGAGTGACTCAAGAAGAAGCACATTGAGGTCCTGGAGTGGCCTAGCCAGTCTCCAGACCTTCATCTGATTGAAAATCTGTGAAGGGAGCTGAAAGTTCGAGTTCCGAAACATCAGCCACCAAGCCTTAAAGGACTTGGAGAGGATCTGCCAAGAGGAGTCGGCCAAAATCCCTCCTGAGATGTGTGCAAACCTGGTGGCCAACTACAGGAAACATCTGACCTCTGTGATTGCCAACAAGGGATTTGCCACCAAGTATTGTCTTGTTTTGTGAAGGGGATCAAATACTTATTTCCCTCATGAACATGCAAATCAGTCATCATTTGTTAGACATGCATTTCTGCTGAATTTTGTGTTGCTATTCTGTCTCAGTGTTACAATACACCGAACATTCGATTTTTAGACTGATCATTTCTTTGTGAGTGGGCAAACATTCAAAATCAGCAGAGGATCAAATACTTATATCCTTTTAGCTTTTAGCTGAAAAGAGTACAAAAGCTTCTTCTGAGCTACAAACTTCATTTGTGTTTAGCTCCAGTAGACTTCAATGGGAACACCTAAAAATCAGCATGAACATGTCTGGGGAAAAAAAAGCGTAAAAAAGCAATTTTTTTTTATTCCATAGGAACTAGCTTTTTATAAATAGCTATAAATAGTTTTGAAAATGCCTCAAATGTCCCCAAAGTACAAAGACTCAGATAGAAAAGTCTGCAAAATGACCAGACGCTCAGCTCCAGCCTGTAAAAGGTACTGTTAGGTCTTGTTCACTCGTGCTTTGATCTCTGAAGAGCGATCCGTGTTCGGCTCCCTCTTCAGAGAGCATTTGACAGGTGGTGAGGAGGCATTGTTACGTCTCCTGACTGCCTACTTGAACCCCAACTGCTTGCTTGCAGAGCTGCCCTATTCACTTGAATGGGTTGTGCTCATCAGGCGTTATGCCTGCTGAAAGCAAATGGTGATATAATTCCTGCTTCCAGCCCCTGCCTCTGCAGCTAAAGGGGGAGCGTTTGGGGGAGGGACAGTAAAAACACGGCTCAACCATGGGGTTTTACCACCCCTCAACTTCAAGTGTGAAAAAGCACTAGTATGGCTACAGTTACCTTACAGTATTTAGACCAGTGGTCTCCAAACTGCGGCCCGGGGGCCAGATGTGGCCCTTTGCTTGATCTTATCTGGTCCTTGGGGAACTATTCCACCAATTGACACCTGTGATGGAGCACCATTCCCCCCATTGACACCATCAATGGGGCACTATTCATGTAATTGATAAACAATGGGGCACTATTTCTCCCACTGAAACCAATGATGGGGTAATGATGATGGGGCATTTTCTACTCTCATTGGCCACAGTCTGGTCCCCCAAAAGCCTTAAGGACAGTAGACTGGCCCTTTGTTTCAAAGGTTTGGGGATCCCTGGTTTAGACAAATAATTGTTGTAAATACACACATGTGCCTAGCTAAAAAAATTGTCTGTCTGTAACAAGTCTATAGGAAAATTGAAACACCTCATCTACCTGGACATGTCCAAGAATCGGATCGAGACTATAGAAATGGAAATATCGGGATGTGAGTCCATCGAAGACCTCTTACTGTCCTCCAATCTCTTGCAGCACTTGCCTGACTCATTAGGTAAGAAGACATTCATTGACCGATCGTTATTTGTTGCTGTGACCGTTATAGAATCTACTGCACATGTGTAACCCATGTGATGCAAATTCAAGAGCCGGGGGTCAGAATTGTGCTTGATGCAAACACATGGAGTGGTGCTGCTACCTTCCTTCCTCAACTCCACCCAGTGCTCAGTCTAAAAGGCTCATGATGCCTCTGTGCATTGTGAACCACTGGAGGGACAGTCGTCAAAATGTCAAATGCCAGTATCCTTTATTGAAATGGCAAGGAACAGCTGTAAAATATTCAACGCGTTTCGGCCATCAGGCCCTAGTCAACGGCCTGATGGTCGAAACGCGTTGGCAGTTTTTCAGATGTATCATGTAATTTCAATAAAGAATATTGCCACTTCATGATTTTCCGAGTGCCGACTGTCCCTCCAGTGGCCAAGGTTGTGCTACCATTTGTACTGTATTTGCCACAATAGTCCTGTGGCTTTGGGCATGCTTGGACTGAAGGTAGCCATAGACCTACAGATTTCTATCATTCTAACAGATTCCTCCATCCATGGTCTCAGCACACATGGACAAATCTTCCAGGAGCAGATGGACTTGGTGGTGAAAATCTGGAGTTCTACTTTAAGGGCTCGTTCACACAAGCTTTGATCCCTGAAGAGCGATTTGCATTTGGATCAGGGGTGGACTGACGATTCGAGCACTTGGGCAATGCCTGAGGGCCCTGGGTCAGTAGGGGGCCCCATGAAATGCCCCTTTTACCTTTTTTTTATAGGCTTTTTGGGTGTGCTTTGAGTGTGGGCAAGGACACAGGGGCCCCATGATCCCCTATTGCCCGGGGGCCCCATGAGTTGTCAGTCCACCCCTGATTTGGATCACTCTTCAGAGAGCATTTGACAGGTGGTGAGAAGGCATTATATCATCTACTTGTCTGCTTTAACCCCTTGAAGGCCACACTAGTGCGCTACAACCGGATGCATTTCCAGCCGTTGCAGGGTGCTTGCAGAGTGGCCCCCATTTGCTGGACGTTTGGAGGGTGCGACACCCACCAAAAGTGACAAGGGGTATAATTGTGAAGCAAAGCATCACAACTGCAGCATGCACGTATCCTTGTCCACTGCATCTGCAGCTAAAGGGGGGAGCAGTTGTGGGATGGTAAAAGCTTGGGTTTTATGCCGCCCCCCCCCCCCCCCCTTCCAGATTGCTAGTGTGAACAAGCCCTGAAGGAGGACTACAAAGAAGTTTTGTTTTTTTTTAGGGGGGACCAATAAAGGTAAATCTAAAGCCTCATTCAGACTGGAACTGTAAAACCTGCGTTTATATGTTTTTAGAGGACATTTCTAAACACCTATAAATGCATGTAATGATTTTTCAATGGTGCCATTCAAACAGTGCGTTTACCTGCATTTAGTTGTGGTCAGTTTAGCTGCGTTTTGAGAAAATAGAATTCTGTGCGTCTAGGATCCTATTAGACTCTCTAAATGCTGCTAAACGCATGTGCTGTAAATGCACATAAACGCATGGAAACATGTCTAACCTTGGCTGAACTTACTTTACACCCCAGTCACACCGGGTGCGACTTGCCTTGCGATTTGCCATGCCATAAAAATCTCATGGCAAGTCGCACCCTATTGTCCGCAATTAAAGCAGTCATATTAGTGCGGTTCCAACCAGGGGCGGACTGACCATTTGGAAACTCGGGCCCGGGGTCAGTAGGGGGCCCCATGAGATGCCCCTGGTATCTTTTTCATAGGCTTTTTTTGAGTTTGGGCAAGGACACAGGGGCCCCATGATCCCCTATTGCCTGGGGGGCCCTATATGTTGTCAGTTTGCCCCTGGTTCCGACTTGCTCGGAGCCGCACCAATTTCTAAAGTAGTGCATGCGCTACTTCAGGTACGACTTGCATGGAGATCTGTGTCTTGCAAGCCGCAGATGTCTTGCAAGTCGCACCTCAAGGCGTAATGACATCCGACTTCAAAATCGTGCGACCTCACTGGAAGTCTCGCGATTTCAAAGTTGGATCAGTGGGACCGCGGTGTCAAAGTAGAAGCATCAAATGCAGGAAAAAGTGATGAGGGAGGCATAAAAGTTGTTTATACTTCCCAGATCACTTTTCCTAAATTCAGAAAAGTGAAATGCAGGAGTGCCAGTGTGAATGCAGTGTTACGCTCCTTACATATGAGGACATCTACGAGAGGTGCGTCTTTCCCAGCGTTTTAGTGCCCGTCATACTGGTACGATTTCAGGTGCGATTTGTGAATTGATATCGCACCTAGGGGCGGACTGACCATTCGAGCACCCAGGCACTGCCCAAGGGCCCGGGGTCAGTAGGGGGCCCCATGAAAATGCCCCTGGTATTTTTTATAGGCTTTTTTAGGTGTGCTTTAAGAGCGGGCAAGGACACAGGGGCCCCATGAGTTGTCAGTCCGCCCCTGATCGCATCTGAAACGTATCTAATGAATGTCAATGTCAGATGAAGTGGCCCCCGTCCTAGCAACCAATGAAGCAAATTTGTAATATAGTATAGAGTATAACAAACGGCAAAACTTTTTTTTTTATGGATAGAGTGTAGATGGAACAGAACAATAGAGGGGAAACCTTCCAATGGGGACACTGTCTCTAGTGACCTGGGGGCCCAAGGGATTCCCTTAATTTGCAAGGATTTCTTCTCACTTACTGTTTTGGCCATGGGACAGGAAGTGAATGTAAATCTCCTCTCTTTCTATCCAAAATAAAAAAAAAACATTTTTGCCTTTAGTTCTACTTTATTACACAAGAACCTCCCACCCTCGATAACTCTGGACTGTCTCTGTATGTCAACTTGGAGTTGACCTTAATGACCCCCTGTTTTGTTATCTATGAACTGGTGGTAATTCTTTCTGCTGTGAATCTGTTGTATGTGTTTGAAACTGTCACAAAGCTTTCATGAATTTGGTGCAGGACTTTCTAATGGGCCAATACCACCAGAAAAGTGTTGCAAATGCTTCATTGAAATTCCCCCAATTTGCATTATCAACATAAGGTGTTTAGAGTATGAACAGTCTAAAGAATGGGGTGTCAATTCCAGAAAACACAATCGTTAACAAAAAGGTCAATTGTAAAGACAGGCACAACTTCAGTGAAACAATTATATCTTGATACAGGTTCTATATCAAGATATGCTCACATCCCATATAATATGTTCAAAGCAGGGGCGGACTGACAACTCATGGGGCCCCCGGGCAATAGGGAATCATGGGGCCCCTGTGTCCTTGCCCACACCCAAAAAAGCCTATGAAAAAGACAATGAAAGATACCAGGGGCATCTCATGGGGCCCCCTACTGACCCCGGGCCCTCGGGCAGTGCTCGAATGGTGAGTCCGCCCCTGGTCTTAACATGTGCCATTTGCTGCAGTGCGATTTCTAAAGTAGTTCTCGCATTACTTTTTTCTGCAGTTTTGTTGCGATTTCACATACATAGAAGTTGCCTTCAAAACCTAACTCCAGCCAAATGTTCTTTTTCAGTTTAGAATTGAGGAGGGAGGAGCAAGGGCGGACTGACAACTCATGGGGCCCCCGGGCAATAGGGGATCATGGGGCCCCTGTGTCCTTGCCCAAACTCAAAAAAGCCTATGAAAAAGGTACCAGGGGCATCTCATGGGGCACTCTACTGACCCCGGGCCCTCGGGCAGTGCCGGAGTGCTCGAATGGTCAGTCCGCCCCTGCCAGGGGCGGACTGACAACTCATGGGGCCCCTGGGCAATAGGGGATCATGGGGCCCCTGTGTCCTTGCCCAAACTCAAAAAAGCCTATGAAAAAGGTACCAGGGGCATCTCATGGGGCCCCCTACTGACCCCAGGCCCTCGGGCAGTGCCCAAGTTTCCAAATGGTCAGTCCGCCCCTGGGGAGGAGTTCAAATTGCAAGAAATCGTTGAAAATCTTCACAAGTATCAACAAAGTCTTCAGAAATCGCGCTGAAATTGCACACAAATCATGCGATTTTAAATCTCAGCGGTGTGACCGGTGACTTAGTGCGCCTGGGATGAACCTGTGCAGCGTCCAGCCCCACTGCAGGCAGCCTGTGAAAGTCTATGGCAAGCCGTAGGTGGATGCGGCTGAATGCTGTACCGAGTGATACCCGTGTTTCGGGCCCTGAGCATTCACAGGAAGATCCAGAATGCGTTGCAAGCCTTCACCCCGGAACACACAGGGCCATAGACTTTAGCAGGCTGGACGCTGCGGCTGCCTCTCCCGGGGACACAGACACGCCAGGCGGGTTGCACTGCTCCTAGACGCCCTGTGTACAGGGGTCCCGGTGTGCAATATTATCCTGACAATTGCCCCGAAATCTAAACATTGCCCTATTTGTTCTCATTGCTACATCTCACTACAGGAAAACTCTTGTATTCTGCCAGGTCTCCTGAAAAAACTTACAACTTTGAAAATAGATGACAATCAACTTGTAGCACTACCAAATACGCTTGGAAAGTGAGTATCCTCATCATCAATGTATCTGTGTCATGCATGTAAAGCCAAAGCCTCGCACATAGCTACACACAGGGCTTTTATTCAGCAGGAACGCAGGGGAACGCAGTTCCGACACCTTCAGCACTGGATGTATGTAATGGCAATGGGTGCTGGGGTATGCTCTAGGGTCTATTGATGCTTGCTGCTAGGGGATCTATTGTTGCTGAAGGGGGATCTATGGGGGTCTTGAGTTTCTGGGGGGTCATGTGTTACTGGGAAATAACTACTGTTAAGGGAGGGGGTCTATTATTGCTGGCTGCTGGAAGGTTTAAGGATCTGTTGTTGCTGCCGGGGGTCTACTGTTGCTGAAGGGAGCTATTGTTGCTGGGGGATCTATTGTTGCCAGGTGGGTCTATTGTTGCCGGGGGGATCTATTGTTGCCAATGGATCTATTGTTGCCAGGGGGTCAATTGTTGCTGGGGTATCTATTGTTGCCAGGGGGATCTGTTGTTGCCAGGTGGATCTATTGTTGATGGGGGATCTCTTTTTGCTGGGGGGATCAATTGTTACTGGGGGATATATTGTTGCCAGGTGGGTCTATTGTTGCCAGGGGTGTCCGTTGTTGCCAGAGGGTCCATTGTTGCCAGAGGGTCTATTGTTGCCAGGGGGTCTATTGTTGATGGGGGATCTATTGTTGCCAGGGGATCTATTTTTGCCAGGAGATCTATTTTTGCCAGGGGATCTATTTTTGCCATGGGATATATTGTTGCCAAGGGGTCTGTTGTTGCCAGGGGGTCTATTGTTGCCAAGGGGTCTATTGTTGCTGGGGGATCTACGGTTGCCAGGGGGTCTTTTGTTGATGGGGGATCTATTTTTGCTGGGGGCATCTATTGTTGCTGGCTGCAGGGGATCTATTGTATTGCTTTCTCATGAACAAACTCCAAATTACTTAGCACAAGAATATACTTGGTTCTGTATTCTCCAAAAGGGCCAGTACTGGGAGGTGGGTAGGGGGTGGAACCAAGGATGGTGCTCGGAAGTGGGTAGGGGCGGAGACAAGGAGTGACACAGAAAGGGGGAGTTCCTGCACCTATTCTCTGAGAAAAGCCCTGGTTACATAGTTGGTAAGGTTGAATAAAGACATCAGTCCATGCAGATCAATGTGTGTGTGTGTTTATGTCAATACCATTTCTCATATCCCTGTATATTGTGTTCACTAAAATGCTCATCTGAGAGGTTTTTTTTTATTATTAATAGTCCCTGCTGACACCACTGAATGTGGAAGGGGATTCCACCTCCTTACTGCTCTGACAGCAAAGAACCCCTTAGTAGTTAAGGTTGAACCGTTTCTCTTCTAACTTTTAACTCTAACATTGAGTGTCCTCGTGTCCTCTTCAGCTCCCTGAGACGGAATAGTTTCCTCCCTATGCTGGAATCACCATTGAGATATTTGTATGTTCCTATCATATCTCCTCCTTAAGCATCTCTTCTCTGGGGGGGATACGTTTATTGCTTGTAATCATTTCTCGTAGCTGAGGTCCTCCAGTTCCCTAATTAGCTTTGTTGCCCTTCTCTGGACTCTCTCCAGCCGCAGTTTTAGTTTTGGATAGCATTCATCTTGACTAAGCCCCCATTCACACTGATGCGACTTGTAATGCGATTTGACACTCGTAATGCGTCGCACCCTAAGATCGGCAATGGAACCGTTCGTCGGAGTCACACCAATAAGAAAAGTAGTATATATATGTGATTTAGCATTTCTGGGTAGGGGGCGTGCGCGTGTGCCCTACCTTGCAACGCCATTGGTCGATCACCAGGTCCCGGACGGAGATTCCCAGACGCTCACTGACGGGGGAGAGACCTGCGTGTAAACAATACTGATCTCTATATTGAGATCTGCAAAATACTCACCATGCTTCTTATCAAATTCCTTGGAGTGTCTTTCCAAAAAGGGGGTCATGGGGGGGGAAGGGGGAGGGGGTTGGTGCTATCCTGGCATTTCAGGGTCTCCGAAACTGTGATAGGTAGTCAGGAAGTGTAATGAGCAAATACAGCCCTTTAACCATTAGCTGCTTGGCCTATAGCCGTTTGGTGGCAGGAAAAATGCTTCACCTTTCCGGGTGCACACCATTTCCTGCACATGCGCAGTTCACGCGTTTGCAGAGCCGCGCAGCGGCGCGATCTGTCACCGGCCGTGTACCTCGGACACGGCCGATGACAGATCTGAGTACCGGCCCCCGTTGCCGGTACCATGTGACCTGCTGTGACCAATCACGGCAGGTCACATGACAGCTGTATACAATGGATGGCTTCATTTATGCCATCCATTGTATACTAGTGCCTAGCTGTGAATGGTCACAGCAGGTCACATGCACATGTCATGTGATTAGCTGTGGCCAAATCACAGCTAAGCACAAAAAAAAAAAAAAATCTGAATGAATCGATTTCATTCTGGTAAATGCTTGCTTATAGCAAAGTAATTCTTTGCTATAAGCAAATTGTGTAAAAAAAAAAAAAAATACTGATCACTTCCCCAAAGTAGTACAATGTTACTATGGTAACATTGTACTACTTTCGTCATAGTAAAATATGAAAAAATAATCTTAAAAAAAATAACAAAAAATGTAATAAAAAATTAAAAATAATAATAAAAAAATATATATATTTTTTTTTTTTTCATACTGTCACCAGTCAGTATCCCTGTTCGCCATGCCAGTTATATGATGACGCTGTACTGCACTGGTGACAGTATGTAAAAAAAAAATAGTGAAAATAATTTTTTTAATTTTTAAATTTTCCGAAAAATTATGACAGAAAAAATACAACTTCAAAAAACGCGCCATTCCTCTTATGAAATACGTCGGACTGTCTACTTTGCAAAAAGGGGTCATTTGGGGGATATCTGTACTATTCTGACATTCTTGGACCTCAAGAAATTAGATTGGCCGTCAGTACTTCAGGACTGATCAATATTCAGATCTATACCATAGTTTGTGAACTCTATAACTTTCCTACAAACTAAAAAATACATTCTAATTTAGGTTATTTTCACCAAAGACATGTAGCAGAATACATCTCGGCCTAAATTTATGAAGAACACTTATTTATTTGCAAACTTTTATAACAGAAACAAAGAAAAACTTGTTTTTTTTCAAAATTTTCGGTCTTTTTTTGTTAATTTAGCAAAAAATAAAAACCCCAGCGATGATTAAATACCACTAAAAGAAAGCTATAGTTGTGTGAAGAAAATGATAAAATTTTAGTTTGGGTACAATGTTGTATGACCGCGCAATTGTCATTCAAAGTGTGAGAGCGTTGAAACCTGAAAAATGGCCTGGGCAGGAAGGTGTAAAATTGCCCGGTATTGAAATGGTTAAAAGCCTGAAAGTGCTTTATTGGATTTTGGGGTCCTGTACTTGGCTAGACTGCCAAAAAGTCTCTCACATGTGGTACCCCCATACTCAGGAGAAGTAGCAGAATGTATTTTGGGGAGTAATTCTACATATACCCATGGCATGTGTGAGCAATAAATCATTTAAGTGACAATTTCCTGAAAAAAAAATTTCCAAATAAATTAATAAAAAAATAAAATAAAATAAATAAAAATATTAATTCTTCTATTGACTCAACTTGCCTCTCAGCAAATAGATTGGGGTGTCTACTTTCCAAAAAGGGGTCTTTTGGGGGGTGGGGGCATTTAAAAAAATAATTAAAGTGTATTTTCCCAGAAAATTGCGCTTGAAAAATCGCTGCGCAAATACCACATGACATTAAAAATTACAATGACCACTATTTTATTCCCTAAGGCCTTTTCTACAAAAATATATAATGTTGGGGTAATTTATTTTAGCAAAAAAACCACAGATTTTTACATATATGAGAGAAGTGTCAGAATTAGCTCACTATAAAGAATCAGGTCTGCTGCTTTGGCAGACAGGGCTGTGCTGTGTGGCAGAGCTGCATACATGTCAGGACTGGATGGACAGAAATATAAAGCCTTATAAAACAGCTCCAGTATGTGGATTTCCTCTGCGTGTTTAGCTGTTTGCCTGGAGTACGGCTTTAACCTCCCTGGCGGTATTCCCGAGTGTAGCTTGGGGTTAATTATCAATACCAAAAGCGATAACCCCGATCTACACTCGGGAATACACTGCAGCGTTGCACTGTGATCCCTTTTTCACTTACCTTGTCCTGCACTCCCGTGATGTCCCCCCTGTAGCGTCCCCGGCCATCTGCCGGGATCCGTCTTCTAGGTTCTGGTCCCTGCGAGCGTTGAGACGTACGGGGGCCAGAACCAGCGGGAAATTTTAAAATTTTAAAAAGCGGCATTCACTAAATACACTAAAATCACATAGTATAACATTCCTGTATCAAACCATTTCACATACATTTTGTCCCGAGTGCTTTGTCCGGCGCCCTGCCTGCATTTTGACTGTTCTTTCTGCCTGGAAACTGAGAAACGTCCATGGCGTCCAAAAAGTGTCCCTTTAGGTCAAAAGCAGTTTTAGATCAGCTAGAGAACAGCGATAGTAAATCAGAACCACTTGCAGAATTGGGTGATAATGATTCGTGGGGGAAATTCCTCATCAGACACTGAAAATGATTTTGCGACTAAACTCGGTGCTGTTCGAACTTGCCGCTTTATTTCAAATTTCAGTGTTTTTGATTTGATTACATTATTGAATTAAATGTATTATTATTATATTATTATTTATTTTATTATAATTTATGATTTCATGTTTCAAATTTTATCATACCCGGGATGTTTACTAGACTCTTGTTGGGACAGATTTCAGTGAGTTATTCCTAAAAATGACAGGCCTACAATAACATACAATTTTGAGGACAAGCTTTCGGGGTATGTCCCCTTCTTCAAAGTCCAAACAGTA
Source organism: Staurois parvus (assembly GCF_062004578.1). Classification (NCBI taxonomy): domain Eukaryota; kingdom Metazoa; phylum Chordata; class Amphibia; order Anura; family Ranidae; genus Staurois; species Staurois parvus. The sequence goes on from NW_028319066.1 coordinate 2,309,549, forward strand.
CTATTACAAATCACAAAGTTTATGCAGAATGTTAGAAGGGATTGAAAAAAGATCCCTTCTAACATTCTGCTTGAACTTTGTGATTTGTAATAGTACTGTTTGGACCTGAAGAAGGGGACATCCTCTGAAAGCTTGTCCTCAAAATTGTATGTTAGTGCAAATAAAAAAAGTATCACGGACAGTACTCAATTGTTTCTGTCGCAAATGCACTAATACGGCTACAATCACCTTAAGCAGGCCTACAATAAAAAAACAACATATTTCCATGCAAAAAAAATGTACCGCTTTGAGCACAGAAATATGGACATAATCAGACCGCTAGGGAGGTTAATGGAGAGGCTCCCTTTGTCTTCTGTCCATTTTCCTTCCCATCGTTTGGTCATATGCGATTTCCTTTATTTCTGCGGGGGGAACATTTCAGCTTAGCAGGTTGCTGTTGAAATGATTCTTTCTGCTGATAGCATCAGAGGTTGAGTTCCCGAACCCACCGACCACACACAGGAGATCAAAGCTCCGCACAAAGAGAAGGACCTATGGAACAATCAAAGCTTCTCGCTGACTCCCAAAGCAGTTTGTGTTTTGATACGTTGTAAAATAGAAAAGGACGCCGATCACACAATTGGCTCCGCCATACAGCCCGCCACGGCAGGAGGCTTTTAATTCTGCTGGCATTAGGTTCTCGAAATTCACAATAAACAGCAGATAATTTTGTACACAGGCTGCATACATTCGGGGCTGCCTGTCTGACTTAAGTCGCCTCTGATTGTGTTGTTTATGTAAAGTTGGGGAATTGATTTACCGTAAATTCATATAGAAATTCTGAATGCAAATATACATTCTGCACGGATTTACCATTTCCATAGATTTATTTTTTATTGCTGTTTATGAGTTTATTATATCCATGTGTCAGTGTTCATATGGATTCTGGATTGATCTTACTAACTTATTGATTGAGGTTGCTGCACGCTGGATAAAGTGTGAATATGTTTAAATCTGGGATTTTTTTTTTAATCTTACCAGCCTTATTGTTGGGATGTAAACTTCTTCAGGAATGTGATATTTATACTACAAAATAGAGCGAAAATAAACGCCATAGAAAAAAAATTTAGTTTATGCTATACTGTGCTAATATGCACCGCATACTCAGGGCTGTGGATAAGGGGGTAGCACCAGTCATCCTGTATGGGGCCCAGGCCAGCAGGGGAGCCCAGGCAGAGGGCTGAACCAGGTGTGGGCAGGAAGGGCAATCGGCACAGTGGGGGCAAATACTGGAACCGATCCCCTGTGTGGTTCTCTCTGCAGCAGCTGAAAGCTGAATTCTTCTCTTCTCCTGTTGGCAGGGCCGGACTGACCATTTGGAAACTCGGGCACTGCCCGAGGGCCCGGGGTCAGTAGGGGGCCCCATGAGATGCCCCTGGTACCTTTTTCATCAGCTTTTTTGAGTTTGGGCAAGGACACAGGGGCCCCATGATCCCCTATTGCCCGGGGGCCCCATGAGTTGTCAGTGCGCCCCTGCCTGTTGGCTTTCAGCTGTTGCAGAGAGACCCATACAGGTTTTAGTAATTGCCCCCCATCACCTTCACTATGCACCATACATTTCCCCCTGCTATTTCGGCCACCCTGAGTGCCCCTTCCCCCCGCAGTGCTGCCTGTTTCCCACCGGCAGCTCCAAGCACACAATGGGATCCTTCAGGATGCAGAGCGGGGGAATGGTCCAGTAAACATGTCGCATTTACCAGCCCCTTCCTTTCCTGAATGAACACAATGAATGATTGGTACCAATCATTCACTGTGTTCATTCATAACTGAAGCATAGTAAACTGTGTTATTGGGGGGGGGGGGTTCCTGTCAGGTTGGCTGTATGGGGCCCTGTGGTTTCTAACAGCAGCCCTGCGCATACTAGCACATTAAGGCAGAATTACCGTTTAGACCTTGTTCATACCTATGGGTGTTGCAATCGATGCATTTTTCCGGCTGTGTTTTGCTCTTTTGAAATGGGTTTTTAATGCGTTTGCTTTTTTTTCCAGTAGAAAAGTATAAAATAAAACACACATAAGCGCACAAAAATTGTGCAACAAAACACGTGAAAAACACATCTATGCATTTTCAGTGACTGCGTTTTTTGAAAGAATCAGGGACTTTTTTCCTGCAGCAGACTGCGTGTTTGGTGCAACAGACTTCAATGGAACAGCACCAAAAACACAAGTGTTGCGGGTTATTTTATGCGTTTTGCATTTTTTGGCCAATAGAAAAGTACTGAGTGCCACTTTGATGCGACATTGATGCAACCTTACACTCTCTGGCACTCAAAGTCGCATCAATGTAGTGCAGGAACCTTTTCAAAGTCTCAGGAACTTTTAAAATGTTCCTGCGCTACTTTGATGCAACTTGAGTGCCAGAGAGTGTAAAGTCACATCAAAGTCGCAACAGAGTTGCACTCAATACTTTTCTATAGGCCAAAAAATGCAAAATGCATAAAAAACGCAACACTTGCATTTATGGTGCGGTTCCATCAGAGTCTGTTGCACCAAAAACGCAGTCTGCTGCAGGAAAAAAGTCCCTGACCCTTTCCAAAAACACAGTCACTGAAAATGCATTGATGTGTTTTTCACATGTTTTATAAATGGGACCTAAGAAGGGATACCCCTTTGCTTTGTAGAGATTTTATCTTACTTCCTGCTGTGTCTCTGAGACAGAAAGTGATGTGAATTCCCCCTGATGGGACACAGACAGCAACAAACTTGACAGTGATCGTTACCCTAGGTTCATAATCATGCGGATTTCAGTGCATTTTTAGATTTGCAGAAACACACTACAGTCCATTTACCATGATTTCCTATGGATGTAGTTCACATCTATGCGTTTTCAGCTGGTGCATTTTTTGGAAAGGGTCCGGGACATTTTTCCTGTGTTTTGTATGCAATAGACTTCAATGAACCCACACCAAAAATGTAAGTGTTGCATTTTTGATGCGGTTTGTGTGTTGTTTTTTTTTAATAATTCATGTACTGACTTTGATGTGACTTTACAGTCTCTGGCACTCAAGTAGCATTAACCACTTCCAGTCCGGACACTTTCACCCCCTTCCTGTCCAGGCCAATTTTCAGCTTTCAGCCGATCACACTTTGACAATTGCGCGGTCATGCAACACTGTACCCATATGAATTTTTTAGCATTTTTTGAGACAGATAAAGCTTTATTTTGGTGGTATTTATTTAGCACTGGGATTTTATTTTTTTTTTGCTATGTAAATGAAAAAGTCCAAAAATTTTGAAAAAAAAGTGTTTTTCTTATAAAATTTTGCAAATGAATAGTATTTCATCATAAATCTTGGCCAAAATTTATTCTGTTATCTTTTTATTTACAAAAAAAATAACTCAAATTAGTTTATAACCAAAAATTATTATTTTTAAGCATTTGTTTTAAAAAATTTTTATATTATTATTTGTTTTTTTTTTAACATACTGTCACCCTAGCAGTACAGTGTGACCATAGTGACACTGTACTACTTGTGGGGGGTGATGAAGATTTTTTTTTTTCTTTTTTTACACTGATTGCTTTTACACCCATAAAGGCTGTATAAGCAATCATTTCTCCTTCTCTCTGGCTGCATTCTTGCAGCCATTGAGAACTACTGTGTGAGATGTGATTGGTCAAAGCTTGTCACATGGTACAAGGCTGTTGTGAATAGCCTTGTATCATGTGACCTCTTTGATCATTCACAGATTTCACACGTAGTAAGAAATGATGTCACAAGTGACATCTTGCTTACTACTCTGCATGTGATCACTGATTGGCCAATGAGTGATCACATGATCGGGACGTCACACAGAGGTCCCGTCCGACGATCGGTGTTCCAGTGTGTCTGGAGGACATAGCGGGCACCGGAACGTGGTGCTGCGCGCTCCCAGGGAGCGCGCACAGCTAGAAAATGCGGGTGCCGTTTATGAACGGCAACCCGCCCCTGGAGTGCCACCGTCCTGCCGATTATAAACAGCAGGCGGACGGCAAGTGGTTAAAGTAGTGCAGGAACCTGTATGTATCCAAATATTTTTGGCTAATAGGAAAGTATGACAGTTCTTTTCACGTAGTGCGACTTTGATGCAACTTTGTTGCTACTTGAGTGCCAGAGAGTGTAAAGTCACATCAAAGTTGCACTGCATGAACAGAACTGTCATACTTTTCAATTAAAAAAAAAAACGTGAAACGCATCAAAAAAGCATGTTCAGAAATGCAAAAAAACAGAGCAAAAAGTTATCCACTGCAACCTGCATAGATGTGAACCTAGCCTAAAGCTGAACTTCACTCAGCTATTAAAGACACACCTGAATGCAGCTCCTTATTCATTTATAAACCGTAAATGTTTTTTTGTAAATGCAAGCAGTGTAAGTTCCTGAATTTGACAGCCAATTGAAATCCTTGTACAGCAGAACCTAGACTGGGGTAGAGAGAAGCAGCACAAAGAGCTAGTCAGTGCTGCAGTGCAAGGAGCATGCTGTTGTAGTAGAAATTTTGGAAAACCAGGAAACTCCGGACACGGACCTTGAGGAAAACAAGTGATTTATTAAAACAGAGCTGAGTGACCCAGCCAGGCTCATGCCTGCAAAGCCGAGTGAGTTATATCTACTTCTTACAAGAGTATATACCAATGATTACATCACAATGCATATTTTTTCCTCTTTCACTTTCTATACATTCAAGAGACTTTCTAAACTCTGCAGAATATAACCTTGAATGGCAGCTGCAGATAAGAGTACTAGCTACAGACTGGTACATATTACTCACAGGAAATAAGGGAGGGGGAAAGTTAGTTTAAAACCTTGCTTTGCAAGCAGAGGCTGCTAGACATGTTAGAGATTAAAGGGGAACTCTGCCATATCTGGTCGCTGCCACACTGTTAGGACAAAAAAACAGAGAGATGAGGCAGATCAGTCTACTGCTTCTCCTTTCACTGTCCAGTCACATGCTGGGAGGGGGTAGGAGACCTGCAAGTATTCGTGAACTACAGCCGGACAGGACTGTGCTGTGTGACGGAGCTGTGTAATCTCAGGACTGGATGGATAGTAATAGAAACCCATTGGTAGATAAAACAGCTTCCATATATGTATTTCATCAGTGTATTTAGCTGTCTGCCCAGGGTTCAGCTTTAACCAACCCTACTCTACTCTATCCAAAACTGAAAAAATAAAAACGTGTTGGCTTTACATGCACTTTCATTTTTTTGGCTGTCATTTCTGGCAGTGTCAGTGGCCTCAAGTGTTTTGCAAACCATTAGTGCACCGTGTGGGCAGAATTCTGTTTGTCTGGTGCTAATGAGTCAATGTCGGCTCATGGCGATCTTGGGATAGCTGGCCCATTACAACCAACTATTGGGTTATTTTGGGAAGATACAAATCTAGACGTAGACTGGAAAGCCTCTTTTTTTTGCAGAGAATTCTACTTCTATGCATGTGAATTTTTAACAGAATGTGAAAAGTTTTTCCATATACTTTCTTTATTTGTATATTTTGGTTATGATTTATTTTTTTTTAATGTATATTTTTAGTGCATGTTTTATATTTCATTGCATACATGTTGCATTTTGTTAGCCATAGATGATATCCGAACAGGGAGGGTATGAGCAATACCTTTCATTGGCTACCTAAATATATTTTGTAATGTATGCGTTCGAGAATACTGAGTAGAATAGAAGAGGAATGATTACTCTCAAAAAATGCATTAAAAAATTACATATTCATTTAGTCGGTTGGTCTTGGTTCAGATCTCTGCGTGCTGTGCTCTGTGTGTAAGGCAACCCATTGATTTCAATAGGTTGCCGTACCTGGTAGAAACAGTGGAAAAAAATCCCCTGCCTTGTTTCAAAAATATTCTTCCCAAATATTTAGACATATATTTGAAATGCTACAATTTTGGCCATATTCAATGTATTTCAAAATATATTTCAATAAATATATATACTGTGTGTATATATATATATATATATATATATATATATATATATGTCTGTATATATATATATATATATATATATATATGCTGTACGTTGAAATGCGTTTTTTTATTACAAAATATATGAAAAATATTTTTAAAAATACATTTCAAATATGCTGAATGTCTTTAAAAATACAAATATACATTTTTGGGATGCATTTACAAATATATGTAAAAATATATATTAAAATTATTTTTTTATATATTAATATATAATATTAATATATATATTTTTTTATATATTAATATATAATATTAATATATACAGTTGTGTTCAAAATAATAGCAGTCAGACATCACTATCCTGATCAATCGCTGTTTTTGGTGGAAATGATATTTCTCCATGGCAAATAATTTACTAGCAGGTGTAGCAGAGTAATAGAAATCCAACAGACCCAACAGTCATGACATGCATGCTGCTGATTCTGTGTAATTGAATCACTAATTGAAAGGGGCATGTTCAAAATAATAGCAGTGTGGAGTTCTATTAGTGAGGTCATTCATTCTTTGAAAAACAGGTGGCAATTATTGCCCTTATTTAAGGAAGGAAGGCAGCAAATGATGTACATGCTGGTTACAGTGCATTTCTCTCTGAAATTCTGAGGAAAATGGGTCGTTCCAGACATCGTTCAGAAGAACAGCGTACCTTGATTAAAAAGTTGATTGGAGAGGGGAAAACATATAAAGAAGTGCAGAAAATGATAGGCTGCTCAGCTAAAATGATCGCAAATGCTTTAAAATGGCAACCAAAACCTGAAAGACGTGGAAGAAAGCAAAAAACTACCATTCGAATGGATAGAAGAATAGCCAGAATGGCAAGGACTCAGCCAACAATCAGCTCCAGGAAGATGAAAGAAGCTGTAAAGTTCCGTGAGTACTGTTACAATTAGAAGACGCCAATGTGAAGCCAAGCTATCTGCAAGAAGCCCCCGCAAAGTCCCACTGTTGGAAAAAAGACGTGCTGAAGAGGTTACAATTTGCCAAAGAGCACATTGACTGGCCTAAAGAGAAATGGCGCAACATTTTGTGGACTGATGAAAGTAAGATTGTTCTTCTTGTTCTCCGTCTAGTGGCCGGAGACAGTTTGTCAGACGACCCCCAAACACTGAATTCAAGCCACAGTACACAGTGAAGACAGTGAAGCATGGTGGTGCAAGCATCATGATATGGGGATGTTTCTCATACTACGGTGTTGGGCCTATTTATCGCATACCAGGGATCATGGATCAGTTTGAATACATCAGAATACTTGAAGAGGTCATGCTGCCTTATGCTGAAGAGGAAATGCCCTTGAAATGGGTGTTCCAACAAGACAACGACCCCAAACACACCAGTAAACATGCAACATCTTGGTTCCAGACCAACAAGATTGACATTATGGAGTGGCCAGCCCAATCCCCGGATCTTAATCCAATAGAAAACTTGTGGGGTGACATCAAAAATGCCGTTTCTGAGGCAAAACCAAGAAGTAGAGAAGAACTGTGGAATGTCGTCCAATCATCCTGGGCTGGAATACCTGATCACAGGGGCCAGAAGTTGGGTGACTCCATGCAACACAGTGCATTTGTGCACTTGTGTGGATGGAAATAAAAGCTATTAGAAGGATTTTGAGCTTTATTCACATTTTTCAACACACTGCTATTATTTTGAACACAACTGTGTATATATATATATATATATATATGTGTGTATATATATATATATATATATATATATATATATATATATTGATATATTAATATAATATTAATTAATATATATATATATTTAATATATTAATATATATTTTTTTAAATATTCTTCAGTTGTACACAGATAATACAATTATAGGGTTTTTGACTATTGTCTAAATTGGTCCTAAATGGAACTGGAAAGGAAAGGACACAACAGGTGCAAGGATACAGGTTACTAGCTGGAACACAGTGAAAGTCACAGGACACAGACTGAAAGATGCTGGGGGTATGGGGATCATATTGAAGGGTACTCAGCAATGCTTAGAAACAGACACTAGGAACAAGGTGGGGTCCAACTACAAGATCACTAGGAATATCAGGGTCACCGGTAGTCTCTCAGAACGTAGAACACTAGGAGTATAGGGATCACTTGCAATCTTCTCAGAAAGCCAGGGATACAAGGAAGCATTGGGGGCACACTGGGAATCTTCTTGGAAACACTGAGGGACCTGGCTCTAGGAACACTACCTGTTGCACAGGAAAAAATTGAGGGAATATGCCAGGCCTAAACAGAACGGGAGATGACCTGGCTGGCCTGTGTTTAGCTAATTGATTCAACGGCATGTGGTTAACCAATCTTGAACACAAGTCTTGTAGGATAACAAGTAACAGAGGAACCTTTTAGAATAAGGCTATGAAATTACATGTACAAGCATGCCTTCTGGTCGTCAGGAAAAAGATCTCCAGCAAAGCTGCAGATGTGTGACATTCATCCAGCATCAGTACCTGAATTTACAAATGCTCTTTTGGCTGAATGGGTACAAATTCCCACAGACACACTCCAAAATCTTATGGAAATACTACCAAGGATTGTGGAGACTCCTATAGCTGCAAGGAAGGGAGGGGGGCTCTATATTAATACCCATGGTTTTGGAATGACATGTCCAAACTAGTGTCCATGGTTTTGGAATAGGATGTCCGCATTAATGTTCATGGTTTTGCAATTGGATGTCTACATTAATGTCCATTATTAGAATGGGATGTCTAAATTAAGGTTTATTGTTTTACAATGAGATGTCTATGTTAATGTCCATGGTTTTAGAATGGGATGTCTGTTAATGTCCATGATATTGGAATTAGATGTCCAAATGAATGTCCATGGTTTAGGAATGGGATGTCTACATTAAAATCCATGGTTTTGGAATGGGATGTCCAAATTAGTGTCCTTGGTTTTGGAATGGGATGTCTACATTAATGTCCATGGTTTTGGAAAAGGATGTCCAAATTAATGGCCATGGTTTTGAAATAAGATGTCCACATTAATGTCCATGGTTTTGGAATAGGATGTCCACATTACTGTCTGGTTTTGGAATAGTATGTCCACATCAATGTCCATGGTTTTGGAATAAGATGTCCACATTAATGTCCATGGTTTTGGAATAGGATGTCCAAATTAGTGTCCTTGGTTTTGGAATGGGATGTCTACATTAATGTCCATGGTTTTGGAAAAGAATGTCCAAATTAATGGCCATGGTTTTGAAATAAGATGTCCACATTAATGTCCATGGTTTTGGAATAGGATGTCCACATTACTGTCTGGTTTTGGAATAGTATGTCCACATCAATGTCCATGGTTTTGGAATAAGATGTCCACATTAATGTCCATGGTTTTGGAATAGGATGTCCACATCAATGTCCATGGTTTTGGAATAAGATGTCCACATTAATGTCCATGGTTTTGGAATAGGATCTCCAAATTAATGCCCATAGTTTTGAAATAAGATGCCCACATCAATGTCCATGGTTTTGGAATAGGATATCCACATTAATGTCCATGGTTTTGCAATAGGATATCTACATTATTGTCCATGGTTTTGGAATGGGATATCCAAATTAATGCCCACGGTTTTTGAATGGGATGTCCAAATTAATGCCCATAGTTTTGGAATGGAATGTCCTCCAAACTCATAGGTGTGATGGCCAGGTTTAAACAAACCTTTGGTCAAAAAATGTAGATAATGTTTTGTGTTGGTAGCTTTCAACACTGACTGCTTACCACAAAGGGCACACAAACTCATAGGCATCTAAATGTGTTTCTTTGGAGCATCTATTATGCATAGTATTTTCTACGTGAACAAAGCAACGTTTAAATAGACACTGGTATGGTAGCCAAAGGAGCTGAAACAGTTCAAGGTTACAGTAGAATGTATCTAGTCAGAACAAATATTCTAAGTATTCAATTATCCTGTAGCCAGGCAAATCATTATAAAAAAACATCCAGTAGCCAATCAGAGCATTGGAGAATACATTTGCCTTTAGCCAGTCAGAGCATTAGAACATTCAGAGGACTATAGCTACCATGTTAAAGCTTAACTCCAGCTTTGCTATCACTTCAGATAATTTGTTTGTGCGAAGCTGGCCAAAACAGCCTACCTCAGACTTTTCCATGTCCTCAGTTTTGTTGCTTTTTATGTTTTTTTTAATCCCAACATAGAATACTGGGGTGTATCACTAGAGGGGTCACCAGCAGGAGGAAGGAGGCCCTGGTACATCCCCTATCTAGATCTACAATTAGACCCCATTTAGAATACTGTGTCCAGTTCAGGACATCTCACTTACAAAAATACAATGTTGATAAGACAGAATGGATCCAGAAATGGGCAACAAACATGGTGAAAGGTCTGAGGGTTAAAACATACCAGGAGAGACTGCAAGAGCTTAAAGTGGATCTACACTGTACCTGAGCACCACAAATCAAAAACGCTATTTTATTCATTTTTCATATTCAAAGCCAAATTCACCCATCCACCCATGTCTCCATGCTTTATTTTGCCAAGAAATCACTTTGAAAAACACCCCCCTAGCTTTTCTGCCAGTGGCCACCTTGAGTAAGGGCAGATGATTCATGTAGCATTTACTTCCTGGAATCCATCTTTAGCTCAGGCATGCAGGCAGGAGAGCGTGCTTCGATAAGAAAGCCACTCCTCCCCCAAAAGACTCCTGGGATGTAAGACATTGCTTGCCTAGGCAAGAAATCAGGAAATACCTGACAAAATGTTTAAAAAAAAAGTTTACACCAAGTGAATATGATAGACTTTCCTATCTATTTACTAATGCTAGCATCATAAAGATTAAAAATAGTCAATGTTAATTGAGAGAGTGAAGTTCCGCTTTAATTTAACTTTAATGGCATCCCAGTCTTAGTCTGTAGGGTTCCATATTGAGTTGGCCCCGCCCTTTGCAGCTATAACAGCTTCAACTCTATTGGGTTGAGGTCTGGACTCTGTGCAGGCCAGTCAAGTTTCTCCACCCCAAACTCATCCGTGTCTTTATGGATCTTGCTTTGTGCATTGGTGTGCAGTCATGTTGGAACAGGAAGGCGCCTTCCCAAACTCCTGGCAGCCGCCAAACCCAGACACGTCCATTGGATTGCCAGTCAGAGGAGCATGATTCGTCACTCCAGAGAACACATCTCCACTGCTCTAGAGTCTAGTGGTGGCGTGCTTTACACCACTGCATCCGCCGCTTTGCATTGCACTTGGTGATGTAAGACTTGGATGCAGCTGCTCGGCCATCGAAACCCATTCCATGAAGCTCTCTACACACTGTTGTTGTGCTTATCTGAAGGCCACACGAAGTTTGGAGGTCTTTAGCTATTGACACTGCAGACAGTTGGTGACTTCTGCACACTGTGTGCTTCAGCATGCACTGACCCACTCTGTCAATATACGTGGCATACCACTTGGCCTATCACGGTGGCTGAGCTGCTGTTGTTCCCAGTTGCTTCCACTTTGTTGAAAAGACCTAAACTCTGGCCTGGCAAGTGGATTCTCCACTACGACAATGCTCCTGCACATAATGCTTTAAGTCTTTGCAAGTTCATGGCCTAGAAATCCATTCCAAAACTTGACCAACAACCTTATTCCTATGACTTAGCACCCTGCGGATTTTGACTGTTTCCAAAATGTAAACATGTCTTAAAAAGGACACAGATTTGATTACATTCCGGACATTCAGTGCGCTGCAAAAATGATACTGCACAGAGTTCCAGAAATGTTTCTGGCAGTGGCACGGTATCTAGAAAAATGTGTCAACAGCTGCTAGTGTATAGGTAAGTCCATTCCAGGAATTATATTGTCACACCTCATATATATATATATTGTATAATTAATACAAAAAGGGAAATACTTCATGGACCATTTGGTCTCTTTTCTGCCATCACTCTCCATCACTCTTCCATATCTATATCTGTATCTACAGTCATGAACAAAATATTGGCACCCCTGCTTTTCTGTCAGATAATGCACCAATGGACTGGTCAAAATTATTGGCACCTTCAATTTAACTTTTGGTAGCACACCCCTTGGAAAAAATAACTGAAATCAATTGTTTCCTGTAACCATCAATGAGTTTCTTCCACCTCTCTACTGGAATTTTGGAGCACTCTTCTTTCACCAACTGCTCCAGGTCTCAGATTGGTAGAGTTCCTTTTCCCAACTGCTGTTTTGAGATCTCTCCACAGGAGCTCTATGGGTATGAGAAATGGACTAATTGCTGGCCAGTTCAGTACTCTCCAGCACTTTGTCTGAAACCATTTCTGGCTACGTTTTGGCGTGTGCTTTGGGTCATTGTCCTCTGATGCAGACCTGACTTTCTGACACTGGACCCTACATTGCACCCCAGAATTCTTTGCTAGTCTTCAGATTACATAATGCCATGCACACGGTCAAGACATCCAGTGCCTGAAGAAGCAAAGCAAATCCAAAACATCCTGAGTCTCCTACCATAGCGTCTCATTTCATTCAGATGGCGACGTATAGTGCAAAATGACACAGTTGTACCCTGTGCTTGAAGCTCAGCTTCAAGAAGTTGATCGAGGTTCTTTAGCCACAATGTGAACAATGCTTCATTGCAATCTTTGATCAATTTTCCTCTTTTGTTCATGGCCAGGGAGATTAGCTACAGTGCCATTGGCTGTAAACCTATTGACAATGTTGCACACAGTGGACACAGGAACATTAAGATCTCTGGAGATGGACTTGTACCCTTGAAATTGTCCGTGCTTTTCCATAATTTTTGTTCTCAAATCCTCTTTCAATTCTTTGCTGCTCTTTCTCTTCTCCATGCTCCATGTGGCACACAGAGACACACAACAGAAAGGTTGAGTCAATTTTTCACAATTTTAACTGGTTGCCAGTGTGACTTCTATATTGTTAGCACCTGGTAATTGATACAGGTGAGTTTAATTAAAAATTACAGGAGCATCACAAAATTTTTTCGTACAGTTTTGAGAAGGCACCAATAATTTTGTCCAGTCCATTTTTGGGGTTTTGCGTGGAGTGTGTCAAAGTTGGCTTTTCATTTCTCCACTTTTTTGTGTCATAGCAATACAAACAAAAGAAATAAACATGAGAATGCCAAAACATTGCAAAACATTTCTGGGTGAACTGGTGCATTATCTGACAGAAATGCAGGGGCCATGACTGTATACCTAGTATCCATCAATAGTGTGTCAAAGGATGACTGCACTGCGGTAATGAAAAACAGTGAACAAGACCCTCCAAAAAAACAAAAATAGGCCACAGCCTCATTAAATTATTATTTCCTTTTAATTGACTTATTAAATAGTGTCTGTGAATGAGCAATGGCGAGACATACTGTGCAAGTGTCATTAATGAAGACATGTATGTATGCAATCAATCCTTGGTCGTGTTCCTTACAGGCCCTCTTTTTTTTTTCCTTCCATCATGGCACAGTCTCATAAATCTGATGATGTGGGTGTACAGTGACATATTAATAGCTCAGCAGGTTACTCACTGAAGCATGCTTCGATTTACCTCGTGATATTCACTGTTCATTTGGAATGCTGGCAGACGCAGTACAGTCTGATGGAGTATAATAAGTAATCTTCACGGATATTCTGTTTATGAGGAGAATTTCTATGAGTTCGGATCCCAGACGAGCACAAGACACCTTTTTCTCTAAGACAGAACGCCTACTTGTGTCAAGTTTATTGCAGTTATACTGCGGTCCATAGATAATGAGAAATTAATAAATCATTTCATTTTATTGAAGTTGGAGATTTCCATCCATGGAGCTTCATTCTGCTCCTTTTAATTCCCTTTTTCGCTCTAGTTCCCTGGACATGCTAAGGTAGGGGTGTCCAATCTGCAGCCCACGGTCCACATGTGGCCCAAGATGACTATGAATGCGGCCCAACACAAAATCATAAACTTACTTAAAAACTTTTTAAAAAAGATAATGGTGCTGCACCCTTAAATTAGAACCGTGAATAAATAAATAAAATCAATTATTAACAAATGATTCTATAATTTATAAATAATTACCCTTAATTTCTCCAAATATAAAAATATATAAAATGTGCAACTCATTAATATACATAAAAAAAAAAAAAAATTTAAATAAATAAATAATCTAAAAAATAATTGATATTAATTGATAAAAATAATCAATATTAATTGATAAAAATAAATAAATTTAAAATGAATAATTCATAAATGTTCAATATAATTGAAAATCCCATCAATTATGCATCCGGCTTCTGTGTTCCGGTCCCTGTGACGTCGGGACGTACGGGCGCCAGAACCGGCGGGAAATTTGAAATTTTTAAAAAATGTAATTTTTGCTGTCATTGCTGTTTCAATGCATTTCACATATATTTTGTCCCTACTGCTTTGTCCTGTGCCATGCCTGCATTTTGACTGTTCTTTCTGCCTGGAAACTTAGAAAAGTCCATGGCGTCCAAAAAGCGTCCCTTTACGTCAAAAGCGGTTTTAGAACAGCAATAGTAAATCAGAACCACTTGCAGAATTGAGTGATAATGATTTGTGGTGAAATTTGTCATCAGACACTGAAAACGATTTTGCGACTTTGCTCAGCAATGTGCGAATTTGCCTCTGTATTTCAAATTTCAGTGTTTTTGGTTTGATTATATTATTGAATCAAATTTATTATTATTTTTTATGATTATTTATTAAATTATAATTTATGATTTCGTGTTTCAAGTTTTATCATATCCGGAATGTTTACTAGACTCTTGTTCGTACAGATTTCAGTGAGTTATTCCTAAAAATTACAGCCTACAATAAAAAACTACATATTTCCATGCAAAAAAATGGTACTGCTTTCAGCACAAAAATTCGGAAAAGAATCATACCGCCGAGGAGGTTAAAAAGAAGTTATGAAAGTACCTGTTTTGCTTTGTCTCTTTTAGGTTACCTTGCGTTAAAGCAAGGAAGCAGGAACCCCTGTATTATATTAATGTGCTTTTACTAAAAAAGAATGCTATACAAACAAAACTACTAATGAATGTAAGAAAACAATACAAGACATATAGTATTACATATATGCATACAACACACATTTATATACTACCTAACCTTCCTAGCAAATGAGCATTGACAATGGTATGTATTCTTATTTGTAAAAAGTAATTTAGCTTGGGTTATAGCAGCTTCATGGTCTCTGTAGGCAAATTGGATGCTAGTCTATTCAAGTGATTACAGAAATGGGTCTTTCTCATGGTGTAGATTTAGTGTCATCCCCAGGTGGACTTCCTTCGCTGGTCTTGTGAAGTCCCTTCTGCCACAGACTTTCCTTCTTAGTTCTTCTTGTTGTTAGGGAGCCTCCTTTCAGCCTAAGCTGCTGGCCTTTTATTTAGGAAATTTGGGTAGACATTCCCATGTGGGCGCATCTCTTTACCTCTTCCTTTCTACATCAGTTTCTATGAGAGAAGCATATTCTAACCAAACTCTTGCAGTATCATAGATGCCATAGATCACGAATGTCAAGCGGTCAAGCTCTTGGGTGCAGTGTTTGACTAGAACTCCTCTAAAATAATGGGAACAGCTAAAAATGTGTGCATGGCCCATCAAATCATTTACAAAATACAATAGTATCTATATTCTATTATGTAGAATACAGCATGTACAAACATTGTTCCAAGGGCATTTGTTTGAGCAATATCCACACGTGAAGACTTATGTTTATTCCTAAAACAACAGATTTTTTATGTAAATCGGAAAAATCACCATACCTGTATTCTCTCTCTCTCCCTTTCTCTCTCTCCCTTTCTCTCCCCCTCTCTCTCCTCTCTCTCCCCCTCTCTCTGTTTCTGCCCCCTCTCCCCCCTCTCTCTCCCCCCTCTCCCACTCTCTCTCTCTCTCCCTCTCCCTCTCTCCCCCCCCCCTCTCTCCTCTTTCTCTCTCTCTCTCTCTCTGCCCCCCCTCTCCCCCTCTCTCTCCTCCCCTCTCCCCCTCTCTCTCTCCCCCCTCTCCCCTTCTCTCTCCCCTCTCTCTCCCCTATCTCTCTCTCTCTCTCTCTATATATATATATATATGTGTATATATATATAAACTGTATATATTGTAACACAGTACCTGACACTGTCTTTATAATAATGGTTTGTAACCCTCTGGAAAGCACTGTAGACCAGTCAAAACTCAACAGTGCTTTCAGTAAAACATCAAACATGCTTGCTGGGAGTACACAGGAATGACATCATGTGCTCTGCTCCAGTCACAGGATGGGGGTGGGTCTTGGACCAGGTTGTATTGGAGAGCTGCTGTGTTGTCTGCAGGGAGGTCTGAGAGCTGTTTGTGTTGTCTGATGAAGATACCTGAATAAAAAGACTTATTGAGCAGAGCTACAATTACTTTAGAGTATATCATATTTATGTATTTCAACTGTGTATTTACCTGCTTGACTGGAGTTCTAATTTATGCTCTCCACGAAGAAAACATGCTCTACTGCAGATTACCTGGGAGACTGGGAACCAGTGCTCTGGCCAAAATTCCTTTGTAGCAATAATCCTCGGACACAATGAAGCCTGTAACATCCATTGATACAATTCTTGAAACAATTATTGGCTAAATAGCAGGATTCAGCATTTCAGCGGAAACCCTACTCATAGCATGTTTGTTTGAGAAACATGCAATGAGCTTCAGCTGAAAAGCGTTAGCATGTCAATGCTGAATCCTGCTATTTAGCCAACAATAAATTGTTTCAATGGACTTTACAGAGCAGTCAGCTTCATTGTACCAGAGCATTATTCCCACTGTATGCTACCTATGTGCAGTGTTATTTTTTTTTCAACCAGTGTGAACATTTACTGGGCATTGCATGTTGGGTAAGTTTTATTTATTTCAGGTACTTATATAGCGCTGTCAATTTACACAGTGCTTTACATATGTATTGTACATTCACATCAGTCCCTAACCCTCAAGGGGTGTACAATCTAAGGTCCCTAACTCACAATCATACATACACATATTACAGCCAATTTAGACAGGATCCAATTAACCTACCAGCACGTCTTTGGAGTGTGGCAGGAAACCGGAGCACCCAGAGGGAACCCACGCAAGCACAGGGAGAACATGCAAACTCCATGCAGGAGGCGCCATGGTCGGAAATCGAACCCATGACCCATTTACTGCAAGGCAGACGTGCTAACCACTAAGCCACTGTGCCGCCCCAAGTTGTCCATATATTGGTATACTTGCCATCAGGTTATGCCGAAAATAGCATGCATATTTTCCAGGTTGTTTGATCCTGATGGTCAGTGCTTGTCTCCTACACTGGTTTCTGGGGCATACATTCGTATGAGATCAAAATATATGTTTCACCCCAAATTAGTGAACACAAGCGGCGCATACGCTTCACAGTGTTATAACTAAAAAAATTGTGATAGATATTCTATTATCATCCATACATTGTATATCCTCTGACAATATATATCTTAAAAATTATCTTATGACTGTGACTAAAAAAACAAAATTGTGTTTATAATATAATACAACCGATACTGTGATATCACAAATGAAAGTCCCGTAACATGAAATAATAGTCCAGTGATAAAAGATAGAAATAATATTAAAGTCCAGTGATGAAAAAACTTCACGTGATGAAAACTTTAAGGTATTACTAACCTTGTGCAGTGCCCGCAGTGCGCCCCCACTCGGGTGTGCAGTCACCAAATTTTGCCTTTATTATAGCATAATCAAGAGGGTTTCCACTGGTATAAACAGGAGGTTCCTCTGAAAACAGCCCACTTAATGATTAATTTGCCAGGATAATTTGAATCTCCATTCCACCATATCATGAAAAGAGAAGAACAGAATACATTTGTATTGACTCACACCTACGTTAGCTTCCTTTAATTAATTGTGCAACAACAGGATTATTTGTACAGGCGCATGTGTTTTATTACTCTAATTAGCTAGAGGTAGTCCACACATTCTGATCAGCTTGGTTCACCTTTTGGACCAAGTTTCATGTTACACCCATTTTTGGGGACCACATAACACATGCTCAAATTCCCCAACTTTCTACCTGCAAAAATGCCCCCCACCCTACCCCAGTTGCCTGTATCTCTGAGTTCCTCTACCTGAAGAATTCTGCTTTGTTTTGAATTCAGCACATTTTTGTATGCCTGCGGCCACACAGCCGAGTCGTCCATTCACAAAGCCATTCACAGGATCTGTAAATAGAAAGACTGTGAGTCCCATCTGACACCATGGCAGACAAACTTGTAGATCTCAATGGAGCAAAAACCCCAACATTTGCACTCCAGCTTTTAATTCCACCAGCCCAATAACTGTACGTCCCTGTGGACCTGGGGCTGGGGGAACAGACTGCATAAACCTGTGCATTGCACCCGTGATGCCCTTATCATGGTTACAATGCTCTGCAGGCTCCAGTGCAAAAAAACTGCAGAGATTATCTAAATATGTTTTTTGCCCAGAGAGACAGTTTAATCATGCTGTGTCCATCATGATGGTGTAGTAAGACTTCACCTCCGCAACACCTCCAAGATACGCCCGTTCCTAACCCCGGAAACCACTAAGCAACTTATTCACTCCCTCATTATATCACGCCTTGACTACTGTAACTCCCTCCTCATTGGCCTACCTCATCGCAGGCTATCTCCCCTCCAGTCTATCATGAACGCTGCTGCCAGACTCATCCACCTCACGAACCGTTCTGTATCCGCCACCCCTCTCTGCCAATCCCTCCACTGGCTCCTAGTTGCCCAACGGATAAAATTCAAAACACTAACAATGACATATAAAGCCATCCACAACACTGCCCCAAGTTACATAACTGATCTTATCTCTAAATATCACCCAAACCGTATACTCCGCTTCTCGCAAGACCACTTACTCTCTAGCTCCCTTATCTCCTCCTCCCATGCTCGTCTCCAAGACTTCTCCAGGGTGTCACCCATCCTCTGGAACTCCCTACCCCAATCTATCAGACTCTCACCTACTCTAATTGACTTTAGGCGATCACTGAAAACCTATCTCTTCAGGGAAGCCTATCCCACCCTCTGCTAATTCTGGAATCCTCTACTCTTCCAACCACTCCATCCCCCACAGTGACTACCTACGGTACCATTCACCCCTCCCTCCTAGATTGTAAGCTCCACGGAGCAGGGCCCTCAAATCCCTCTTGTATTGAACTGTATTGCTGCTGTATTGTCTCCCGTTATAATGTAAAGTGCTGAGCAAACCGTTGGCGCTATATAAATCCTGTATAATAATAAGACATAGGTTACATTAACACTGCAAAGGTTTAAATAACTTGATTACAAGCTGGATTAATTCTATTAGTTTTCTTTTAGTTTTCCAGCCTATACTTTGCCTGCAGTGTTTTCCCCTTGAATGTTCTTGCCCTAGAGGCTGACACTCTGAATGGACACGAGTTGGTAGGTTGGTCTTTTCATCACTCCTACTGGCTATAGCTACATCCCTCAACTGATTTTCCAATGCTTGTGATTCAGTCCTCATTGTCTTACTGACCATCACCTTTCATTCACTGACTGCGAGAAGATGAATTGCTGCTGGTGTTTGTGTTTGTTTCCCCATCTGTCCTGTTCTGCCTGGTAAAATATATTGAAGTAGATGTTATCATTACCCTGGGATTTGCTCAATAAATCTTCTTCTAAAATTTCAGTTTATCTTTGTTAGAAGAGTTTGATTGCAGTTGTAATGAGCTGGAGAGCCTGCCTCCCACCATCGGATACCTGCACAATCTCCGCACGTTGGCCGTGGATGAGAACTTTCTTACAGAGCTGCCGCGGGAGGTGAGTTGGTGGCTATGGTGGAAATAATTGGTGGAAGGGGGTACATAAGCAGCCTTATTTACTAAAGGGTGCAAGGAAGTGCTAATTCATATTTAGAGGAACTTCAGGAGACCAGCGGGCTGTAGTTGGGCATTCCCTTGAAGTGAATGGAGTGTAGTGTGAAGGCCCAGGTGGAGCTGTGCAAAGATTCAAAGAGTCTGGGAAAAAAGATGTGTGGTTCTAAACTAAAACTAAACCGCTGTGAGAATAAAGCAGTAAGGGATAAGTGCACTAAAACTGTACTTACCTTTTAAAGCCCATCTCTGGACAAGTCTACATTTTTAACCTAACTCTCAACTAAAGCTAAGCTCAAGAGAACCTTTTTTATTACTTACCTTGGGCCTTTCAGGAGAAAAACTTCTTGAAAGTCCAGGTGAGGTCATCACACGCCTTCACTCGGGTACCAAATCTTTCCCTCCAGCAACACAGAAAGGATTGGTCTATATCAGTGGGTTCCAAACTGCAGCTCGGGGGCTGGATGTGGCCCTTTGCTTGCCTTTATCCAGCCTTTTGGGCACAATTCCTCCCACTGATAGCAATGATGAGGCACCATTCCTCCCACTGACATCATTGATGGAGCACTATTCCTGCCACTGACACCAAAGATGAGGCACCATTTCTTACGCTGACACCAGTGATGGAGCACTATTCCTCCCACTGACACCATTGATGAGGAACCATTCCTCCCACTGATGCCAATGATGGAGCACTGATCCTCCCACTGACACCAATGATGGGGCACTATTCCTTCCACTGACACCAATGATGGGGCCCAATCCTGCAGCTGACACCAATGATGGGCCACTATTCATCCCACAGACACCAATGATGGGGTACTATGCCTCCCACTGACACCAATGATGGGCCACTATTCATCCCACAGACACCAATGATGAGGTACTATGCCTCCCACTGACACCAATAATGGGACACTATTCCTTCCACTGACACCAATGATGGGGAACTATTCCCTCCACTAACACCAATGATGAGCCACTATTTCTCCTGTTGTAACTAACGATGGGGCTTTTCCTACTTCCATTGGCTAGTGTGTCCCCCCAAAAACCTTTGAAAATTTGGAGACCCCTGGTTTATAGGACTATGCTACCTAGGTCTGCCGTGTGGTTCAAGTTTGGGGAGGGAACATTGAGGAGAATGGTCATCCATTGAACAGAGGGCCAGCTGGGTTGGACGGTCTCCTCAATGGATAACAATGCCACTAGAATAGTTAGGAGGAAGCATTCCCTGATAAATTGGGGGTGAATAGAGTTGGGGGATGTTGAAGAAGCAAAACAATAAACTTGTAATACGCGCTTAATTTTTTTTTACCGCCCAAACAACAGCTTTACAAATTAGCATTTTGCTTCTTGATCTCTTTCTTGAAAAAGGCATTGGATAATTAGTTACAGAAATAGCAAAATGCAGTATATATTAATCTGATAATCTCTCACAAAAGGGAGCTTTCTTTGTGTATTTTCTTCAGAACTCCAGGGATTTCCTGGATTATATACATTGTAAAACAATAAATGGTGGTTTTAAGGCTGAAAACTGGTAGGTGTGGATCAATCATGTATAATCATGCAAAATTAAAGGTTAAAATGGACCTTTAAGTAACTATACTGCTGCATGAATAAACTTCTGAAATGTCACAATACATAGCAGCAGTATGATTTACAAAAAAAACCCTACCTTTTATCGATAAAATTCCATCCTTGACATCCATCCAAGTGACTTTGCCTAGTCTCTGATGATGTCATAATTGTGCTGCAGGCAGAAAGAAGCTGTCTAAAAGTGATCAGACTAAAACAGTGTAACTTAGAAATAAATGCATTTAGGCTCAGTTCACAGTGCTGCGACTTGAGATCTGACTTGTGAGACCCCCAAGTCATATGACATGTGAAATCCCATGTTAGTCAATGAGAGCTGTTCTAATAATCACTACTGAAGTTGCTCCGACTTTAGATTTAGGTTCCTGCACTACTTCAAGGTGACTTCTATCCGACTTGTGCCCATAGACTTTAATAGCAGTCGCCTCCAAGTGGGATCCTCATCTATACTGATGTGATTTGGATCTGAAATTATAGGAAGATTACCCAGGCATTCCCTGAAAATCTCTTCAAAGTTGCATCAAAGTAGTACTCAAGTCACCAGGAAGTTGCCTGGCAAAGTTGCACTTTAAGTCGCGTGAATTTCAAGTGTGAATCGAGACTTACTGATGACTTATTAGAAACATAGCAACATAGAAAAGTGACATAAAAAAAAGACCGGGTGGTCCATCGAGTCTGCCCTTTTTTTGTCCTTTTTTTTTTGAGGGGGGGTTTGTTTGGGGGTTTTTTTGTTTTTTTTTTGTTAACTTTTTGTCTGAGTATAATTCTATGCTTGTAGTGATACTGGTAGTGAGCCACTCAACAGTAAATAGCTTCAAACATGCATGGGACAAGCATAGATATATACTCAGACAAAATAGTTAACAAAAAGAAAAACTCAAACCAAACCCCAAAGAAAACACACAAAAAAAGGATCCGACTCAATGCACCACTCGGACATTTTCTGCCGTCACTTTTTTATGTTTCTATTTGGATCATCTGGAAAGTTTGGTATGTTTATTGGGTTCATCTGGAATAATGTTGATTAAAATATTCTTACTTTCTCAATGTTAGATTGGAAACTGCAAGAACGTCACCGTGATGTCACTGCGATCGAATAAGCTGGAGTTTCTACCTGAGGAGATCGGCCAGATGACAAAGCTGAGAGTATTAAACTTAAGTGACAACAGGTATCACAAGGACATAAACATAGTCAAAAGATATTAAAACATGAAAAAAATGTGTGAGAAGAGCAACCCAAACAGGTGAAGAGAGCCAGGCAGGGTCAGGCAGATTGCAGAAGTCACGGCAATGAAGATGAGTGTATTTGTGAAACATCAGAGTACTGAGTCACATCATACCGATCGTTGGGGAAGAGGGGCCTCCTGGTTATTTGATTGAAGGTGCTGCCTTCACTCCTTATATACTATGACTAAGTTATTAGGTTTTTTTATGTCATATACCCTCAGACTGCTCCAACAAAAATGCGGTGGCGTGAACTTGCATTCACTTTAAACATCCAGTCGTGTTCTGGTTAATGAGAAAACTTAGGGCTGCGTCTTCACACAGACAGATAAATCCAAACCATCCAGCGCTCAGACCAAGGCTCTTCACGTAAAATCTTGTCAAGCAATGTGTTGCTCGATGTAGCTCTCCTCAGACTGGGTAGTCTTCAACACATATAGTTACATAGTTAGTCCGGCTGAAAAAAGACAAATGTCCATCCAGTTCAACCATAGAAAAAAAAAAAGTTATAATCCTACACCCACAGTTGATCTGGAGGAAGTAAAAAAAAAACCCAGCAAAACATGATCCAATTTTCACCTGCTGAGAAAAAAATTCCTTCCTGATCCCCCGAGAGGCAATCAGATATTCCCTGGACTATTCCCACACTGTATGCCTAGTGCATTACCATCATATCCATTTATTAAATATCATGTACAATATTATACTCACATACATGAATAAAAACAGACTTATTGGACAAACATCTCCAGTCGTAGGCCGTGTCTTCTGTTCCAATCCCACACAGTTGAGAGGCTAATGCGTTTTTTTTTTTAATTATATTTTTATTTAAGAAAAAAAAAAATAGCGTGGCACCCCCCCCCCCCCATCCATACCCGGCTCTTTAGGTCTGGTAGGAAGGTTAGAAGGGACCCTGCAATAAAAACATTTTTTATTTAAAGTGTGTGGGCTTCCCCCTAAAAGCCATACCATACCCTTTAGGTCTGGTAAGACTTTTAAGGGGAACCTTCCCATCCCTCAAAAATGGGGGGAGCGTGGGGTCCCCCCCTAAATTCTTACCAAATCCTTGATCCGAGCACAAGCCTGGCAGGGGAGGAAAGGGGGGAGGGCACCCCCTGAGCTGTACCTGGCCACATGCCCTCAACATGGTGCTTCTTGATGGGGACAAGGGCCTCTTCCCCACAACACTGAGCTGTGGTTGTGGGGGTCTGCAGGGGGTAACTTATCGGAATCTGGAAGCCCCCTTTAACAAGGGGCACCCAGATCCCCCCTTGTGAATGAATATGGGGAACCCATTCACCAAAAAAGTGTAAAAGGTGAATAAAAATACAACAAATGTTAAAAAAAAGCAAAAAACAATGGTTTCATCATTGTAATCCATTGTCAATCATGGCATCCTGCATTGTCATGGTGACGCCGACTTGCCAAAATAAAAACAAACCTGATGCCTGCTGACCCATCTGCACCCGCCGAGCAGTCTCTGCCATCTGACATTAGCCAGATGTAAAAAATTGAGCAGAGCTAGTGGTGACATCACCACTAGCTCTGCCCAAATTGTGCTGTGATTGGCCAAAGCATTGCACCTAATCTGTGGTCAGGTGCATTTCTTTGGCCAATTGCAATGCACTGTCAGAGAGCAGTGCATTGTGGGGCACCGTCGGTGAACAGCCTTACCGCTTGTGTGTTCACCGAACAAATGAATGGCTGATGTTTGAGTCGCACTTACGTTAAACTCGAACATCAAGCCCATCACTACTAGGCAATCTATTCAGAGGCTCTTGTGCTACATAACTGTATGGAAGATTTAAAGGAGATTGTACAATCAGATTGTACAAAAAATTGATGGAAATAAAACAAGTGGTGGTAAAAAGGGAGGAGTGGCCTAGAGTATTCTGCGATGCACTAAGGCAGTACATGATGGAAGATGATTTACAAGAAGTGAGGAATAGCAGAAAGTGAAAATTGAAAGCTTCCATGGAGGGGATAAGTACACTGGGATGGCTGGGGAAGAAAGGACATTGGAAAACGCTATGTATTATGAAAAGTGAAAAGGTGGCTTTAAAGTCAGCTGTGTCTCTGCATCATATCCAGCAAAAGTCCTTTGTATCCTCTTCTACACCCCTAAACCCCTTTACTCTTTTAACCCCCTCCAGCTTGTAGAGTATGCACCTTCTCCCCCCATCTGAACTGATTTAGCCTTACACTTGCTCAAGTTCCTCAAGACCAGGTTTAGAGTTCATCACAACTTTTGCTACACCTCTTCCAACACTGCTCAATATTTTGGGTCCTTTATTGACTCTTTGGCAAACACAAAGCAAGAACATTTCTGCCCCACTTGGTCTAGCATATGTAAAGAACTTAAATCAAAGCTCTTAGAAAATATACTTTAGTTTATAAGTAATGGTATGATTCATTAGCATCGAAGATGGTATTTCTATTCACATTTGCGTGTCACGTGATATGGAAAGTCTTTCTGTCATATACAATTTTTTATGAGCCGAAGCTCTTACATCCATCTTGTCATAATGGATACATCCTTACGGCCCACTTGTGGCAGAGAAATGAGACGGTTGCCACTTTGAAGACTCTCAATGTGGAGCATCATCTGTTAGGCAGGTATCCAGCACAAGAGGCAATCAGTTGGAGCATACGTTGCACATGTGTGCTAATTATGTTCATGCAATTAGCATTTAACAAACCAACTCTAGAGCTTAGTTTAATGAGGGACATAAGGAATATTTTATTAACCCACAACACCTGCGTGTCTTCTGCTGACTGTATGGATGCAGTGACTCTATATCTTTCAGGAAAAAGACACAGGCCTCCCTATTTAGTAACTTTTTTTTTTTACCGCCTAAGTAGGCAAAGGTTTGGGCAAGTGGCAACCCTATGTGGGTGGTAACATTGGCACCAGAAGGGTGTTATGGATTAAAAATGGTGGATAGTGTGTTAAGTATGATCTGAAAGTGTAAGCTAAAAAATGAAAACAGGCATATGAAAGGTAGCAGAAAAGAGGATTGATGGGACCACATCCTCAGCTCATAAGTAAAAAAGGATGTTTGCATATAAACAAATGGGATTTTTAAGGTGCCATTCACAAAAACAAGAAAATCAAATGAAAAAGTACTTTATTCCAGAAAATTTTTCAGATCAAAGACATCAATGTAGATTTTTTTTTTAAATTGTTGAGGTCACAGACACATTTATTAAAAATAATACCATTTACAATATACCTATTCTGTTACATATGCATGGCATTACAGCTGTAGGTTTAAATAACCTTTCGTAAACAAACAGTTTGTGTTACATAGAGGTATAGATGGTAACTGGTTCTTCAACGTGTTTCGCTACAGGCTTCTTCAGGAAGATGTAATAGATAGAAAAGATATGTCGCGTCCACCAACTTATGAGTCTAGAAGACACCACCAATTGAAAGCCAAAGAATGCTGCCATAAAACCCATGGAGGTAGATTTACTAAAACTGGGGTGTGCAAAATCTGCTGCAGCTGTACATGGTAGCCAATCAGCTTCTAATGTCAGCTTGTCCAATTAAGCTTTGACAGAAAAAAAACTGGAAGCTGATTGGTTTCTATACAGAGCTGCACCAGATTTTACACTCTCCACTGTTAGTAAATCAACCCCATGGTGTCACCGGGGAATCACAGGTGGAGAAAACAAGAGATCACCAAAGATCCATTATCTCCTGCGCTCAAAGACTCAGATCAAACAGGCGTTAGTGACAAACAGCGTGTTGTGTGTTCATCCCCTGGTGATCAGAGGTTGTGCAGCTCTATCATGAAGCTGGGGAAGCTTAATAAAACTGTAGAGGAAGATGAAAGAAAGAGCGCACAAACCTTGCGCATTACTTCAATAGATAGTGACTAATTTCATTAATAAGGAAATATACTCACAAAGTGATGGTATAACAGGCATAAGTAACCATAATCCCAACAGGGTTACAGGTAAATCGAAAAGGGGGGGGGGGGATGAAGGCTAACGCGTTTCGAAGGGTGCTCCCTTCTTCATCAGAGCTGGGTTGAGCAGATCGAGACTTCAGTATGGCAGAGTTCCCATAGCAAGGAGATATTCAGCCACTGAGTGTCAGTATTACAGCTGAACTGCCCCCCCCCCCGCCCGGCTTCATCCCCCCCCTTTTTGATTTACCTGTAACCCTGTTTGGATTATGGTTACTTATGCCTGTTATACCATCACTTTGTGAGTATATTTCCTTATTAATAAAATTAGTCACTATCTATTGAGGTAATGCGCAAGGTTTGTGCGCTCTTTCTTTCATCTTCCTCTACGGAGAAAACAAGAGATGCAGCAGCTTTCAAATAAAGGGGAATTATACCAAACGGTGGATGCGGCAGGGGCGGACTGACAACTCATGGGGCCCCCGGGCAATAGGGGATCATGGGGCCCCTATGTCCTTGCCCACACTCAAAAAAAGCCTATAAAAGGGTACCTGGGGCATTTCAAGGGGCCCCCTACTGACCCCGGGCCCTTGGGCAGTGCCCGAGTGCTCAAATGGTCAGTCTGCCCCTGGGATGCAGTTAAGTTGCAGAGTGCAAAGCTACCCACAAGGGATCTCTGAAACACAAAGGGGACTCCACAAGGAGATAGATAGATAATCTGTTACCAAAAGAAAACTGGCCCATGGTAATGACCAACTGCCTTCACTTCCACCAACTCAACCCTCCAAAGGCATATGAATGGTTCACGATGAAATCCTTTAGATCCAAGGGACCCTAGTCAGATTTATAACTTCACAATATGTCGCACATTAACGTGTTGCATTAAGGCAGTGTTTCTCAACTCCAGTCCTCATGGACCCCCAACAGGTCATGTTTTCAGGATTTCCATTATTTTGCACAGGTGATTTGATCAGTTTCACTGCCTTAGTAATTACCACAGCTGTTTCATCTGAGGGAAATCCTGAAAACATGACCTGTTGGGGGTCCATGAGGACTGGAGTTGAGAAACACTGCATTAAATCTACCAATGTGTAGCAATGGATTTGAATAAATGTACCCTTTTTTCCACTGTGGTGCATTGGCCACTACTGTACAGTATGTTTGGGTTTCATTCATAACTAGAAAAACTACAATTTCTGGGGAAATTGTGTGACGTGTTCTTGTGTTCAGTTCCCACTCTAGTTTTGAACATTCCGCCATTCATTCCTATGGGACCAATTTCACCACAAAAACGCCGATACTTTGTGAACCATTCGGCGAAACGTTCCACAAAGTAATAGCACACCAATCAGGAACAAGGAGGAGTTAGGGTGGTAAATTTGGCTATAATAATAAGAATATATGTGTGAGATAACAGTAAGTGGTCTTGCCATGCAAGAACACTTAATAAAGGGTGTTGCTAGTCACCACAGTAAGACTTGAGATGAATTAATACGTGTTTTATCTCATAAATACAAATGTGCCCAATGGGTTAGTTATACAATACGTGCAGTTCAATTTTCAGACAACCCATTTCTGCATCTTACAGTTTTGCTAATTATTTGGCCTATAGAATAGTAAAAAGTACACAGCTGTATGAAACAGAATCACATCATGTGTAAAATGTGGAAACTTAAGTTAGTACAAAATGTAAATGACCACAACGTTTGCATGTGTAAGTGTGCGTCTGCCTTTTTTTTTTGCAGGTTAAAAAATTTGCCGTTCAGCTTTACGAAACTTAAAGAACTTGCTGCTCTGTGGCTTTCTGACAATCAGGTAATGAGATTTTTTTTACATAATTATCAGTGAGTGCTGCACAACAGTGGTCCATGGTCCTGCACTTCTGGTCCATCTGGCTGCGGGTGCTGGCTACTGCCAAGCTTCATCAACTCCCCGCAGTTTTCCTCAATGAAAGAATGTACAGCTGTACTCAACTCCCACAAAGCCTAAAAACTTTCATGATCCAGGAATGTTGTGATACTCCACTCATGACCTCCGCTGATGTGTTTTGCCCCCTACTAGGGCTTGGGGACCCAGTAGGGATGAAACATGTCAACTATCAACATCACTTTATCACTTTCTTTATCAGGTTTATTTAACCTCCTTAGCGGTATTCCCGAGTGTAGCTCGGGGTAAAATTTCTATACCAAAAGTGGTAACCCCGACCTACACTCGGGCTTACCATGCGGCGCTGCTCTGGGGATCCCTGCAGCACTTACCTTGTCCTTCGCTCCCACGATGTGTCCCCTGCAGCGTCCCCGGCCATCTCCTCCGGCCGATGCCGGCATCCGGCTTCTGTGTTCCGGTCCCTGTGATGTCGGGACGTACGGGTGCCGGAACCGGCGGGAAATTTGAAATTTTTAAAAAATGTCATTTTTGCTGTCATTGCTGTTTCAATGCATTTCACATATATTTTGTCCCTACTGCTTTGTCCTGTGCCCTGCCTGCATTTTGAATGTTCTTTCTGCCTGGAAACTTAGAAAAGTCCATGGCGTCCAAAAAGCGTCCCTTTAGGTCAAAATCGGTTTTAGACCGGCTAGAGAACAGCGATAGTAAATCAGAACCACTTGCAGAATTGAGTGATAATGATTCGTAGGGGAAATTCGTCATCAGACACTGAAAACGATTTTGCAACTTTGCTCAGCGATGTGCGAACTTGCCTCTGTATTTCAAATTTCAGTGTTTTTGGTTTGATTATATTATTGAATTAAATTTATTATTATTATATTATTATTTTTTATGATTATTTATTAAATTATAATTTATGATTTCGTGTTTCAAATTTTATCATATCCAGAATATTTACTAGACTCTTGTTCGGACAGATTTCAGTGAGTTATTTCTAAAAATTACAGCCTGCAATAAAAAACTACATACGGTAATTCCATGGAAAAAAATGGCACCGCTTTCAGCACAAAAAATCGGATAGAATCATACCGCCAAGGAGTTTAACAGGGTATTTTGACGTGCCGCAAACCAACCAATCACATTTTGTGTTCCTTCTGTAACTATTAAGTGGGATTGCTGCACTTTGTACTTCTTAAGGAAAAATACTGCATTTTCTAATATATATTTGAGGCATATCTCCAGGACTTTGTCTTTTTTAATTTTTATCCCCCCACCACCCCGTATATAAAGAAAAAATAAGTGTAAATCTTTACTTAGGCTTCTTTCAGATGGGTTGGATCCATTAGCGTGATCCACCTGCTCAGCAAGTATCTATACGCTGATCCCCACTGAGCAGGTGGATGACGGGTCAGCAGAGCGGACACAGGAAACGGCCTGCTGATTTCAACAGGACGGTCGGATGGAAACGGACCATCTGTCCGTTTCCACCAGATTGTCATCCGTTCCGATCCGCTGGACGGATAGGGACCGGATCCCCATTTGTCTGTTTTTGGCATATAGGAGGTGACAGGAGTCCACTGACATTCGCCGGTCCATAGAAGTCTATGGATGGACCAATCAGGTCCGCCTGAAAAACCGACAGACGGACCCCATCGGTCCACTCATGTTGAAGGGGCCTTACCCTCTTCATGTTCCAGCGCTGTCCTGTCTTCCTCCTCACTCCAGCACCAGTAGTTGTTCTCAGGGCAGAGCAGGGCACTCTGTCATTCCGCCCATTTCCTGTGAGCCCAGTCTGTCATTTACACCCGCTTAGGGGGCAGGGGTGGACTGACAACTCATGGGGCCCCCGGGCAATAGGGGATCATGGGGCCCCTGTGTCCTTGCCCAAACTCAAAAAAGCCTATGAAAAAGGTACCAGGGGCATCTCATGGGGCCCCCTACTGACCCCGGGCCCTCGGGCAGTACCCGAGTTTCCAAATGGTCAGTCCGCCTCTGTTAGGGGGTATGTCATCATGCAGACTGGGCTCTCAATACTGATTGGACTAATCGGTGCTCACTCGTCATTATATGAGCGGCACTGGAAGAATGCCCACCCCCTCCTCCACCACCACCACTGCTGGAAGAATGAGAAGAAGCGGCAATGTCATTGGACCAGCAAGAAGATATCAAGAACAAAGGTAAGTATAGGTACTTAAAAAAACATTGGGTTGGGCTTCGGGGGTGGGGGAATGGTAAATTGTGGGGTTCGGTTTTCAAGGATAACTCCACTTTCTTGGGAAAAAAAAATAGCAAATAGAAAAAAATAATATAGCATAGACAGTTGTGACACAAGTCATATTGTAATTGAACGTTATTAAAAGTTACCTTTCCTTTTCAATCTGTAGCTCTGTTATTTTCTGTAAAATGCAATATGGCAACCTGGAGGTGTTCTGTACACAAATAGTGTACAGAACACCCCTCAGAAACATAATTTCCTGCTTGTGTGATTGGCTCACTGGTTTTCCCAGAAGTCTGCACTGAGACAAGTCAGATTTTTGGCATCCCCTGCAACAAAAATATCATTTTTGGTGGGATACTCCCAAAGAGTAATCACATCTAAAGGCATGCAGACCCTGCCACTTAGCTCATTAGAGCCGTCCAGGTGCAGCAGCTGATTGATAATTATGAAACCACTCCCATACACATTCACTTTTCACACGTTCACAGACAAACAGCTCTTTCTAAAGCATAACAAAAGGTAGGAATCTGCAAAAAACTTTGTTAAAATCCCTGCAATGTACATAGATCACCCAGAGGGGAATGTTTTTTTTTTTTCTCAACAAAAGTGGAGTTACTCTTTAAATGTACAGTATAAGAAAAAGGAACTGCTTATTGCATATGTTTGTATCCACGTACGTTACAATATTTAATACATTGTTTCTTTATATAGGAGACAATTCACAAAGTGGTATCTTACCGCAACCAAGTATGCGGTAATATACTGCACAATGTTTTTGAAAAAAAGTGTTGGCATTAACTAAAAAACGCTACTAAATGACCCCATGAGTTAGTCATGCAGTATTTATTAGTAGTGGAAACATGCGGTAAGGTAACGAGTCATCAGCATGCCCCGGTCCATAACATCACATGGGGATGGGGTCCCCTGGCGTTGTCACAGGCTGGCCCTGCCCCTTAGTTATTTAAGACCAATCAGGCGGCGGAGCTGTCAGACGGCATGAGCCTTCATCGTGATTGGAGACTTTTTTCTTTTTTTTTAGGCATCGGGCATTGTGAATGACGCTGGATCTACACCAGGGCCATTTTTATTTATTTTTGTTTTTTTAAGAAAGGACTTGTCAAAAACTGCCTTCTGTGTTTTTTTTAAACTACACCTTTCTTTTTCGTGAATGCATAGGGGTACCATGTACCCCAAACTCACATGGAGGGTTGGGATCTGGGGGGCTCCCTTGTTAAAGGGGGCTTCCAGATTCCGATATGATCCCTGCCTGCAGATCCCCACAACCACCGGTCACAGGGTTGTTGGGAAGAGGTCCTTGTCCCCATCAACATGGGCATTTGGCCTGGTATTGTTCAGGAGTGGGTTCTCACTCCCCCCCTTTCCTGACCTGTCGGGCTGAATGCTTAGATAAGGGTTTGGTGTGGATTTTGGGGGGGACTCCATGCCATTTTTTTTTTTTTTTTCATTTTGGTGTGGGGGTTCCCCTCAAAATCCACACCAACCCGAAAGGCTTGTTATGGATGGGGGGGGGGGGAGCCCACACCATTTTTTTTTTTTTTTTTTTAATTGCTGTCAATTACTTTTTTACATTCAGCTGTCAAGTGGAAACCCCGCTGACAGCTGATGACTCTTCGATTGTTAAGGACATAATGGCCGCCTGCTCCTTAACAACCATGACAGTTTTTGGTTTTTAGTTATTAAAGCAGAACTTCACCCAAATGAGGAAGTTCCACTTTAAAGACTGGTCCCCCACTCCCCATTAAGGATTGGCACCTTTGGGGAGTGGGTACCCAAAATGGACAGGTACCTGCTGCCACTTCTGCTGTGATCACCTAGGCGATCGGAAGCAGGGGCGGACTGACCATTTGGAAACTCGGGCACTGCCCGAGGACCGGGGGTCAGTAGGGGGCCCCATGAGATGCCCCTGGTACCCTTTCATAGGCTTTTTTGAATTTGGGGAAGGACACAGGGGCCCCATGATCCCCTATTGCCCGAGGGCCCCATGAGTTGTCAGTCCGCCCCTGATCGGAAGCATAAGTTGTCCTCCCCTCCTTCCTCCCTGTAGTCCTCTGGGACACATGACAGGTCCCAGAAGAGTATGGGACCATTCAGAAAGCACATTGCTACTCACGCATGCACAGTGGGAACCCTGGTTGTGAAGCTGCAAGCTGTCACAGTCGGGTGCTCACAATGAAGATGCCAGCGCCGGAAACACCGGTGAAACGGGCTGCGGGGAGGACACACGGGATCGAGGGACAGGTAAGTGGCTGTTATTTAAAAGTCAGCAGCTAAAGTTTTTGTAGCTGCTGACTTTTATTTTTTTACATTGTGAATGGAACTCCGCTTTAAAGACACTGGCCGCCCTTTCAACCAGTGCATACCGCATGCCTTGACCACTACCTGATTACCGCATGCATTTAATTATTTATTTCCTTCTGTGAATTGACTTTAAGGTCTTCTTATGTGGTATTTAATGAACGTTTTTGCAAAAGTGAATTGACATTTTCAGTATTGCATGCGACATGTGGTCACCTGACCAGCATAATGCATGTGATAACCTTTAGTGAATTGTCCCCATAGTTTGGTATTATGTGCATTCATGGAAGAAGCTATGTTTGCTCCTTACATATGTAGGATCTGCTTCCTACTTAGTAGTGCTGCACAATGCTTTTTGCAGCCAGACACCATGTAATCTTTGCCTAGGCTTTAGCTCACAGAAATGGTTATTTATGGAAAGGAAGATACTTTTTGTCTAAACTACTGTAATTTGGTCATGTTAACCGCCTTATTCTCTGCACTTTCTTATGCCAAATTAATTTGGGCTTAACTGTATGTTTCAGTCCAAAGCACTCATCCCTCTACAGACGGAGGCGCACCCGGACACGAAGCAGAGGGTATTAACCAACTACATGTTCCCCCAGCAACCGCGTGGTGATGAAGGTAAATATTTTTGTCTCTTTGTGATTTATATTTTAAAATGAGATTATTTTCCCACTGCGCCAATAAGTTCATATTTAAGCAAAACAAGATAATGCAGTCATTGAATGAGCTGAGCTGAGGGAATAACTACCCTTGAATTAATTCTGATCTCAATAAAAATTGATAAATCATTTGTCAAGGCTGCTTATTGTTATACTGTCAAATAAACTGTGTATGGTCACCGCACACAGCACTTACTGTATATATATGTCCACTGATGAGGAGTTCAGGGCTAAAGTGGACGACCAGGGGTGGACTGGCAACTTATGGGGCCCCCAGGCAATAGGGGATCATGGGGCTCCTGTGTCCTCGCCCACACTCAAACCACACCCAAAAAAGCCTATGAAAGGTACCAGGGGCATCTCATGGGGCCCCCTACTTACCCTGGGCCCTTGGGCAGTGCTCGAGTGCCCGAATGGTTAGTCTGCCCCTGCGGACGGCTACAGCACAGTTGGCTGGGTCTGGGAAGGCTTCTACTGATGTCCCTCCAGAACCCTGCCCCCCCCCCATGCACCCCCAGGGCGCACATTGAGAGTGCTCCGTGATCGCTGTGTCCTTTTGTACACAGCTGATCACAGAGAGTGGTAAAGGGACAATCACAGCGGTCCTTTACCATGTGATCAGCTGTGTCCAATCACAGATTATCACAGTGTATATAGACTTGCCAGTTATCAGCAGTTTTCTCCTCCCCCGCTGTGACAGTGTGAGGAGAAGAGAAAGAGAACGGGTAACCGGTGTTTCTCACGGGAACATCTACACTGAGTGGACTGATCATCAGTGCAGCTCCATAAGTGCCAATCAGTGCCACCTATCAGTGCCTCCTCATCAGTTCTGCTTATCAGTGCCACCTATCAGTGCCTCCTCATCAGTTCTGCTTATCAGTGCCACTTATCAGAGCCTCCTCATCAGTTCTGCTTATCAGTGCCACCTATCAGTGCCTCCTCATCAGTTCTGCTTATCAGTGCCACCTATCAGTGCCTCCTCATCAGGTCTGCTTATCAGTGCCACCTATCAGTGCCTCCTCATCAGTTCTGCTTATAAGTGCCACCTATCAGTGCCTCCTCATCAGTTCTGCTTATCAGTGCCACCTATCATTGCCTCCTCATCAGTTCTGCTTATCAGTGCCACCTATCATTGCCTCCTCATCAGTACTGCTTATCAGTGCCACCTATCATTGCCTCCTCATCAGTTCTGCTTATCAGTGCCACCTATCATTGCCTCCTCATCAGTTCTGCTTATCAGTGCCACCTATCAGTGCTTCCTCATCAGTTCTGCCTATCCGTGCCCATCAATGCTGCCTATCAGTGCTACTTATCAGTTCCGCAAATCAATGCAGCCTCAAAAGTGCCCATCAGTGCTGCCTAATCAGCGCACATCAGTAAAATTACTTATTTACAAAATTACAGAAACTAAGAAAAATGTTTGGGTTTTTTGTTTGCAAAATGTTCAGTCTTTTTTCAATTAGCAAAAAATAAAAAACCCAGTGGTGATCAAATACTACCAAAAGAAAGCTCTATCTGTCTCCAGAAACTGGTAAAAAATGTCATATGGCTACAGTGTTGCATGACCGTGCAATTACCCTTTAAACTGCGACGGCGTTGAACATTGGCCTGGACAGGAAGCAGGTAAAAGTGCCCGGTAGGCAAGTGGTTAAAGTGTCTTAATTATGAAAACTTTTGTTTTGTTTCCAAGCATTCAGAAACTTTTAGAACCTTTTGAATTTCCTGCTGGGAAGATTCACCCTCTCAGTGTGTCTGATGGCTGTTTTCACCAAGACAGAAAATGAAGGGAAAGAGAAAATATTACAGTTGTCACCAGAACTGTGGTTGGAAATTTTTTAGTGCAGACACCTGTTCTGGTGAGAACTGAATAACAGTAAGAAATGTCCCCTCACTTCCTATTATGTCTTAGGGACAGGAAGTGAAGGGAAGTCTCCCAAACAAGGCACAGATGGCAAAAAAAAAATAATAATAATAAAAATTCCCCTCTTTATGCAGTTTAGAGGTAAGCTGGTTATCAATGTTTTTTTAGTCCACTTACTGAACAGATTCCTTCATCCACACAAACAAGGTTGATGGAAGAATCTCTCCCCCTTCCCAAGCTGTAATCTGACAGCTAGAACCACCGTTGTCAGAATATATGTACAACTATGAACAAAATATGTAGTCATAGACTTTGTGTGAAGACATAGAAGAAAAACTAAGTACCGTAAGAACAACTTTATTGTGTACCTAACACTTACTTAAAAAATCTATTACACCACGTTAAGAACCCTTTTTCGTCTAAGGGTTCACATCATGTAAAGATTCCGATTACATTTCACATGTCACATGACTCGACACATTTCAGGAATCCTTCTTCAGGAGTATATGTGACATAATCAGTACACAGGAAACCATTCCTAATAATAGAGTAATATCAATCAGTAGGGTAGACTGGAATTCGAAGCCTGTGCATGTTGCCCATAGAGGTGCAAATGAGTAGACCAAGGTAAAGCCACTGCCTCTCAGGTGGGAAATTCAGGTACATTCAGTAAATAGCCAATGGTCTTGTATAAATAAACTTAAAATAGAAGGACCAGCTTCCCAATGGGGAACTATTCAGACTCACTGTAAGTAAGTCACCATAAAGACAGCATGGTAGTCAAGGTACATACACTCCCCGACCACTTTGTTAGGCACACCTTGCTAGTGCCAATATCCTTCACACCATTACACCACCACCAGCCTGAACCGTTGATACAAGGCAGGATGGATCCACCACACCATGACACCACCACCAGCCTGAACCATTGATACAAGGCAGGATGGATCCACCACACCATGACACCACCACCACCACCAGCCTGAACCGTTGATACAAGGCAGGATGGATCCACCACACCATGACACCACCACCACTACCAGCCTGAACCGTTGATACAAGGCAGGATGGATCCGTGCTTTCATGTTGTTTACACCAAATTCTGATCCTACCATCTGAATGTCACAGCAACCAGTCTGCCCATTCTCCTCTGACCTTGGACATCAACAAGGCATTTTCCTTCACACAACTGACGCTCACTGGATATTTTCTCTTCTTCGGACCATTCTCTGTAAACCCTAGATATGGTTGTACGTGATAATCCCAGTAGATCAGCAGTTTTTTAAATACTCAGACAAGCCCATCTGGAACCAACAACCATGCCACATTCAAAGTCACTTAACTCCCCTTTCTTCTCCATTCTAATGCTTGGTTTGAACTTCAGCAACTCATCTTCATGTCTAGATCCCTAAATGCATTGAGTTTCTGCCATGTGATTGGCTGATTAGCAATTTGTATTACCAAACAATTGAACAGGGTTACCTAATAAAGTGGCCGGTGAGTGTGTATTCAAAATATGGGGCTCTTGATGGGTATGTTAGATACAAACTAAGTTCACATCAATCCAGCCTGTGGTTGTCAAAATACACTGATCGATGACTGCAGCAGCTGATCGAGAAAAGTTTTCCAACATGTTCTTCCAACAGAAGTCGATCATATGATCAAATTCTGGTGAGCAGGGACAACCACACACTGATCGAAATTCGGGCGGTCCCTGCTGAACCAGCCGAAATTTGGTCAGTGTATCGCCAGCTTTACACTTGCAAAGTGAATCTAAGCTCCCAAAAGGGAGTTATTTCCGCTTTAATACCATCCCCTCTGCAAGCAGAATTGGGGGAAATGTTTTTGTTTTTTGTTTTTTTCTTTTCCATCTATTTTTAAAAATGTTTTTGAAATTTTAGCCCTACCCAGTGCTGCCATTCCAGCCTAGGCCAGAATGGTGTGTACCAAATCCTGCATCCTCCAGGGATACTTACATCTCATCTCCCAAGAGGCTGCAGGACTAGGTACACAGAGCAGCTTGGAAAGATCCAGAGGGTGGCCCTAGGGACGGGTCCACTGTATCAGGCTGCATTGCTCTGAACCAGGGGTGGACTGACCATTTGAGAAATGCCCCTGGTACCTTTTTATAGGCTTTTATTGAGTGTGGGCAAGGACACAGGGGCCCCATGATCCCCTATTGCCCGGGGGCCCCATGAGTTGTCAGTCTGCCCCTGCTCTGAACTCTTTTGGTATATTTACATTTGTGTATTGTGGCAACTTATTTGTTACCGCATGGTTTCACGGCACATAGTAACACACTCCATGGGCGGTGTGTTGCAGTGTGAATGCAGCCTAAGGTTGTACTTTTGTAACCTGCAAGCCATCGCGCCTGCAATCAGGTGTAATACACAGCTTAGGTCAAGCCATGAGATTTCCTCTCCGCTGTCCTGTGCCGTCACTTGCGTCAGTTATATCACACAATCATGATTATTCTGCAGAAAGGTAAAGTTGCTGAGCCAACATGACAGCTGCCTCTAAATTCTTTCCCGGAATCCCCCGATACTGTAAACATAGTGCTGATGTTTTTAATGTGACACTCACCCCTGATGGTTTTTGGACCACAGCCTAGTACGGGAGTGCGTTCACAGGAAGGAGTATACGTTAATTGGCCTATTGATTTTTCCTGGACTTTCTGCTCTACTGGTGTTTTGAAAAAAAAAAAAGGAAGTTTATTCAGCTTTACAATCTATCAGTGGAATATTTTGTTTTGGTGAGAACGTGTAGCTTTCATTTATATACAGCTGCAAGCCCATGTACAGAAGGTATGCAGGAAGGTACTGGACAGGTTGTGACATTGCAGTGATGGCAGTGGTCCTCCAGATGAGCAGAGACAAAGAGAAAAAAAGGGACTAAAAGCCACGAGAGATCCTTCTAAGAGTTGTATTCACTTGTACGTATGTGAAAAGTATTGCAAAAAGTGTAGTAAGCATATATCCATGTAAGGGGGGGGTTGTGGTAGGTGAGCGATGTCAGACCTTCTTCTATGGTCCCCAATAATTAATTGGATGCCAAGTCTGGGTTGTATAAGAGAACTGGGTGGGTTCTTCTCGGCACCACTGATAGGGTAGCTTTACTCTCGTGCCATTTCTATCAATACCCAGGGACAAGGCTGAGGTTGTTGTAGGGGGAAAACTCAACCTTAAGTCAGGTTCTCCAGTTACTCTTGGGTCCCTGTGTAAATGTACATCTTCAATTAGGTGGGTGGTGCCAAACACTGACCACCGTTTTCCCATTACCAATCCCGATAGCAGCATGAAACCCCGCCGTGCACATAGTGCAGGCTTCAACTGTTGAACTTCCATACCTCTGTACAGGATGGGGACCTCTGTGATTCAGTTCCGCTCTGGTTGCTATGGGAGATGGAACGTGGCGCAGGGAGTGCCGACAACATCTCCCTCGTGGCTAGAGGCAATTCCACCTATAACACGTACACGTTTCCAACAGGCTGCTTGCACCTTCGTATAACTTGCGCTAGGATAACTTGTAATGTGCTGACTCCTCATACCCTAATACGTTAGTGACCCAGACTGTAGCAATATCACTTGCAATGCACCCCTTTCAAAGGACTTCAGGCAGAAGACAAAGTTTCAACACTTTACTGCATAAAATGCAGAACACTCCATACAGAGTCGAAAAATCACACAGAACAGCACTTTTGTAGTCCCTAATCCCTAATCCTAACTCAGGTTTAAGTGGTGCCTCGGCATACCTGCAAAGGTAGAGTCTATGTGCATTCAGGTCCAACAGTGGCATTCCCCAGTGGCTAGATTCTTTGGGGTGAACCCCAGGTTGAATAGCTCACATATCTTTCGGGTTCTTAGGTGGAGATCTCCTCCATGGAACACGGCTGATGGACCTGCCACAAGGCTCTCAAACTCCTCCAGGGGAACATTGAGGAACCTCCTTCTTTCTTCAGGGCCTTTCTGGCTCCAGACCACTGTCCCATTTTTTATATCCACAGCAGCAGTGGGTCAGACCTAAAGATCCAATCAACAAAAAACCCGGGGAACTAAATTAAACC
Source organism: Staurois parvus (assembly GCF_062004578.1). Classification (NCBI taxonomy): domain Eukaryota; kingdom Metazoa; phylum Chordata; class Amphibia; order Anura; family Ranidae; genus Staurois; species Staurois parvus. The sequence goes on from NW_028319066.1 coordinate 2,349,110, forward strand.
TAGCCCTCCTATCCAGGGCAGCACCTAACTAGCTAGCTCTAACCTGCTTATGCTCACATTCGTAGGTTTGCTGGATCCTAGGGTCATGCGACCTATTTTAGCACATGTGAGAATAGGACTGTCTCCATGAAGAGTGTGGGCGGTTGCACTCAATGCTCTTCAGGGTTTTCTGGAAATTCTTTCACTGCACCAAGTTGCGATGATCAGATCTGGTGAGCAACGGTTAAAAAGGATGATGCCCCAGGGTTAGGAGCTGTCCTGATTCTTCATGCTTCTTGCATGTTCTTATTGGCCCATAACCAGAGGCGGACTGACAACTCATGGGGCCCACAGGCAATAAAGGATCATGGGGCTCCTGTGTCCTTGCCCAAACTCAAAAAAGCCTATGAAAATGTACCAGAGTCATCTCATGGGGCCCCCTACTGACCCTGGGCCCTCGGGCAGTCCTGAGTTTCCAAAAGGTCAGTCTGCCCCTGCCCATAACTGTGATGGACAGCCTTACCATTAAAAGTGGTGAGTTGACTCTCAACACTACTTAGGAATTGTCAATATCGGCATGCTGCAGCAGTCCAGGATTCAGAGTACCGAAAAACCTGGGGGGAGTCATCTACAGATATGGTAAAAATGATGAGGCCCCAAAATGGAACCCATGTGTGGTGAGCAGAGGCATCCATTAAATAAAGGTAAATAAGGTTCTTCCAAGTAGATTTTGCAAGAAGGTCCATATTTATTGATTATAAAAACAGGTCAAAACACCATCAACACATTTTGTGGTTCTTTAGTGGCCACTTCGTATACTCTGGGCTGAAAGGATACACATAGATCACATCCATTAAAGTGTACTGTACACCTTTTCCTGACAAAGTGGTCACTAAAGAGTGACTAAACCTGCTGATAGTGTTTTAACCTATTTTTATGATCAACAAATACTGACCTTCCTGAAGAATCCACTTGGAGGCACCCTTTTATTTAGTAGGTGCCGCTGCTGACCCATTTTGGGGCCATATCCTTTTTACCATATCTATAGATGACTCCTCCAGTTTTTTCGGTGCTCTGAATCCTTGACTGCTGCAACTTACCAGTAGTGTTGAGCGTCAATATACGCCTCTCTGACCACTTTTATTGGTAAGGCTGACCATCATGGTTATGGGTGAGTAAGAACATAGAAGAAGCATGAGGGATCAGGACAGCTTGCAATCCTACCAGGAGGTGTCAGAAATGTTATGTTCCTGTAGCTGAGATTTGGGGGATGGAGGGGTTATCTAATGGTATGTGTAGACACCATTGTGTAGATTCTTGTATAGTAATGCCACAACCAAAAGTCCCCTTTGGTAGTATCAGCGTGTCTAATTTATTTACATCTGATCACCTGCAACCTCTTTAATGGTGACAACAGTGGACCATACCTTTGCAATGTGCATCAGCGCAACCACTTATTGCCCCCAGTTGCAAGACGTGAGAGGGTGACCAAAACAGTTGGGATACAGGGACAGAGCATTTTCATCCCATAAAAGGAACTACCTGAACAAGGACCTTCATGGCAGAATCAACAGGTATTATTTTCATGGAAGCTTAGATTAGAAATATTGATTTTAAAAATTATTTTTAAAATTACATTCACATGTTGCAGTTTAAATTGGCCATACATGGATCAAAATTTGGCCAGTTCAGACTGGACCAGCTGAATTTCAATCCATGTATGGGCAGGCTTGGTTGTACCGAGGTCGATTTACCGATCAATTTCTGTACAACCAACCTGTTGGAAAATGTCTGCACAATCAGTACTGCTGGCTATAGCTGGAAGCGCTGATCAGTGTATTCTAAAGGGGGGGAAGTCTTCCTTCCTTTGGAATACATTAGCTCAGCAGGAGTGATTCCTCCATCCACCTCAAATATGTGGTTGGGGGATCTGGTAATTTTTTTTTGTTTAACCTGCTGGTTGAATGAAAAAAAAATTACTAATGTATGGGCTGTCTTAGATAAGATTTTATATGAGGTTTACATAATAATATCCAAAGTAGCTTGCCAACCATACGCTCTTATAGGAGAATGAATGATCTGTGTACTCCTTCATGTTGTCACAAACAGGTTATGAAACAAAATAATTATAGTTCATAATCCGTAGAAGCAACGCAAGTCAGGTACAAAAAACATAATATTATAAAGGAAATAGGATAATAAAAATAAAATAATTATTACAATCCATTTAAAAGCAATGGGAAGCAGGTACCAAAAACATTATTTAAAAAAATTCTAATAAGCTCCTGTAATAATAAAATATATTAAAATGTGTTCAGAAACAATGCAAGACAGGTGCAAAAAATACTCTCCTCTGGACAATGTCTCTCAGCTTCTCGGATCTTTATTAAATCAAGTATGATAAAGACCCAAGTGATTAAATGTATCATCCAGAGGAGCATCTTTTTTGTATATGCCTTGCATTGTTTTTGAACAGATTTTGATAATTACCGTAGATTTTTTTTTATTTTCATTAGAATTTCTTATGATAATTATTTTTGTACCTGCCTTGCATTATTTGTGAATGTACTATTATTATTACTGTTATTATTATACAGGATTTATATAGCGCCAACAGTTTGCTCAGCGCTTTACAATATAAAGGGAGACAATACAGCAACAATACAGTTCAATACAAGAGGGATAGGAGCAGGGGCGGACTGACAACTCATGGGGCCTCCGGGCAATAGGGGATCATGGGGCCCCTGTGTCCTTGCCCACACTTAGAATACACCCAAAAAAGCCTATAAATGGTACCAGGCGCATTTCATGGTGCCCCCTACTGACCCCAGGCCCTTGGGCAGTGCCCGAGTGCTCGAATGGTCAGTCCGCCCCTGGATAGGAGCTTACAATCTAAGAGTATTATAATAATTTTATGATTTTTTATTTTTATTCTAATAATTTTTTTATAGTAATATGCTTGAGGTGATTGTAGCCGTATTAGTGCATTTGCGACAGAAACAATTGAGTACTGTCCGTGATACTTTTTTTATTTGCACTAACATACAATTTTGAGGACAAGCTTTCGGGGAATGTCCCCTTCTTCAGGTCTAAGCAGTACTGTTAGTACTGTAAGCTAGTACTGTAATACTGTGAGTACTGCTTAGACCTTGAAGAAAGGGACACTCCCTGAAAGCTTGTCCTCAGAATTGTATGTTAGTGCAAATAAAAAAAGTATCACAGACAGTACTCAATTGTTTTTATAGTAATATGTTTTTGATACTCCCTTGCGTTATTTTTGAATGTATTATAATTTATTTTTACATTTCTATTCTAATTTTTTTTTTATTAATAATGTTTTTGTACCTGCCTTCCTTTATTTTTGAATGGATTATCATAATTTTTTAAAATTGTTTCTTAAATATTATGTTTTGCACCTACCTTGCATTGTTTTTAAATAATTTTATTGTTTGTATGTTTGTTTGTTATTTTGTTTGTTTTTTTATACTCCACCTTTGCTGATCAACTTGTGGTTTTTAAAGTTGGGTTTACATACAGTAAAATGTCTACCACGCCAATCATGAGCTGTGAGCTTGGCAAAAATTGCAATTTTCAGCTGAGGCATAAACATATTTCTTAGAAAGCTGTGAAATCAAGTAATGTAGGAGGGGGGTTCTTGCTATTTTAGAATTCTTAACTGTATTTGCAAAGTGTGACAGAAGAAAATGTGTTTTTGTCAGCAGTGAATACATTGACCGTAGGGCTACATATGTAAGTGACAGTGTGGCCATTACATTTCAGATTTCCAGTCAGATAGTGATAGCTTTAACCCCACGCTCTGGGAGGAGCAGCGACAGCAAAGGATGACGGTGGCATTTGAGTTTGAAGACAAGAAGGAGGAGGAAGAGGGCCCTGGAAAAGTCAAGGTTGGTACAATGTTAACCTACTAATTATGAATCCATTCCTTCTACAGACCCCAAATTGTGCCTTTTTCAAACACTTTTGAAAAGCTCCACAGCCATTAGTCATGTTAGCAAGCAAGGATTCCTAACTAAAACTGGTTGGAAATATTCTGCCCTAGATAAGTCTGGTTTTTGCATGTTGCTGCACCTTAATATTATAATGTTTTACAGTTTTTTTTAAGTGGTTGTAAATCTCAGACATGAATAATGAACAAAGCATACCCCTCTGTAGTGTGTACTTGTCTCAGTTGAGAGCACTGTGTCATTTCTGCCTGCTGCCTCTTTCCTCTGCTTTCATGGATCACTTCTGACAAGTTTTGTTAGAAAAAAAAGTTGACAGGTGAGGGACCTCCAGCACACAGCCTGTGACTGACAACCTCAGCTTTGTTCCTGTGTGCTGTGTGGAGGGGGATGTGTCTCTTCCCTCCAATCAGCTCTCAGAGCTCTCCTCACTGAGCTCTGCAGTGTGTCATTTCAGCTCTCCGCCCCTTTTTTTCTGAACTCTCTGACAAGCTGTTTGTGTGGATGTAGAAAAGAGAACACTGCAGATAAAAAAGTACAACTTACGTAGGAGGATTTGTTTCCTCTGAGTATCACGTGAGGCCAGTCATTTATATACACTCTCTGACCATTTTATTAGGTACACCTGTTCAATTGCTTAGTAACACAAATTGCTAGTCAGCCAATCACATGGCAGCAACTCAATGCATTTAGGCATGTAGACGTGGTGAAGACGACTTGCTGAAGTTCAAACTGAGGATCAGAATGGGGAAGAAAGGAGATTTAAGTGACTTTGAAATTGGCATGGTTGTTTGTGCCAGACGGGCTGGTCTGAGTATTTCAAAAACTGCTGATTTACTGGGATTTTCACGCACAACCATCTCTAGGGTTTCCAGAGAATGATCGGAAAAAGAGAAAATATCCAGTGAGCGGCAGTTGTGTGAACGAAAATGCTTTGTTGATGTCAGAGGTCAGCAGGGAATGGAAAGACTGGTTTGAGATGTTAGAAAGGCAACAGTAACTCAAATAACCACTTGTTACAACCAAGGTATGCAGAATACCATCTCTGAACACACAACACGTTGAACTTTGAAACAGATGGGCTAGAGCAGCTGAAGACCACACCGGGCACCACTCCTGTCAGCAAATAACAGGAAATGGAGGCTACAATTTGCAAAGGCTTACCAAAATTGGACAATAGAAGATTGGAAAAACGTTGGCTGGTCTGAGGAGTCTCAGTTTTCAGTTGTGACATTCAGATTGTGGGGTCAGAATTTGGCATAAACAACATGAAAGCATGGATCCATCCTGCCTTATATCAATGGTTCAGGCTGGTGGTGTCATGGTGTGGTGGATCCATCCTGCCTTATATCAATGGTTCAGGCTGGTAGTGGTGGTGTCATGGTGTGGTGGATCCATCCTGCCTTGTATCAATGGTTGAGGCTGGTGGTGGTGGTGTAATGGTGTGGTGGATCCATCCTGCCTTGTATCAATGGTTCAGGCTGGTGATGGTGGTGTAATGATGTGGGGGAGATTTTCTTGGCACACTTTGGGCTCCAGTTGAGCATCGTTTAAACACCATGACCTACCTGAGTATTGTTGCTGGCCATGTCCATTCCTCTATGACTCCAGTGTCCCCATCTTCTGATGGCTCCTTCCAGCAGGATAATGCGCCGTGTCAAAAAGCTCAAATCATCTCCAACTGGTTTCTTGAACATGACAATGAGCTCACTGTACTCTAATGGCCTCTACAGTCACCAGATCTCCATCCAATAGAGTTCCTTTAGGATGTGGTGGAACGGGAGATTCGCATTATGGATGTGCAGACCACAAATCTGCAGCAACTGCGTGTTGCTATCATGTCAATATGGAACAAAATCTCTGAGGAATGTTTCCAACACCTTGTTGAATCTACGTCATGGAGAATGAAGGCAGTTCTGAAGGTTAAAGGGGGTCCAACCCGATACTAGCAAGGTGTACCTAATAAAGTGGCCGGTGAGAGTATGTACAGTAAGGATTTACAACCACTTTAATTTAAATATAATTTGCTATTATTTGTATTACAGTTACTAAACCCAAAACAGTACAATCAGTCTGTATATGCAGTAAATCATGCTTGTTATACTCACTGTGGAACCTAAGGGGTTAATGTTCCACATTGTGTAAAAAGGTGGTTTGATCCTGTCTTCTCTGATCCTCCCCTTTTTCTACTGTTACCAATCCATCTGCTGACAGAACAGAGCATTGGGGGGCTAGCTCCACATGCTCAGTTTGGGGTGTATTGCTAGGGAGTTTTGTTTTTATTGGGAGGGTTCATGTGATGAACACGGGACCAATCAGTGCTCTCCAGAGAGTCAGGGGTCATGCAGCCTTATAGGACAATCAGGGGGAGAATGAAAACTCCTCCTACAAGCTTTAACCAGTGCTCTGCTGGACACTGATAGAAGTCACAAGACTACTATATACTGCTGATGAGAAAAGGTATTTAGCAGTTTATATTTGCTAAAATATTTGCATTTCCATGTTCTGTGTACTGTGGGAGACCGGATATAGGGAATGCAGGGTCCAGGGTTTAGTAACACTTTCACTCCTTGTTTTACAAACATAGAGATAATACAGGGCGCTTCTAAAATACAACGTTTGTCTTCTAATACTTGACATTCTAGTGAGAATGCCCAGCACTAGATCTGTACCTACTGATTAATGCTGCAGACTGAAGATCCAGATGTTCACTATCTTTAATAAGGGATGGAAGGCGGGATGTCTGTTCTTTGAACCATTCTGTGGTGTGAGTGTAATCTGCTATCCCTGTCCCAACGAAAGGGGTCTGTGAATGGAGATTCAGATGGACATCACAAACTCCCTTTCTCAAATCACAGAATGCCTTCTATTCTTTAAAAAAGGATACAAGACGCTTTCTTAATAGAAGAGAAGCAGCAGCCACACGTTACAGTTTATTTTTCACAGTGGAAATGTTTGAAAAATGTTTTTTGTCCAGAGTTCACCTTTAAGGGCCCATTTACCCTTACCTATGTTGTTGTGGTAACACACGATAACACATTAGAAATGCAATGCAGTGCCATTGGTTTTAAATTGTACTTGTTAATGCGGTAACAGGAAACAACGCACCACACGCTGGTGCAGTCCCACTTGCTGCCGATCTTTATTGTCTTTGACAGCTCGATCACTGTGGTGGGGGCATGCACTGAACGCGCTCTCAGCACAGAATGCTCTGCTGCCCATGGATGCATATGTGCGTTGTGCGGGTATTAAAGTTCACGCTCTTTCCCGACACACATATGCATAGTTAGTCTGACTGAAAAAAGACAAAAGTCCATCCAGTTTAACCAGTTTTTAAAAAAAAGTTAGAATCCTATACCCACCATTGATCCAGAGGAAGGCAAACAAAACCAGCAAAGCATGATCTACTTGGCTCCTGCAGGGGGAAAAAATTCCTTCCTGATCCCCCGAGAGGCAATCGCATATTCCCTGGATCAACTTTACCTATAAATGTTATATCCAGTTATATTCTGTGTATCCAAGAAAGAATCCAGGATTTTCCTACAGCAATCCACTGAGCTGGCCAGAACCAACTCTTGAGGGAGTCTATTCCACATTTTCACAACTCTTACTGTGGAGAAACCTTTCCGTATTTGGAGATTAAATCTCTTTTCCTCCAGACGTAAAGAGTGCCCCCTTGTCCTCTGTGATGACCTCAGGGTGAATAACTACACCGAGTTCACTATATGAACCACTGATGTATTTATACATGGAGATCATATCCCCCCTTATGTATTATACATGGAGATCATATCCCCCCTTATGTATTATACATGGTGATCATATCCCCCCCTTATGTATTATACATGGAGATCATATCCCCCCTTATGTATTATACATGGTGATCATATCCCCCCCTTATGTATTATACATGGCGATCATATCCCCCTTATGTATTATACATGGAGATCATATCCCCCCTTATGTATTATACATGGAGATCATATCCCCCTTATGTATTATACATGGAGATCATATCCCCCTTATGTATTATACATGGAGATCATATCCCCCCTTATGTATTTTACATGGAGATCATATCCCCCCTTATGTATTATACATGGAGATCATATCCCCCTTATGTATTATACATGGAGATCATATCCCCCCTTATGTATTATACATGGAGATCATATCCCCCCTTATGTATTATACATGGAGATCATATCCCCCCTTATGTATTATACATGGAGATCATATCCCCCCTTATGTATTATACATGGAGATCATATCCCCCTTATGTATTATACATGGAGATCATATCCCCCTTATGTATTATACATGGTGATCATATTCCCCCTTATGTATTATACATGGAGATCATATCCCCCCTTATGTATTAAACATGGAGATCATATCCCCCCTTATGTATTATACATGGAGATCAGATCCCCCCCTTATGTATTATACATGGAGATCATATCCCCCCTTATGTATTATACATGGAGATCATATCCCCCCTTATGTATTATACATGGAGAGCATATCCCCCTTATGTATTATACATGGAGAGCATATCCCCCCTTATGTATTATACATGGAGATCATATCCCCCCTTATGTATTATACATGGAGATCATATCCCCCCTTATGTATTATACATGGATATCATATCCCCCTTATGTATTATAAATGGAGATCATATCCCCCCTTATGTATTATACATGGATATCATATCCCCCTTATGTATTATAAATGGAGATCATATCCCCCCTTATGTATTATACATTGAGGTCATATCCCCCTTATGTATTATACATGGTGATCATATCCCCCTTATGTATTATACATGGAGAGCATATCCCCCCTTATGTATTATACATTGAGATCATATCCCCCTTATGTATTATACATGGTGATCATATCCCCCCTTATGTATTATACATGGTGATCATATCCCCCCTTATGTATTATACATGGTGATCATATCCCCCCTTATGTATTATACATGGTGATCATATCCCCCCTTATGTATTATACATGGTAATCATATCCCCCCCTTAATCTCCTCTTCTCAGTAGAGAATAAATTCAGTTCCTCTAATCTTTCCTCATAGCTGATCTCCTCTATGCCTCTTATCAGTTTGGTTGCCCTTCTCTGTACTTTCTCCAGTTCCCCAATATTCTTTCTGTGAATTGGTGCCCAAAACTGAACTGCATATTCCAGATGAGGTCTTACTAATGATTTGTACCGGGGGAAATGATATCTCTCTCTGGAGTCTATATCTCTTTTAATACAAGAGAGGATTTTGCTCACTTTAGATCCCGCAGCTTGGTATTGCATGCCATTATTAAGCTTGTGATCTACCAGAACTCCCAGATCCTTCTCCACCATTGACCCCTCCCAGTTGTACCCCCCCCCCTAGTATGTATAATACATGCATATTCTTAGCCCCCAAGTGCAGAACCTTACATTTATCAACATTAAACCTCATTTGCCACATAGTCCCCCAATTACACAGAGCGAGAGGCAAAAGGTCAGCTCCACCTGAGACAGTTTTGGCTTGGATACATCCTCTCCTATAAGGCACCAATGCAGCAGGAATTGCTTTTATTTCTGTATACTACATTTTGAGCAATCCGCCAGGGATGCATGACACCATTATTTGGTTTTGCAGTGACCATGGCCAGCCAGTGGAATATCTTGTCATAGGTATTGCCTCAGGAAATAAAAGACCTCACGTGTTTGCAGCCAAGCAAAGCCACGGTATCAGTTTTAGCTAGAGTTGCCCTTTAATTCCTTAGGAGTCTCCTAGGCAACGCCATCCTCCCTGAATATTCACAGATGCTCGCTTTATTTAAATCTAGAATTAATTTTGTAACGTTGAGATATCTAATTGAACACTTCAAGTTAAATACTTCTTTTTTTTTTTCCTTCACTTATAACGAGACTCAACAAATTACACCGACCCGCTGAAACCTCGCTGTTTATGGAATCATTCTGTGATATAAATAGTCAGATAAGTCTTTTATGTAGCTGGGAAAACGAGAGCATATGTAAATTTTGGAATGAACAGAGTCTGTGTTCGTGTTAAGTACAGTAATTATAAGGACAAAAATGTTTCTGTTTGAAAATTAGCCACGTTCACGAGGAGTATACACAGGGGCGGACTGACAACTCATGGGGCCCCCGGGCAATAGGGGATCATGGGGCCCCTGTGTCCTTGCCCAAACTCAAAAAAGCCTATGAAAAAGGTACCAGGGGCATCTCATGGGGCCCCCTACTGACCCCGGGCCCTCCGGCAGTGCCCGAGTTTCCAAATGGTCAGTCCGCCCCTGAGTATACAGGATTGCAGCTATTGCATCACTTTTTTTCCCAAGAGTTTATTTTTAAAAGGAACAGTAATCTCAACATTCAATATACTCTTAGGGCCCTGTCACACAATGACTTCATAAAACTCACATTTCAACTATGCATTATTGAAATCATTTTAGACCCAAAGATTACTCAAAACCCATACGTATGCCATCTCCTGTCATATATAGGTTCACTAACAAGCTAAATAAAAAAAATTTAACTCTGTACTTCTTGCAATTCAGGTTGAGATCAATTTGAAGAGGTATCCAACTCCATATCCAGAAGATTTGAAGAATATGGTGAAGTCAGTCCAGAACATGGTTGGGAAAAGTCACAGCACCTCTCTGGAGAACTCTATTCCAACTCCCACACCAAGCGCTGAGCAGAACATCAAGGAAAAATATGAGCATAAGTGGCCGATGCCCACCAAGGAGATGAAACCTGAGGTGAAGGGACAGTTGCATTTAAAAGTTATCAAAGTTATCTCTGAGTCCTGACTGAGCTACCTTGGAAAATAGGCCTAGACTAAAGATGAATCCTCAGTTTTTTTTTGCAAGTTTAGATTATGCCGTGTCCCTCATGAGAGCTCCACCATCTATCATCCAAATACCAAAGTCTCTCCTGCCCAAAACAATTTTATAGTTGAATGACAAATAGGAAGGGAAAAGGATCAAGAGGAGTTGGAGCTTAACCTTAACTTGGCCAATGCTACAGGCACAGTCATGGCCTAGGATCCGGGAGGACACTCAGGGACACAGAAATCAGTCTGAAGACTAACACAGTTGCCTGCATTGATGGTACTTTAGAAGTCAGGTTTACTTTGACATAGGGCAGTAATAGTATGCAAATATAAAACTATTTACTTTTACAGTCTTCTCTTCTGTTCTAACACGATATTACATATTCAGGTGCCAAATAGGGAACACAAAGAATTCCAGAAGAGCCAAATGTCCGAATCAAGTAATATCCGCAGTTATTCTTTGGATGTCCCTAAGAGGAAGGAGAAAGAGGAGCATTCGGAAAGATCCGAGGTACCTGCCTTTTTATTTTAATTGTATGCAGCTCCAACATTTTTCCCCTTGCCTAGAGGTCCCTTAACAGCCACTTTGGCCTACTGTGGCTATAGTGACATGGTCATCGCGATTTTTGACAACTCAAGAGCCTTGGCAAGGAAGGAGGACCTGGTACACCCAAGAATGATAGCTGCTTAAACTTGTCGCATGTTTGCTTAAAAAGCAATTAAAAATTCGCACCAGTGTGTTAGAATGTGTCACAAGATTTTATCAGCCACATATGTATTTTCAAAGGGATGAATGTTGCCTTAGTGTAAATTTGCCTTTATTTGATGAAAGCCTGACACCAAACATAGGACAAGAGCAATCAGGATAAGTCGCTAAGCTGCTAGCTGCTGTTAGCTGAGCATTTAAAACTCAACTGTTTTGCTAGTTATCAGTGATTTATTAAAACACCATATTTGTTTGCCACCCCAAGGGAGATGCTTGGGCAAAAATATCTGTAGAATTTTGCTTTTGTGTTTGTATTAGCTGTAATCCTATCATCTGTAGAACATGATACGTTCATAATGTACACCATTGCCATTAACAATTTTAAAGCAGTGTGTTTGTATTACTTAACCCCTTTACATATCCATACACATGTCTCTAATTGTTTGCTATTATCATTGAAGTATGTAGATTAGGAGTAATGGGTAATCCTAATTGATACACTTTAATTTGCTCATTTGGGAAAGAGAAGGAACATGAAACGTCCAAAATCTGCAATGGCAGATTTTTCTGTTCACCAAGGTAAAAACGCTTTAATGTGAACCTGTGTCCATTTCCATATTCTGAATATAATGATAATAACCCACGCTAAATGAGACACAAATAGTGAAACAGCAGCTGTCAAAAAAATGCAGGCAACATACAATGAAAATATAAAAACAGTGTGCAGCTCTAGTTCGCCCCACATATACATAAAACATAGAATAAAAACTATATAATCAAATAAAGTCCTCAAAATAAGTCCATGGTGTGTGACTAAAAATGATATAAAACCCATATCCGTGGGAAGATACTGTGCCACAAAAGAGAGAAAAAGATCCTCCACCGACCAACACTCACAGTCATACATAGGGTATATTTGAAGGCAAGAAGCCTAGAACAGGTCTTCTCCAACAGAGTTTTTCCATTGCTACTCACTCGATGGCATAAATGCAGTATAGAGCCACAAGGATAATCAAAAGGTCCCAATTGTATATATGTAAAGAGAACAAGACCTCTTCATAGTGTAGTATTTTTTAAAATTGAGTAGCAGTGGAAAAACTCTGATGGAGAAGACTTGTTCTGGACTATATGCCCCATATATGCTGTTTTGACCGCATGACTTGTGGTCTTTTTTTCTGGTAATTGGCTGTGAGTGTTGGCGATAGAGGATCTCCTTCTCTCTTTTGTGGCACAGTATCTTCCCATGGATATGGGTTTTATATAATTTTTAGTCGCACACCATGGACTTATTTTGAGGACTTTATTTGATTATATATTTTTTATTACATGTTTTATGTGTACGTGGGGTGAACTAGCTCTGCACACAGTTTTTATAGTTACATATTCTGAATAAACAGTAAATGGGCTTTAAATAATAATGTGTTGGCTGGCCTTTGTAGCTGTATGCACTGTGAAGCAATTCATATGCAAAATTCTTCATGTCCTTCTCTTAGCATCTCAGCTCCCCTTGCTTCTCCCTCCCAGAGCTCCTGCCCTGTAATCATGGTAAAGCAGCTTTTCTCAACCTTTTGACCCTAGAGGAACCGCTGAAATAATTTTCAGGTCTCAGGGAACTCTTACTAAAATCAGTTCATTAGGGTTATCAGGGAAATGCCCCTTACATTAGTATTCATTAGGAAGAATGACACCCTTATAGATAAATATAGATAAATAAAAGACCATTGGTGTCATGTTGCTGGTTCTGCCAAATAGCATTGGACTTGGAACTAGACACCATCAAATGGGAGGTCAATCAGCACCAGCTCATGGAGCTTCTAGCAACCTTTGAAGTTCACAGAACACTGATTGAGAATAGCTATATTAGAGATTGCTGAGATGCTGAGTCTCTTCTAGGAGGAGCTGAGCTGCAAGACACTGATGCGAGGGGGAGTAGCTGTGAACATTTAGTGATGAATTACTCCACAGTACCCTTAGCTACTAAGGACTTGTTTTAAAGCTCATTTGCAACTGGTTAAGAATATGAGAATATTTAAATGTCGATAACTTTGCAACAGTTCTAATTTAAAATATACCTACCATAGTGTAGTGAATATTGTTCTTAAAATAAAGAAGGTGGACTCTGTCCCTTAATGGCAGATCCCATATGCAGGTTGGCAGATTGTGCTGGACCAAGACATAACGTATTACGAAATCCCAAATTTTCCAGCTGCCTTTAGAGGTTGAAGGAAGATATTCCAATAGAGACACCTGTTCTAATGACAGCTGTCTAAGGGGGGATTGCCACTCATATTCTAGAGACTTCTTCTCACATCCTGTTGTCTCTCTAACAGGAAGTGAAGGAAAATCTTCCCAATGGAAAACAATAACAAAAAACATTTGTTATTTTTTTAACCATTCCATTCTTTAGCCAAAGCTAAAAAAGTTTGGGATTTTGTTTAGCCGGGTTTAGTAAATGAGTAGAAAATGTATGGTACGTAGTTGGTACACTGGAAGGGTTGAGCTGCAGTGGGAGCAGCTAATGACCTTTTAGTTTTGACCCCTGTTTTTAGATGAACAATATAGTTGTGCAGGAAAGGAGCACCAACACAGATCTTTGTCCTTTCAGGAGCCCTTTGGACATCGCCCAGCAGAAATGCGGATGGCTGAACTCCGTCCATCATTAATCGAGACGCCTCTGTACCCTCCAAAACTTGTTCTTCTGGGAAAAGATAAAAAAGGTTGGACTGTCATATTTTCTTTATTATAGTTTTTGATCTTATGGTTCCTCATAAGTTAACAATCAAAATGTCCTCAAAGGCAACAGAAGCTAGTGGAGAAAATTTTAATTGTACAAATGGATGATTCTGTTTAAGAGTGTGTTTAACCTCCACAGAATCTACAGATGAGTCAGAGATGGATAAACACCATCACAACAGCGTGTCTTCGGGGACATATTCTGATTACTCGCCTTCCCAGGCATCATCCGGATCCTCCAATGCTCGCGTCAAAGTGCAGATATCTGCTAAGGAGGCAGTGAACAGTTCATTGTGGGGTAACAGGTCTGTTCAATCGCTATATTTCATCACTAACGTCTGCAAACTGAACACAGAAAACGTAGACATAGGCACTGAAATCTGAAGTGTATATCAAGTCAACTTTCTTTTTTGATAGATTATGGAGGAATTTGAATCTGTTTTTCATTTCTGCTTGTGTCCCTGCTGGAGAGTATCACCTTCTTTGAAACATTTAGGGGATGGCATACCTACCTATTCAGAATAATTCAAGTGATACTAAACATACAGTGTTTAATTGCCATTAGCCGTTCTATTTATTTATAAAGATCAGGCCACTGTATTTATAGCAAAAAAAACAGCCCCCCTTTGGGTGATCAATGTACATTGCAGGAATTTTAACAAACTTTGTTTACAGATTCCTACCTGTTTCTGCTATGATGAAATAGTTGTATGTTTCACTAGACTGACTGCAGACTGATCGGGCCCGGTTCATTATAATCAGCTAGTTCGCTTTAAATGTTCTGGGGAGAAAAGTTGCAGTGTCTTCATCCTTTAAGAAGTATTTAACCCTTAGGGAGTATCTTATAAAAAATTTAATTTCTGTTGCAAAGGATGCCTAAAATCTGACTCACATCTTAGTGCAGACTTGATAGCTATCTCCACTCCCCAGTTTGATGCCATAGCTCAAATTGGTTTTCATGTGGTCGAGTGTAACATATTACCGATTATATGGTTTATGATTTATTTTCATAGAAACTGGAGGGTGTTCAAACTCAGTATTAACCCCTTCACTCACTCTTTTAGTATTCATCAATGGAAAAAGTGCATTTGGAAGCTTCTTACATTTGTCCTGCCAGGATCTTGGTGGATGATTTCTTGTAGAGATGCCCAAACAATGTAAGCCATAGAAGCTCAAGCCCTCAGCTGTTAAAGCAAAATTTCCAGAATAGAATTTAGTTTGATTTACACTTTTATACTTTATTTCATTCACACTATAAACCAAAGAATCATTTTTGTTCCTTGAAACTTACGATTTAACATTTTTTTCCCCTATTCCCCAGGCTAACTCAGTCCTTCCCGCAGCAGATTGAATCTAAGCCATTACTGAGTCAGCGGGAAACAGCACCAATTGGCAATCTGCAGCAACGCAATGACCGGCAGAACCTCAATGACTCGTTCACCGAGAATTGGAACAACAGTTCACATTATGATAACACTGGATTTGTAGCTGAGGAAAACACAGTGGACAGTTCAGGAGCCAATCCAATGCTGAATTCAAAATCAAGGAGTACATCCGCTCATGGGAGACGGCCGTTAATCAGGCAAGATCGGATTGTTGGCATTCCTTTGGAGCTGGAGCAGCCGACGCAAAGAAACCCACAAGAACCTGATGTATCTCCTAGTAACCCTTGGCAAAACTGGACCAGAACTCCTAGTCCATTTGAAGACAGAACAGCTTTTCCATCTAAACTTGAAAGCACCCCTGTAAACAGTCCATTGCCAGAGAGGAAAGAACATAAGCCACAGTCCTTAGAGAACCCAAGCACATTCTCTGCAACTCCACCGTGGGAATTCCACGATACAGGTTCCAATCGGAACATGGCAAATGTATTTTCGCATGGCCATTGTCGTCCGGAATCTGCCAAAAACACCATATCGGTCAGCAAGAGTACAGAACGTCTCTCACCATTAATGAAGGACTTGAAGACAGGCAGGTTTAAAAAGTCTCAGAGTATAGATGAAATAGATATTGGTGCATTCAAAGTCTACAATATACCTTTGCAAAACTATGATCCAAGAAACATAATGCAAGGAAGCCATGACAGACCAGATTTGGGGATGATGCAGGAGCACAGTATGTCTAGAAGTCAGTCTGTGCCAATGCTTGATGATGAATTATTGGGTTATGGAACCAGCAGAGGACAGCAACAAAAACCTGTTGCAAAAAAAGTGTATCAGTTTGACCAAAGTTTTAACCCGCAGGGTGCAGTTGAAGTTAAACAGGAAAAGAGAGTACCTCCTCCTTTCTCATATAATCCTGACTACTCATCACAGCAAACAAAAACCATGGTAAAAGATTTGATTAGTCCAAGAGCCTATAGGGGATACCCACCAATGGAACAGATGTTCTCCTTTTCTCAACCCTCAGTCAATGAAAATTCCATTCCACCTCAGTTTACTCAAACTCAAAGTTCAAGGCCAGGGTTTTTGAAAAGAGCAGATTCCTTGGCAAGTGCCAATGAAATGTCTATGTATAGGAGAGTGAGTGAGCCTCATGAACTTCCGCAGACAGATCGGTACGGTAGAGCACCCTTCCTTGGGGCTATTGAACGGCAAAGCAGCATGTCAGTTGCTGAATCCCAGTTTCTGAAAAGGAATGGTCGGTACGATGATGACCATACTTCATATCCAGAGATGAAACCTCAAGGAAGCAGTTATCAAGTGAAAACTTTGACGCAAAGGAGGCCATTGTCTGCTAGAAGTTACAGCACAGAGACTTATGGAACTGCTCAAACGCGACCTGTATCTGCAAGGCCAACAATGGCAGCTCTTCTGGAAAAGATACCATCTGATTACAATTTGGTGAACTATGGTGACAAGTCAACAGACAATGAAATCAAAGCACGGCAGAACCAGGGGAAGGTAGACGACAGCTGTAACAAAATGCCACCAGACTGGAGACAACAGCTGCTTAGACACATAGAAGCTAGAAGATTGGACAGGGTATGTTTACATATTTTTATATGATTATCATTTTTTTCCTTGCAGCAACAGAAGTTCATGGATTGGATTTATCATGTTGCTTTAAGGAGATCAATTATTCATCAGAACATGCAGAATTATGTATCTAGCTTTTGTTTACCCTAGTCACCCCAACTTATGAAAATGGCAGGGCCAAATATGTGATCTTCTGCCCTTTAAAGGGGCTGTTGTCTCCTAAAGTAGGTTTTAATAGTTGAAAATAATTTAATATGATCAGTCAGGTACATCAGTTTTTCAATAAATATAGATAAGTGAGGTCACTGTAGGACCTTTTTATGCCCATGGTGCTGTTAAACAAAGAGTTTTTTTGTAGTGACATCCAAAGCGAGGTGATGTAGTCATGTCCAGTTTTAGTGGAAAGTTTGCTTGGGAGGCTCACACGGGATCTTGGGCTTAGGAATGCAGTTTGTGATCAATTCAGCTAATTAAAGCACAGAATATGCAGATTCATTGGGTTTAAACTGTCCAAGTGCCCCCCCCCCCCCCCCAGGTCTGCTGTAGCAATAGTGATATGAGACTGAAGATGTAACAGGAGATTATCAATATTAAGAGACACTTCAGCTCACAGTCCTACAATACATCTGCTAATTTCTCTTGATTTGGTAAACTTAGACAAGTCTACTTTTGACCTTTAGCAAAACAAACTACCTCCTGCACTCGAGGTGGATGTTCCAGTAATGGAGGACCTTAGTTCTTTGACAACTTGAAGCTAGGCAAGACTTTGCAGCCCTCTGAGGACTGGGGAAGCCTAAAAAGACAACTGGAAAAACAGAAACAGAAGGCTCACCAACCTTGCTCAATATTTTTAATGAAGAAATTAAACAGCTGTTCAACCACAAACAGCACATGATATCAAGCTCATCAATATCAACAGTGAACTGCACACTCCACTGCGCCAATCCCAGTGTAGAGAAGACACTTCCAATTGCTTACATGTTTCGAGGGTAGTACCCTCCTCTTCAGAGCTTGATGAGCTTGATATCATGTGCTGTTTGTGATTACACATCTGTTTCATTTCTTCAATAAAAAAAATTATTTAAGACAATGCACAAGGCTGATGCACCCTCTGTTTTTACGTTTGGCCTCTGTTTTGATGGTGCAAATGATGTAAGGGAGTTGATTTACTAAAGGCAAATGGGTTGTTCACTTTGCAAGAGAAGTTGCACTTTGCAGGGGAATTTGCCCCAATGCTTAGTGAATGCGGGAAGATTTCATTGTGCAAAGAATACCCAATCCCAAAAATGCAAAAAAACAGCAAATTTGCATGCACATGTTTGAATGTTGAAAGACAGCAAAGCTTCAGCTCATTTAATAACCTCCTTGTATAGTGCAACTTCCCTTACAAAGTGAACAATTTATGTACCTTTAATAAATCAACTCCAATGTCTCTTACCTATTGTTTTGTGATTACTTGCATCTGGTTTTTGGAGGTTTAGCTTGTCTGTCAGCAGGAAGGTGTTGAGGTTTCTCAACTGCACAATGCAAACAACATCCATGGGACAACTTTTGTTTGTTTCAAAAACATCTTAGCAATACGAAAGAGGAATCTGCAGATTCACAAAACACAAAACCCTTTGGATGTCTTGTAGTTTTGATGCACGAGTGGTTTCTGTTCTCTTTGCTGCCTTTGAGGAACACAAGGATATTAACAATCTGGCCCTGGTGAATTTTATTTTTTCATGGTTACTGCTGTTCTGCTGATAGATTTGTGATTATGTTTTCATTTGCAGTGCATTGATATTCAGCTAGATAGCAAACGCTTTATCCCAATCAGTCCCATAGATTAGTTCCAATTTTTCAGGGATTTCATTTTAAACATAGCATTGTGTTCTTAAAATGGAAGGCATAGGTCATCACATGCCATCATCATAATCCTCCCCAAAAAACAGGGAGTTTCTCTTTTAAAGTATAACTAAAGGCAAAACTTATTTTGAACCCAAAAAAGTTTGGGCTTTAGTTACACTTTAACTCATGGAACTGCTGAGGAGGTGAATGTGCAGTTTGATTGGCCCGGTGCTTGTGATATAATGCCGGGAGTCAGGTGGGTCGTCAGGCACCGGTTTGCTCAACATCAAACCTGCCTTTAAGTTCATCATTCATGGACCTTCACCTTGGTTGTTATTTATGCTGGGCCACTGCCTCTGTAGAATAATTTAACACAATAAAAGTATAAAATAATAATTTAATATAATATTAAATGTATAATATAATAATAAAAGTATAATATAATAAAAGTATAATAATTTTGTAACAAAGTATCTTCTCTATCCTGAACTGTTCCACCATTGGCTCCAACTTTTCCTGTCTGTACGATTTCAGTAATGCCAGAATACACTAAACCCAGCCTCATGGTTTTTGCAGGCAGTTAAGCAGAATGGATCTCTCTATGTCAGTTCTGTAAGTGTATTGGTCTTTCTGTATAATGTATCTGTGTACAATATGCTTTGTCTGCAAGCCCAAGACCCAGAATGTGCTTCACAGTGTATCTCTGTGGGCTTTCTTTTGTTATGTTTGTTCATATTTCCCCGTCAGTTCAGCATGTATGTTCATACCTTGTCATCACATTGTCTCCTCCATTCAGAATGCCGCTTATAAGCACAACACTATTAACCTTGGCATGCTGCACTCAGGATCGCTCGCGGGCATGCATGGTGGCAAAAGCATGAGTTATACTATGCATCCGTCTGCTCACTACCAAGACATACCTCTCTACAATGTAAGTATGTGGGCCCCGGCCGCAGGACACTCAGATAACTCCTGTTGTTTTATGTGTTCCCTCTTCTTAAAGGATCAGTCCATTTTGTTAGGTGGATGCTGGTGGCTACTTCTTGAATCTCTCAGAGACTTCAGCCCTAAAATTTCCCCCAAGCATGTTGTAGCCCTGCCGTGGTCACAAGGCTGTAGCATAGCCAATTATTAATTTATTCTGCATTTTGGAGAATCCATCTATGGGGGGGCAACATTAATGTTCATCCTTGATTGGCTATGGTAGAGAAACTGCAAATTATGCTGGGGGGGGGGTTCACCATGCAGGGCAAATATAGGAATCCAGCGTGTGATTCAACTTGCTAGTAACCATAATATAAATAAATAATACTGAAATATCCATTTGGAGGGGGATTTACTCATTAAAAATTGGTATAGCCAAAACCGATATTTCAGAATCAAGTGGATATTGGCCAGTTAATTCAGCCATAGGATTCTTATACAACTCGGAGACCCCAGTAGTGAGATACCTGCATCTGAGTTCCAAGTTCTAGCCTTCTTCCATGAGCATTATGTGAGGCTCTTAAAATGGTTGTAAACCTCTGAAATGAAAAATGAACAAAAGATATTCATCCTATAGTGCATATTTGTCTCAATCTTTAGCACATAGCATGGTTCCTTTCTGCTCTGTTACTCCTCTGCTATCTGCATGAGTCACTTCTGGCAGTCTATGCCAATGGTCTCCAAACTGTAGCCTGTGAATTGAATGCCACCCTTTTGCTTGCCTTTACCCATCCCTTGAGGCATCATTCCGTCCACTTATATCAATGATAAGGCACCATTCCTCCCACAGACACCAATGATGGGGCACCTTCCCTCCCACAGACACTAATGATGGGACACAATTCCTCCCACAGGCACCAATGATGGGGCACCATTCCTCCCACAGACACCAATGATGGGGCACCTTCCCTCCCACAGACACTAATGATGGGACACAATTCCTCCCACAGGCACCAATGATGGGGCATCATTCCACCCAGAGACACTAATGATGGGGCACAATTCCTCCGACAGACACCAGTGATGGGCCATTCTGCCAACAGACACCAATGGTGGGGCACTCTTCCTCCCACTGATACCAATGATGAAGCATCATTCCCCCCACAGACATCAATGATGGGGCACCTTTCTTCCCACAGATACTAATGAAGAGGCACTATTCCCCCCACTGACACCAATGATAGAGCACTATTCCTTTTACTGACATCAACAATGGGGCACCATTTCTCCCACAAACACCAATGATGGGGCACTACTCCTCTAAATACCATCAATAGAGCAAACTTTCTCCTGCTGATACCAACAATGGGGCACCATTCCTTCCTCTAAAACCAATTAGATGGCACTGTTTACTTCCACTGATGCCAAGGTATTTTCTAATCCCACTGGCCATAGTCAGGCCCCCCTAAAGCCTGAAGGACAGTTAACGGGTCCTTTGTTTAAAAGGTTTGGAGACTCCTGGTCTCCTGCCAACACTAGAAATTCCAAGACACAGGCCAAACCCTCCAGCACGCAACAGGTAATTAATAGACTCAGCTGTGCATATTTCCCTATGAGACTATGTAGAGGGGGTATGCCCTTTCCCTCTACTCAGGTCTCAGATTACACTCAGCTCTCTGCTCTATGCTGTGCAGTGTGTGACATCAGATCCCCAACCTCTGCCTTCTGAAGCTCAGAAATACTGTGTAAATGCTGAGCCTTGATTTGCTCTATATAAGAGAGGGCTGCCGATAAACAGGTACAACGTATGTAGGAGGCTTTGTTTCATCTCTGTGTATCACCTGAGGCCAGTCACTTCACTCGGTATATGTAAGGGTTTACAACCACTTTAATCTCAAGACTCCATTCTCCTTTAATTGATTTTATAATTAGTTTGCCAGGACCTTCATTTTAGATGTCTTATCTCTGGTTTCCTGAGAGGTACAAGAAGCCAGTTACTCCCATTGATTCACCAAGACTAAAATGATGTGTTTTGGGTGGACTGACCGTTCAATAAATGTATTGTGTGTTTCTGTATTGTTTTCTAACTTCCTTCCAGAGCAGCATAATTATGTAGAATTCAAACTTTGCCTGTAGCTACGTGTTAATCAAAGGCAATTTCTAGTGTGCTGTGTCCTTTCACTCCACAAGGCTTTCTGAGAATTAGTGTCCAGCCACGTGGAAGCTCTTCCTGCAGGCCATCAGGACAAACCAGGACTTCCATTAGCTGGACCCAAGACATATTTCTTTATTAGTTTCGGGCCAGTGGCAGTCATTAGAAAATACAGAAAGATAGCCTACATGACATACATTGTGTTTGTGTCTGTAGATAATGGATATTTAGAGAATAAATACTAAATAGAGATAGATAGATAGATAGATAGATAGATAGATAGATAGATAGATAGATAGATAGATAGATACAGATAGATAGATACAGATAGATAGATACAGATAGATAGATACAGATAGATACTTCTATAGTTACAGTATAAATAGTTATTCACTATCTTTGTATAGTTATTATACAAAGATAGATAAATACAGTAGATAGATAGATAGATAGATAGATAGATAGATAGATAGATAGATATAGATCAATAGGTACAGATAGATAGATAGATACCTACCAATAGATAGATAGATATAGATCAATAGGTACAGATAGATAGATAGATAGATAGATTGATAGATAGATATAGATCAATAGGTACAGATAGATAGATACCTACCGATAGATAGATAGATAGATAGATAGATAGATAGATAGATAGATATAGATCAATAGGTACAGATAGATAGAAAATAGATATTAAACAGACAGATACTAGATATACAATATGTATGTGGGTGGGTGAAATAACAGAACTATTGAAGTCATTGAGAAACAGTTCACAGGAAGCCCAGCAGAAGGAAGCCCAACCAGGACCACTCCCAGATGCCAACAGCATGTAGAGGAGCAGGTTTCAGTCGAACTGACAGCATCTGTCTGAAGGGGCGGAATGCAACATGGCCGTGCCTATCCCAAATGGGAAAATGTCCAAGGAGAGTGACAGATCCCTAAGTTTTCCCTACTGCTAATACTGTCCCTGACAGATGGGTGACCTGTCCCTACACTACCCACACACTAGAATGCGTGCCAAACTCAGGAGCCAGGATCCTAAATAGACCCTGCCACACCCAAGATGGCCACCAGAGTCACATGGGCGGCCAGCATCCAACTGAATCACTGCCCCAGTGACCCTGTAAACCATAAAGGAACCATGTTTGTCTTGATTTCCTCTCCCTCTGCAATGCTGCTGTGGATGAAACAGACTGCGCTTGCCTACATATACTGTATTTAACCTATCCCTATATAGCCTCTATGTTCTGGTTTTCTGTACAGCTGTGTATTTATTTTCCATACACCAGTATACTGTGTTTTGGATGTCCCCTGCCTCCCTGGTTCTCTCTATTTACTGTATATTCCGTACCCTAATATATATTGTGTTCCTGATGTCCCTGGCCTCCTCAGTTCTGTGTATTTATATTCCATACACCAATATATTGTGTTCCGGATGTTCCTGGCCTCCCTGGTTCTGTGTATTTCATTCCATACACCAGTATAGATCATGTTCTGGATGTCCCTGGTTCAGTGGATGGCCTCCTCTTGTTTGGGTCCCGTGCTTCTCTCTGTTCCAGTGGTTTGCCTGTCTCTTTGTGATGCATTCTGATAAAACATAAGAAACACCACAAACCTGTCTGCCCTCCTGCCTCAATAATCAGCGCTCTGCAGTGCCTTCAGCCAATCAGGAAGATTTAAATGTTATTTTCATAACAATAGACCCATTGGATGTTAACAACACAGACAGTTGCTATTTTGGAAGCCCGATTTTCAGATTTGCCTCCTTCATTCGTATGTTTCAGGCAAGTAGCAGCATTTAATAAATATGTAGAGCTGACATGCTGTACTGTATATTTATATCTGGATCACCAACTAAATTGACGTAGTTACTTCCAAAAATAACAAAAAAAATGAATACATATCTTTAGAGATTAAATCTAGGCATACAGCTAAATACATGGATAAAATTCATGTATGGAAGCTGTTTATATGCCAAAATAATTGTATATGTGTTCATCCAGTCCTATAATTTACACAGCCTTGCCACACAGAACATCCCTGTCTAGCAGGTGATGGGAACTGATATTTTACTGCTGCAGTTTCATTTTTGCGTACCGGTCTCTACCGGTCTTTGCTTGTACCCTGATAGATGACACAAGATGAGATAAAACATCATACATTCCAGCTGTTCTAGATTTGTCGGGACAGTCCCTTATCTTGACACTCTCGCTGATGCTGTGTCCTGTGCTATGTCTTGGGATCACAGCATCAACCTCATAAGAGTTACTGTACATCCACAGTAACCCAGTAGGAAATTTATTGTGGGTATGGGGCCGCGAGTGTCCGCGTATTTAGAGGGCCTGGACAAGACCAACCCTTAAGGTGGCCTTGATGTGAAGTGAGGTCCCCAAAAAGAGTCACGGTCTTAGCAGGACCAGCAAGTAAAATAGACATGTTGGGAGGTCTCTACATATTTAGAGGTAGTTTCTGGGCAGGACATCCTGTAAAATGGCCATGATGCGAGGTCCCCACATATTCAGAGGAAGTTTCAGGGCTGGACAACCCATAAAATGGCCATGATGAGAGGTCCTCACATATTTAGAGGAAGTTTCAGGGCTGGACAACCCATAAAATGGCCATGATGAGAGGTCCTCACATATGTAGAGGTAGTTTCAGGCAGAACAACCCTTAAAATGGCAATGATGGGAGTTCCTCACATATTTAGAGGCATTTTCTGGCATAGCAGTCCATAAAGTGGCAATAATGGGAGGTCCCCACATATTTAGAGGCATTTTCTGGGTTGGACAACCCATAAAATGACCATGATGAGAGGTCCTCACATATTTAGAGGCAGTTTCAGGCAGAAAAACCCTTAAAATGGCCATGATGGGAGGTCCCCACGTATTTGGAGGTAGTTTCTGGGCAGGACAACCTATAATGTGACGTGATGGAAAGCCCCCACATATTTGGAGGCACGTTCTGGGCATGATTTGGGCATTACAAAGCGAAACAAAAACGAGAAGCGCACAAACCTTGCGCATTACCTCGGTAAACAAAAATGTATTAATAAGAAAGGTACTCGCTTTGTAGTGTTGGTCGGGCTTCCCCAGCCTTGTTTGGAGCTGCACAACCTTTGATGCACTGGTGGTCGCTTTTTTCCAGTTCTGGTTCCATCTATTTGCCACCCGCCTGGGTCCTAGAGCGCAGAAGAAATCGTGTTTGGTCTCATTATTTGGGCAGGCCCATCTGGAAAGACAGTGGACTGTGGGCACACAGAGTTACAGGATCAAGGACCATAATGTTGATAAGTGTGAAATGTGTGGCTACAGATGCATAAATTCTAAATTTCAACTTTAAAAAACTGTTTTCTTTTTTTTTGGGGGGAGATTAGGTGGCCAGAATTAGCTTGTTGATCATGAGAAAATGAATGTTTGTTTTTCATCCGAAAGGTTATTCCCTTCAAGGATGAATCATATACCACACTGTGATTCATATTGGCAACCCAGCTTCATTTTGATTGCTGGCTGAACACAGACTATAAGGGGGCGTTTGTGACAGAATGCAGAGCTGAAATGCTCACAGATTGCTGCACTTGGGGGAAAAGCTGACCACATTGTTCACCCTTAAATTCACCACCTCCAGGGAAAATGATAAGGTTTTTAAAAAATAGCTTAAGCTAATAATAGGAGTTAGGCTTTGGACCATTGCATCTACACAGAGTGCTGCTCTGCAGCAAGCTGGCAGGGCACAGGCTTTTCTACTCAGGCTGTGGCTGGTTTCCAAAGAAAATGAACTGTAAGGCATTGAACACCTTTTGTTCTGATCCATGTATTTATCTGATTTAAAGAAGAATTACAGGTATGGATATTTTACACATAGTTAGATTGGTCCAGCATGGACAATCTATGTACAGTATATGCCATACCTGGTCAATGCCCCTGAAAGCTGAAATTCGCCGAAGTAGACTCTGCTGCTCCAGTCTTCTCCAAATATTTCTGAGTGCCGTGCCAAGAGGCTGCCCTGCTGAATTCTGAACATAGGAGGTCGGCTTCTCATCCCCTCAGAGAATGCTTTACATTCATTCAGAAAATGCAAAGCATTCTCTGAATGGCAGGTCAAATATAGTTGGGTTGGTGCAGCCCTCTCAACAAAAACATATTCTAAACTCAAATATATTGAATTAAAAAAAATATCCTCTTAAACTTACTACAGGTGATTGCCAGCTATTACCTTGTGTGAATGGTGCCCATACCGAGTGCAGATGCAAGTGGAGGTCACTGCAGTAGTGGTGTCTATTTCAGTGATTTCTAGATTCCTGTGGTGTTGGCCAGGTATTGTATATGCATAGGCAGGGGTGTATTTACTACAAGGCAAACAAGGCACTTGCCTAGGGCGGCATTTTTCAGGGGGGCAGCACCACTCCCTGGAAGAAGGGACACACGCGGCATAGGGAACAGGTGGGATCCGAGAGAGGCTGCGGGCTGCTTGATGGTGTATGCAGAGCCTGGCTCTCATTCCAGGGGATATCTGGAGCTGTGAAGGTGAGTGTTTTTCTCTCTCTCTCACTGAAGGGTGGGGTGGCCAGTGTATGGGGGGTGGTTGTAGTGGAAGGCTTCTCTTTGTAGGGGGGTGGTGTTTTTTGGTATCGAGCTCTCTCCGTGGGGGGGGCGCGGACAATTTTTGTGTTGCCTAGGGCAGCACAAAACCTAAATACAGCACTGTGCATAGGTACATTGATCCAAGCTGAGCCAATGTACAGTGGGGCAAAAAAGTATTTAGTCAGCCACCAATTGTGCAAGTTCTCCCACTTAAAAAGATGAGAGAGGCCTGTAATTGGCATCATAGGTAGACCTCAACTATGAGAGACAAAATGAGAAAAAAAATCCAGACAATCACATTGGCTGATTTGGAAAGAATTTATTTGCAAATTATGGTGGAAAATAAGTATTTGGTCAATATGAAAAGTTCATCTCAATACTTTGTTATATATCCTTTGTTGGCAATGACAGAGGTCAGACGTTTCCTGTAAGTCTTCACAAGGTTGGCACACACTGTTGCTGGTATGTTGGCCCATTCCTCCATGCAGATCTCCTCTAGAGCAGTGATGTTTTGGGGCTCTCGCTGGGCAACACGGACTTTCAACTCCCTCCAAAGGTTTTCTATGGGGTTGAGATCTGGAGGCTGGCTAGGCCACTCCAGGACCTTGAAATGCTTCTTATGAAGCCACTCCTTCGTTGCCCGGGCGGTATGTTTGGGATCATTGTCATGTTGGAAGACCCAGCCACGTTTCATCTTCAGTGCCCTTGCTGATGGAAGGAGGTTTGCACTCAAAATCTCACGATACATGGCCCCATTCATTCTGTCCTGTACATGGATCAGTTGTCCTGGTCCCTTTTGAGGAGAAACAGCCCCAAAGCATGATGTTGCCACCCCCATGCTTCACAGTAGGTATGGTGTTCTTTGGATGCAACTCAGCATTCTCTCTCCTCCAAACACGACGAGTTGTGTTTCTACCAAACAGTTCTATTTTGGTTTCATCTGACCATATGACATTCTCCCAATCCTCTTCTGGATCATCCAAATGCTCTCTAGCAAACTTCAGATGGGCCCGGACATGTACTGGCTTAAGCAGGGGGACACGTCTGGCACTGCAGGATCTGAGTCCCTGGCGGCGTAGTGTGTTACTGATGGTAGCCTTTGTTACATTGGTCCCAGATCTCTGCAGGTCATTCACTAGGTCCCCCTGTGTGGTCCTGGGATTTTTGCTCACCGTTCTTGTGATCATTTTGACCCCAGGGGGTGAGATCTTGCGTGGAGCCCCAGATCGAGGGAGATTATCAGTGGTCTTGTATGTCTTCCATTTTCTAATTATTGCTCCCACAGTTGATTTGTTCACACCAAGCTGCTTGCCTATTGCAGATTCAGTCTTCCCAGCCTGGTGCAGGTCCACAATTTTGTTTCTGGTGTCCTTCGGCAGCTCTTTGGTCTTCACCATAGTGGAGTTTGGAGTGTGACTGTTTGAGGTTGTGGACAGGTGTCTTTTATACTGATAACAAGTTCAAACAGGTGCCATTGATACAGGTAATGAGTGCAGGACAGAGGAGCCTCTTAAAGAAGAAGGTACAGGTCTGTGAGAGCCAGAAATCTTGCTTGTTTGTAGGTGACCAAATACTTATTTTCCACCATAATTTGCAAATAAATTCTTTCCAGATCAGCCAATGTGATTGTCTGGATTTTTTTTTCTCAT
Organism: Staurois parvus; assembly: GCF_062004578.1. Taxonomy (NCBI): domain Eukaryota; kingdom Metazoa; phylum Chordata; class Amphibia; order Anura; family Ranidae; genus Staurois; species Staurois parvus. The sequence goes on from NW_028319066.1 coordinate 2,377,468, forward strand.
TTTGTCTCTCATAGTTGAGGTCTACCTATGATGCCAATTACAGGCCTCTCTCATCTTTTTAATTGGGAGAATTTGCACAATTGGTGGCTGACTAAATACTTTTTTGCCCCACTGTAACTATGTATAAAATATCCAGGGGCAGTCACAACTGTTTCTAGAAGCAATCATTATCACACATGAAAGGTAATACCCAAGTGTCAATCCACTGGGCAAGTTGCACAAGAAACAGTGGCAGGTTGCGGCTTTACAGAGGATGGGCTGAACTCTCTCTGCCTGTCTTCAGCAGATCTAAAATGCTCAAGAAAAACAGCCAGGAGCCTGCTCAGCAACATGTGAACAAGGTCAGGTGTGAGCTTTTTTAACCTGTTCTCATTTCAGGCGTACCAGATACGTCCAATGCAGAACTTTTTAAACTGGAAAATCAATCTAATCTTGCGCCTGATCCAGCAGCCAAATTTGTCTTGCAGGCAGGGGCGGACTGACAACTCATGGGGCACCCGGGTAAAAAGGGATCATGGGGCCCCTGTGTCCTCTTCCACACTCAAACCACACCCAAAAAAGCCTATGAAAGGTGCCAGTGCCATCTCATGGGGCCCCCTACTGACCCTGGGCCCTTGGGCAGTCCCCGAGAGCCCGAATGGTCAGTCCACCCCTGCTCGCAGGTATGCGATACAGATGTTTAGCGCTACCCAGGGACAGTCACCACCGGCTGCGAACTGACCATTTGGGAACTCGGGCACTGCCTGAGGGTCCAGGGTCAGAAGGGGGCCCCATGAAATGCCCCTGGTTCCTTTTTCATAGGCTTTTTTGGGTGTGGTTTGAGTGTGGGCAAGGATACAGGGGCCCCATGGTCCCCTATTGCCCGGGGGCCCCATGAGTTGTCAGTCCGCCCCTGGTCACAACTGTTTCTAGAAGCAATCATTATGACATATGGAAGGTAGTGCCAAAGTGTCCACCCATGGGGCAAGTCATACAGGAAACAGCAACAGGCTGTGGCTCTACAGATGATGGGCAGAATTCTCTCTGCCTGTTTTCGGACAAACTAAAATCCTCTAGAAAATCAGAAATGCCCTTTCAGAGCAGACGATAGAACCAGCAGTCAATGCCTATTATGCTGCCATCGGTGTCATTATTTACTCCCACCATAAAGGTTATTTCATTTTAGTCACAGTGGCACGCTTGCTCATACATACATTTCCCTGGCACCACTGCCTCATTATTATTTATCAGCTTCCAAACAGGAAAACCAGCACAGATAAACTACGCCATTTATCAAGCGGTATATTTCAGCGGCTACAGTTTTCTCCTCTCCGCGTAATAAATATATCTCCTTACTTCCCCCCCCCGGTGACAAATGGCTCCCAAAAAACTAATAAGATTTTAATAATTAAATCGACGTTGCGCACCAACAAGGCTCCCTGTTCTGGATGTTTGAGGCCGCTGTATTTTCCGTCCCGGTGTCCTCTACTAGTTGGCTACTGAGTTTAAAAAACAATTGGAGGCGGCACAGTAAAATCAATCAGTGGACCGCGACTACTATCCAGCAAGCACTGCAGCTTTGTGAGTGTAAAGCCTGGCTATACACTAGTAGATTGTGGACTGAATATTTGTACGAATATTCATGTGAAAATTCTTTGCACATTCAAAATCGAATTTGCTTTTAACATTTGATTTTGCAGTGAATGTAATTTCCTGAACAAAAACCGCATACACTATTAGAAATTTGTAAGTGCACTTACCTGCCTGTTCACAATCTTCTGAAGAATGTACAAGGAGCTGTTCATTCTCAGCTTCATTTACATTTCCAGCACAGTGCCAGGGTGCTGGGATGTATGACTCCGCATGCGCGGGAGTGATGTCATCCTGTGTCGGCCAATCAAGATAGCCGAAGTCCGACACCTGCAAGAAGTCCAGAAGAGGCTATCGGCACCATCAAGGTGCAAAGCGAAAACAAACAAAAATCGCATAGACCTTGTGCATTACCTCAGTAAGCCAAAATTTTTTGGATATAGAATGCTTGAGGTGATTGTAGGCGTATTAGTGACCTGAAGAAGGGGACATTCACCAAAAGCTTGTCCTCAAAATTGTATGTTAGTGCAAATAAAAAAAGTATCACAGACAGTACTCAAATGTTTCTGTTAGATATAGAATAATACTCACAAACAACGAAGAATATTATGCATGTAAGTCCTCCAGGGGATTAAGGATTGAAGCAGCCTGCGTGAGTCCCATCATAGGAGTGGACACTCGGTACAGGTGACACGTTTCGAAGGGCATCCCTTCTTCATCAGAGCTTAACCACTTGAGCTCCTGAGGATTTACCCCCCTTAATGACCAGGCCTCTTTTTGCTACTCGGCGCTGCACTAATTCAACTGATAATTGCGCGGTTATGCAATACTACTTCCAAACAAAATTTACGTCCTTTTTTTCACACAAATAGAGCTTTCTTTCGTTGGTATTTGATCACCTGTGCACTTTTTATTTTTCACGCTATAAACAAAAAAAGACCAAAAATTTTGAAGAAAAACAATATTTTTTACTTTCAGCTATAAAAAATATATAGTAAACTCAAAGCTAGTTATAAATTTAGGCCCAAATATATTCTGCTACGTATTTGGTAAAAAAATCCCAATAAGTGTATATTGATTGCTTTGTGTGGAAGTTATAGCGTCTACAAACTATGGTATAGATACTGCAATTTACGCCATTTTTTTGCTATACAGCGCTGCGCTAGTTTAACGGACAATTGCGCGGTCATGCAATACGGTACATAAATTAAATTTACATTCTTTTTTTTCCCACAAATTGAGCTTTCTTTTGGTGGCATTTTATCGCCTGTGCGTTTTTTATTTTTTGTGCTATAAAAAAAAAGGCTGACAATTTTGAGGAAAAAAACAATATTTTGGACTTTTTGCTATAAAACATGTCCAGTAAAAAAAATGTAAAAATCAAATTTAGTCATAAATTTATGCCAAAATGTATTCTGCGACGTCTTCACTACAAAAAACCCAATACGTGTAAATTAATTGGTTTATGTGAAAGTTATAGCGCTTACAAAATGGCGGGAAAGATACTGGGATTTTTATTTTTTTTTTATACTAATAATGGCAGCGATCAGCGACTTATGGCGGCGATCAGTGACTTATGGTGGCGATCAGCAACTTATGGCGGAACTGCGGGACTGTGGTGGACATTCTGACACTGGGGGGGAACTGACTTGGGGTCACTGACATCCCCAGTGACACCAATACAGTGATCAGTGCAAAAAAAAAACACTGACACTGTACTAATGGCACTGGGGAGGAACAGGTTAACTTTATTATTCAGTGAAAGGGTTAACTGTGTGAGGGGAGTGTTTTACTAGGGGGCGGGGGTGTGTACTGCAGAGAACACCGCTGATCGGGACAGATAAACTCTTCTGTCCCGATCAGCGTGTCAGGAGCTGTCAGGGAACTGACAGAAAGCACAGCTACTGCAGCTGTGCCTTCTGTCACTGATTGCCGCTAATCGCCGGGACATAGCCGGTAATGACCGGCTTTTACCTGGCGACTGACATCCGCGGCCGTGATCAGCGGGACAGGTAGGGCGGCGGCGCGCTTCGCGCGCGCCCCCTGCCTGTTTTAAAAACACACGTTTTAAAACGTGGTTTTGCCCAGCCGTGCTGCCCTGCCGCCGTATTTCTACAGTGGCTGGGCGGCATGTGGTTAACTGAACAATGAGTGCTCTCCCCCATATATACTTTAGAACTAGAACAGGATCCTCCCTGCTGGGATGGGCCATCTCAGATTAGGGGGAGGGGCTAAGGTGTCAACAACCTGTCTTTACAATCAATGCTGATGATATAACAAACATGATAGTACATATCAAAGCTTAATAAAACTACAATAGCAATTGCATAGGCACCATCAAGGTACCTGGCGGGCGCTGGACTGTTGTAGAAAAGGTAAGTATCTCTGCCTTTACTTCTTCTTTATCCACTTCCCGCCCATAGGCTTCATAAAGTGGGGAAAATAATTATTTGAACCCCTGTCTCTATCATTTAAAATACATCTATGATAAAAATTATAGGCCCTTCATTTCTTTGTAAGTGGGCAAACTTACAAAATCTGCAACCATGATCCTGGTATTGTTCTTTTCAGGCAGCAATTCCCTATCTGATATAATTGATCCAAATGGCTATACAGCCACTCAATCACTTTTGCAGGCGGTGGCAAGAGTATCCCCCCCTTCCCGGTCTAATAGACCCCAGATCTCTGTTATGGCCCATGCCATTCTACATGCATATGTAATCTCTGCAAATGTCAGAGTGAGAGCAATAATTCTAGCACCAGACCTCCCGTGTAACTTTAAACCGGTAACCAGTAAAGGCTTTTAAAGCATCGCCTATGGATAATTTATTGTATGGTAGTTTGTCACCATTCCAGTTTTAAAGCATGACATGTTTGGTATCTATTTACTCGGCGTAACATCATCTTTTATATTTTAACAAAAATTGAGTATTATATTGTATACTGTATGTGTTCACTAAAAATTAATTAAAGCAGAGCTTCACCCAAAAGGGGAAGTTCCGCTTTAAGACCTCCTCCCCCCTTCTCTTTAGGAAATGGCATTTCTTTTTTTGGGGAGGGGAGTGGGTACCTGGTTTTGACAGATACCTGCTGACACTTCCACTCGGATTGCCTCGGCCAGGGGTCTCCAAATTTTTAAAACAAAGGGCCAGTTTACTGTCCTTAAAACTTTAGCGGGGCCGGACTGTGGCCATTGGGAGTAGAAATTGTCCTGGCGTCAGTGGGAGTAAACAATGCATCTTTGGTATTAGGGGGAGGAATAGTGCCCCATCTTTGGTGCCATTTGCCATTGGGAGGATAACTGACCCATCATTGGTGTCAGTGGATGGAATAGTGTCTCATTTTTGGTGTCAATGGAAGGAATTATGCCTCATTGTTGGTATTAGTGGGGGGGATTATGTCCCATTGTTGGTATTAGTGCAAGGAATGGTGCCCCATAATTGGTATTAGTGGGAGGAATAATACCCCATCATTGGTATTAGTGGGAGGAATAATGCCCCATCATTGGTATTAGTGGGAGGAATAGTGTCCCATCATTGGTATTAGTGGGAGGAATAGTGCCCCATCATTGGTATTAGTGGGAGGAATAGTGCCCCATCATTGGTATCAGTGGGAGGAATAGTGCCCCATCATTGGTATTACTGGGAGGAATAGTGTCCCATCATTGGTATTAGTGGGAGGAATAGTGCTCCATCATTGGTATTAGTGGGAGGAATAGTGCCCCATCATTGGTATTACTGGGAGGAATAGTGTCCCATCATTGGTATTAGTGGGAGGAATAGTGTCCCAGTCATTGGTATTATTGGGAGGAATAGTGCCCCATCATTGGTATAAGTGGGAGGAATAGTGCCCCATCATTGGTATAAGTGGGAGGAATAGTGCCCCATCATTGGTATTAGTGGGAGGAATAGTGTCCCATCATTGGTATTAGTGGGAGGAATAATGCTCCATCATTGGTATTAGTGGGAGGAATAGTGCCCCATCATTGGTATTACTGGGAGGAATAGTGTCCCATCATTGGTATTATTGGGAGGAATAGTGCTCCATCATTGGTATTATTGGGAGGAATAGTGCCTCATCATTGGTATTACTGGGAGGAATAGTGTCCCAGTCATTGGTATTATTGGGAGGAATAGTGCCCCCATAATTGGTTTTAGTGCAAGGAATGGTGCCCCATAATTGGTATTAGTGGGAGGAATAATACCCCATCATTGGTATTAGTGGGAGGAATAATGCCCCATCATTGGTATTAGTGGGAGGAATAGTGTCCCATCATTGGTATTAGTGGGAGGAATAGTGCCCCATCATTGGTATTCGTGGGAGGAATAGTGCCCCATCATTGGTATCAGTGGGAGGAATAGTGCCCCATCATTGGTATTACTGGGAGGAATAGTGTCCCATCATTGGTATTAGTGGGAGGAATAGTGCTCCATCATTGGTATAAGTGGGAGGAATAGTGCCCCATCATTGGTATAAGTGGGAGGAATAGTGCCCCATCATTGGTATTAGTGGGAGGAATAGTGTCCCATCATTGGTATTAGTGGAAGGAATAATGCTCCATCATTGGTATTAGTGGGAGGAATAGTGCCCCATCATTGGTATTACTGGGAGGAATAGTGTCCCATCATTGGTATTATTGGGAGGAATAGTGCTCCATCATTGGTATTATTGGGAGGAATAGTGCCTCATCATTGGTATTACTGGGAGGAATAGTGTCCCAGTCATTGGTATTATTGGGAGGAATAGTGCCCCCATCATTGGTTTTACTGCAAGGAATGGTGCCCCATAATTGGTATTAGTGGGAGGAATAGTGCCTCATAATTGGTATTAGTGGGAGGAATAGTGCCCCATAATTGGTTTTAGTGGGAGGAATAGTGCTCCATCATTGGTATTAGTGGGAGGAATAGTGCCCCATCATTGGTATCAGTGGGAGGAATAGTGCCCCATCATTGGTATTAGTGTGAGGAATAGTGCCCCATCATTAGTATTAGTGGGAGGAATAGTGCCCCATCAATGGTGCCAGTGGGAACAATAGTGTCTTGTATCAGTGGGAGGAAAAGTACTCCAAAGGCCGTATAAAGGCAAGAAAAGGGCCGCAGTTTGGATACCACTGGCCAAGACAATTGGAAGCAGAAGTTCTCCTCCCCCCTCCCTCCCCGCAGTCTTCTGGGACATGTCACAGGTCCCAGGAGACAGTGGGACCATTCACAATGCACAGCATGGCTTGCACATTGGGCACCCGGCTGTGAAGCCACAAGCTGTCACAGCTGGGTGCTCAAAGTTGAGAAGCCGGGACAGAAGACAGATGGAAAGAATGACTCAACTGTGCACATTGCTGGATCCCAGGACAGGTGAGTGTGTTTATTAAATGTCTGCAACTACAATTTTTTTTTAGCTGCTGACCTTTAATATACACAAATATGATTGGAGTGCCTCTTTAAAGTGTATTTTTTCCCGGAAAAAAAATGCATTTCAAAAACCACTCTGCAAATATCATGTCATATCAAAAATTGCAACAACCGCCATTTTATTCTATAGTCTAGGGCCTCTGCTTTAAAAAATTGGAGGTTCCAAGTAACTATCTTAAAAAAAAAATGTATAAGAGAAATGTCAGAATTGGCCTGGGGTCAAGTAGGTAAGGTATCAAACTGTAGCTGTACAAATTTTAATAACATAACTTTATAATACAAGGTACAAATCTAGATATAAAACGATAAGACATTTATTCACACAACGCCTCCAGGCTCATACCCCACCTTGTTTGTTCCAGCTACACTCTGTCCTGATCTTACTGTTTGTTGGTAAGTGTACATTATTTGTAGAGCTCTAAGTAGCCTGTGTAGCTTTAATTAGCCGGATCCCTTTGCTAACCGGCCCCAGCGCTGGAGCGGTCCATGTACCTGGGTGTACATGGGTTTCGAGCCTTTTATGGCTCGAAACCCATTCCTGCAATTTAGAGGAGCTGCAGAAGAAATGAGTCAGTTTTGCAATGAACTTCAAAACATATGACTGCCATCGTATTAAACCCGGATAAAGAATAACCCGACGCAGCAGAGCCGTGAAAGGAAGGAGCGGAAAAGAAGAGGCTCCAGGAAGAAGCGACTTTAAATAACTGTGTAAAGGTAGCGACGAGCTGTCACCTCTAATTGGGTAACGGATGAATCAGCAGAGAGTAATTCAGTGCTGTTCAAAGACTGTAACTGAGCTTAAGTGTTAAAGCGCAGCGGGTCACGGCGTCAGCTTACTGCTAAATCGCCATGGCTTGCAGGATGTGTTTCGCCATCTGTACAAGAAACGCGCTCTGTCCTAATTAATCAGCATATTATTTCATACGTTTTTAGTAAGATTTTAGTTGATAAAACACACTCGAGCTGCACCGCAATTTTCACCAGTACGGCGCTTTTCCTTATTTTTATACTTCTTTTACCTCCGATACTTTTCCCCATTGACTTTCTGACTTCATGTTGAGTTTTTTAGATAAAATCAGCTGAAAACCATATGTTCTCTGCAGCACTGAACTCAAGAAAGGGTTGCATGGGCAATATTTAGGGGTCTATTAAAAAAAAAAAGAAAATTGCTGCGTGACCCTCTCAAGCATTTGCACAACTGTTATGAATAATCACTGTATTTGGCCTAATATATTTATTTCCTATGATCTTCAGTTCCATCTAGTGGCCATAATGCTGAATTTTCCTGAAATGTCTCAGACAGAGAAATTATTATTATTATTATTATTATACAGTATTTATATAGCGCCAAAGGGTTTGCTCAGTGCTGTACAATAGCAAGGGGGACAGAATATGAGACAAGACAGTAACAATACAATACACGAGGGGTTCGAGGGCCCTGCTCTTTAAAGCTTACAATCTAGGAGGGAGGGGAAAGTGGTACAGGAGGAAATGGCTGTGGGGGATGGAGTGGTGGGAGGAGTGGAGGAGGTCAGTTGTTAGGTGAGGGTGGGGTAGGCTTCCCTGAAGAGGTGGGTTTTCAGGGTGCGCCTGAAGGTGAGGAGGGTAGATGACAGTCGGATGGATTGGGGTAGGGAGTTCCAGAGGATGGGGGAAGTCCTGGAGAAATCCTGCAATCGGGCATGGGAGGAGGAGACCAGGGAGCTAGAGAGTAGGAGGTCCTGTGTGGAGCAGAGGGTATGGGTAGGGTGGTATTTGGGTATCAGGTCGGTGAGGTAGTTTGGGGCAGCATTGTGAATGGCTTTGTAGGTCAGGGTTAGCAGTTTGAATTTGATGCGCTGGGCAATCGGGAGCCAGTGGAGGGATTGGCAGAGGGGGGTGGCGGATGTGGAGCGGTTGGTGAGGTGGATGAGTCTAGCCCAGCAATGGGCAAACTACGGCCCGGCGGACCTTTTAATCCGGCCCGCGGAGCGTGATACTGTCAGGATGGCTGTCAGGATGTGTGTAGGCGGGGCAGCGTGACGAACGCGAGGGGAGTTAGGCTCCTCTCACAGTCCGCCCTGAAGACCGGTGTAGCATGAAAATCTGTCTCCTATGAGGATCTGTCCCCCTCGACGTATCTGCGCATGTGCCAGAGATCGCCGATCGGCTGCTAATGCCTGAAACTGGCACATGCGCAGATACGTCGAGGGGGACAGATCCTCATAGGAGACAGATTTTCATGCTACACCGGAACGGCGCGGGAACACGGCGAGAGGAACGCGCGGAGCAAAGGTAAGTGAATTGACACAGGGGGGACTTGGGGACTTAATATGGGGGATGAATTAATATGGGGAATTAATTACTATAGGGGGGATGAATTACTATGGGGGATGAATTACTATATGGGGGATTAATTACTATATGGGGGATGAATTACTATATGGGGGATGAATTACTATGGGGGATGAATTACTATATGGGGGATGAATTACTATGGGGATGAATTACTATATGGGGGATGAATTACTATGGGGGATGAATTACTATATGGGGGATTAATTACTATGGGGGATGAATTACTATAGGGGGGATGAATTACTATGGGGGATGAATTACTATATGTGGGATTAATTACTATATGGGGGATGAATTACTATATGGGGGATGAATTACTATGGGGGATGAATTACTATGGGGGATGAATTACTATATGGGGGATGAATTACTATGGGGGATGAATTACTATATAGGGGATGAATTACTATATAGGGGATGAATTACTATGGGGGATGAATTACTATATGGGGGATTAATTACTATGCTTACTATGGGGGAATATTACTATACTTACTATGGATGACACATACACATCATTCATCTACTCTTGGTCCGGCCCCCGGGTCCAATATATGAACCCATTGCGGCCCTCAAGTCAAAAAGTTTGCCCACCCCTGGTCTAGCCGCTGAGTTCAGGATAGACTGGAGTGGGGATAGCGTTCGTTTGGGTAGGCCGGTGAGAAGGGAGTTGCAGTAGTCCAGGTGTGAGATGATGAGGGAGTGTACGAGTTGTTTGGTGGTGTCTGGGGTGAGGAACGTACGTATCTTGGAGATGTTGCGGAGGTGATCTTGCATGATCTTGATGGTAATTGGACATGAGGTAGGAAAGAAAGGTTTGAGTCCAAGGTGACACCCAGGACTTTGGCATGTGGGGTGGGAGTGATGGTGGCGTTGTTAGTAGTGATGGAGAGGATGGTGGGGGGCGCAGGGGGGGTCAAATACCACATTATGACCATCAGATGGAGCTGTTGATCATAGTTAAAGCAGAAGTCTGTGGAATGGTCTGTTTATAAACAGACCATTTTAGTCTCAGAAACTGAAAAAAAATTTCTTGCAATAAAGTGGTTACTTGAAGGGTCATTCCACCAAACCGCCTAGTGGCCATGATACGGTATTTTTCTGAAATGCCTCAATCAGGAAAATTCCACATTATCAAGTTTTCAATATTAAACTTAAATAAAATAGTGTCTTAGTTTGTGGTGCTCCGATTCAGCGTAGTTCTGCTGTAAGCGTCCAAGGTGGCTGCTTCTTGGCCTTCTCCCTTTAGACAAGCAGTGCCTGCAGAACTTCCTTTCTCCATAGGCACAGACAGGTTGGGTAACAATTGTTTGTAAGAACGGTCCTTCATTATTCAGGTTATAAATGCACTTTTTCTATCACAGCCTGCAAGCACCCAGGGGCGTTCCTAGGGTTGGTGTCACCTGGTGCGGTAACACTTGGTGTCACCCCACCGATGATCCCCACAGGATGGATCGGATCTGTGGATTGAGCATAATGGATTGGAGTCCGTTCCATTATCCTCCCCAATCCGCAGATCTGATCCATCTTGTGAGGATCGTCGGCTTGCAACCTATATGGGGTTAACTGATCTTTCAACACCGGTTCAGTCTGCATATGATCGAGAAGTGATGTCAGATAGAGGAGGTTCCTGCTATTGGGACTGCATTTCCTGGTTGCAAATAGAGCTTTCTTTTGGTGGTATTTAATCACCACTGGGTTTTTATTTTTATTTTTTTTTTTTTGGAAAACAAAAACAATATTTTTTACTCTCTGCTATAAAATATATCCAAAATCAAATATCTTCATAAAGTTAGAACAAAATGTATTCTGCTACATGTCTTTGAGTAAAAACAAATCCCAATAGGTGTATATTGATTGGTTTGCGTGAAAGTTATATCGTCTACAAACTATGGGAAATATACTGGAATTTTTATAATTTTTTTTTAACTACTAATGACAGTGATCAGTGACTTATTTTGGGATTGTGATAGTACGACAGGCAATCTGACACTAACTGACACTGGGTGGGAACTGACTAAGTGACACTGACATCACCAGTGACATTAATATAGTGATCAGTGATACTATACACTGTCATTGTACTAATGACACTGGCTGGGAAGGAGTTAACATCTCAGGTTATCATACCATAAGGGGTTAAATGTGTGCCTAACAAGTGTAATATGTGTATTATGAGCTGCTTTGCAGGGAGAAGATACAGAGAGATTGTTCCTTCTGTACAGAGCCCTGTGTTGACTGTCTACACAGGACTCTGGGCTGTGATTGGACATGGCCAGTCTTATTGGCCAGGGACCTGCAGACTAACTCCCCCCCCCCCATGGACAATCACAGTGGGAGTCCAGGGGGGGAGATGCCTGTGCCCGGAAAACACCAGTGATGTTCCACTCGTCCGCAGTACCTTGCAGATGGGCAGTCCACAATCAGTTAATGAAACCTGCAGGATTGAAAATATTAAAAGTGACTTCTTTATATTAACATGGTAAAGTGGTTGTAATCCTCACATATACCAAGTGAAGTGACTGGCCTCAGGTGATACACAGAGATAAATCCTCCTACAGACGTTGTACCTGTTTATCCATAGCCTTCTCTTCTCTACAGTCATTCCAAGTGCAGAATTTATACAGCTTGTCTGAGCTTTCAGGGGGCAGGGAGCTGAAGTTACACTCTGCAGAGCTCAGTGAGGAGAGCTCTAAGAGTTTATTGGAGGAAAGGGACACATCCTCCTTCACACAGGAACAGAGCTGAGGCTGTCAATCACAAACTGTGGGCTGGAGCATCCTAGCCTGTCACCATTTTATCTTTTGGTGTCAGACAAACTTTTCAGAACTGAGTCATGTTAATGGCAGAGGAAGGAAGCAGCAGAGAGGAATTAATATTATTATACAGGATTTATATCGCGCCAACAGTTTGCTCAGTGCTTTACAATATAACGGGAGACAATACAGCAACAATACAGTTCAATACAAGAGCGATAGGAGGGCCCTGATCCTGGGAGCTTTCAATCTAAGAGGGAAGGGCTGACAAACGGTAATAATTGTGGGGGATGGACTGGTAGGAGGAATAGAAGATTACATTTTTTTCTGAGGGGAAGGTAGGCTTCCCTGAAGAGATAGGAGAAAAGTGAGCAGAGTAGGCGATAGTCTGATAGATTGGGGTAGAGAGTTCCAGAGGATGGGGGAAGCTCTGTAGAAGTCCTAGAGATGAGCATGGGAGGAGGAGACAAGGGAGCTAGAGAGTAGGAGGTCGTGCGAGGAGCGGAGAGTACGGCTTGGGTGATAATGAAGATGATAATAAAGGAATGACACTTAATGCTCTGGATTGAGACAAGTACACACTATTGAGGGGTATGCTTTGTTTATATTTCATGTCTGAGGTTTATAACCACTTTTAAGCTTCTGTGAGATTTTAGTGATTGGGTTTACATCTACAGAATCAGCCTCATGAGATTAATGGGATAGGTGTGTACACAAAATAGGAATAATTTCTAAGCTTTCTTTATAGCGAGCGGTTGTTGGGAGATTAATCTCCGTTCCCATTCAGGTCTGTGCAAGAGAGGAGAGGAGATTAATGGCTAAGACTTTCTGCACTGTTGTGGGAGATCAGTCAGTCGTATGACTGCTAATCTCTTGTGTTGCGGCTCTTATGAAAACTGTGACAAAGAAACTGATGGATCTCGCAAGGGAGTTGAGAGACTAAAAATCAGCCGTGAAGCCCTCGCTGTAAAGGGGCACTCCGGGCAGAATTAAAAATGAGGGCATGAAGCGCCCATCACATTGCCATTTACCTATATGGTGCAATGTGGATGACAGTTCAGAGGCTGTGTTTGACCTGCAATGCATGTCATTGCAGGTCCTGTTGAGATTTGCATTGCGGGTCAGATGCTGCCTTTTGCTGCGTTTTGTGTTCCGTTTGTGTGTATGAGCAGCAATGTGTTCAAATGCAGCAGACAGCAATTGACGACCATACTAATGGCTTGTTTGCAATTAGCGGCGTTGTCCAGCGTTTGCATTTTTGGGGGGTTTTTTTTACCATGAAAAAGAAAAGTTTTCAAAAAAAGTCCCAAAACGCCGCTTTGCGGCGTTTTACAGCATTTTGCTGTGAGCTCGAAAGAGCAGGGCCCTCAATCCCCTCATGTTTTGCATTGCATTGTATTGTTCTGTTCACATGTTCTGTCCCCCTTTGTAATGTACAGCGCTGAGCGAACTATTGGCGCTTTATAAATACTGTATAATAATAATAATTTTGCCCAGCGTTTGCATTTTTGGGGGTTTTTTTTTACCATGAAACAAAAAAGTTTTCAAAAAAACATCCCAAAACGCCGCTTTGCGGCGTTTTACAGCATTTTGCTGTAAGCTCAAAAGAGCAGGGCCCTCAATCCCCTCATGTTTTGCATTGTATTGTTATTGTTCTGTCACATGTTCTGTCCCCCTTTGTAATGTACAGCTCTGAGCGAACTAACGGCGCTTTATAAATACTGTATAATAATAAGAATAATAATTTTGCCATATTTTTCAGCGTTAGAACATTTTTACAGCTAAAAAAACTCCTTTAGAAACCCACTAGTCCTGGGTTTTTTTTCCAGCCAAAAAACGTCCCAGCCAAAAAAACGTTGATTACAGTCTATGTGTGAATGGACACATAGGATAACATGTTGGGGGGTTACTGGCTGTAGAAAAAAAGCCAAAAACAACAGCGTAAAAATGTCCAGTGTGCATGAGGACTAAAACATGGGAGAGAGGGAAGGAGGCGCCACTAAGTGTAGTATTGTTAACCTCCATGGCGGTATTCCCGAGTGTAGTTCGGGGTTAATTATCAGTGCCAAAAGCGGTAAACCCGAGCTACACTCAGGATTACACTGCAGCGTTGCTCTGGGATTCCCTCGATCACTTACCTTGTTCTGTGCTCCCGCGATGTCCCCAGTGCAGCGTCCCTGGCCATCTCCTCCGGCCGATGCCGGCATCTATCTTCCGGGTTCCGGTCCCTGCGAGCGTCGGGACGTATGGATGTACGGGGGACGGAACGGCGGGAAATTTAAAAATTTTAAAAAGTGACATTCGCTAATACACTAAAATCGCATAATATAACATTCCTGTATCAAACCATTTCACATACATTTTGTCCCGAGTGCTTTGTCCGGCGCCCTGCCTGCATTTTTACTGTTCTTTCTGCCTGGAAACTGAGAAACGTCCATGGCGTCCAAAAAGCGTCCCTTTATGTCAAAAGCGGTTTTAGACCGGCTAGAATACAGCGATAGTAAATTAGAGCCACTTGCAGAATTGAGTGATAATGATTCGTGGGGGAAATTCGTCATCAGACACTGAAAATGATTTTGCGACTAAGATCAGCGATGTGCAAACTTGGTGCTCTATTTCAAATTTCAGTGTTTTTGGTTTGATTATATTATTGAATTACATTTATTATTATATTATTTTTTTATGATTATTTATTATATTATAATTTATGATTTCGTGTTTCAAATTTTATCCTACCCGGGATGTTTACTAGACTCTTGTTCTGACACTGTACTAATGGCACTGGGCAGGAAGGGGTTAACATCTAGGGCGATCAAAGGGTTAACTCTGTGCTGTTTTACTACATGGGCTGTGTCTGTGTTTCACTGTGAGCACCCTGCTATGCAGAGCCATACAATGCAGTGTGCAGGAGCTGACAGGGGAGAGATCTGTGTTGTTTATACACAGGTCTCTCCCCCGTCGGAGATACTCGGCGATCACCGATTGCCGGCGAGTAATCACTGGGCAGGACCTGGTGATTGACAGCCGTGGCTGAGAATGGCAGCACGGGTAGGGACCGTGTGCAGCGTGCACCCCCTAGCTGGAACTGCAAAATCACGTATATATACATGATTTTGTGGACCCGTGCTGCCCTGTAGCAGTATTTCTGCTATAGGGTGGCGCAGAAGCAGTTAATGACAATTGGTAGAAAGTTTTTTTACCATACTGCACTCAGTGGCGCCCCCTTCCCTCTCTCCCTTGTCTCCATTGTACAGAGCTGGCTCACTCTGCAGGATGGCAGCCACTGTTTAATCCCCAAGTATATTAAGGACTCAATATCTACACATATATATATATGGACTCCATTGGCAGTGTTTTTAATCTCATTTAATTTATATCATTGCTTGTGTACACGTCCTCTACCTCTTTTTTGTGCCAGAATTTTATCCTATTGTTTATCCATGCTAAAATGTTCCTGGGCTAGTATAGGGGTGGTCCTAAGCAGTGCGTTGTGGTATTACAATGCCTTTACTTTTTTATTCCTTTTTTTTTTAACTTATCGAAGAGTCACATTTGATACATTCAAGTTTGAGCATCATAATGCGTTGCAGTGACACACAGGGGGAGATTTACTAAAACTGGAGCACTCAGAATCTGGTGCAGCTGTACATGGGAGCAAATCAGTTTCTAATTTCAGCTTGTTCAAAAAAAGTGTTACTAAACTCCGGACCCTGCATTCACTATATCTGCTCTCCCCGGACCCTGCATTCACTATATCTGCTCTCCCCGGACCCTGCATTCACTATATCCGGTCTCCCCGGACCCTGCACCCACTATATCTGGTCTCCCTGGACCCTGCATTCCCTATATCTGGTCTTTCTGGACCCTGCATTCACTATATCTGGTCTCCCCGGACCCTGCATTCACTATATCTGGTCTCTCTGGACCCTGCATTCACTATATCCACTCTCCCGGACCCTGCATTCACTATATTGGCTCTCCCCAGACCCTGCATTCACTATATCTGGTCTCCGCAGACCCTGCATTCATTATATCTGGTCTCCCCGGACCCTGAATTCACTATATCTGGTCTCCCCGGACCCTGCATTCACTATATCTGGTCTCCCCGGACCCTGCATTCACTGTATATGGTCTCCCCGGACCTTGCATCCACTATATCTGGTCTCCCAGGCCCCTGCATTCACTATAACTGGTCTCCCCGGACCCTGCATTCACTATATCTGGGCTCCATGGACCCTGCATTCACTATATATGGTCTCCCGGACCCTGCATTCACTATATCTGGTCTCCCCGGACCCTGTATTCACTATATATGGTCTCCCGGACACCCTGCATTCACTATATATGGTCTCCCACAGTACACACAACATAGAAATGCAATTATTTTAATAAATATAAACTGCTAAATACCTTTTCTCATCAGTGGTATATAGCAGTTTTGTGCAAGGCTTTTTTTTCAGCAAGAACGCAGTTGTGGCATCTCCAGCACTGAATGTGTGTAATAGCAAGGACTGCTGGGGTTGGCTGGAGAGTCTATGGATGCTGGCAGCTGGGGATCTATTGTCACTGGTGGGAAACTATTTTGCATGGGGTCTATTGTTTCTGGGGGTCCTATGATGCTGAAGGGTCAGTCATTGCAGAAAGGGATCTCCTGTTGAAGGAGGAGTCTATTCTTGCTGGCTGCTGGAGGACCTATTGATGCTGGCTGCTGGGAGATCTGTTGCTGCTGCTGGGGGGTCTATGGTGGCGGGGGGTGTATTTTGTTGTGGGGAGTCTATTGTCGCTGGCTGCAGGGGATCTACTGTTTTTCTTGTTATACTGCTTTTCTTGTTATCATTAACACATTCCATACATACTTAGTACCACAAAATGATACTTGATTCTTTATTCTCTAAAAGAGGCAGTACTGGGTGGTGGATAGGAGGTGGAACCAAGGAACAGTGTTTGGAGGTGGGTAGGGGGCAGAGACAAGGGGTAACTCAAGGGGTGGAGAGTTCCTGCACCTATTATCTGAGAATCTGAGAAAAAAGCCCTGGTCTAGTGACTTCTAGCAGTGTCCAGCTGAGCATTGGTTAAATCTTGTAGGAGGAGTTTTCATTCTCCCCTGATTGTCCTATGAGGCTACATAAACCCTAATCCTCGGTCTGAACAGTGCTGATTGACACTGTGCTGATCACATGCACATTCCCAAAGAAAAAAAACCTCTCTAGCCATATACACTAAACTGAGTATGTGCAGAGTGACAACTAGAGCTCTGTACTATCAGCAGATGGATTGGAGACAGTAGAAGGGGTGGATCAGAGAAGACAGGATCAAACAGCCTTTTTACACAATGCGGAGGCTTAACCCCTTAGGTTCCACATGAGTATAACAAGCATGCTTTACTGTATATACAGACTGATTTTACTGTTGTGGGTTTAGTAACACTTTAAGCTTTGGTAATAAAACCTGGAAGCCAGTTGGTTTCTATGCAGAGCTACACCACATTTTGCACTGTCCAATTGTAGTAAACAAACCCCATGGTGTGGTGTTGTTGAGCTATGTAAAAATGCACCATAACTACTGAAAGAGGTACTGGGAACTTTTAGACTTGCAGGCTTAAGCCGGCCATACACGGGTCGAATTCCGAATGAATTTTCTTTAGAAAATCAGAACTTTTGTGCATTTTCTAATCCGATGGTGCCACCATTGATTTCAAAATTAAACAAACCAAGCCTGCAATTTCTCCTCATGTTGCTACAGAAAAGAATTTTTGTGGCCAAGAATTTTCTTTTCTTTCCAGGTCACAGCTTTATATTACTCGCACGATTCTCCCATCATTGATTCTATACAATTATAAACATTTACTTTATTATTAGTTTATTAATTTATTTTATATTAGTTTATAATCATATAGACGTAATCACATTATTATTTATTTTGTACATTATTTATAGAGGCAATATTTTGCACTTAGTTTGTGTTGGTAATTGATTTTTAGCACCACTATTGTAATTCACAAAGGATTTAAGGAGCGCTCAGCTACGGAAAGATTGAGTTTGAAGAAGTGGTATGTCATCCATACTGATATGTCAGTTAATAAATTAGTGATGTGCAAGGAAACTAATGGGGTGAATAGGGAAGTATATAGATAGATTTGGCATAGAAGTGGTAAAAATAAAAGTGGCTAGAATATTGTGGCGCCTATAGGGCTGAGTATACAGACATTAATAAGTGATGCCCACAATGGGCCAACAAAAGGTTGACAGCTGCCCCTAAAAAGTGAGGTACACTTGGACTGATAAAAATGTGAATAGGTAGGCGTTAATGCAACCATGCACCAAAAAGTGAGTGCAAATCAACTCTCAACATCAACCATCAAATGTGAATCCTACAACAAAATTAATGGTGTAAAAACAAACGTGTTCTCTATAACATCTAACAAATAATTTAAATTCATAAGCCTATATCAAATGTGATAAACATAATATATAATAAATATAGTGACAGTCCCATGGAGATGATGTTCCATAGAACAAACCGCTGTGTACTTTCACCACGTGCAAGCAATAAGTGGATTTCTCACTCACCAGAAGCGATTGACCTCGCTAAGGTGGTCAAGTAACGCTTTGTTATAATGAATATTAAAGACCAGCTGTAGGTTCTGCTAGGTTAAACTCCAGGTCACCAGGAAATCAAAGGTCTTGCCCCCAGTTGGATATCCACATGACTCCAAGTAAACCAATACTGAGTAAATTCGGAATCCCAGGCTCTCCTTATATCGAAAGTGGTGCTCCAAGCAGCTCAAATTAGTCAGATGGATTACATACATTCTAAGTGTAGTGTTTATTAAAGGTTTAAAAGCAAATAAACATAAAGCTTTTCACTCACATGTAGAGATGCCCAAAGGACCGGCACCAGTTTGTACAGCCTGTGTGTATCCAATAATATGGCCGGCGTGCGCTCCAAGCCTCGCCTTCAAAATTTTATATGGATCTAATTTCGGTAATGTCTTATACAATATTCCTTTATATATAACAATTTTTCTGTTCTCATATTTTTATTCTTCACTATTTTATTTATTTTTATTTTACTTTATTTCATGGTTTCGTTTAATTTTATATATATTTTTGTTAACATGTAGGTAGAGTTCCCATATAGTTGGAGCATAATTTAAGAGAGAACAATCTGGTCTGTTTACACATGGGTTTATCGATTTGAACTATATCTATGATATGATCAAAAAGTCCCTTTTACTATGGACACTTCAGCAGTCTGTGCAGCCTGATATATATAGTACCGATTTGTCTCCATTAAAGTACAGTCAGCCATGTTCTTGGAGCCGTCCAATCAATGGGGCTTGGCTTCTATTTAACCTGCCTAGTAATAGCGTGACCTCACTTCCTGAGGACGCCATCAGGCGAAACATACGTAGAAGCGTGATCCTGTCACATCCGGGTTCTCGTGATGTCACATCCTGCCTATTGAAGGCGAGGCTTGGAGCGCACGCTGGCCATACTATTGAATACACACCGGCTGTACAAACTGGTGCCGGTTCTTTGGGCACCTCTACGTGTGAGCAGGGGCGGACTGACAACTCATGGGGCCCCCGGGCAATAGGGGATCATGGGGCCCCTGTGTCCTTGCCCAAACTCAAAAAAGCCTATGAAAAAGGTACCAGGGGCATCTCATGGGGCCCCTTGCTGACCCCGGGCCCTTGGGCAGTGCCCGAGTTTTCAAATGGTCAGTCTGCCCCTGCGTTTGAGTGAAAAGTTTTATATGTATTTGCTTTTAAGCCTTTAATAAACACTACACTTAGAATGTATGTAATCCATCTGATTTATTTGAGCTGCTTGGAGCATCACTTTTGATATAAGGAGAGCCTGGGATTCCAAATTTACTCAATATTGATATGACATCCTTCCGGATCCTGCCTCGAGTTGGGCCATGCTGCGGCAAAGTCTGTCACGGGCTGTGTCCATTGGACACAGTCCATCAGACTGTATCACTGCCGGTACCATGTGACCGCTGTGCAAAATCACAGCAGGTCACATGACAATTGTAAACAATGGATGGCTTCCTTTCATGCAATTCATTGTGTACAATTGTGTTACCAGCTGTGATTGGTCACAGTGATCACATGGTACAGACTGGTCCAATCACAGCCCATCTGTGCTATGTGATTAGCTGTGTGAATGAATAGATTTCATTCAGTAAAATGCTTGCTTATAGCAATGAAATTCATTGCTATAAGCAATTATAATGTGTAAAAAAATTTAAATACTGATCACATCCCCAGAGTAGTACAATGCTACTATGGTGGCGTTATATTGCTCTGGTCAGTGTGCAAAAAAATTGTAAAAAGAAAAAAAATTTATAAAAAATAAAAAAATTGAAAACAAAACATTGTTTTTATTTTTTGGACTGTCACCAGTCAGTGTCCCTGATCACCACCACACCAGTTATATGATGACGCTGTACTGCACTGGGGACAGTATGCAAAAGAAAACAAAATTGTGAACATTTTTTTTTCTTAATTTTACAGAAAATTACAACTTCAAAAAGCTTGCCATGCCTCTTACTAAATATCTCTAACTGTCTACTTTGCAAAAAGGGGAAACTTGAGGGATATTTGTACTGTCCTGGCATTTTCGGGCCTCAAGAAATGTGATAGGCCATCAGTACATCAGGATTGATCAATTTTCAGATATATAGACCAAAGTTTGAGGACTCCATAAGTTTCCTACAGACTAAATAAGACACACTGCTTTGAGTTATTTTCACCAAAGAAATATAGCAGAATACATTTTGGCCTAAATTTATGAAGAACAATTATTTGCAAAATTTTGTATGAGAAACAAAGAAAAAACATTTTTTCCCCAAAATGTTCAGTCTTTTTTGTTTATTTAGCAAAAAATAAAAACTCCAGTGGTGCTTAAGTGGTTCTCAACCGCGCTATAGCCGAAGGACGGCAACAGCGCATTTGTGAAATCCTGGGACGACGTCCATGGACGTCATTCTAGAATACGCGCCCCCCTGTGTGCACTGTCAGTGACCGCTGTGTCCTATGAACACATCTGATCACGGGGTACGGTAAACGGCCAATCACGGTGGCCTTTTACCATGTGATCAGCTGTGTCCAATGATACAGTTGCCAGTCATCGTTTGCACTTTCCTCACACTGTCACAGCGTGAGGAAAGTACTGCCAAGAACCGGCAATTGTCAGCGAAAGGATCGCTCCACTGCAAAGAATGTATTATGTGTCATAGCTACACCCTGGACTCATCTTGTTTTCCTCTCTGTCTCTGTCAAACATTTGAACCCACGTATGAGCTTAGAACTTCTTCTATTAGCAAAGCCAAGAACGGAAAAAAAAAAAAGACCCTACAAAAATTACCGAGTCGGCAAAAGCATCTCATGACAGCTCGAATAACGTAGCCGAGATTTGTGAATGATTCAGAGTGACATAGGGATTCATTTTAATAGATAATTCTTGAAAAATATGATAATGTGATTCCGCGCGTCTATATTTAGGTCTGAACTGGGAGAAGTTATTTTTTCACCGCTGGTCGCAGAGACGTCTTTAGTCGCGGACCTTTTTTCATGTTTAGTATTCAGCGGCGGGAACGATTATAGCACAGATGGCCTCTAGTCATATCAGGTTGTATGGCATAGGGGATCATGCCTAGCAGAGTGCAGAGCATGTGTTGTCATAGCAATCAGATTTCATCCGCCATCTTTCTAGGGCATGTTCAAAAAATGAACATGTCGGCTTGGTTGGTACGGGCAGCACTAGTATGTTTCAGCTGCCTTGTTTTTTTTGGGGGGGGAGGGGGACTTAAAGTGGAACTAATCCCATTGATTTGTTTCCCAAAAAGTTATATTTAGGTAATGTCATGAATGATAACTGTCACAGTTGCTTGGGTTTTCAACTGAACTGGCAAGCTGTCAAATGGCTGGTGTCATACCTGATCATCTGTGCACCATTATGGCAACTACAAATCAATCAAAGGTTAAAATGTCAGCTTCTTTGGCGCCAAGGTTTTCAGTACAAGGGCCACATCATATTTTACAATTATTTGTGGGTCAAAAAAAAGCAGTTTTTTAAAATAACAAATCAAATTTAAATTAATTAATATGTTTTAGTTGGAGACTTTCTTTAATCACCATGCTATGATTTAAAGCAACAGAGAATAAAGCAAGGAACATTCCAAATAAACGCGAGCCTATGACCTTGTGGTCCCCATCAATGCTCCCCTACATCATGGTCCTCAGTCAGGATCCCTCCTTACATCATGGTTCCAAACAGGGGCGGACTGACAACTCATGGGGCCCCCGGGCAATAGGGGATAATGGGGCCCCTGTGTCCTTGCCCACACTTAAAAAAGCCTATAAAAAAGGAACCAGGGGCATTTCATGGGGCCCCCTACTGACCCCGGGCCCTCGGGCAGTGCCCGAGTGCTCGAATGGTCAGTCCGCCCCTGGTTCCAAATCAGAATCCTTCCTTACTTCATGATTCCCAATCAGGGTCCCTCCCTAGGTCATGGTCCCAATTCAGGATCCTTCCTTAGATCATGATCCTCAGTCAGGGTCCCTCCTTACATCAGGGTCCCAATCGGAGTCCCTATCAGAGTCTCCCTTACATCAGAGTCCTTCCAACCTTATATCAGTGTCCCCATCAGAGCCCCTTTATATCAAAGTCCCCCTTACAACAGAGTCCAGCCTTCCATCTGATCCCCCTTATATCATAGTCCCTATCAAAGTTCCCCTTACTCCAAAGATCCTCTATACATCAGAGTCCCCATCAGAGACCAGACTTTTGTTGGGAAGCCGGCTTTGGCCCACAGGCCATAGTTTGTGGACCCATGCATAGGAGGTTCGGTTCTGTTTTAAGTTCTCTCTATTTAATGATTCTCCCATGCATGCTAAACAGCATAAAGGGACGAATCTCCCCTACCCGCAAATGTATTCCAACAGCCATCAGTTGAAGGATGTTGGGTGGGAGGGTCATGGTAGGCCCATCCACAGCTCAAATGTTGCTTGTTTCATCAGGAACCATCCATGCTTGGTGCACAGCCAGCTTTACTCAGTAAACACAATACAACACCAACCCTTCAAGCAGGTTAAAATTCACACTCATACCTGGGATCTTTATTGACGTACAAAAAATGGCCTCTGCCCCAGTCTATAACTGGCCTTCACAGCAAGGAGCACATGGAAGTGCGATGCATGTCAAACAACAGAAGAGACAAATTCCCAGCTCAACTAGCCAACCAGCCTGCAAGCAAACCAAATTAACCTTTCTAACAGTATTCGTTAAAAACAGTGGTTTAGTTAGCGCACATTTGCAAATACATACGTAAGCTACTGCGCCACATCACGGCACCCCGATATTCTGAAGTTCCCAACTCTACAAATTTTGAGAGCCCCCATAGCAGAGTATTTAATGGATAGACCAAGGGCAGGTGGACCTGAGGGAGCCCACCCTTCCTTAAAGGTACAGGTAAAGGAGTTCACTGGACACCCATCTTTATTGATGTCACAATGAAAGGTTAATTCTGTGTTTCATAAAATGCCAACATGCTTTGCAGTGCTTGTACATGGAATCATTGACGTCAAGACAGAAGAGCTTACAGTCCTTATTGTGGTCCATTGCATAACTAATCCACAGTCCATTAAAAAGCCAACACATTCCAGGCAACCCTTCTCGGCAGGGCTTCAGACTTTCAGCATATGGAAATACGCAGACTAGAAATCTAAGTATGGTGAGATTGGTAAGTTGCTTTGGCAACCAAGATGTGGAAACCCGTTGGCTTGTTAATGGACATCTTATCAATAAACTAACTTTATTACTTGGACTTTGCCATCAGTCTGGCACTCTTTCTTCTATTATTCATATCTCACCCACATTTGGTGACCTTGTGATAAAGATTCTGATAATCAGGTTTACGTTGCACTTTATTTTAATAGTATCTAATGACACCTTTTTTTGTCTTCCTTTCACAATACATAGACTCCATCTCAGCAGAGTAACATTCTGGATAACGGGCAAGAAGATTTATCTCTCAGCCAATGGAATCCTTACCCACTGGGCCGACGTGATGTTCCTCCTGAAACTGTCGCTAAGAAGGTAAATAATAGGTCATGGCCCAAACTACAAACCCAGTGCACAGCATCACATACCTAACAACCTTTATAAAATGCAAATTTGTAAAAAGAACGCTTGTCAACAATCTCTGATATCCAGGGACAGCCTGAGGAGTTGGAAATTTGTTCTTGGAAATGGTTTTTACTGAACTTATCTAAAGTTATCAATTAAGAGGACATTAAAGGGCGTATATGTGTTGACACCATCAATTAATCAAAAACATATAAAATATATTTATTATAGTTTATTGTACAAAAGTTAGAAACACACATGAATGTCCCATATAACAAATAGGTTGACCTATATGCTAACCATTAATGAAGACTCATGCCACAATATAGCTCGATGCATTTTGCATTATAAAATATCTTCATCAGAAGAGTTTGTGGATAAGATCTAGAAAAGATTGTATAGTTTATTTACAAAAGTTAAAAACAAACATGAATGTCCCATATCACAAATAGGTTAACCTATATGTTGAACATTAATGAAGACTGTTGCCACAATATAGCTTGACGCAATTCGAATAATATAATATCTTCTTTAGGAACATTTGTGGATAAGATCTAGAAAATATTGTGGCACATAATTTTAAAACAAAATCACAGAATGTGGTCCTGTAAATCAATTATATCATTCTGGAATAATATTTTCATTTCTGAAATAGTAGGTATCATAGTGAAATCAGACCCAGCTTTAGCTCTGTTCCATATTGGTCAGGATAAGTTTCCCCTAGATCAGCAATGGGCAAACTACGGCCCGTGGGCCGTATACGGCCCGGCGGACCTTTTAATCCGGCCCGCGGAGCTAGGCTCCCGCTAGGCTCCTCTCACAGTCCGCCCTGAAGACCGGTGTAGCATGAAAATCTGTCTCCTATAAGGATCTGTCCCCCTCGACGTATCTGCGCATGTGCCGGAGATCGCCGATCGGCTGCTAATGCCTGAAACTGGCACATGCGCAGATACAGATCCTCATAGGAGACAGATTTTCATGCTACACCGGAGCGGCGCGGGAACACGGCGAGAGGAACGCGCGGAGCAAAGGTAAGTGAATTGACACAGGGGGGACATGGGGAATGAATTACTATAGGGGGAATTAATTACTATAGGGGGGATGAATTACTATAGGGGGGATGAATTACTATATGGGGGATGAATTACTATATGGGGGATGAATTACTATGGGGGATGAATTACTATATGGGGGATGAATTACTATGGGGGATGAATTACTATGGGGGATGAATTACTATATGGGGGATGAATTACTATATGGGGGATGAATTACTATATGGGGGATGAATTACTATGGGGGATGAATTACTATGGGGGATGAATTACTATAGGGGATGAATTACTATATGGGGGATGAATTACTATATGGGGGATGAATTACTATGGGGGATGAATTACTATATGGGGGATGAATTACTATATGGGGGATGAATTACTATGGGGGATGAATTACTATATGGGGGATGAATTACTATATGGGGGATGAATTACTATGGGGGATGAATTACTATGAGGGATTAATTACTATGCTTACTATGGGGGAATATTACTATACTTACTGTGGATGACACATACACATCATTCATCTACTCTTGGTCCGGCCCCCGGGTCCAATATATGAACCCATTGCGGCCCTCAAGTCAAAAAGTTTGCCCACCCCTGCCCTAGATACATGGGTAGTGATCATCCACATTCTATGTGCAGCAAAGAACTATATAACCAGACTATGGAAATCGATGACACCATCTCTATCTAGAGTGATTCAAGATCTAAATACCCAATGTGACATGGAAAGAAGATTCTCAATATCCCCCTCCCCAACCTCAAATTTCGTACCTCTTGGGCTACATGGTTGAGTAATACTAGATGTAAAGGTCAAATCTGATAGTTCCAATGATTGGAGTATAACTGGAATATATTGACTGGTAAAGTTCATGTGTTATTGCTATCCGTCTCTTCCTGTCCCCTTCCCCACCCTTCCCTTATATCCTTCCCATTTTCCTATGGTTCTCAGTATACACGATTATAGTAATAATACTTTGTCTAACAGATTTCTTTTTTAGACCAAAATTGTTCTGATTGTATAATGACTGATGCTTCAAGTTGCCTGTACAACTGTGAACCTTCTCTTGTTTACTACCTGAAAATTCAATAAAAATAAGTTGAATATAATTTTATAACAAAGACATGACAATGCTTGCATATATACGTTCATTAGTACAGATAATTAAGTCTTCATTACTATGTGGTTAAACCTCAATCCTTAAAAACAACATTACATATGATAACGGCAAGAGAGGAACAATCTTTACTTCACATTCAAAATGTGTTGAGCAGTGGCGTCCCAAGGCAGGTCCCGTGGGTGCGGTCCACACCGGGTGACACCGACCACACGGGGTGACACCGGACCCGCTCCATAAAAAGGTAAGTTGTACAGCAAGCCGACGATCCCCACAGGATGGATCCGATCCATCCTGCGGGGATCGTCGGCTTTCTTTACAACTTACCTTTTCTTGGAGCGGGTCTGGTGTCACCCCGTATAGGTTGCATGCCGACGAACCTATACGGGGTGACATCGCACCCGCTCCAAGAAAAGGTAAGTTGTAAAGAAAGCCGACGATCCCCGCAGGATGCATCGGATCTGCGGATTGAGCATAATGGATCAGAGTCCGATCCATTATGCTCCACCCGCAGATCCGATCCATTCTGCGGGGATCGTCGGAGGGGGTGTCACCAAGTGTTACCGCAATGGGTGACACCTACCCTAGGGACGCCTCTGGTGTTGAGCTATATTGTGGCATGAGTCTTCATTATTGTGGAACATATACTGTAGGTCAACTTATTTCTTATATGGGATATTTGTGTTTTTAACTTTTGTACAATAAATTGTATATATTTTAGATGTTTTTGATTGATTGATTGATTGATTGATGGTGTTATCACATACATGCCCTTTAAAGTCCCCTACTACAGTTAATAGATAACTTTGAACCAGGGGCGGACTGACCATTTGGAAACTCAGGCACTGCCCGAGGGCCCGGGGTCAGTAGGGGGCCCCATGAGATGCCCCTGGTACCTTTTTCATAGACTTTTTAGAGTTTGGGCAAGGACACAGGGGCCCCATGATCCCCTTTTGCCCGGGGGCCCCATGAGTTGTCAGTCCGCCCCTGCTTTGAACATATTATTTGGGATGTGAGCATATCTTGATATAGAACCTGTATCAAGATATAATTGTTTCACTGAAGTTGTGCCTGTCTTTACAATTGACCTTTTTGTTAACGATTGTGTTTTCTGGAATTGACACCCCATTCTTTAGACTGTTCATACTCTAAACACCTTATGTTGATAATGCAAATTGGGGGAATTTCAATGAAGCATTTGCAACACTTTTCTGGTGGTATTGGCCCATTAGAAAATCCTGTACCAAATTCATGAAAGCTTTGTGACAGTTTCAAACACATACAACAGATTCACAGCAGAAAGAATTACCACCAGTTCATAGATAACAAAACGGGGTCATTAAGGTCAACTCCAAGTTGACATACAGAGACAGTCCAGAGTTATCGAGGGTGGGAGGTTCTTGTGTAATAAAGTAGAACTAAAGGCAAATTTTTTTTTTTTTTTCATTTTGGATAGAAAGAGAGGAGATTTACATTCACTTCCTGTCCCATGGCCAAAACAGTAAGTGAGAAGAAATCCTTGCAAATTAAGGGAATCCCTTGGGCCCCCAGGTCACTAGAGATAGTGTCCCCATTTGACGATTTCCCCTCTATTGTTCTGTTCCATCTACACTCTATCCATAAAAAAAAAAGTTTTGCCGTTTGTTATACTCTATACTATATTACAGATTTGCTTCATTGGTTGCTAGGACGGGGGCCACTTCATCGGTTGCTAGGACACAGGCTGCCAGCATCCTAGCAACTGATGATGAGAGGCTGAACACTGACTGACAGTGGACAGAGCCTGATGAGGATGCTGGTAGACTAGTTCTGTTGTGTTTATGTGCGTTAACAATATTTTTATCAAAATTATCTTGTAATAATTTTCGCAAATATCACAGGATCTACAAAATCTGCAGCACCATCTTTTTTATTTTACCGGTCCTGTGCTTGCAGAAAATATGTGGTTTGAGGAATGGGGTCCTTAACAAACAGTTGGACTTTGCTAAGTGAAAAATGGAAAATAAATCTGCTGTAATGTTATTAACTCGTACATGCCTTATTGGAGCTGTTATCGAATCTATTTCTTTTTTACATTTCTTTATTTTGGTTCCTCTCTAAGGCCCATTGCTGTGTATCTCTCCAGCCAGTGGGGTCTGCCCCCCCCCCCCGCTGCAAACTAGAAATACAGAGCCCCCCTTCTTTTTCAGGAAATTAAAAGCAACTTTATTGTACCAGCCCAGCTGTACTCATCTGAGGCATTCCACTCTTACAACAAACCCCCAGTAGGTGACGAAACGCGTTATCAGATGCAGCTGGGTAGAGTTTCACGTATGTGCACTGGTATGCTAAAGACCGTTTAAAAGCTTCTGGGCCGCTCAAGGCTGGTTATAGATTATAGTCACCCTGCCGGCAAAGAAAAGAGAAGGGAGCAGTGTTCCAAGTTACTCTACAGCAGGGTTTCTCAACCAGGGTTCCATGGAACACTAGGGCTCCTCCAGAGGTTGCTAGGGGTTCCTTGAGCAATGAACAATTTCTACATCTCAGATAAGTTCCCACTGACACCAATGGTCTTTTTAGCTATCTGTAGGGAGATAATTCATCTTAATGACCACAAGTGTACGGAGAATTCTTCCCACTGACCATCACACTAATATATCATGAGTTGTAGATATTGTCATTTTTAGCAGGGATTCCCTGAGATCAGAAAGTTATTTCAAGGGTTCCTCAGTATTGCAAAGGTTGAGAAAGGCTGCTCTAGAGACTTAGTAATGTGTGAGGGGGTGAACGCCACTCAAGACCGATCCCCAGGAGTCAGGCAATGATCGCCATGTAGTAGATGGCCTCAGCCGCCACTCCGGCCACTCCCGCTGACACATTTCTTATATTTTGGTTATTTGAGGTTTATTTTGGTTACCTTGGTGCATAGCGCCTGACTGGTTTCATGTGCGCTCGCATATATTCACCCCCTCACACATTTCCAAGTCGCTGGTACACTAAAGTTACTTTTAACTTCGTGGAAGTGGTGAGTGGCTCTGCATTTCTTGTTTGCAGCAACGTCTCTTCTGGTCAAATGGCTGAAATGTTCTGATCACTGCTTCTTTTCAGTTTCCAAAACTTTTGCCTAACATCTTGCATTACCCACAGGCAGGCAGCCATATCCAGACACTGATGGGATCGCAGAGCCTGCAGCACAGATCCAGGGAGCAGCCACACTACGACGGCGGGATGAACAAAGTGACAATCCAGCAGTACCAGTCCCCGCTGCCTATCCAGATCCCAGCTGCGCAGAGAGGACCCCAGTCTGGACGCTGTTTAATCCAAACGAAAGGGCAGAGGAGTATGGATGGGTATCCGGAGCAGGTATGCACAGCTAGTTTAAAGGGAACCTATAAGAATATCAACATAGATTGTTACATTTATATGTTTTGTGATGAAGCGCTCAACTTATATAGTGTATACAAACCCTTTTTTACATCAATAATATTGTGAAAAATACAAAATAAGTGCTTAATTCCCTCTTAAATTCTATAAACTATACAAAATCATTTATAAATTGGTTTTAAAAAATATTTTAAAAGAACAGTATATTTATGTAATTAGTATGATAATTTTAAAATTAATATTTCTTCATTTTTTTCATTAAAATTAATATTTTTATAAGTAGAATTATAATAAATTTAAAAATTAATAATTGGGTGGATTTAATGTATTTTTGTTATAAGGTTTTATGTGGGGGTTGAGATAAATTTTATTTGCACATATCCTAAGGTATAGGGAAAAGGTGATAGCAGCTGACTTTAAGTTAAAGGTTCTGTGGAGCGCAGGGGGATTCTTTCTATATAGATTGTTACATTGCTTGCCTGTATTTAAAGGGCATACTCACAAGCTGTGATCCTTGTATCATCAGTAAAAGTGGACCTGAGATTTTTCATTGTCAAGGTCATGCATGGAAAGTAATGTGTAAGTGCACAACTTCCAAGTGATATTACCACTCAGCACTCCATCTGACAATGCATTCACTTTATTTCCTCCCCAGAAAGATGGAGCTCTTTGTTCAGGCATTGGATACTGTTGCTGTAAATTATGATGCCTTAGGATTTTATTCATTGAACATAACATACTTACGTATTTTACGTTTTGTATAAATGGCGGCTGATAAGACGCGTCACCACACAGCTGTAGTTTTCTTGTGGTGTTGCACTTAAAGGAAACCTGTCATGTACATTGCCATTGCTGACTGTCCTTCTGAAACTGCAGGTTGCCTGACTTTAATGTTTTGGCTTCAGTTTGTTTCTGAGTTAATTACACTATAGTAGCCTTTCCCCTGCCAGCATGCTGCAGGGTGGGGCCCTTGCTTTCTGTGTATAAGCAGTGGTGTCTCTGTTGTGGTCCACTGCAGAGTTAAACTTAAAGGTTTTTTTTTTGTAATTAAAATAATAAAATTGTTATACTCGTGTGGTCTGTGTAATGGTATTGCACAGAGCATCCCTGATCCTCCTCCTCTCAGGCCCCCACCGGTGATCTTGGCTCCTCATCTTGTTCGTGTGCCCCATAGGAACCTGTTTGCTATGGGGCACACAGTATGTGCTCGCTCCTGGGCTGTGTGTCTACAGAGCCGAGCTCCATAAACACACGCAGCGGGGCTTAGCCCTGCCCCCCACTTACTACTCACTGAACTTGATTGACAGCAGCTGCTGCTCCAGTCCCTGGGAAAGGGTAGGACCAGGGGCAGACTGACCATTTGGAATTCAGGCACTGCCCGAGGGCCCGGGGTCAGTAGGGGGCCCCATGAGATGCCCCTGGTACCTTTCATTGGCTTTTTCATAGGCTTTTTTGGGTGTGGGCGAGGACACAGTGGCCCCATGATCCCCTATTGCCCGGGGACCCCATGAGTTGTCAGTCCGCCCCTGGTTAGGTTCACAGTCACACTTAATTTCAGTGTGTTTCCCGATTTGCAGAAATGCAGTACAGTTCATTTACCATGATTTCCTATGGATCTAGTTCACATTTGTGCATTTTGAGCCAGTGCAGATTATCGCAAGGGTCAGGGACTTTTTTTTCCTGCAACAGACTGCGTTTTTCATGTAATAGACATCGATGGAACAGTTTTTTGTGCATTTTGGATGCGTTTTGTATGCATTTTGCATGTTGTGCTTTGTGTGACTTTAAGCTGGTGTTAAGGAGTGGGCGGCCGACCGGCGTCCTTAATAACCAGTAAACAAGATGGTTGTTAAGGGGTGGGCCATCACTGATATCTCAACAACCAATGAGTCATCAGCTGTCAGCAAGGGTTCCCGCAGGCAATGTAAAAAATCAGGAAAAAAACATTGTGGGGGTCCCCCCCCCCAATCCATACGACCTTTGGTCCTTCTAGACATCCTTATTAGGACAAATAATTATTAGGTCTCCCAGTCAGAACATTACCTGCATGGATTTTGCATGTTCTCCCTTTGCTTTGTGGGTGTCAGGACTTGAATCTGAACCTGCAACCTCTGCTTGGTCTGGCAGTATCTATTCTTGCTGAGCCACCTGAGATACTGGTCAGCCCCATGGACACTTCCTTGGACAATCTTGTCTTGAACCTTGTTTCTGGTGAAACTTGAACCCCCCTATGAACTTCATATTTAGGCCGGGGGGGCCTGGTATAGATTTTGAGGGGAGCACCATGGCAAAATATTTTTTTTAAAAACAGCATTAAAGGGGGCTTCCAGATTCTGATAAGTCACCCCCACGACCACAGCCCAGGGTTGTGGGGAAGAGGCCCTTGTTCTCACCAACACAATTACCCCCCATGTGGAGGGCATATGGACTGGTATGGTTCGGGGAGGGGTGCTCACTCATTCCCTCCCCCCTTTCCTGACCTGCCGGGCTGCATGCTCGGATAAGAGTCTAGTATGGATTTTGGTAGGGGACCCACGCATTTTTTTTTTTAATTTTGGCTTGGTGTTTCCCTTAAAATCTATACCAGACCTGAAGAACCTGGTATGGATTTGGGGGGACCCCACACTGTTTTTTCCCCCCTATATTTTAATTGCTGGCAATAGGTTTGTTTATATTCAGCATTCAGTGGGGAACCCCGCTGACATCTGATGACTCATTGGTTGTTAAGGACGCGGCGGCCGCCTGCTCCTTAATGACCATGTTGTTTACTGATTGTTAAGGACACTGGCCGCTGCCCGATCCTTAACAAGCAGCTAAAGTCACACAAAGCACAAAATGCATAAAAAAATGCAAAAAAAAACCCACATCAAAAACAGGTGTGATATAAAATGCTAAATGCACCCCGAAAATGCATCGTAATCTGTACAGATGTGAACCTAGCCTAAGACTGGGGTGCCAGTTTATGAATTGCAAAATCACATGAATCCAGGTGCTTGTGTAGTTCTTGGCTGTGTTCACAAAGTCTCACACCAGTCAGCCCTTGCTGTAGGCTCTCTACTTGTGCCTTGCTACAAAGTTATATTGTACAGTCCGAGAGAGCATTTGGGAATAGAAAATTGAGGAAATGCTTCCCCCTGCCTGCAGCAGACTGATGGCATCATCTCATCCAAATCATAGGAACAGAGCTCAAGGATGACTTTATGAAGATAAAAGGTGGAGCTTTTTTTGAAAAATGATACTGTTGCTGTAAATTATGATGCCTTAGGATTTTATTCATTAAACATAACATACTTACGGTACATATTTTAAGTTTTGTATAAATGGCGGCTGATAAGACATGTCACCACACAGCTGTAGTTTTGTTGTGGTGTTGCACTTAAAGGAAACCTGTCATGTACATTGCCATTGCTGACTGTCCTGAAACTGCAGGTTTCCTGACTTTAATGTTTTGGCTTCAGTTTTTTTCTGAGTTAATTACACTATAGTAGCCTTTCCCCTGCCAGCATGCTGCAGGGTGGGGCCCTTGCTCTCTGTGTGGAAGCAGTGGTCTCTCTGTTGTGGTCTACTGCAGAGTTAGACTTAAAGTGTTACCAAAGGTTTTTTTGTAATTAAAATAATAAACATGTTATACTCACGTGGTCTATGTTATGGTATTGCACAGAGCATCCCTGATCCTCCTCCTCTCAGGCCCCCACCTGTGATCTTGGCTCCTCATCTTGTTCGTGTGCCCCATAGGAACCTGTTTGTTGGGGCACACAGTATGTGCTCGCTCCTGGGCTGTGTGTCTACAGAGCCGAGCTCCATAAACACACACAGCGGGACTTAGCCCTGCCCCCCACTTACTACTTACTGAATTTGATTGGCAGTAGCTGCTGCTCCAGTCCCTGGGAAAGGTACCAGGGGCGGACTGACCATTTGGAAACTCGGGCACTGCCCGAGGGCCCGGGGTCAGTAGGGGGCCCCATGAGATGCCCCTGGTACCTTTTTCAGAGGCTTTTTTGAGTTTGGGCAAGGACACAGGGGCCCCATGATTCCCTATTGCCTGGGGGCCTCATGAGTTGCCAGTTCGCCCCTGGGTTGGACAGAAAACTATAAAACATTTTTTTTATTTTAATACAAGAAATGAAAATGTTTTTAGCTTTGGAATCACTTTAAAGCTCTGAAATCAGCAATGCTAAAACCCCCTGCTGATTGGAGAGCTCTGGCTTTGCAGAGAGACCACTGCTTCCACGTAGACAGCCAAGCTCCATAGACACACACGGTGATGCTTAGCCCCACTTCCCCTACTTCCTGCTCACTGCTTTTGATTGACAGCAGCAGCAGCCAATGGCTGCTGCTGCTGCTCCAGTCCCTGTGTGAAGAGGAAGAGGCGGGAGAAGACATGCAGCCATACACAGCGCTGGACCTCTTCTCCCATCTCTTCCCCTTCAAACAGGAAAGGAGTAGAACAGAAAAATATAAAACTTGTTTTTACCTTAATACAGGGGTCTACAAACTTGCTAAACAAAGGGCCAGTTTGCTATCCTTTAGACTTCAGGGGGGGCCGGACTGTGGCCATGGGTGGGTAGAACAGACCCAGATGTCAGTGGAAATAAACCATGCCCCTTCTTTGGTGTCATTGGGAGGAATTGTGCCCCATCATTGGTGTCATTGGGCCCCAATGTTGGTGTCATTGTGAGGAATTGTGCCTCATAATTAGTGTCAGTGGAAGGAGTTATGTCCCATTGTTGGCATCAGTGGATGAAACAGTGCTCCAAGGGCCAGATAAAAGCAATGAAAGGGCCAAATCCAGCCCCCAGGCCACAGTTTGGGGATCACTGCCTTAATACAAGGAATGAAAACATTTTTAGCTTTAGAATCACTTTAATGCTCTGCAGTGAGCAATGCTAAATCCCCCTGCTGATTGGAAAGCTCTGACTTTGCAGCGAGACCCCTGCTTCCACGCAGAGATCAAGGGTCCTCTTCTGCAGCTAGTTGATAGAGGAAAGGATTTTCTACTGTGGCTGTGGCTGCTTTCCAAAAACAATTAACTGTAAGACTGCTTCCACGAAAAAGCAAGGGTCATTTTCTGCAGCATGTTGGCAGGGACAGGCTTTTCTACTCTGGCTGTGGCTGCTTTCCAAAAAAAATGAACTGTAAGACTTTGTACACCTTTTTGTTTCCATGCACTTGGAATTAATTTAGCTGATTTAAACTTAAAGTTCAGCTGGGCTTTAAGGACTTTCCCTGCCTTGTTTTATCCTGGAGGCCCGGCGATTCTTCCTGCAGTGCGAAGAGTGTGCCAATGAGGCCTCCGCTGTAATCACACATTTTATCAGAGTGATAAATCAGACAGACCCTGGACACACTTACATTACAGGAGACGGAGCCAAGCTGCCATTTCTGCTTTATTGCTTACTGATAAAATTACAGAAAATGCAATAAAATTGACAGCTTTATGTGGATATATATACCTTCATATCTTTTTTATTTCACCGAAATGATCCATCAGGGCTAGGACCCTGGGGGTGTGTGGAGGGGGGGGGGGAGAATATTTTGTATTCAACAACAGATGTTCTTTTTCAAATAAATACTGTTTGAGTTTCAATAATTTGTTTAAATTATATTCAGGTGGAGATTCACCATTGATGAGTGCCAAAAGTGACAATGGGGGTATATCGTTATAATACTAATATTAAAATAATGTAAACAACTACTGTAATAATGAGATAATTAGTTTGCCTGATTTGTTGTCCCTGTGCCAAGTACTAGACTTCCATAGTAGGGCAAATAATTATTAGGACTCCTGGTCAGGGCATTGTCTGCATGGGTTTTGCATGTTCTCCCTGTGCTTTGTGGGTGTCAGGACTCAGATCTGAACCTGCAATCTCTGCTGGGACTGACAGTATCTTTTCTTGCTGAGCCACCTGAGATGCTGGTGAGCTCCATGGACAATTCCTTGGACAGCCTTGTCTTATACCTTGTTTCTGGTGAAACTTGAACCCTCTGAACTTCTTTTTTAAGCCATGCCTTTGCACTTCCCATTTCCCAGTATTACTGTGTTCTTTCCAGCCAGTATCTCACTCTTGTCACTCCTGCTGCCATCCGTATCTTCACTGCCTCTTGATAATGACCTTTGGATTGTTCCTCGACTCCGCTTCTGTTTGATCCCAACATGCAACCACTTGATACTGACCTTTGGCTTGTTCCTTGACTCTGCTTCTGCTTGATCCCAACATGCAACCACTTGTTACCAACCTTTGGTTTGTTTACTGACTATGCTTCTGCTTGATCCTGACCTGCTATACTGTATCTGCTACTGGACACCCGCCTTGCTCACCTTCTGGTGGAGTGATCCCGAGGACCATAACCTAGGACTAACATGCAACAAATCCCATTTCCACCATCAGTAGCTCTGGTAAATACCGCTTAGTGCTTAGACCAGGAGCGGACTGACCATTTGGAAACTTGGGCACTGCCCGAGGGCCCGGGTCAGTAGGGTGCCCCATGAGATGCCCCTGGTACCTTTTTCATAGGCTTTTTTTGAGTTTGGGCAAGGACACAGGGGCCCCATGATCCCCTATTGCCCGGGGGCCCCGTGAGTTTTCAGTCCGCCCCTGGCTTAGACCCCACACCTTGGGTGAACCCACATAATTCACAAGGGTGACCTGCTTATATACTTATCCTGCTGATCAGTGGGACCCTCTCTACTGTTATAGCTACCTGTTTCCGAGCCTGATCCCTGACCATGACAGTGGGTTTCCTTCAGATATCCAGTTTTCTCCAACATTCCCAAGACATGCTGGTAGGTTTATTGGCTCCTATCTAAAATTGGGCCTAGTAGGATATTCTAATGAGCATGCCAAAGGTGGCCTCACCATCGCCACCTTGGAAGGGGTTAAGTCCCTTCATCCCTGCACTGCACACTACAAGCTCGAAAAAAGTTTCCTATTTATTAAATTTTAAGGGTTTTGTATGGAAATTTCCAGGTTTACTGTAAAGTTTCTTTTTGATGTCCCTTTTGTCTCTTTATACCAGTACTGTGTAAGGATAGAGAAGAATCCTGGGCTTGGATTTAGTATCAGCGGTGGACTCAGCGGTCAGGGGAACCCATTCAAACCTTCTGATAAGGTGGGTAAATGAGTCTTTTTCTGTCTTGTCTTGTATTTCACATGCACACACATACATTGTCACTGTTTTTAATTCACCAACTGGTACTGAACCATATAAGTTTCTTATATAGAACAAACTGTATCAATATTTTTGTTTATTCACTTCTGTGGCGCCACTATAGTTTACAGCTCCTAATAGAATATATTGACAATGTCAATTCTCCACCCCAGGGGACCCTACATCAGTTCCCCACCTCAGAGGCCAGTTAGTAGCTCTTCTTGATCTCAGGTAGAGATCACATGACAAAAGGCTTGGCATTGACCATCACAGGCAGAAGAGTGATGGACTCTTAAAGCAGAACATCAGACAGTGCTCAAAAAAAATTTAATTTGTTCTTTCTCAACTGATGAAGAATCGAATGCCCATTTTTCTAGGGGATGATTTAACAGAGAACTATTTACCTTACTACACATAGACATCTGTTTTGTTATGTTTCAGATCGATTCTTTAAGTTAATGATTTTGTTTCCTTGCATTCATAATGAGATTTGTTTTGTTTCGTTTTTTGTTTTGTTTATTCGTTTTCAAATGGATTAAAAAATTTTCAAGGAGTTCAAATTATTCGAATTGAATTAGAATTGAAAATATCCGTGCTTTATCATCACCTTGTAAAATGAGAAATATATTCTTCATATAATAAATACTGTATAACAATATGGGGTGGATAAAGTACATTTTTAGCACTGCCTGGATGTAGGCTTTAACTAGTTCATTGGTGAGTACTTCTGCACCACTTTTGTCATCTATATATTGAGTTTGACAAGGAGGTTAGGTTCAGAGGGCTGGGTCATTACCACTCTGCTGCCTGCCTCTTTGTTTACATGAGCTGTAGGGCAGAAATGACCCGGCCTGCAGTTCACTGGACTGAAAAAAGAGCACAAGTTCAGAATTTGGCTAGAGATGAGTTCAGTGGAAACCTGAGGTCACCTCTACTCTCGAGTCTACAGTGACTGACACGGACAGCCTGGAGACTTCTTTGGAAAGGTTCCTCTGCACCAAAATAACTGTCCTGGGATCCTGGTGGCAAAAGATTCTGCTCTAAAAAAATGGTATCCTAGTTTTGGATGGATGCTGCAAGGCTGAATCACCCAACTGCTTAAAATATACAGTATCTCTAGAACTTCATCAGTCTGAGTTTGCAGCTTCTTCTACCCACCACCTTCCCTTACAAGGAAGTATCACTTTCATACTTGATTTATTTTTCTAAGCATTAGTGCAAGAGGATTGAGATTTGCTAGGTTTGCAACAACCTTGCCTTGGGATTGGCTGGATAAGTGATGCTGCTAGACCCACCAAGACCCACCAAGAGATGTAAAAAGCTAGTGAATATTCAACCCATCTATCCTCAGGTCCACATATGATATAATCCAAAAATGTTATAATAGCATTGACAAGCAAAATACTGTACTGACAAATGTACAAATATTGTTATCTTATGATATCTATTGCTTTCTTGAATTTTGTGCCATTTGGTGGACATCACGCGCATAAACATCTCCATAGTATCCATTTTTAAAGTATTCCTTTTCTTTTGTTCTTGAAAACTTGAAGGAAGTTTTTGTATCCAGTGTAGAAACAGAGGGGGGAAACACTCTAGCTAATTGATTCAGGTGCTGGCTGGAAAGGTTATGCGCAAGCCCACATACTGTACCAGTAGGACTTCAATCATTTGCTATGCTTAGTCATTACATAAGCGTATAATTACAGGACTGCAACCTGCTATTAACTCAAATAATTTCCAGCTGGTGTACAAATAGTTCTAAAAAACCTCTTTGTAAATTATGGAACTGCAAAGCTTTCATTTGTGCAGGTAATATAAGGAAATACTTTCCCCGAATATGAACAATATTCAAATCAACTACACTTTTCAAATATAGCTATAGCTAATAAAATAACCTCAAGTATTTCCTATGACATCACCAAAGGGCCACAAATAATATTCGGTGATTGTTGCTACCGAAAGCTATAAGAGACTGCAGAAATGTAACAGAAGATGGTCAGAGGCTATGGGCATACTACAAGAAATGGTCAAAGACTATAGCTGTGCTACAAGATGTGGTTAAAGACTATAGGCATGCTTCAAGAAATGGCAAGACACTATGGGCAAGTTACGAGAGAATCAAAGTCTATGGGCATGCTACAAGCCATGGTCAGAGACAATGGTCATGCTGCAAGGTATGGTAAGAGACTGCAGACATGCTATAGGAGATGATCAGAGAATAAGGATGTGCTTTCGGAGGCAGTCATAGACTGTAAAAAAAAATACATGAGGCTGCTAGAGAGCAATGCTATTACTGTCCTCTTACAAAGCAGTTCTTCCACATTGGTGACCACTGTAGCCCATCTTCCTCCCCAGGTTCTGAGGATGGAGACCCCGAACCATGATAGACTGTCTGTGCCGATGTCACATATCTGAAGAGTTCTTTGGCTGCACTCAGACCATTCAAGGATCAAGTTGTGCAGGGCTTGTCTGTGGCATGTCAGTCTGTGATGTCATGGGCTGACTATGAGCTACAGGTCCAGCATGCATTGGCACGCTATCCTGTGAGTCCCCTTAAAATGTAGGGATGAAATCTGACCAAATTAGCAGGGATCTGTTTTTGTGCTTAGGGTGGTCAAGACCTAACAGAAACCACATCATACTCAAGGGCACAGGGAGGACCACAAGGTATTTAGTGTGGTTTCAACTTCTAGAATAAATAAATTAAAGCAGTGAATTAACTACAGATCAATGTACTCCCCAACATTTTAAAATGTATATTTATATAAAGTTTAATTAGTGGGGTGACCTGATGAACTGTAGTAATTGCTGAATGAAAAGCAGAGTAATTCAGCAGGCCACCTTTACACATCTATAGACCTCTTTCTCAGCTTGGCTTTTACTTTTTATGTTTGTAGTAGGTAGAGAAGGCATCAGTATGTGGCATAAGGGAGCCTAGAAGGAAACCAGTGTAGAACACATATATTAAAGAGGCCCTTTAATGGGGAACCATGGAACAAACTCTCAGCTAGGAGGCAGACCATCTATTTCTGGGGTGTGAAAAAAGACAATTTTCATGTCATGGTCAGGGGTCAGGCTTGGAGGACAGTAG
The DNA here is from genome assembly GCF_062004578.1 of Staurois parvus. Taxonomy (NCBI): domain Eukaryota; kingdom Metazoa; phylum Chordata; class Amphibia; order Anura; family Ranidae; genus Staurois; species Staurois parvus. The sequence continues at coordinate 2,417,466 of NW_028319066.1, forward strand.
CTATAGCAGTAGAGAGGTTCCCACCACCAGCCGGAAAGTGCAGCAGCAGATCACCTTAGTGGATGACATGGGCTCACCTGAGGTGTGGAGTCTAAGCAATAACCAGTGTTCACCAGAGCTCCTGATGGACGAAATGAGTTTTGCTGTATGCTAGTACAAGGTCTTTGTCCTCAGGATTGCCCCACCAGGAGGTGAGCAAGTGGGGTCCAGCAGCAGATATAGTAGGTAGGGATTAAGCAAAAGTGCAGTCACCACTCAACCAAAGATCGGTAACACATGGTCGCAGGTTGGGATAAAGTAGAAGCATAGTCGAGGAACAAGCCAAAAGGTGGTAGCAAAGTGACAAGAGCGAGATATTGGCTGGAGAGGGCACAATAATCTGGCAAACAAGAAGTTTAAAGGCATGGCCTAAATATGAAGTTCATGGGAGGAGCAAGGAGTTTAAAGTTCAGCAGAAAGCACAAGGCAGGATTGTTCAATGGATCAGTCCAGCATCTCAGGTAGTCCAGCAAGAAGAGACATTGCCAGACACAGCAAAGGTCGCAGGTTCAGAACCAGGTCCTGATGTTTTATAATATGTTGGAAAGCATAATACCTGTCATTAAACTGATTGATGATAAACATTTCAAAAAGTACAGGTCCTCTTTAAGTCAATATCTGCTTGGTTTGAAAGACGTATACTATTTTCCAACAAAAATAGGGACAGATTGATATTAGGCTGCCTTATCAGCACTGTCAAAGACTACAGGTAAGGGTATATTGTATGTAATCAGCCAGTTCAGAATCTGCCCATGCCTTGCCTGGATGGAGCTATGCAGAGCAAAGTGGAAGTGGTTCCCCAATTGCCTGCATATATGGTTCATTGAACCCTACCAGCTGCATGCACGTGTTGCCTTGTTCTATGGCTGAATACAGTACAAAGCATTTAATTTGGATACGTTTCTTCTTGGGAAGTCAACCAAGCCCTGATGCATACTGCAATTCCAATGCTTGTAGGGTTCAGTGCACCTTATAATCCTCCATGTTGAGGTTCTCTGTCTGTCCAGAGTAGGCTTACCTATTTAATAATAAATATGTGTAAAGTACAGTAATCCACACCAACCAATCAGATTTTCCTTTACAGAAGTCAGATAAGGGAATATATTTTAATTGGCCGCCATATATTGCCTTGCAGTATAAACCTGCATGCGTATCATATGTATGCGCCATCCTGTTGATGTGTGTCATGCGTTACATCAGTGCCGTGCTCCCAACACACACCGAAGTGAGTCGCCTCCATCTATTTCCGTGGACACCCAGAGGCATCACACTTAGTACAACTTCAGTGTAGAGCAATCGTGATAGACGCCTAACCTGTGTTTCTGACTTATAGGGTATCTTTGTTACTAGGGTTCAGCCTGATGGACCAGCGTATGGGGTACTCCAGCCTGGGGACAAGATCCTACAGGTAAGCTTACCTTGACTGGCATTTTTGCATGTCTTGTGAACGTACTTTAATGGTTCTACACAATATTGGAGCATGTTATGTTGAGATTATATAGCAGCCATTCTCAACCAGGGTTCCATATAACCCTAGGGTTCCTCTAGAGGTAGCTAGGGGTTCCTTGAGCTGTGACTGTTTGACCTCCTATCTGATGGTGCTTACCTAGTTTCAGGTCTGAGCCACTTAGCAGAGCCAGCAATATAATACCAATGATCTTTTTTGCTGCCTCTATAGGTGACATTCTAGCCACTACTGAAAGGGAGGGGGGGGGGCATTTTTTCCACTGACCACCAATATAAGGGGCATCCTTCTCTCTGACCATCAATGTAAGGGGAATTATTCCATCTGACCACCAATGTAAGGGGCATTCTTCCCTCTGACCACCAATGTAAGGGGCCTTCTTCCCTCTGACCACCAATGTAAGGAGCATTCCTCCCTCTGACCACCAATGTAAGGAGCATTCTTCCCTCTGACTACCAATGTAAGGGTCATTCTTCCCTCTTACCACCAATTTAAGGAATATTCTTCCCTCTGACCCTCAATGTAAGGGTCATTCTTCCCTCTGACCCTCAATGTAAGGGTCATTCTTCCCTCTGGCCATCAATGTAAGGGTCATTCTTCCCTCTGACCATCAATGTAAGGGTCATTCTTCCCTCTGACCATCAATTGAAGGGTAATTCTTCCCTCTGACCATCAATGTAAGGGTCATTCTTCCCTCTGACCATCAATGTAAGGGTCATTCTTCCCTCCGACCACCAATGTAAGGGGCATTCTTCCCTCTGACCACCAATGTAAGGGGCATTCTTCCCTCTGACCATCAATGTAAGGGGCATTCCTCCCTCCTACCACTGATTAATTTATTTTAGAGGTTCCCTGGGACCTGATAATTATTTCAAAGTTTCTCCTGGGGTAAAAAGGTTGAGAAAGACTGTTATATATTGTAATAGAGAACTCAAAGATCAGTTCTGGTCCAACTACTTTCTTACCCATTCAGCTAGGAATAAAGAATAGCAGCCTGCAGCACACCGTAAAATCCAACGCTTGTAAAGCTTTATTGTTCCAGGTCAATATTTTTTTTTCTTCTTTCATATTCTGGCTATTGAACAAAAAATATTACTCACAATCTTTTGTATATTGGTCCCGGTACATTATTTATATAGATTTTTTTATCTATATTTTTATTATTTAATAATTGTTGGTTTTAAAATTATTAGTTGTTTAGGAAGATGTCTGTTTCACTCCTCTTTGGCTCTGTTTTATTTTTCCATTCTGGTGAGGTAATAGTCATTGTATAGGCAGAGATGTCACTTCACAACGTCAATTTTTTAATGTGATGCATTGTTATTGTATATGTGTATCTCTTTAATTTTTTTCACATTTGTGCTCTGTTAATGCATAATTAGCTGTCCCCTCCTCATCTCTACTATTAAAATAGATCTAATTGTGATTTTTTTTTTGCATAGCATAATGGAGGGTTGTAACCCTTGGCTGTTTTTTGTTTTTTGGGGGGGGTTTTGGCATCTGTGTCCAATTGGGGAGATTTCCCTTCACTTTCAGTCTCATAGCCAAACAGGTAGTGAGAGGAAATCATACATTATAATAAATCAATCTGTGCTATACTCATTTATACAAAATAAATCAAACCTAGGTGTCAAAAATGTGCATAACAAACATAAATAATAATAATTGTGCTTTTTAACATATCAGTCCAATAAGAGTGGTGAAAAGTTGTACGAAGTCCACATATGTGAAGTACATGTGCATTACATGTTTCTAAGTGTTCATAAATATGAATGAAAGTCTGTCACCTTTAGGATCTTATGGAGAGTGATATTATTATTATTATTATTATTATACAGGATTTATATAGTGCCAACAGTTTGCTCAGCTCTTTACAATATGAAGGGGGACAGTACAATTACAATACAGTTCAGTGCAGAAGGAATAGGAGGGCCCTGCTCATGGAGCTTACAATCTAAAGGAAGGGGGAGGTGGTAGAAAAGGTGATAGCTGCAGGGGATGATCTGATGGAGGTGACTCAAGTATAGTTCTTAGGTCGAAGTGATATGAAGACCGACACCTAGATAGAAGATTGTAAGCTTGCCAGTTGTAAATGACCCTCTAATTAAGGAAAGGTGACAAAAGCTCATAAGTATCAACTGCACTAGAGGTAACTACTCCGCTAAGTATGCTTTCCAAGAGGAAGCGGTCTCTTTAAGATGGTACTCCACGTACCTCCTCCATAAAAATATATGGATATAACACTTCCATAGAGTAAAATATTTTCTCACATCATTTATTGAAATTAAAATCACACTTACAATGTTTAAGTGAAGATTGCGCAATATAAAATCCTCACAGCCGGCAAAAACACAAATACCGCACACTCTTCCGAAAACGTAGGAACGCGATGACACCAGCATGCACCTATGCATTTCGTCATATGTGACACCGTCTGGGGCATGATGGAGGTGAGAGAAAATCTCCTTTATTCCTGTTCTGGTGACAACTCAAAACCTTTCTTCTAATTTAAATAATAACTTTGCTGGGGCAAAATGAAAAAACTATTCAGCAAAAATAAAAATGTTCAGTACATATTTGTTATACTTGCCAGCATCCCCATAATTTCTCTTATTAAAGCGCAACTTCACCTTCAAAGGGAAAGTCCGCTGATCCTCTTTCCCCTTCCCTCTCTAACACTTTTGGCACTTTTATGGAGGGTTGGGGGAAGGAGGTATCTATTTCTGGCAGATACCCACTCCCACTTCTGCTGGAATGGCCTAGACGTTTCCCAGCAGAAGTTCTCCCCCTTCCTCTGTCTGCAACCTCCTGGGACATGTCACAGGTTGCAGGAGGTGGCGGGATCATTCACAGAGTTTAGTGTGCCTTGCAAATGTGCTGTGTGTAGCTGGCTGTGGACCACAGGAAGTCAACAGCCGAAAACCATCGAACAACCGTCCTGGATGAGGAAAATGCTGGATCCCTGGACAGGTAAGTGTCTCTTTATTAAGTCATCAGCTACAGTATTTAAAAAAAAACATTAAACATGTAAAATGTACAGAAAAATACCTGTTGATCTTGATAGAAATCCAATGATCTCCTGGGGTGTACTGTAGAGAGCTGTAGTGTTTTGAAACCTGCCTCAGTTCTCCTGTGCCGAACTACCGAACACCTCCCCCTTATGTTCTGGAGTTGATTATAGGAAGATCCTCTGTAGCTCAGCATGTGAGAAGGTCTGACAATGTGGCTTGAGATTCCATTGCAGCAGAAGCCGCATCGTCAGCTTACTACAGGAAAGTTAGGATCTCCCTGGATTTCTGGCAGGATCAACTGGTATTTTTCTTCACTTTAAGCACTTTTAAAAAGACAAAACATGGGGGGGGGGCATGTGAATGTACTGAATATTTGCACTGCATAGAGTATTTATTTATGCTGCCTGGGCATGCACTTGATTGTCGCTTTATCATTTGAATAGTACGATTAATGAAAATAAATCTAAGAAGGAAAAAGAAATTACAAATTAAATTACACTGAATATTTTTAATGTTTAAAACTGTGCATCGTTCGATTTCTTACACTTGTCAGTATGAAATTTGAAGTAGTAATATTCCTTATTTATCAGCTGTTAGCAGAAAGTTGCAAGCCTGATGAGAAAGACAGCTCCTGCAGAGTCTCATTATCCAGCTGAGATCTCCATCTCAATTCACATCGATTCCTGCAGTTCTGCTAGATGTCCCGGATGGTGTCAGCACTAACAGAGGAAAGCTTCAAGCACACGGACACTGCTGTGTTTTCTGAATAGGAGGCACAGCATGCCTGTGTTATGAACAGTGACAAGGGGAGCAAATAGAACAACATTTTAGGTTCTTTTACTTAATGCAGGTATTAGAAAATATGTTTAAACCTTTTACTTTATCTTTATTTCATTATTTATTTTTATTTTTTAGTGTATCTTAAAGTGGTTGTAAACCTCTGACATAAAATATTAACAAAGCATATCCCTCTATAGTGTGTACTTGTCTCAATCCAGAGCACTAAGGAAAGATTTACTAAAAACGGTTCCCTCAGGATCTGGTGCAGCTGTGCATGGTAGCCAGGGGTGGACTGATCATTCGAGGGCCCGGGGTCAGTAGAGGGCCCCATGAGATGCCCCTGGTACCTTTTTATAGGCTTTTTTGGGTGTGGGTGAGGACACGGGGGCCCCATGATCCCCTATTGCCTGGGGGCCCCATGAGTTGTCAGTCCGCCCCTGATGGTAGCCAATCAGCTTCTAGCTTCAGCTTGTTCGGTTAAGCTTTGGCAATAAAACCTGGAAGCTGATTGGCACCAGGTTTTTTGCACTCTCTAGGTTTAGTAAATACCCTGGATATAAAGAAAACAAACAGAAGGCGCACTGGCCTAGTTAATTACCGTAAAAAACATTTATTGAAAAAATAAAAATAGGTATCGTACTCACAAATGACATAAACGTCAAAGGCTGGCTCTGAGGAAGAGGCAAGTCATCGAAACGCGTTAGCCTGTTGGAAGTCCAGGGTTCCCATTGCGGATGACCACGTAGTGTGGATTGGACAGTGCTGCTGTTTATGATGTGACTTTGACATTTATGATATTTTTATTTCTTCCATAAATGTTTTTTACGGTAATGCACTAGGCCGGTGCGCCCTCTGTTTGTTTTCTTTATATCCAGTGCATTTGGACTACCCCTGTCTGTTGAGGGCAGCAAGGAGTGCACATTCCAGGACATCTGAGATGTAACCATAGCCCATGCTGAGTCCATCCCCAAGCGCAGGAGTAGTTGGGTTTGCTGTTTTAGTAAACAACCTCCTGAGTGTTATTTCTGTCTGCTGCCTGGTTCCTCTGTTATCAGCTTTTAACAAGTTCTCCTGACACCAAGAGGTAAATAGGTGACAGGGGAGAGAGTTCCAGCACACAATCTGTGATTGATGGCCTCAACTGTATTCCTGTGTGTTGCGTAAAGGAAGGGGTGTGTCTCTTCCCTTCAGTCAGCTCTCAGGTCTCCTCACTGAGCTCTGAAGAGTGTAACTGCATCTCCCCACCCCCTGCTTTCTGAAAGCTCAGATAGGCTGTATAAATTTTGCACTTTGAAAGGATGTAGAAAAGAGACGACTGCAGATAAACAGGTACAACTTATGTAAGAGGATGTGTTTCATCTCTGTGTATCCCCAGAAGGTATTCACTTCACTGGGTATATGTAAGAGTTTACAACCACTTTAAACTGGTACTTTACTCCTTACAGCAACATTTTCTCATTTTGGTTCTCCCACTTAAAAATATAGGTGGAAACAAAATCATTATAATTTTTACCTTCATGAGGTTTTCTTTTTTGTGATGCAAGGCAGCACTTCCTGCTTTTTGGTCTAGGCTGGGCCCCTCTGCCATCTGAGATTGCTACATCACAGCTATCGCAGGAGGCATCTACACATGCGCACAAATGCAGCAGTCAACTAGAGTTCCCATGCAGAAACTGGCAGCGTTTGTGCAGAAACCCCCCTCAGTTGTGCAGATGCACAGTCAGTTTTTGCCAGGTCCCAAATACCCGACAGGAACCAGTACATGCACTGAACCTTGCAAGATGGCGACATGGAAGAAAGACCGGGGAAAGGGATGGATACAGAGATGAAGTTCCACTTTAGGCCCAAACTTTTTTTTTTTTTGGCTAGAGTATGACTATATATACACTTTAAAGAGTAAATACTCTCCCAAGGTCTTATCTCTGTCCTGGACCCATTGGGGCAATTTGGCTTTGTGACAGCAGGACTGGAAATTAGGGGATCACTTTCTCCAGAACAAGAAGATGCTGATAGTAATAATAACCTGGAATTGGGATAGTGGGATGCTGAACTCCAAACGTGGAATTGTGGTTTTGCCCATTGCTATGAAATTCAGCTCATATTAATTGAAAGGATTGGAATGCCAAGCCATAGGGATTGGTCCAGATATACATTTTTATTTTTAAGAAAAAAAAAGGGTCTTATCAAAAGCTGACAGCCAACGTGTTTCAGGGACTATGCAAAAATTCCCCTTCATCAAGGCTTTGTTTTAAATATTTGTGAACTGTGGGTATGAGCTCACTTGGTGAGTTATTTGGAAGCCAGGCAAACTCAGGAATAAGTACCCATCCATCTAGTTGAACAGTAATACTAAGCCCTGACAAAGGGGGGATTCTGCATAACCTCTGAAATGGTTACCCCTCAGCAACTGTCAAGTTATTATTCCATGTGGAGAGTCAAATACTAATTCTAATATAGATCTGTGAAGTCACTGTTTTCATAGAAGTTTTATCATGTGTTGAGCCCTGAAACACATTGACTGTTTTTATATGACTTTTTTACCAACAAATAAAATTACCTTGGACTCTTTCATCCGGTTTTGCTCTGGTGCTCCTTTCTGTATTTTTCTGGTTTGAGCTAGTGTTGGGTGACCATTGAGGGAAGCCTTGCTATGTGGTAGCTGCCTTGCCAGTGTTATTGAGCTTGTTTTAAGTCTCCCCCAGGGGCTGACTGACAACTCATGGGGCCCCCGGGCAATAGGGTTTCATGGGGCCCCTGTGTCCTTGCCCAAACTCAAAAAAGCCTATGAAAAAGGTACCAGGGGCATCTCATGGGGCCCCCTACTGACCCCGGTCCCTCGGGCAGTGCCCGAGTTTCCAAATGGTCAGTCCGCCCCTGGTCTCCCCTCATTTAACTACGTTTCCAAGTCTAACAATTCTCAGCTCTTCTTTGAGCATTTTGTTCTCGAGCCCTGAAATGTGTTGGCTGTCAACTCTTGATGAGACCCTTTTGTTGTGACAAACAATTATACCTGGACCAATCCTTACAAGGTTGGCACTCTCATCCTTTCACTCCATACAACCATCAATAACCTGAGAAACGTTCTATCAAGGTTTTACATGGAAAAAGTGGTTTGTTGCAGTTGGTGTCTATACTGAAGAGATTTCCCATCACTTGTCCTAACAACATGAAGAGAGAGTAAGTGTCCTCTATGGGGAAAGACACCACATATAAAACCTGGTCTGTCTAAAGCAAAAAAAACAAATTTGATTGAAGATGGTCATTAGGCATCTTAGTAGCTTGACAATGGAACGGAAGCACTGGAGCCCTTGAATTATCCCATTGGTGTCACTGTCTAACGGTATTTTAATGATGTCTGAACAGAGTATCTGGATTCTGGGCTTCTCTACATCAAAGGATATCCACAGTTTTCTTGGTTTGTAACTAAATGAATCTGAGACTGAAGGGCCACACCATGAGTTCACTATCCAGATGCAAATTTATTCCAATATCAGATCGGCTTAAAGACTTTAACACAGAACCAACGCATTTCAACCAATCACCTCCTTCATCAGTGTTTGTCAATGTGTTTGGGGATGACTGTTTGTATAGTACCCCTGCTGGTATGATGGGGGTCTGGACGGCTAGTACCGGGGGGACAGAAACCGGGACGCCCACACGTAGCTGGGGCCTGGGAGTAATTCCCCCGGGGAGACCGGAAGGACCCAGTTCCTCCTGATTTGGACGGATCTACCTTGTCTGGCCAGGGGTCGGGAAGGCAGAGAGTCCGCAAACCAGTGCCCCCTGAGTAGTCGCCTCAGGGGTGCCACTAGTAACACCTGGGTGTGGGACCCCACAGTGTGAAGATGGCACATGGTCACTGATTTACCACTTTTTCTGCACAGCGCCCTTAGGACCAGGCCTTATGGCTAGGATCAGGGCAATTTTTGCTACAGGCCTCAGGGCCTGGTCTGTGCACTATTTGGAACGACCACTTTTTTATTTTCTTTTTATTTAATTTATTCACTCCCACGTATTGTCACTTTTTCTTTACATATGTGTGTGTTTTTCTCACAGGATGGAAGGTGTGGGTCCTCGGGCCTGCCCTGAAGTGTAGGGGGAGGATGTGTGGCCTTTTGGTTCCTTCCTCCCCTGTCCCTAGGGGGTTTTCTCTTCGGGAGAGCCCCTTGACCAAGTACTGGGTGTCCGGCTTCGGCTGGACACAAGGAACGGTGGTCCACCAGGCCTTTTGGCCAGGAGGACCAAATGGGAACCTTGTCCCTGTCAGGAGCTTCGTGCCCCGGGGGATCAGGGTAGTGGTCCATCCCCTTCGGGGGAAGGACAAAGCACACCCCTAAGTGCACTTTTACTGGGTGTCCGGCTTTGGCTGGACACAAGGAACGGTGGTCCACCAGGCCTTTTGGCCAGGAGGACCAAATGGGAACCTTGTCCCTGTCAGGAGCTTCGTGCCCCGGGGGATCAGGGTAGTGGTCCATCCCCTTCGGGGGAAGGACAAAGCACACCCCTAAGTGCACTTTTTCATGTGGTGTTTTGCACTTGCACTTTTTTTGTGAACAATTACGGGTTTTTCGTTATAGTTGCACGTATGCGGAAAAAAAAACAAAAAAAATCAGTGTTTGTCAACAGCTGGTAAGAGCCAAGGAGAGCGCCAGTGGCCAACTGAATCCCTAATCTCTTTCCACTGTAACATGCATACAGCAAAGATGCAGGATCTTTCTGCCAGCAAGGTCCTGCATATTTTGCATACATCTGTGTTAATGAGCCCTATTCCAGTCAAGTCATTATATACTGTTTTCTGTCTTCAAGCCCCAATGAAGGGGTGACTTTTGGCCCACGAAACGCATTGGACCAGTGCTGAAGTTTTTTTGCATGATCTTATATAAGAATAACTGCATCTGGATGACTAACTTGTGAGTGACACTTCAGTCTTGGATCCCTTTAAGAATCGTGATGACATTCGTCCCCGCTTTACAAGACACTTATGGCTCTACAGCACGTTGGCCACAAGAGGTTAATTATTAGTAAATGCAGAACAGTTTGGCTTTATGAATCCTTTGAAAACATTTTTTATCCCTTGGTTTTAGTTGCCAGGCAACAGCCTTGACTGATAGCATTCCTTTTGAAGCGTGTCAAGGTTACATGGAAATAACGTTTAAGAGAACATGCGGCGTTATGCCTAAGCTCATTACTTCCCTTTAGAAGCTTGGTCCGTACATAAGTGGCCTATTGTTTGTTACACAGGAGAACTGTGAAATAAGAGCAACCTTCATCACTGTACAATGTGTTTCCTTCTGAGTACTGTGTTTCCACCTGTTTATACAGCAGAAAGATGTAAATCAAATTAGCGAAAACGTAGGCGACTTCTAAGTGCTGGTACATTACCATGACATTCCACCAACTGCACCTGAGCCCTGGGCTATGTCTCCATATTGGTAGCAGTGGCAAAGGAACACCTGAGGGCTCAATCTAAGTGTAGTAAAACTGATATTTACTAGGAAAAAGAACGAAAATTGGTAACTCCTTGTCATAAAGGCTTATTCTACTTAAGCTGTCATCTGGATGGCAGTAGTACACCAGGCAACAGGAATCCAGTCCAAGGTCTATTCATTCTTACCAGCCGGGGTCTGCCTAGAAAGCCTGATGAGTCAATGAGCATCAAAACAGTTGAGCATGACGTCATATGTCGAGGGTTATCAAAGGGGTGTGGCCAGGGGCGGACTGACAGCTCATGGGGCTCCCGGGCAATAGGGGGTCATGGGGCCCCTGTGTCTTTTCCCAAACTCAAAAAAGCCTATAAAAAAGGTACCAGGGGTATCTCATGGGGCCCCCTACTGACCCTGGGCCCTCGGGCAGTGCCCGAGTTTCCAAATGGTCAGTGTGGCTATGCAATTTGAGATCGCTCTGCCTCTTTCTCAAGCCTGTCAAGGCTGTACTATTGAGTTGCCAAGATTTTTCTACTTTTTTTACTAATAAATATCAGTTCTTACTATACCCAGATCATGCCCTCTGGTGTTCCCTTTCTGTTGCTGTAGAGATCCCTTCTGTTTCACATTTTGCACCATAACTTGATTTGTTTTCTATGTTGGTACCAATGAGCTGAGCCCTGACCATGGGGGCAAATTTACTAGAGGAATAAGTACACATGGATGGAGCCAGAAGGGGATGAATGGCAACATTGCCTGGCATGGGATCCCCATACTGAGGTCCGTAGTGTGGACCTTGCATCGAAAAGATTTTTTTCATGAAATGTGCATGCATGCTAATTAATGTGTAATTGTAACAGTTCCAGATACTTATAATTTCTTACAAAGATCACAGTACACCCCCTAACAATGCCTTCAATGCTTTTCTCTTTGGAAGGACAGGACTTTGTTCAGGCATCCACTTCTTGAACTGAGATGCTGACACAGAGATGACACAGTCATGTAAATCCTTGTGCCTGTGCTCACAATTCATGAAAAATGGTACCCTTGCTTCACTGCAGGACTCAGCTTCTAGTGGTCAAACTGGTGCTCTGGCTGAAGCGTCTCCACACTCGGTCTACAAGTAATATAATTCAATCCAGCTGGCTACTCAGTAACATCCGTTGAAATATAAATATTTATTTGCTACATTGTAGAACACATATAATAGCCTAACACGTTTTGGCTGTAACAGCCTCCCTCCCTCCCTCCCTCCCTCCCACAAGGAAGGCTGTTACAGCTGAAACGTGTTAGCCTGTTATATTTATGTTCTACTATGTAGCAAATAATTATATTTCAACCGATGTTACTGAGTAGCCAACTGGATTTAATTATAATCCTTGTTCTCACAATCGTCTGACATGAATTAGCTTCTGCTGCAGATCTTGTGACTTGAGTCCCATGTGAGACAATGTGGCACGTCCACCATGTTCTTCATCTCTGATCCTTACACCGATCCTGAAGCATGTGTTTATTATGTTTGGTCAGAATGTATGAGTGGCATTCTTAAAACAAAATCACCAGCTATAAGGCATCAGGCTCTGTGATATTTTTCTTAAAGTAATTGTTATTTTTTTAAGTCTGCAAATTTCTAAACTAAAATTTTATCATTTCTTTGTAGCTCTTTGTACAAAACCGCATGCAAATGTATTACAGGATGCATCCATGACACACTGTATGCATGGGGATGCTGGACTTTCTAATGGAAAAGCCTGGCACTATCTGCATGTCTGTTAGTTAGGGCGTTCCTATCTCTGTTGTTTCTCCTTGGACACTTCTAGATCAATTGTAAATGCATCAGTAAACATGAACCTGTAGAGAGTGTATATAGACCTCACCAGCTGGGCTTTGTATTCAAAATTACATCTGCACCAAATTTAGAAAGAAATACTGTTTTTATTTTTATTGAACACCAATAATGAAGAACATTTACAAAGGATAGGGTCATATTGGGTTTACATAGCAAACTGGGTTTACTAAAGAGAGGGCAGTTTCTCCCTTTCTGACTGTCTCTACCTGATTCTTCATATTGTACCCTCTGAACATAGAAGGCTGAAGGGAGTCATTCGGCTGTACTTGTCATTTTAAATTCAAACTATTCTATTCTGTAAATATTTTTGTTCAGCAGAGCAGTGAAAGATCGCCTGGTATTTGAGTGAAATGTATCCAAGAGCTCCACCTGCTTGACGGAGAGTAATTATGACATTTTTAAAGGAAACTTGTCATGAGAAACACATGGTGACTGCCAATGCTGACCTCTCCTGACGTCTACTATTACACTGATTCAATACCTTCATGAGTCAGCGACCCAGAGCAAGTACTAAGTGCTGATTCACACATGTGCGGTGCGGAGTGAAACAGGTTTCACAGCTAATTGATACAGTAGCTGTTCAGCGGTTCAGGTCAGGATTTTAACCTGTTCACTGATGACGTGTGTGGTTTAGGAAGCAGCGTTATTTTACATTTCATGCGGATTGGATGCGGTTCAAACCGCATCCAATCTGAATATATGTAAACCGGCACTTAGAGATCTGTATACTTGTTCTGGGTCAGTGACTCAAAATATTTAAGCTATTGGATCAGCCCAACAGCCAAACAACTAGTATTCCCAGGAGGATGTCAACTTTGACATCCCTTTTATTTTTTATGACATGTTAAATACATCCAAAGGACAGGTTCACTTATTATTATTATTATTATTATACAGTATTTATAAAGCGCCAATGGTTCGCTCAGCGCTGTACATTACAAAGGGGGGCAGAACATGTGACAGAACAATACCAATACAATGCAACACATGAGGGGATCGAGGGCCCTGCTCTTTCGAGCTTACAATCTAGGAGGGAGGGGATGGTGGCACAGGAGGAGATAGCTGTGGGGGATGAAGTGGTAGGAAGAGTGGAGGAGGTTGGCAAGTTAGCAGGGGGTGGGGTAGGCTTCCCTGAAGAGATGGGTTTTCAGGGTGCGCCTAAAGAAGAGGAGAGTAGGTGATAATCTGATGGGTTGGGGCAGGGAGTTCCAGAGGATGGGTGACACCCTGGAGAAGTCCTGGAGGCGGGCATGGGAGGAGGAGACCAGGGAACTAGAGAGAAGGAGGTCTTGTGAGGAGCGGAGTGTGCGTGCTGGGCGGTACTTGGATATTAGGTCAGTAATGTAGTACGGGGCAGTATGGTGGACGGCTTTGTACGTCAGTGTTAGGATTGGACCAATATAGGAGTTAGGCTGGCCATAGACAGGCTGTTTATCAACCGAATTGTCGGCCGATAAACGAAAAATTGGTCGGCCCCGTTGCTGATGCTGCCACCAATTTACCAGCATGACTGATAAAAATAAACGAGAAGATCCGCGAAAAACAGACGACGGGCTGGCCCCACTAACGGAGTGAATATCGGTCGATTTGTCGTGCAGGCGAAAATTCAGGCGATAAACGACCCGTCTATGGCCTGCATTAGAGTGTAACATCACCCTAGATACACCAAAAACTTAAAAAAAAAAACAAGGCACCACCCATGTTATCCACTCTTCTGTTTTGATAGAATTTCTCACAGTGATGATCAAAGTGATCTTTTATTCTTCCTGCATACAAAGAACATGTGTAGGAATCACTGAACAAAATTTTCTATGTCATTATTGTGACAGTTGGATGTTACAATTTATTTCCATGCCTACAATCTGACAACGGCCTCTCACGAGCATTGTGTAATGCAAATGTCATATCGGATTTGAATGTCAAGAATGTATATGTAAATGTATACATGGGATTCAGCCAGGGATTATCACAATTCATCTGTACTGTGGGCATAAAGCCACACCGGTGTCAATCATCTCCATCATGCAATTGCTGCATTTTTCTTTTTTTCACTCTCCCTCTCTCCCAATATATATATATAACACTCATTTATATACCAAATTTGTGTACACCTGACCATTACAACTATATGACCTTGTTGGATATCCCATTTTGCAAAGGATCTTACTATGGAGTTGCCCCCCTGATTGTGGCTGTATCAGTATCCACTGTTCTGTTCATCTCACAACATTTTTAGAATGTGTCTGCTGGAATTTGTGCCCAGTCAGCCACAAGAGCATTTGTAAGAGGGGTACTGATATTCAACCAAAAGGTGTTCAGTAGGTTTGACGTCAGGGATCTGTGCAGACTACTAGAATTCATCCACCCCAAACTCATGAAACCATGTCTTCATGGAGCTGTCTTTATGGAGTGTACAGATGCATACTCATGATGAAACAGAAAATGGTCCTTCCCAAACTGTTGCCACGAGGTTAGAAATAAACAGTTGTCTAAAATGTCTTTGTGCATTGTAGTATTAGGCCCCTTTTGCACTGACGGTTAGATCGGGTCTGCCTGTCCCCTGACACCCGCCATCATTCGATCCGTTCCTGTACGCTAAAAACAGACGGATGGGGATCATTTCCCATCTGTCTGGCAGATTGGATCGGATGGCAGTCGGATGGAAACTTACAGGTGGTCTGTTTCCATCTGACCATCCCATAGAAAACAGCAGGCTGTGCAGCAGGCTGTGTCTGCTCTGTATCAGTGGATTGCTAATTGCTTAGCGGGTATCAGAGGAGAGATTCCATGCTGAGCAAGCAGATCCGCTGACGGGTCCACCCATCTGAAAGGGGCCTAAACAGTAGACTTCACTAGAAACACCCGATTTGGAAGGATTTCCACATATTTTTGTCCATACCATATGTAGGTGTGATGGTCAGACATCCACAAAGTATACACTGTAGTTAATGTACATTATATTGCCAAAACTATTGGGGCGCCTGCCTTTACACTCACATGAACTTTAATGGCATCCCAGTCTTAGTCCGTAGGGTTCAATATTGAGTTGGCCCACCCTATAACAGCTTAAACTCTTCTGGGAAGGCCGTCCACAAGGTTTAGGAGAGTCTCTATGGGAAGGTTTGACCATTCTTCCAGAAGCGCATTTGTGAGGTCAGGTACTGATGTCGGACGAGAAGGCCTGGCTCACAGTCTCCGCTCTAATTCATCTCAAAGATGTTCTATCAGGTTGAGGTCAGGACTCTGTGCAGGCCAGTAAAGTTCCTTCACCCCAAACTTGCTCTTCCATGTCTTTATGGACCTTACTTTGTGCACTGGTGCGCAGTCATGTTGGAACAGGGAGGGGCCATCCCCAAACTCTTCCCACAAAGTTGGGAGCATGAAATTGTCCAAAATTATTATTATTATTATACAGTATTTATAAAGCGCCAATAGTTCGCTCAGCGCTGTACATTACAAAGGGGGACAGAACATGTGACAGGACAATAACAATACAATGCAAAACATGAGGGGATCGAGGGCCCTGCTCTTTCGAGCTTACAATCTAGGAGGAAGGGGATGGTGGCACAGGAGGAGATAGCTGTGGGGGATGGAGTGGTAGGAAGAGTGGAGGAGGTTGGCAAGTTAGCAGGGGGTGGGGTAGGCTTCCCTGAAGAGATGGGTTTTCAAGGTGCGCCTAAAGGAGAGGAGAGTAGGTGATAATCTGATGGGTTGGGGCAGGCAGTTCCAGAGGATGGGTGACACCCTGGAGAAGTCCTGCAGGTGGGCATGGGAGGAGGAGACCAGGGAACTAGAGAGAAGGAGGTCTTGTGAGGAGCGGAATGTGCGTGCCGGGCGGTACTTGGATATTAGGTTGGTGATGTAGTTCGGGGCAGTATGGTGGACGGCTTTGTACGTCAGTGTTAGGATTTTGAATTTGATCCGTTGCGCAATCAGAAGCCAGTGGAGGGATTGGCAGAGGGGGGTGGTATGCTGCTGTCTTAAGAGTTCCCTTCACTGGAACTACGGGGCCAAGCCCAACCCCTGAAAATCAACCCCACACCATAATCCCCCCTCCACCAAACTTTACACTTGGCACAATGCAGTCAGGCAAGTACCGTTCTCCTGGCAACCGCCAAACCCAGACAAGTCCATCGGATTTCCAGACAGAGAAGCATGATTGGTCACTCCAGAGAACACGTCTCCACTTCTCTAGAGTCCAGTGGCAGCTTGCTTTACACCACTGTATCCGACGCTTTGCATTACACTTGGTGATGTAAGGCTTGGATGCAACTGCTCATCATGGAAATCTATTCCATGGAGCTTTGTTGTGCTAATATGAAGGTCACACAAAGTTTGGAGGTCTTTAGCTATTGACTCTGCAGCATGCGCTGACCCCACTCTGTCATTTTTACTTCATGGTTGAGTTGCTGTTGTTCCCAGTTGCTTCCACTTTGTTATAATCCCACTAACAGTTGACCGTAGAATATTTATTAGCAAGGAAATTTCACGGATGGACCTATTCCACTGGTGGCAAGCGACCCATTCTTTTACAAATGTCTGTAGAAGCAGTCTGCATGTCTAGGTGCTTGATTTTTTACACCTGTGGCCATGGAGGTGATTGGAACACCCAAATCCAATGAGTTGGAGAGGTGTCCCAATATTTTTGGCAACATAGTTTATATACATATAGATGGAGTGGCGGTGTCTCTTACTTTTCTCACATACAGTATAAGAACAAAAGCTGTTTTTGACAATCTTTTCATCCATGGTTTTAAGTCATCTAGTTACATAGGAAAGTGATCCCAATTCAAGGTATCTTATTAACATACAGATATATTTTCAAAGCCTTGTATGCATTTTAGTTTGTAATTATATATTCTTAATGAATTCATAAAAGCTTATTTACCACCACCTTTGCCATACCCCCAGGGGTGGACTGACAACTCATGGGGCCCCGGGCAATAGGGGATCATGGGGCCCCTGTGTCCTTGCCCACACTCAAAAAAGCCTATAAAAAAGGTACCAGGGGCATTTTATGGGGCCCCCTACTGACCCCGGGCCCTCGGGCAGTGCCTGAGTGCTCGAATGGTCAGTCTGCCCCTGCATACCCCCAAAGTTCTAAGATGGGAAAGAGGGACACCCTTTAGTGCCAAATATCTAGGCAAAATATACACCCCTGCTGTGCCCTCAGTTATGCATATTGCTAAGAATTTATGTGCAAAAAATGATTGGATATATCCATCACCACTACTATTTCTTTATACTGTTTAAAAAAAAACAAAAAAACAGGGCAATGCTGTAGGTTTGTGTGAAAAGTTTGGTGCAATATAACAATTCTAAAAAAATATATCTACATTTTTATTTTAAGAAAGATGTGAGAAGTTAGTACGCTAGTCAAGTTTTTACTGTTGTCTGGAATAGAGGGGGGGTCTTCCAAAGGGACACATTTCAGTCATAACCACTTAAGATGAGCTTTGCTCTTACTTCCTGTAGTGTCACTTTGACAGGTAGTAAAGGGAATATCCCAATTCGGATAGCAAGGAAAAAAAAAAACTATTATTATCATCCAAAATAAATAGAAGTTGTAGGGGTGGCTTTTCAAATTAAGGAAGGGAAAGGAAAAGAAATAAAAAAAACAGCATTTTTGCTTGCACGTGATTGGATGAAAAAAATCAACAGAGCTTTGCCTCATTTCAGAGCTTCCCCTCGGATCTAAAGCAACTGCACTTGATGTGCACTTGCAGTGCACAGCCTATTTGCCTTTAGTAAATCAACTCAAGTGTTTTCTATTCCTATATTTTAGCCCCTGACCACCCCTTTAGGAGTTTGTAATGTCCCCATCATGTGATAGGGAGCCCATCCCTCCGTGTCCTTTATGTCACTGTGTGACTTGGGGTTGTCGATAAAAGCGTGGTTCACAGTGCTGGGGCACAGGGTTGAACAAACACAGCATAGACCAGGGGCAGACTGACAACTCATGGGGCCCCCGGGCAATAGGGGATCATGGGGCCCCTGTGTCCTTGCCCAAACTCAAAAAAAGCCAATGATAAAGGTACCAGGGGAATCTCATGGGGCCCCCTACTGACCCCGGGCCCTTGAGCAGTGCCCGAGTTTCCAAATGGTCAGTCCACCCCTGGCATGGACACATATATGAGGTAACAAGAAATAAAACTCACCTTCATTCTAATACAAAGAGAGTAAAATCTTATAAGCCGCACATCAATACAAAATCTGTGTCACTCTCCATACACAGGTTTTGTAGTGATGGGCGGTTTATAGGATTTTTCTCTTTTTATGTTGATATCCATGGAGCTGGGACCTTCATGCTGCCACAAACATGCCTATGGCCAGTGACAAGAGGGTAAAGTGTATGCAAAGCCACATTTCTTTTTTTAAGTTTTATATATAGCGTCAAAGGGTTTGAACATCTGTAAGCCTTTTGAAAGATTCCCCCTCACTTTCTGTCCTAGCGTCCCAACAGAGTCTCTAAAAATTTGGATTCCTCTTAACTGTTTGTGGTCTGAAAGTGGTCACCAGGTCAAGCAGAGAGGGTAAATCTCTCTAGTGGGGACACAAACAGCAATACAAAATCTTCCAGTGGCTATCCAAAAATGTTTGTGAAGGTTCTCATTCATCATGGTCATACTATAGTTAGTAGTAGTTAGTCACATTCAACTGGGCTTGTTCTGTAATGTTGAAGAAGTTTCATAGTTTATCCAAGCCATGTCTTCATTTCTACCTTAGAGCTGAAGAAGTGGCTTGGACAGGCTATGAAATGTCTTCAACATTACAAAACAAGCGCAGCTCAATGCGAACAACTACTGCTAGAAATCCAAAGGTAGAAAAAGTTTGGCTTTTCAAACACTTTACTGAAAGAAACTTTACACTTTGTAAAACATTTTCTAACCTTTCTCTTTTTTTTGTTTTCCAGGCCAACGGACACAGTTTTGTAAATATGGAGCACGAAAAGGCCGTCGCGCTCTTGAAGAGTTTTCAGACAACGGTAGACCTTGTAATTCAACGTGAGCTTGCTGTCTAAATATTTTTTATAAACAGTGACGATATCCGTTAGACAGGTCCTCTCTTTTTTTTCTCTTTTCTTCGTTTTTGCCAATTGCTGGATCAATGGCAAAGAGCAGTGCCAAATGTAGATGCTATGTTATAATTGATGGACAGACATTCACGATATACGTATGAAAAAAAAACAAAACATTTACTTGGATAACAATGTAATAGATTTAATCATTTAGCCTGAGGCTTGGGCTGAACAGTGGTGCAGTTTTATAAAAAAAAATGTTTTTCTTCCCAAAGCGGATCTCCTAGTTTTGACAGCGTGAAAGCACACAAGACGCTCTACTGGTACCCGAAAATCACCACCAAGCACTGCCTCAACGTTGTATATGCCTTTTATATAGAACATAAACAACTTAGAAGGAATCGCAAGTCATATTTTGACTTCTATACGAAAAAAAATAATAATTACAAAATCATATTTTCGTAATGAACAAAGAAATTGATAAGAAAGTTATTTATTAAAAATGTACGCTGAATTAATATTCCCTTTTTTATATATGAAATAGATACTTATGCCTTATGGAAAACACTTTAAATGTATAGAATTAATGCCGTTTATTTCATTTGAAAAGAAAAAAGTAAGGGTTCATTAGACTGGATGTCATCTAAATATATGTTTAGTATTTTTATAGTGGTGCATCAAGAGATGTGGGCAAAGGTTGATTTTGGCTGAAGCCCTTGGTGGAAAGCCAATCTTATGTGCAAAATATCAGACTCCAGATTTAGCTTCAATCTCTGCAACTTGATTGGCTGTGACAAAACTGATCTGTAGCCAATAGGATCTCCAGACACACACACAAAACAAGGCTGAAAAAATAACTTTGTTTAGTCTGTTCTGCTAGCAATACTGTTGATCCAGAAGACCCAGGTAAGGGTTGCCGATCTAGGTGAGGGGAGGAGTCTATTTAAATCCTCAGCGGCAATCGTGTAAAGTCCTTGGACAATCACTTGGCTTTCTACTCTTTCCAGTCAAGGCTGTCATTTCTAATAACAAATTCATTCCATCTTTATTTAATACCTTCTCAACAATGGTCCCCAACATGTATTTTAAACCATCCTTACAGTGAAGGATCCATGAAATAATTTTGCATCTAGATCTATCAGATGTTTCATTTTTATTCCTTATACTAATCTCTAGTATACTTAAGTGGAACACCAACCAAATTTTAATTTAGCTAGAAGGGGTTTAATTGATGTGTCCCAACAGTGGAGACTCCCCTTCTCTCCCTGTGTTGACAATAATAAAAAAAAGTTTTGAACCCATCCTCATCCTGGTAAGAGAAAAAGTGCTTTTACTACTAAAGTTGCTGTCTGGATTTTGAATTTAGAAGCTTGCTCCACCCAAGCTCACCATTGAACTTTGGGCAGGCTCAATCTTCTGTTGACTTTCTTGCATGTCTTGGACCAGCTTTTCTCAACCCTTTTAACACAGATGATACCCTGAAATAGTTTTCAGGTCTCAGGGAACCCACTACAAAAATGATTAGACTTAAAGTTCATGGTACATTAGCATAATCAGTAGGTTGTAGAGTCTTAAATAAATTAACAATGGGGTTAAGAATGGGGTTTACTTGATAATCATAGATGAAAGAAATAATAATGGCCAGAAAAGAAACCTAGACAGTGAAAATTGTAGTGATCTTTACATTGTGGTCAGTGTAAAAGTGACCCCTTTACATTGGTGGCCAATGTCAGAGTGGCTTCTTACATTGACGCCCACATAACCTCTTACATTGGTGGCCAGTGTCTAAATGACCATTACATTGGTAGCTAGTGTAGAAATGACCCCTTACATCAGTGGCCAGTGTAGAAGTGACCCATTACATTGGTGGCCAGTGTAGAAATAGCTTCTTACATAGATGTCCAGTGGAGAAGTAACCCCTTACATTGGTGGCCAGTGTCTAAATGACCATTACATTGGTAGCTAGTGTAGAAATGACCCCTTACATCAGTGGCCAGTGTAGAAGTGACCCCTTACATTGGTGGCCAGTGTAGAAATAGCTTCTTACATGGATGTCCAGTGGAGAAGTAACCCCTTACATTGGTGGCCAGTGTTAAAATGACCTCCTACAATAGTGGCCGATGTAGAAGTGACCCCTTAGATCAGTGGCCAGTGCAGAAGTGACCCCTTACATCGGTGCCCGTGTAGAATTGACCCCTTACATTGGTGGCTAGTGTAGGAAAGGCCTCTTACATGGATGTCCAGTGGAGAAGTAACCCCTCACATTAGTGGCCAGTGTCAAAATGACCCCTTACATTGGTGGCTGGTGTAGAAGTAACCCCTTACATTGATGGTCAGTGTGGGAGAGACCCTTTATATTGATGGTCAGTGTGGAAGAGACCTCTATTATTGGGTAATTCAATCTACCACTTCTCTTTTCTCAAGGAACACCTCTGGAGCAACCCCAGGGTTCCATGAAAGGCTGGTTGTGAATAGCTGTCTTGGACACATAAATGTTGAAGTTTCTGTGCTGCAGCTTGGTTCTTAACCCCTCCTAAAAAAAAAAACATACTGAAGGTGTCACTGTGTTGCTTCTGGACTCCTCAATCATTTTTTTCGTTCTGCAGTTTGGGGAATCCAACAAGGAACTGAGACACCATCATTTGGCTTTTTAACGTCTGTCACATTTACACTTTTGGCATGCAGCTCTATAATCAATGACATCTCCTCTAAGATGCCTACTGCACCTATTAAAAAAAGAATACAATAAAAAAAATGTCAGAGTGGATTTTAAAATGTTCAGATTCCAGCTGTCATTTTTCTAGTAGAGGCCAGAGAAATAAAGCAAGTGTGTTACTGTTTAATATGTCAGCATCCTTCATTTTACTTTCAACCGGGATTTTGTCAAGGAACACCAATGACTACTTTCCAACAGACATTCCGAATACTACAAAGACCATCGATTATGATTGTCACAGTCCTTCAGTCTGCAAAGAATGGAGCTCTTTCTGAATGGTACATTAGTCAAAATTCAAACAGGCTCGTGTAATGCTGGGTATGTGCACACAGACATTTTTATTCTGCAGGTTTAAAGACTGGAAGAAAAACATGCTATTGAATGCAGCTTTTATCCTCCTATACTCAGCATTTTAATTTTTAATGCTTTTTAATGCTTACAGTCTTCATTCATTTCTTAGTTTTTCTTCCAGTGAATAAAATAAAAGCCAAATTGAATAAGAAATACATTTTTTAAAGGTGTAGGAGAGTTAAAGTGTCACTGATCACCCATGACGGGGGTGCCGTCTTGCCAGTCTTTTTATGAATTTGGCAATTATTGTTTTGTGTTCACACCCATACATTTTTTTAGTGTGTTTTGCAAAAACGCACTATAGGTTATTAAACATGTTTTCCTATATTTCCTATAGGACATATTCACATCTATGCGTTTTCAGCCACTGCATTTTTGGAAAGGGTCAGGGACTTTTTTATCCTGCAGCAGACTGCGCTTTGTGGAATAGACTTCAATGGAACAGCACCAAAAATGCATTTGTTGTCTTTTTTTATGTGTTTTGCTGTTTTGTTTTGGACAATAGTAAAGTATTGAGTGTGAATTTGATGTGACTTTACACTCTCTGGCACTCAAGTCACATCAAAGTAGTGCAGGAACATCGCTGGGACGTTGAAAAGGTTCCTGAACTACTTTGATGTGACTTTGAGTACCAAAAAAAAGTGTCAAAAAGGCGTGTTCAGAAATACAAAACGCGTCGGAAAATCACATCAATCGCTATAGGTATAGGTATGAATCAGGCCTTAGGCTACATTCACAGGGGTGGGCAAGGGTACATAGTTTGCTGCATTCAGAGGTGGCTAAATGCCACTTCTGGACACAGGAACACTCTGTACTTTGACCACATGCAGAACTCTGCAGAAACTCTTATCCTGAATGCACGTTCTCTATGTCTAGAGTCAGTCGGAGGCTCTATTCGCATGTAACCGCTACGGTACATTACATGCGAGAGGCGGTGGTGCCAGCCATTGATTTGCACAGAGTACAAGTCTGACAGCCATTGCTGGTTGCACACTATGAGTATAGGCAATGGTCAAATCTTCCAGCAAAAATTTGATTCTCATTAGCAGCCGCCCCATTGCGCCCATGTGATAGTAGCCTAATTGTATCCCTTTCCTAATCATATTGTACAATCTTCTGCCCTCCATATATAGCTGATCTCCCCTTGTCCATTGTATAGTCTTCAGTACAGAAAAAGAAGGTAATTTGCCAAATCTTGAAATGACCTCAGGTATATTTAAAATGAATCTTTAGAAAGGCTGCCGAGAATTCAAATCTTTTGGTAGGTAAAAATTATACCATTTGGGTATCCCAGCTCTGTGTTTATGTTTGCTGGTGTTCCACTTAATAAAGAGCAACCAGTAGGGTCAACACTGCAACGTGTGTGTGCGTGTGTGTGTGTTTTAGGCTCCGTTCACACCATCAGATAGTGTGTGCTGTTCCACGCGTTTCGGCATGCTGTGTGTAGGGCAGCCCATTCATTTTAATGGGCTGCCCTACACACGAGAAATGCTCAAAAGAAGTCCCTGGCCCTTTTTGAGAAATTGTGCCACGCTAAAATGTATGGGGCTGCGACACCGTGCAGTTTAGCGCACCTCACAACATGCACGCTAGCAGAGGCATGCACCGCCGTGCATCTGCAAAAGGGCAGCATGTTTCTGGGCATTGTGGGAAAGTGCATTATTTTGCGCACATCCCCAAATGCCATCATAGCCTTAAGCTGGAAGAAACCATAGGGGAAGAAATCTGGCCTCCTTCACATTGATTCATGTTACATGGGAATAAAATGATTGTCTACTGCAACACATGGTAAGATGTGTCACTTTGTATGGCGCCCTTTATTTATAATAGTACCCATGTACAGTAGGCGCCAAACTACTTGCAGCATGCCACAGAGCAAATATCAAAAAATGCAACAGGTCCATTTTTTTATTTGTACATTAATGTACACTGACAGTCCATTCAAAACGAATGTGCTGCCTAAATGCAATGCCTGTTAATTGCATCAAATATAATATAGTGCACTCGGTAACACAACGCAGCACTGCAAAGGCGGCCTAACTTCTTATGGATAGACAGAAAGATTAAAGAACTGTATTATGGTGATTTGCTTTAACCTCCCTGGCAGTATTCCCGAGTGTAGCTTGGGGTAAAGTTTCAGTACCACAAGCGGTAACCCCGAGCTACACTCGGGCTTACCATGCGGTGCTGCTCTGCGATCCCTCGATCACTTACCTTGTCCTGCGCTCCCGCGATGTCCCTCCTGCAGTGTCCCCGGCAATGTAATCCGGCGGATGCCGGCATCTGTCATCTGGGTTCTGTCCTCTGCGAGCGTCGGGACATACGGGGGACAGAACGGCGGGAAATTTGAAAATGACAAAAAGTGACATTCATTAAATACACTAAAATCACATAGTATAACATTCCTGTATCAAACCATTTCACATACATTGTGTCCCGAGTGCTTTGTCCGGCGCCCTGCCTGCATTTTTACTGTTCTTTCTGCCTGGAAACTGAGAAGCGTCCATGGCGTCCAAAAAGCGTCCCTTTAGGTCAAAAGCGGGTTTTAGACCGGCTAGAGAACAGCGATAGTGAATCAGAACCACTTGCAGAATTGAGTGATAATGATTCGTGGGGGAAATTCGTCATCAGACTCTGAAAACGATTCTGCGACTTTGCTCAGTGATGTGCGAACTTGGCGCTATATTTCAAATTTCAGTGTTTTTGGTTTGATTATATTATTGAATTAAATTTATTATTATTATATTATTATTTTTTATGATTATTTATTAAATTATAATTTATGATTTCGTGTTTCAAGTTTTATCCTACCCGGGATGTTTAATAGACTCTTGTTCGGACAGATTTCAGTGAGTTATTCCTAAGAATTACAGGCCTACAATATAAAACGCCAAATTTCCATGCAAAATAATGGTTCCACTTTCAGCACCAAAAATCTGAAATAATCATACCGCTAGGGAGGTTAAAGGATAAGTTCACCTTTGGGAACATGTTCCACCCCTTTTTAGGGTGACAGGTCCGCAGGACACCTGTATGGCATTAGTGGTTTACTGATCGCTGGTGCAATGATTTCCAGGCTCCTGTAGACAAAAATAATAAATTCACATTTTTTTACCTGCAAAAAAATGTGCATTTATTTTTTTGGTCTAAAAGGTGAACTTATCCTTTAAGAAAGAAAAGAAGGATTAAAAATAGATCAAAACTGGGAGATGTCTGTATGCACATACCCTGACCTACCTGTTCTAGGGGGGCATCCAATGCCATTTCCAACAGATGATCATCTAAAGAAATCCTGGCTGGACAAATACATGGAGGGGGGGCGTAAATGTTAAGGGCCCATTTAAAGTATTGCATTGCAGTAATGCACGTGTTACTACACGTTGCAGGTGTTGCAGTGCCTTTCATTTTGAATGACATACTAGGGCAGTGCACGTGCAATGCAGTGCATCACAATGCACTATAGTGCTTTGTATTACAAAGTTTGGGACAGGCCAGTTTTTTGGACATTTTGGTGTGTTGGCGGTCCATTATTTTTACAGGGCTGTCTCACCGCAACGCATCACAAAAATATAAGCGGAACTTAAATATTTTATCCTCCAGATCAGGGGCGGACTGACCATTTGGAAACTCGGGCACTGCCCGAGGGCCTGGGGTCAGTAGGGGGCCCCATGAGATGCACCCAGTACCTTTTTTCATAGGCTTTTTTGAGTTTGGGCAAGGACACAGGGGCCCCATGATCCTCTATTGCCCGGGGGCCCCATGAGTTGTCAGTCCGCCCCTGCTCCAGATTACAGAGTAAGGGTTCATTCACACCCGGGGGGAAAGGGGGTGATATGGTGCACATAACATGTACATGCTGGTGTGCATTGTGCACGCTCACCGCAATGCACTGTTGCAATGCACCCCAGCCCTTTTTTTTTGTTTTTTTTTTGTTACTTTATTTGACTAGCATGTTGCAGTGTGCTGACACACACAGTAATGTGTTTTTTATACATGCCTACATTTTCCCCAACACGCTACTTTGGTGTGAACTGGCCATAGAGCCAGACATTGTTTTCACTTGCATTGAGCAACACAGCTCAACTCACCTGGTGTGAAGGAACCCCAAAACCTTCTGAACCGTTTCTCTCCCCATCTGTCTATTTAGCCCGGAGAACTTCTTAGTACCATCCCTTATTTTAAATATGAAATATAATTCACAGAACCAGCTGTTTATTTATCTTGCTTTCAGCAAAGTCAACCCTTGACAACTGTTTCCAGATCTCCTTCTGTGTCTGATGTCTTGTCATTGGCTGACCCAGTTATGGGCCAAGGGTGTCAGCAGACACGGCCAATCACAGAACAGGGAAGAGTTTTGACACTGAAAAAATGACTTTCAAGAAGCAACTTGGCTAAAAGCAAGTCAAACCTGCTGCAGAGCAAACCCTTCCATCTGCTGCAAAGAGAGTCTTAATAAATGGTATGTACGCTCATCCTTCATCATCCAAACAGCAGACTCCTTCCAGGAATGAATTTGATGTTCTAACATGATTGTCACCAATGTGCAGACTCCCTTTCTATGGACTATGATGAATGTGAAAACTCAGTTTGGGGCTGAAATTCAGTTTCTTCATGTTTATAAAATAGATTTGTAATTTTTTTTTCTAATGTTTGTGTAAGATGGAGCTTTGAGGACTGTTAGCTATTTTTGATGGCATGTGACCCGTTCCCTCCTCCATTCACCTTTTTTTTTTTGGCTCTGTTATTTCTTAGGATATTTTTCCATGCTTTGAGGATTCTGTGGAAGATTTTGAATAAAAGTGATTCAGATCTTTAGCAGCACTATTATCAGCCAGACATTTGATCCTTTCTTTTGACAGGGTCCATTCTGTTAAAAAACAGTTTTTTTTTTTGGGGTGGACCTGGCCAAGGTTTAATTGCCCACTGATGCTGCCACAGGGAAATTTTCTGTCATCCTTCACACAGCTACTGTATTATAAATATTTCTATTAAAAGAAAAGACAAGCTTGGATTCATAGCTAAGCTGTTGTTGTCACTGGCCTGAATTCACCACATTTAACTTTTAAAGCCCATCTTCGGTGAAAGTAAAACTCTTCCCTTGCAATGGGTCTGCCCCACACTCCAAGGCTTAAATGCTTGTTTAGGTCTAGGTCAATAGTTCTCGGCCACAGGTCTGTGGCCCACTGCCGAGTCATGGCCCATCCTCCAAGGCCTCTAGCTAGCTGCAGATCTTCTAGCTTCCCATAATGCCTCCCGGCTCCCATAGTGCAACCCAACCTCCCATAGTGGCCCACACCTTCCCCCAAGAGTCCTCATACCTCAAAGTGCCCGCCAGCCTCAAATAGTGCCCTACAGCCCCCTGCAGTGAGTGCCTCCTAGCTCCCATGTTTATTGTGTGGGTATAAATGTTTTTCTACTGCTGGGGCGTGGAAGGTTTTGGAATAAGTTACCTTGCCCTGATGTCTATAAGGTTGAGAAACACTGGTCAAGGGGATGAGGACAGTAGTTTTACCTGTGCAGTCCTCCTCTCCCCCGGCAGCCTGCACTCTCCTCTACTCCCTTATTCACGGTAGTGGAATGTCTGTGGGTGTCCTTTCATCCAGGCTTAGCTATGGGTTCAGCATTGGTCTTGATGACATCAGATGACACACAACTGCAGGAGTGTAAGGTCTGGCTGTGTTGTTTGGTAGGGGTAACCAGATCACTATACTGGTGGAACAGAATTACAAATCCTTTGGTATATAACTGGTTACATACATGAATTTTGTACATGTATATTTTATTTATGTATTTATATATGCATATTTACACCCAAAAAGTTTTAGTTATAGATTGGGGTAAGGAATGGTTATATTCTCCCTATTTCTCCTGGTGGTCACTATCAGAGTGACATAAAGTGAAGAGAAATCCCAAATGTTATACTTGTTACTGCAATAAGGCACTCCCTGCACTTTAGGTGATATTTCAGCCCACTTTCTATTGTGTCACTTGGACAGGAAAAGAAGGGAAATCTCCCCAGTTGGGCACAACTAAAAAGAATGACAGGGGTTTTAAAGCCCCAGTCTCTGTGTGACATGAACACTTCCAATTGGTTGTGCAGCGGTGGGGGTCCTCTTAGGATCCAGAAGAGGGCTGACATTAGCAGAAGGGACTGGTGGTCTCGGGTGCCATCACAGCGCTGGATTAGTGGTCCAATAAAATCGGTGATGACAAGGGACCTGGACAGGGGACGTAGATGAGTATAGTTGGCTTCACCAGGTAAGGAGTAAATATAAGCCTGTCAAGGTAGGTTAGAGAAGGGTGGGAAGGTATAGAGAAGAGTGGGATGGGTTAGAGAAGGGTGTGAAGGGTTAGAGAAGGGTGAGAAGGGTGATAAAAAAAGGGTGGGAAGGGTGAAAAAAGGGTGGGAAGGGTGAGAAAAGGGTGGGAAGGGTTAGAGAAAGGTGGGAAGGTATAGAGAAGGGTGGGATGGGTTAGAGAAGGGTGGAATGGGTTAGAGAACGGTGGGATGGGTTAGAGAAGGGTGAGAAGGTATAGAGAAGGATGGGATGGGTTAGAGAAGGGTGGGAAGGTATAGAGAAGGGTGGGAAGTTAGAGAAGGGTGGGAAGGGTTAGAGAAGGGTGGGATGGATTAGAAAAGGGTGGGAAGGCATAGAGAAGGTGGGATGGATTAGAAAAGGGTGGGAAGGCATAGAGAAGGTGGGATGGATTAGAAAAGGGTGGAAAGGCATAGAGGAGGGTGGGGAGGGTTAGAGAAGGGTGGGAAGGATGGGGAAAAAATGTTTTCCAAGACTAAAAAAAAATCTGGTTATATATTCATAAATTTGGTAAGAAAGCTTCTACAGTCTTGTAGATGTGGTAGGATATCGCACTGCTTGGGTCCTGGACAGCTCTACATACACAGGACCCTGTTCCACTTGTAAAAACTCTGTTGCATACATGTCATAAAATAATATTGTGGATACATTATGCGCACAGATGTCTACATTGACTGCAGATTCCCCCATCATTGGTGTCAATGGGAGGAATAGTGCCCCATTATTAGTGTTAGTGGGAGGAATAGTGCTCCATCGTTGGTGTCAATGGGAGGAATAATGCTCCATCGTTGGTGTCAGTGGGTGAAATAGTGCCCCATCGTTGGTGTCAATGGGAGGAATAGTGCTCCATCATTTGTGTCAATAGGAGGAATAGTGCTCCATCGTTGGTGTCAGTGGGTGAAATAGTGCCCCATCGTTGGTGTCAATGGGAGGAATAGTGCCCCATCGTTGGTGTCAGTGGGAGGAATAGTGCCCCATTGTTGGTGTCAGTGGGAGGAATAGTGCTCCATCCTTGGTGTCAATGGGAGAAATAGAGCCTCATCGTTGGTGTCAGTGGGTGGAATAGTGCCCATCACTAATGTCAATGGGAGGAATATAGCCCCATCGCTGGTGTCAGTGGGATAAATAGTGCCCCATCATTGGTGTCAGTGGGGGGAATAGTGCCCCATCGTTGGTGTCAGTTGGAGAAATCGTGCCCCAATGTTGGTGTCATTGGGAGGAATATCAGTATCAATAAGAGGACTAGTGCCCCATCATTGTTGACAAGGGGAGAAATAGCCAGCAGAATTGATGATGGCAAGGAACCTGGACAGAAGACTTAGGTGAGTATTGCTGGCTTCACCAGGTAAGAGGTAAGTGACTGCAGAGGCCATCGTGTACCTGGACACCTTGATATTTGGAGAAGTCATCTTAGTCAAGACAGGCTATTGTTTCAAAACAAGTAAGATTAACATTGAAATGCATTCATTGCTGGGTCCGCTTCCCCCATTTATCTCTGCAGCGGTTGCCATGGTAACTATTTCACCAAGACGACTCCACAATTAGATATTTCTCCCGTCTCAGTGCAAAGCTTTTCTATCCTACAAATTGCCATTAACACCAAGGCTGCTCCTGAATATAAACTGTGAGACCAAGGTGAAGGAATTCGCTTTAACCTAAATGTGATCTCTGAAGAGAACCAGGCACCTTAGAGAGACCCTGACACCAAATGTCACCAAACTGCCATCTAAAAATCTAAGTATTTAAACGGGTTTTTTTTTTGTTTACTTGCAATATGTCTTTGATTTTGCTAGAAAATTTTACTTCTCCAGGAAGAGCCGATTCCTTAGCCCCTTCCCTCCTGGCACATCACAGCCCTCTCCTCTTTTGGAGGGTCTAATTACTGTCTGTGCTGGCCCAGCTCCTCTGCTCCTCCTCTCACCTCCCTGCATAACCTTGGCACTGCTGACATCACATTCACACAAGGGGGGGTTTTTAGGGCTTGTTCACACGGGCAGCCAGGAGGGGGGGCAGTAAAAGCAGGTGGTTGAGCATTTTTACAGCCCCCTGACCACCCAATTGAAAAAAGCAATGCAGCCATTCAGGGCTGTACCTTTGCAGCAGTGTCAGCAAAAGTTAAATGGCGTATCGCATTCAGCAGGTGGTACCGCCACTGAACGAGACCTATATGAGTAAATGGCACTACAGCACAATTGCATGCAATGCATGCCGATACAGCATTTTGAGGGTTAAAGCAGGTGACATATCGCCTCCTTGCTGCTTGTTATGCAACCTCTGAAAAGCAGTCAACCATGGACCGCTTTTCTGAGGGATGATAGCATAACCCCACATGTGAGGAAGCCCTTACAGATAAATAACAAACCTAAGACTAGGTTCACATTACTGAATGTTGGGAACGCACACAATATTGCGCACTTTCCTGACATGCAGAGAATCATGCTGCCATATAGCAGAAGTGTGTCTGTGTTTTGTTAATGGCAACCACCGTGTATCTGCAAACTCGCAATTTTTCACATGTGCCAAAACACATGGCGGCAGTTGCAGTGGCAGTTGCAGTATGTTGCAGTCAGGGACTTTGTTTCCTGCATTTCTTTTATGCGGAGCACTGCCCATGAATGGGCTGCCCTACAACTGACACGAGAAAAATACACGGAAAAGCATCCTCACCTGTAAGGTGTGAACCAAGCCTAAGTCCCAGATTACACTGGATGCGAATTAGCATGTGATTTGCATGCCTGACAACATCGGGGGATGCTCCTAATGAGACCACGGATGGTGTCCTGGGGGATTTCCTCCCAGATCTAGACCAGGGAATCTCTGAGCTCCTGGACAGTCTGAGGTGCAACCTGGTGGCATCGAATGGAATGAAACATGACATCCCAGAGGGGTTCTATTGGAACAAGTGTGGGGGCCATTCAATAGTATCAATTCCTTCATCCTCTGGGAACTGCCTGCATACTCTCGCCACATGAGGCTGGGCATTGTCTGCACCAGGAGAAACCCAGGACCCACTGCACCAGCGTAGGGTCTGACAATGGGTCCAAGGATTTCATCCCAATACCTAATGGCAGTTTGGGTGCTATTGTCTAGTCTGTAGAGGTCTGTGTGTCCCTCCATGGATATGCCTCCCCAGACCATCACTGACCCACCACCAAAAGTCATGCTGAACGACGTTACAGGCAGCAGAACGTTCTCCATGGCTTCTCCAGACCCTTTCACGTCTGTCACATGTGCTCAGGGTGAACCTGCTCTCATCAGTGAAAAGCACAGGGTGCCAGTGGTGGACCTACCAATTCTGGTGTTCAATGGCAAATGCCAATCGAGCTCCATGGTGCCAGGCAGTGAGCACAGGGCCCACTAGAGGAGGGCCGTTAAAAAACGGATGGTAACGGATGCGGACATTAACCAATTTAAACAGATGATCATCCATTTACATCCGCTAGTCCATACAAATACATGGATGTCCCTTTTTCAAACGTAAACGGACAGATGAAAAAGGGACATATGGAACGCCTGAGTGAAAGGGGCCTAAGGCAGTATGCACCAAGGGAGGAATGCCCAGAACACAAGAAGTCTGACCGTACCCTGGGCTGTATGCCTATACACATAGGAAACAAATACAACACCTCCTACGCTCAGGGACCCAGATCAGAAAACAAAAGCGCACCAACCTTGCGCATTACCTCAGTAAGCAAAGGGGGAATTTATTGAATTAATAAATATATTCACAAAAATGGCAATATATAAGGCATATGAAATCCAAAATCAAAGCACTGGAATAGGGGACGAGTGCAAATCCCATGGAGAGGGGAGACTCTCAGGGTGAAGCTGACAGGTTTCGAAGGGGGATCCCTTCTTCCTCAGAAGTCTGATGGCTGCTAGGCGGGGAGATATGCCCAGGCAGTTCTGTGCATGAGGCCTTCTAAGCAAGTCTGCTAAAGTATTAAAAATATATCATATATATAAATCTTCAAAACCTTGCATAAGCCAAGTCATGACAAGCTCTTTTTTTAGCCCCCAGACTCTTGTCCCCATAGTTGGGGGGTTCTGGCCAGCTGCAGATGCACTTGGAAAATAGGTATATGATAAGAAAAGCTATGATATGGCTTCTCATGGTGCTCACTATTTTTGTTTGGTAGACGGGGAGTTTAATAACCAAATTACTAGTAAAGGTTTGCTTTAAGGCCAACCTTTAACATCACTCACCTAACGCATACTAAAACCTCCATAACTGAAAGAAGAATGAGGACGGTTTATACCTTCCCTGTTCTTCTGCAAAATGACAGGTGCACTTTAAATATATAAATAGTCTCCTGTATTTTGCCTCTTTATTTCCTGTGACCATAAGCTCCATCTAGTGGCCATAATGTGATGTTTTCCTGAAATACCTTAAAGTGAAACTTAAAGTGTTACTAAACCCAGGACTCTGCATTTACTATATCTGCTCTAACCGGACCCTAGGTTCACTATATCTGGTTTACCTGGACCCTGCATTCACTATATCCGCTCTCCCCGACCCTGCATTCACTATATCTGCTGTCCCCGGACCCTGCATTCACTATATCCGCTGTCCCCGGACCCTGCATTCACTATATCCGCTCTCCCCGGACCCTGCATTCACTATATCTGGTCTCCCCGCACCCTGCATTCACTATATCCGCTCTCCCCGGACCCTGCATTCACTATATCTGCTGTCCCCGGACCCTGCATTCACTATATCTGCTCTCCCCGGACCCTGCATTCACTATATCTGCTCTCCCCGGACTCTGCATTCACTATATCTGGTCTCCCCGGACTCTGCATTCACTAAATCTGGTCTCCCCGGACCTCGCATTCACTATATCTGGTCTCCCACAGTACACACAACATGGAAATGCAATTATTTTAGTAAATATAAACTGATAAATACCTTTTCTCATAATCAGTATATAGCAGTCTTGTTACTTCTAGCAGTGTCTGGCCAAGCACTGGTTAATCTTGTAGGAGGAGTTTTCATTCTGCTCTGACTGTCCTATGAGGCTGCATAACCCCTGACCCTCTGTCTGGATAGTGCTGATTGGCCCTGTGCTGATCACAGACACCCCCCCCCCCAAAAAAAAAACAAACTCTCTAGCAATTCACACCAAACTGAGCATGTGCAGCTTGCCCCCAACCTTCTGCTCTATCAGGAGATATATCAGGGACAGTAGAAGGGGAGGAACAGAGAAGACAGGATCAAACAGCCTTTTTACACAATGCGCAGGATTAATCCCTTAGGTTCTACAGTGAGTATAACCAGCATGCTTTACTGCATATACAGACTAATTTGACTGTTGTGGGTTTACTAACACTTTAAGTCAGAAAATTAAGTCCTGATAGATCACTTCAGGTTGGCTCTTTTTTCAGGTATAGCTATAAAATAAAATAAAATAACTGCATATGATGTTTGAAATCCAGTAATGCACTCATGCTTCTCTGCACATGCTCAGTTGCTTCCTATTCTCGACACTGTGCCTAAAATCAGAGCCACTAAAGGCTGTCTGTTGGCTATTCCTCCCCGTCTGCTGACAGCTTTAAGATTTACTGTTGCTGAAGGGGTAAGAAGCAAAAGGAATGACAAAGACTGCTGAGGGAACACAGATTGGGGAGGGAGAAAAGAAAAGCAGGAGAGGTGACAGAACAAATTCTGCTGAAAGGGAGATATAGAAGAGTAAAAAATGGTTTATCTTATCTCCCTGACATTCTCTCTTTTCTCCCTCATTGGCAGCCTGTGCACTTCAGTACTGTAAAGCTTCTGTCAGCCTTCCTCTGTAACTGAGCCAAGACATACAATCAAGGCTGGAAGTGTACATTAAGTGTAATTAAAGAAAAGTGACATATAGTTTTGGAGATCAGGGAGAGCGGAAGAGTTTCCAATAATGATGTGACTGCTCTGGGCTTCAACAAAATGGCAGCCTCCATTAAGAAGAAACAAGAGCAATACTGGAGGCAATTTATAGCACACACCAATTTTGGTAGCATAATTATTAATGTGGAGTATACGGTGATTTTGATTTTAATTGTTATCAAACTGTTATGGGAAATGTCTGCTTTAATCAGGAAAATACCACATTGTGGCCACTAGATGGAGCTGAGGATCATAGGAAAAAACCATGTTCAACAAAATATGGGGATGATTTGTGCCGGCTGCGATAATGCTTGTGACATTCGTTCCAGCGTTGATGTTTTGTTTTTTTTTTTATAAATAGATCTCTTAGTGTTTTGAGGCCTCATATTTTCGCCTTTCTACTATAAAAAAAAAATCCTTTATAATAGAACGGAGAGCAGTGTAGTTGCTGATGAGCACGGAATGTGTCTGTATTTTAGCAGCACGTGCCACTGTGGCTAGAAAAGGATGCTTTCTGCTACCTGTACATTATACCGGTAACAAAACCTCTGCTCACATGTGGAAAATAGGTAGCAGGTCTCCTGACTGCATCAGTTGTTGGCTAAGTGGCGTCTTGGCATCGCCAGGTCATGTAAGGTAATCGCGGCAGCACTAATTAGAACAGCGAGCCGACTAGCAGACCAGAAGAGAAGGACCGGAGGATGCAGATGAGCAGTAATCCCCAGGAGAGTCTAAACGCAGCGTTAGGAACACAGACAACTCAAGTCTCAGTTTCAAATGACTCTACAATCCCATTAAACCCAGAGGAAAATACAAATCCAGATCTACAATGAACAGCCACAAACCAGATATACAAAGAGTTGCATAGAGAACATGCTTGCAAAATGTGCAGTTTGCCAACTTGTGTATTGCAATAAGAGCAGCTTCTGCAGGAATTTTCGTATGGCGAGGTGAACACCAAACAAGATGTGCCCATAATATAAATTGGACAAATTTAAAACACGAGAGGAAGTAGTGGTGTCGCCCATAAATACCAGGAACGATACAATTTGAAGCTAAACACCAGGCAAATGGCTTAATACACAGAATATATAGATATATTGGGGTAGAAACTGGGTGGTGTAGCAGAACAATGACCCTAAGCATGGAAGTAAATCCACCGCAGACTAGCTTCAGTAAAACAAAACGTGCTTTTTGGAGACCTTAACCCTATAGAGATACTGTGGAATAACCTCAGGAGAGCTGTTCACAACACAGATCTCACAAATGTGTTTGAGTTGAAGCAGTTTTGTAGCGAGGAATGGTCAAAAATTCCTCTTGAACATTGTGCAGGTCTGATCCAGTGCTACTGAAAGCCCCTCTCCCAGCGTGACCCATGTGAGATGTTTGTAACGGCCACAGCCAGCGCCCTATGACTAAGCCCAAGTGTGGACAGTAGGGCTGGCTAATACATGCATCTCACATGGGTCGGGCAGGGGGAGCAGTGGGCTGGGGGAGCGGGTCCCACTGTTTGTAATAATCTCAGCCAGCGTTCTATGACTAAGCCCCAGTGGGCAGGACGAAATGCGTTAGGGCATGGTCATTAGCGCTGGCTAATACATGCATCTCACATGGGTCGGGCTGGGGGAGCAGCGGGCTGGGGGAGCGGGTCCCACTGTTTGTAACAATCTCAGCCAGCGCTCTATGACTGAGCCCCAGTGGGCCGGACAAAGTGCGTCAGAGAGTGTGTTCAGTAGCGCTGGCTAATGCAAGCATCTCACATGGGTCGGGCTGGGGGAGCGGGTCCCACTGTTTGTAACAATGTCAGCCAGCACTCTATGACTAAGCCCCAGTGGGCAGGCCGAAACGTGTCGGGCGTAGTCAGTAGTGCTGGCTGTTACAAACATTTCACACGGGTCGGGCTGGGAGAGCAGGTCCCGAATACTTGTTACCAACACCTCTGAATGTGTATGTCCTTACACCGGTACCCCTACACCTGAGCACCAGGGGGAGTGACACTACATCCTTGCTCGGAGCAGCGCTGCAAGATTTGAGAGGTACCAAAAGCCCCTGCTTGAAGTCATTGCCAAAAGAAGGTTCAACCAGCCATTAACTCCAAGGGTTCACTTACTTTTTCTTTCAGCACTGTGACTGTTTAATGGGTGTGTTCAGTAAAGACATGAGAAATAAGTGTTTGTGGGTTATCAGCTTAAAGTGGAGTTCCACTCACACTGTAAAAAAATAAGTCAGCAGCTACAAAAACTGTAGCTGCTGACTTTTAAAAAACAGCCACTTACCTGTCCCATGATTCCCGCGGTGTCCTCCCCGCAGCCCGTTTCACCGGCCGTCCTGTGTTCCCGGCGCTGGCATCTTCGGTGTGGGCACTCGGCTGTGACAGCTTGTGGCTTCACAGCTGGGTGCCCACTGCACATGCGCGAGTAGCGCTGCACTTCCTGAATGGCCCGTCACGTGCCCCAGAAGACTATGGGGAGGGAGAGTAGGAGGACAACTTCCACTTCCGATCACCTAGGCAATCGCAGAGGAAGTGGGAGCAGCTACCTGTCAATATCGAGTACCCGCTCGCCAAAGGTGCCAATCCTTAATGGGGAGCAGGGGACCAGTCTTTAAAACGGAACTTCCACTTTTGGGTGGAACTCCGCTTTAAGCACATTGTGTTTGTCTATTGTTGTGACTTAGATGAGAATCAGCTCACATTGCATCGCAAATTACTGCAGAAAACCAGGTAATTCTTAGGGGTTCACATACTTTTGTCACTATATAAATGGCAATTATTTTACTTGTCAAAGGATTTGTATTGTTGTCCAGCCAGTCCTGATATTTCCAAGCTCTGTCACACAGCACAGCCCAGTCTGGTAGAGCAGCAAGACCTGACAGTAAGGCTCCATGTACGCGAGCCTACCCTGACCGCCGGCCACAGGAAAATGCAAATTGCAGCGAAACCGTGGCAAAACGCAGAAACCACAGTACCACGATTTTGCTGCGGTTTTGCCACATTTTGCGGTTTCTTTATTCCAATGCATTCAGCTGAGATGCCAATCTTTTGGGGACATGTCCTCATTTTAAACAAAACTTTAGCATCTGAAAGCAAATACCCATTTTTGATGCGGTTTTGTGTTCATACCAGGGGCGGACTGACCATTTGGAAACTCAGGCACTGCCCGAGGGCCTGGGGTCAGTAGGGGGCCCCATGAGATGCCTCTGGTACCTTTTTCAAAGGCTTTTTTGAGTTTGGGCAAGGACACAGGGGCCCCATGATCCCCTATTGCCTGGGGGCCCCATGAGTTGTCAGCCATCCCCTGGTTCATACCATTATTCTTTTTCATGGTCAACCATAGAGAACAATGGACAGCTCCGCTGTTCAGATCATCATGGCTGGGGCTGCAGTGTTTCAGTCCTCTTTGGTGGTTATGCGTTTTCCAAAGTCAACATAGAGAACAACAGCCAACACCACCTGTGAGTTAAGGCCATCATGACCTTCTATGTCTAGGACTGCAGTGTTTGTGTCCCCTTTGGTGGTCCTCAGTTCTTCAAAGTCAACCATACTGAACAATGGCCAATGCCACCTGTGGGTTAAGGCCATTTTGGCCATCTATGACTAGTGTTGGAACCCAGCCAGCCATTTCTCTGAAACCCGTGTGATAAAAGCTCTTTTCTAGTTCATATCTGGTTATCACCATAACAATTTATTTTCAGAAAGCATCAAATCTTCCTGCACAATGGCAGATTTCTGAGACAAATGCTAAGCCTATAGTCAGAATCAATAGCTCAGTATCAAATCTTCATGGCATTATCCAAAAATTAATACACATAAGAGGACTTAAGCCTTACAAGGTGGCTCCTCCATAACCTAGTCTTATCTTGATTACAGCCATGCATTTCATCAGATGAACACAAAGTTCTCTATGGAAAAGTAGTATGTATACCATGTATTAAAGTGAACCTGTCCAAAGTTCTACCTGTCTTTGCTAATGTTCTTTTGAAAATGAAGGTTTTCTGGCCCTCTGTCTTTAATACTTTGGAGTGAATGCCCTGGAATAAGTAAGGGGCTTGTGAAGTTAGGAATCTGGATTGGCCTAGGTCAGCAATTTAGAAAGTAGTGAATCCAGAGACAGACAAACTACACCTATTTCAGGGGACAACTGAGTTTGAATTAAGGAAAATCTCCAGCCTGGTGAATTAGCTACACTCAGGCCATTGGCATGGGCTTTACACTCAGTAGGACAGATAAATTCACTTTAATTACAAGTTCAAATTTCTCCTCCATCTCCTTTCATTAAATTTCCCATTGGTAGTATAGATCTTAGATGCTAAAAAGCATCACATGTTTACTGGACAGCCTGTCTGAGGTGTGGGCAGTTTTTGTCTGCTTTTGTGGTCATGTATTCTTCATGGTCAACCATACACTCCCTGTAGATTAGGGCCATCATGACCTTCTATGTTTGGACTGCAGTGTATGTGTCCTCTTTGGTGGTCATCTGTTCTTCACAGTCAACCATAGAGAACAACGGCCAATTCCACCTATAGATTAAAACCATCATGACCATCTAGGACTGGGGTTGAAGTGTTTGTGTCCTCTTTGGTGGGTATGCGTTCTTCAAAGTCAACCATAGAGAACAACAGCCAAAACCATCTGTGGGTTAAAGCCATCATGACCAATTATGCCTTGGGTTCAGGGGCGGACTGACCATTTGGAAACTCGGGCACTGCCCGAGGGCCTGGGGTCAGTAGGGGGCCCCATGAGATGCCCCTGGTACCTTTTTCATAGGCTTTTTTGAGTTTTGGCAAGGACACAGGGGCCCCATGATCCCCTATTGCCCGGGGGCCCCATGAGTTGTCAGTCCGCCCCTGCTTGGGTTGCAGCATCTGTGTCTGCTTTGGTGGTCATAAGGTCTTCAAAGTCAACCATAGAGAACATCAGCCTCCACCACCACCACCACCATTGTGGCCATCTA
Source organism: Staurois parvus (assembly GCF_062004578.1). Lineage (NCBI taxonomy): Eukaryota > Metazoa > Chordata > Amphibia > Anura > Ranidae > Staurois > Staurois parvus. The sequence goes on from NW_028319066.1 coordinate 2,457,253, forward strand.
TGGCTTGTGTTGCAACAATTTAATAGGACAACAGAAAGGCTCTGAACACTGTCTAGTCCTGGGCAGACCATGGATAGGAGAACTTTAACCACCAGCAATGAGATTTGTAATACCATTGAGAAATTTAGTAGGGTATGTAAAATCTGATTTTCAAATTAAATTTGAGTTCATTCTTTAAAGGAATTCTGTGATGAATGAAACATGGAAGTTGCCATTGCTGATCTCTCCTGAAAATGCTAGTTTCTTGACTACCAGTTTGAGGTTTTGGCTATAGTACTTCGAGTCATTGACCTGGAACAAAGATGACTTTTCTCTGACCTTACTGATCTGCATAGTTGTGGTCAATTAAGCCAGCCACAGATTGATCAAAACTCAGCCAGTTCAGTGGGAACTGGCCAAGATTTGATCCATCTATGGGCAGACCGGTTGTACTGGCCACCAGCAGTGATCATTGTCTTCTACCAATGGAGAAGACTTTCCACCACTGAACACAGTAGTGCTGCGGGAGGGATTCCCCAATCAACTCTATGTTCATGGGGGAATTGAGCAGACCATGGATAGGAGAACTTTAACCACCAGCAATGAGATTTGTAATACCATTGAGAAATTTAGTAGGGTATGTAAAATACGATTTTCAAATTAAAGTTGAGTTCATTCTTTAAAGGAATTTTGTGATGAATGAAACATGGAAGTTGCCATTGCTGATCTCTCCTGAAAATGCTAGTTTCTTGACTGCCAGTTTGAGGTTTTGGCTATAGTACTTCGAGTCATTGACCTGGAACAAAGATGACTTTTCTCTGACCTTACTGATCTGCATAGTTGTGGTCAATTAAGCCAGCCACAGATTGATCGAAACTCAGCCAGTTCAGTGGGGACTGGCCAAGATTTGATCCATCTATGGGCAGACCGGTTGTACTGGCCGCCAGCAGTGATCATTGTCTTCTGCCAATGGAGAAGACTTTCCACCACCGAACACAGTAGTGCTGCTGGAGGGATTCCCCAATCAACTCTATGTTCATGGGGGAATTGAGCACCCATGGTGGAAGGAAAGAAAATTGCATAATCTATGGGCTGCTTTAGTGAGTCATAAGTAACTGGTCAGTCAGGAAGGTCGAAAGCTATGGCATCACCCCCTGCGTTTTCCTAAAGATGGGTTTACGTTACCAAGATCACATTTTATGTTTATATCAATCCGCTGCCATTACTTTTTCAATGAGTCCATTTTACAAGAATGTTAACTGAATTATTTGACTCCACGAGTTGCAACTGGTGACATTTTTAAAAACAGCATAAAAATTAAAAAAAAAAAAAAAACCCCACATAAAAGTTTTATACTTGCAGGCCACAGATCGTGATGAGCTTTATTTGACATGAGCCAATTTTTTATACATCTCCTGAATGCTATATAGATAGATTAATAAATAAGACTTGTATAAAGAACATTTAAAAAAAATCAATGCAGGTACAATTAACTTTTTTTTTAAAAAAATAAAGGAAAATTTGTGGTTTTGAGTTGAAATTATGAAGATTTGTCATTTTGTAAGTGTTTAAAAAATGCTATAAATATATATATATAAAGAAAATGTAATTTTTATTTCTAAGTTGGATGTAAATAAAGCTGAATAGCAGTAGCTATGATCTGCTAGAAGATTCCAATAAATTGTGAATGTATTCCAATTTTTTTTTTTTTTTGTTCCTTTTGAAATTTCAAGATTTAATAAACCTGAAAGCTGCTTTTACATGATGTGCGGAGGGTATATATTTTACGCTGAAAGGGCAACTCCAGCAACAACTTGAAAAACATACGTAAGTCACCTCCCAAAGACTTGAAATAAATATGGATCCTTCAAAACCACTTGCTGTGTTGTGTTGGAGGGTTGCAAAAACTTTTTGTATCCTGCCGTTCCTTGCCACTGCCCCCTTTCTCCTTCACCACATTGGTGAAAATTACTCTAAGCTCTTGCAAGCCCACCTAAACCTCTGCCCCTCTTTAGACTGATATTAAAGTGTATGTAAATCGTAACAGTTGACTTCTCCAATTTGCTCCCTTTTTGGTCTTTACAAATATAATTGAAAGTGTTTTATTATATCTGTTAGATATGTGCAAAAATACTTGTTGATCCTGCCAGAAATCCAGTGAGCTCATAGCTTCATGTATTTGCAATGCTGCACTAAGATCTGTGATTAGCACACATCCCGGACGAGCCCCCAGTTATTTTGCTTTGTGTCTACTCAGCTTCCTTGCTTATACCACAAAGAACTTTAATAGACACAAAGGCAAACAAAACTTACCTGTGTTATAGAAATGATGAGAGGGGAAGGTGTTCTGTAGTCCAAGCACACTTCCTGTTCTGAGGTGACAACGCTGCTCCTTCAATGATACAGTACAATAAGTGTTGTCACCCTAGGACAGGAATTGTGTTACAGGCAGGATCAACGGGAAAATAAAATGAATGCAGCTACCATATCTGAGAACTAGTAAGCTGCAATATATTACATTTTTTTTGTTTTTGGGTTTAGATACACTTTAACTTTCAGCAACTCTCTATAAAAATGAACACTAGATAAAAAAAATGTAAACAAACTTAAAGCCTCAGGTGAACTACACTGTGTTTTGAAGACTTGACTGGGGTTGTTCTTTTAACTTTGTGCAATCCAATTTCTTGCTCTTTTTATCTTTTATTTATTTATTATTTATTATTTGCACTCAGCAAAATGTACACTTCCAGCTAATTTTCAGGCAATGAAGTAACTGAGATCGATAATGCAATGCTGTGTTTGGGGTAAATTTTGCAGATGGTTTCTGTAAATACATTATTATACAGGGACTAGATCAATGCTGTGCAATGTACAGCAGTCAATTTTTAAAGGCTTTGAAGTATCAACTTTTTTCAGTATTCAAGTGTTTTAAATAACGTATAAATATATATATAAAAAGAAAGTCTATTGTACAAAAATAAATTGTCAGCTTATTGTACACGACTTGTTGCTTGTATTTTGTGAAATGCTCTGTTAATTACGCAGGTTTGAAAAAGACCGAGAAATGGACTAAAAAGAACCAAAAAGCATCCACTACATAAGGGGTCCCCAAACCTTCTAAACAAATGGTCAAGTCACTATCATTCAGACCTTAGCATGGCCAGACTGTGGTCAGTGATCACTGGGAGAAACAATGTCATCAGTGTGAGAAAGGAGTGGGAGAAAAAATGTCCTAGTGTCCCACCAATAGTATCAGTGGGAGAAATAGCGACGTGCCCCATCATTGGGGTCAGTGGAAGGAATAGTGCCTCATCAAGGATAGCACCCCATTTCAGTGGGAGTAAAAGGGCCCCATCAGTGGAAAGAATTGTGCCCCATCATTGGTGTCAGTGAAAGGAATTGTCCCCATTATTGGTGTCAGTGGAAGGAATTGTGAGCCCCATCTTAGGTGTCAGTGGAAACAATAGTACCCCATTGTTGGTGTTAGAGCAGTGTTTCTCAATTCCAGTCCTCATGGACCCCCAACATGTCATGTTTTCAGGATTTCCATTATTTTGCACAGGTGATTCGATCAGTTTCACTGCCTTAGTAATTACCACAGCTGTTTCATCTGAGGGAAATCCTGAAAACATGACCTGTTGGGGGTCCATGAGGACTGGAGTTGAGAAACACTGTGTTAGAGGAATAGTGTCCCATCATGGGTGTCATTGGGAGGAAATAGTGCCCCACCATTGGTGTCAATGGAAGGAACAAAACCCCATTGCTGGTGCTAGGGGAAGGAATGGTGTCACATTGTTGGTGTCAGTGTGAGGAGTAGTGCCTCATTGTTGACATCTATGTTAAAAATTATACCCTATCATTTGTGTCAATGAGAGGAATAACACCCCATCATTTTTATCAGTCGAAGGCATAGTGCTCCATTGTTGGTATATGTGTTAGGAATCACGCCCTTTTATTGGTGTCAGTGGGAGGAATGGTGCTCTATCATTGGTATCAGTGGAAGTAATAGTGCCCCATTGTTGGTATCAGGATGAGGAATAGTGCCCCATCATTGATGTTAGTAGGAGGAATAATATCCTATTCTTGATGTCAATGAGTAATGGTACGCCATTGTTGGTATAAGTGGAAGGAATAGTACCCCATTTTGGTATTAATAAAATAGAAGGAATAGTGCCACATGATTGGTAACAGTGGTATGAATTATGACCCATCGGTGTCAGTGGAAGTTGTGGTGCTCCATCATTGGTGTCAGTGGGAGGAGTAGTGTCCCATCATTGATGTCAGTGGGAAAAGTAGTGTCCCATCATTGGTGCCAGTGGGAGGAGTAGTGTCCCATCATTGGTGCCAGTGGGAGGAGTAGTGTCCCATCATTGGTGTCAGTGGGAGGAGTAGTGTCCCATCATTGGTGTCAGTGGGAGGAGTAGTGTCCCATCATTGGTGCCAGTGGGAGGAGTAGTGTCCCATCATTGGTGTCAGTGGGAGGAGTAGTGTCCCATCATTGGTGTCAGTGGGAGTAATGTCCCATCATTGGTGTTAGTGGGAGGAGTAGTGTCCCATCATTGGTGTCAGTGGGAGGAGAAGCGTCCCATCATTGGTGTCAGTGGAAGGAGGAGCGTCCCATCATTAGTGTCAGTGGAAGGAGGAGCGTCCCATCATTAGTGTCAGTGGAAGGAGGAGCGTCCCATCATTAGTGTCAGTGGAAGTAGTATTATCCCATCATTGGTGTCAGTGGAAGGAGGAGCGTCCCATCATTAGTGTCAGTGGAAGTTGTAGTATCCTATCACTGGTGTCAGTGGAAGGAGTGTCCCATCATTAGTATCAGTGGAAGGAGTAGTGTCCCACCATTGATGTCGGTGGAAGGAGTAGTATCCCATCAATGGTATCAGTGGGAGTAGTGTCCCATCATTATGTGTCAGTGGAAGTAGTAGTATCCCATCGTTGGTGTCAGTGGGAGAAATGTCCCATTATTGGTGTCAGTGGGAGGAGTAGTGTCTGACTGTTGGTATCATTGAAAGGAAATTTGCCCCATCAGTGTCAAGAAGATAAAAAGTGCACAAAGGGCTGGCTAAAGGCATGTAAGTGTCCAAGTAGCGTACATTCTGCAGAAAACTGCAGTCAGGCAGGTATTTATATTTTATTGCAGAAGGAACTTTGTATATTTTAGTTCTACTTTAAAGCTGACCTCCAAGATAGGCAAGTACTGCCTACATACCAGAGCCGTGTGTATCCCTCTTGAATCTTGCTGTACTTTGTGTATTTCTTTCAGATCTGTGCAGTAATCCAGTGTGAGACTTTCCCTCTGTGCAGGAGCTTCCTGTAATAAAGACCGCTCACTGCTGCTCTCTCTCCTTGTGCAGGGTGACTGGTCTTGTCTCCGCCCCTCCTGTAGTTTTCTGCAGGCAGCCTGTAGTGGGTGGAGCCTGCTGGGCCCCTCCCACAGCTCTGCTCAGGCTACGTACAGCCCAGTGATGATGTCACTGCTACTTTTACAAGGTAATTTCTGGGTAAGCAAAGACATTTGGTGCACACGGTGCATTTCTTGTATATTTTTTGTGGCTATTAAGGAATATATCTGCATGATGGTTGTTATGCCTGGAGTTCAGATTTGAATACACACCTCATGAGTATAGCCTGCACACTAGACTACTTATCATCTCCCCCACTCCCAATATTTCCTGTAGATAGTCCGCTGTACATTAAATAGGGGACCAGGTTGGGATAGTTTCCTTGCAAAGCCTTTGTGACACCGGGCAGTGAAGAACTCCAGAGCACAAATGCAGATATTTTAGTGTGCCGGCTGCACAGACTGGGGTGGGAGGTGTATATAAATCTAGAAGGCTCCATTCACTCTTGTGTGGCTCCATAGTTGTGCGATTTCCGTTGCAACTTTATATTGCGACTGTTGCAGCTTTGGCTTTGACTGTTGCATTGATAACATTATGATGCAACGTTGAGTTTATCTCTCAGTCTATGGCACTCAAGCTGCAGGAAAGTCACATCAAAGCAGTGAAGGAACCCTTTTTTTAAAGTGTCACTAAACCCACAACAGTACAATCAGTCTGTAGATGCAGTAAAGCATGCTTGTTATACTCACTGTGGAACCTAAGGGGTCAATCCTCCATCTTGTGTAAAATGGCTGTTTGATCCTGTCTTCTCTGATCCTCTTCTTCTAGTGTCTCCATCCATCTGCTGATAGTACTGAGCTCTAGGAGGCATTCTGCACATGCTCTCTTTAGTATGTATAGCTAAAGAGTTTTTTTTTCTCTTTGGGAGGGCGCATGTGATCAGCACAGGGCCAATCAGCACTGTCCAGGCAGAGGGTCATGCAGCCTCATAGGACAGTCACAGCAGAATGAAAAATCCTCCTACAAGCTTTAACCAGTGCTCTGCTGGACACTGATAGAAGCCACAAGACTGCTCTAACTGCTGATGAGAAAAGGTATTTAGCAGTTTATATTTACTAAAATAATTGCATTTCCATTTTCTGTGTACTGTGGGAGACCGGATATAGTGACTGCAGGGTCCGGGGAGACCAGATACAGTGACTGCAGGGTCCGGGGAGATCAGATATAGTGAATGCAGGGTCCAGGGAGACCAGATATAGTGACTGCAGGGTCCGGGGAGACCAGATACAGTGACTGCAGGGTCCGGGGAGATCAGATATAGTGGATGCAGGGTCCGGGGAGAGCAGATATAGTGAATGCAGGGACCGGGGCGAGCAGATATAGTGAATGCAGGGACCGGGGAGAGCAGATACAGTGAATGCAGGGTCCTGGGAGACCGGTATAGTGAATGCAGGGTCCGGGGAGACCAGATATAGTGAATGCAGGGTCCGGGGAGAGCGGATATAGTGAATGCAGGGTCCGGGGAGACCGGATATAGTGAATGCAGGGTCCGGGGAGACCGGATATAGTGAATACAGGGTCCGGGGAGACCGGATATAGTGGATGCAGGGTCCAGAGAGATCGGATATAGTGAATGCAGGGTCCGGGGAGACCAGATATAGTGAATACAGGGTCCGGGGAGACCAGATATAGTGGATGCAGGGTCCGGAGAGATCGGATATAGTGAATGCAGGGTCTGGGGAGACTGGATATAGTGAATGCAGGGTCCGGGGAGACCAGATATAGTGAATGCAGGGGCCGGGGAGATCAGATATAGTGAATGCAGGGGCCGGGGAGATCAGATATAGTGAATGCAGGGTCCGGGGCGAGCAGATATAGTGAATGCAGGGACCGGGGAGAGCAGATACAGTGAATGCAGGGTCCTGGGAGACCGGTATAGTGAATGCAGGGTCCGGGGAGACCAGATATAGTGAATGCAGGGTCCGGGGAGAGCGGATATAGTGAATGCAGGGTCCGGGGAGACCGGATATAGTGAATGCAGGGTCCGGGGAGACCGGATATAGTGAATACAGGGTCCGGGGAGACCGGATATAGTGGATGCAGGGTCCAGAGAGATCGGATATAGTGAATGCAGGGTCCGGGGAGACCAGATATAGTGAATACAGGGTCCGGGGAGACCAGATATAGTGGATGCAGGGTCCGGAGAGATCGGATATAGTGAATGCAGGGTCTGGGGAGACTGGATATAGTGAATGCAGGGTCCGGGGAGACCAGATATAGTGAATGCAGGGGCCGGGGAGATCAGATATAGTGAATGCAGGGGCCGGGGAGATCAGATATAGTGAATGCAGGGTCCAGGGTGTAGTAACACTTTAAGCCACATAGCAACGTCCACTGAAACACATAGGCTGTGACTTTAGGTGTTGCATGACAAGTCGCGCAAGTGTGAACGGAACCTTACTTTCCCCTGTCCCACCAGGTGCGACTTGCCCTGCTATGCAAGTTGCAAATTGCATGGCAAGTCGCACCCTATTGTTCACTATTAAAGCGGTCATATCGGTGCGATTCTGACTTGGTTGGAGCCGCATCAATTTCCTAAGTAGTACACGCACTATTTCAGGCGCGACTTACATAGACATCTAGGCAGATGTCTTGCAATTCGCACCCCAAGTCGGAATGACCTCCGACTTTGAAATTTAAAAGTTGGATCGGTGTGATGAGGGGGGGGGGGGGAAGTGCACACTTACAAATTGAAATCACACCTGAAATCACATCTAATGAATGTGAATGTCAGTGCCTTAATGTGCGATTTGCTGCAGCGCAATTTCTAAAGTAGTTCTTGCATGACTTTTTCTGCAGTTTTGTTGCGATTTCACATACATGCAATATAATGGAAATTGCACTGCAAATTCCAAGAAATCTTTGAAAATATTAACAACTAGCAATAAAGTCTTCAGAAATTGAGCACAAATCGCAGCAGTGTGATCGGTGACTTAAAGTCCTATAAGTCTGCTTCCCTAGTGTGAGCAAACCACATGGGAGAAATTGTCATACATATGATCATCAGTGAAAAACAAAAAATGATTGTAAGAAAAAAAAAAAGATGTAAACATAAAAAAAAGAATCTGTGCAACCTATAGCCCAGGCCAGTACTAATGATAAATGACAAATATTCTTCTCCCTGTATTGTATATAGAAAACTATTTCCAATCACCGAAGTAGCTGGAAGAATGCAACAGTGCCACCTACAGGTTACACAATTCATTCCAGCAAGAAGCTATGGGGTGTATTTGTGACACGGTGCAAAAGGCTCAGCGTGCTTTTTGAAAATAATTTTGCACATAGACTTCGTATTAAAAAGTTGCAACGCTTAAAACAACCCCGATGCTACTATAAAAGAGTTAAACGCGTAAGCCCCGTTTGGACTCGCTTTTCCAGCAGATGTTGTGTTAATCTTTGCTAAAAGCATCTCTCCCCCCGACCACCACCGACCATTCGGTAGAGTTATGTCTACTGCCAAAGCAGGCAACAAGAAAAAGCCAGCACTCGACTAATGGGCCTCCAATGGTGGCTGCATTAGTTTTCTTTTTTTTAGGCTTTCCCCATTTTCACCTGGTGGTCTGACCAGTAACACACCTCCTGCATTAGAGCGCTCCCACTCTGGGTGAAGGAGCACAGGGGTCACGTTTGGACAGCAGCATTGTCTGCAGGTCCCAGGACACCGTCTCACCTCCTCAATGGGACCCTAAAGTGATATTCTAATTAGATGTGGAGCCCAGAGGCGTATTTACCACAAGGCAAACAAGGCACTTGCCTAGGGCAGCATTTTTCAGGGGGGCAGCACCTCCCCCCAGAAGAAGGGATGAAATAACGGACATGTGCTCCATGGGAACCAAGTGGGATCAGAGAGTGGCTGGGGCTGCTTAACTAGTTGCCGACCACAGATAGCCGAATGACGGCTGCACTGCGGCCGGCCAGTTCTGAGTGGACGTCATATGACGGCCTCCCAGAACGTGCTCTCCTGCGCTCCCCCGGCGATCTCCGTGATTGCTGTGTCCTACGGACACAGCTGATCACGTGATGTGGTAAAAGGCCAATCACAGCGGCCTTTTACCACGTGATCAGCGGTGTCCAATGACACGCTGATCAGAGGGAAATGCAAGTGCCAGTTCTCGGCTGCACTTTCCTCACGCTGTCAGATCGTGAGGAATGTACTGCCGAGAACCGGCAGTTGTCAGAGCGGGGATCGGCACCGATCATCAGGGCACTGATGATCAGTGCCCTGATGATTGGTGCCCAGCAGTACCACCCGCAAGTTCCGCCCACCTGTGCCCAGCAGTGCGCCCACTAGCTCTGCCCACCTGTGCCCAGCAGATCACCCACCTGTGCCCAGCAGTGCACCCACCTGTGCCCACCCACCTGTGTCCACCAGTGCCACCCACCTGTGCCCACCCACCAGTGCTGCCCACCAGTGCCACCCACCAGTGCTGCCAGTCAGTGCCACCAGTCAGTGCCCAGGGGTTGTGCCAGTCAGTGCCGCCAGTCAGTGCCCAGCAGTGATGCCAGTCAGTGCCGTCTATCAGTACCCATCATCAGTGTCACCTATCAGTGCCGCCTATCAGTGCTGCATATTAGTGGCGCCTATCCGTGACACCTCATTAGTGCTGTCTATCAGTGCCGCCTATCCGTGCCACCTCAGTACTGCCTATCAGTGCCCTTTAGTGCTGCCTATCAGTGCCCATCAGTGCTGCTTCATCAACGCACATCAGTGAAGGAGAAAAAATACCTGTTTGAAAAATTTTATAATAGAAACAAAGAAACTTTTTTTTTTTTAAATTTTTTGCACTTTTTTTTATTTATAGCGCAAAAAGTAAAGCGCCCAGTGGCGATTAAATACCACCAAAAGAAAGCTCTATTTGTGAGAAAAAAATGATCAAAATTTCATATGCGTACAATGTTGCATGACCGCGCAATTGTCAATCAAAGTGCGGCAGCGCTGAAAGCTGGAAATTGGCCTGGTAAGGAAGGGGGTATAAGTGCCTGGTAGGCAAGGGGTTAATGTTGTATGTAGTCCCTGACTTTCATTCCCAAGGATGTCCGGAGATGAAGATGAGCGTCTTTCTCTCTATGACCGGGGGGGGGGGGGGTAATGGAAGGCTCTTCCAGGTGGGGGGCAGGGGTCTTGTTGGTCAATGTCAGGCTTTCTCCACGAGAGGGGGGGGGGGTTGGTGTTGGTCGGTGTCCGTGGGGGCGGACAATCTTAGTGTTGCCTAGGGCAGCACGAAACCTAAATACATCAATGGTGGAGCCTGGAGGGACGAATCATCCACTTGTTTCTACTGTATCTCCTAGGAACTATGGGCAGAGTTTTCCCTGTGAATGGAGGAAACACCACTCTCCTGTATTACAGCGCCCCCACTCTGGATGAAGGAGCACAGGGAGCACCTTTGGACAGCAGCATTGTCTGTCTTGGGGGAGGGGACTGTTATATAGACTAGCAGATTTTGATACACTAACAAATTGAAACCCAAGTCCAGCTAACACTTCATAATCAGTTACAGCATTTTTTTGTTTTTTTCCTTTTGCAAAAAGTTGTTAAATAAATAAAAGCTGGTCAATGTAAACACCTCTGTCAGTGGTAAATGGTTTGTCTCATCCCTGTAAAACTGGTACATTCTGCTGGATAGCTTGTTCTTTTGAAAATCAGACTTGCTGGCTGGATCACCAGATGTAAACAGAAGAAAGCATTAAAAAAAAAGAAAATGAATGCAGCCATCACATCTAAGAATTGGTAAGCTGCAATATAACAAATGTTTGCATTTGGGTTTTTATACTGCTTTATGGGGGGGGGGGGGGAGATTTCCCTCACATTGCAAAGATATCCTCTCACTTTCTGTTAAATATACAGAACAGGAAGCAAAAGAAACTTTCCCTAATGAGACACAGATAGCAAATAAAAAAACTGATAGCAGGTATAGCCCACGCCTACTCCATTCAAAATGCAAAAATTGTTTTCTTTGGATGGATATCTATCTATGTAGATAGATAGATAGATACAATATATATATACCTACACACATACGAGGCGGTATCAAAAAGTTTTGAGACTAGTTTTGTAACACACCAACAGATGGCAGCACAAGGCTGTACGCACAGTCACAGGGAGCACTGATCTTCACAAGTCAGTGTGCCAAAAGACATCGTCCTGGCATCGGGAGCTGTACAACTGTTGCTATTCTGACCACGTGCGTTACCACGTCTGTTCTAACTTGCTGTCCATGATGAAATAGCAAAGAGCAAATGTGAAATTCTGCATGAAACTGGACAGATCTGCCAGAGACATTTCACACGATTCGGCAAGTTTATGGAGATGCTGCAATGAGTCGCTCGAGGTGTTTTGAGTGGCACATGCGCTTTAAGAGCGGAAGAACATCACTGGAAGACGCCGAGAGATCAGGAAGACCTTCAATGAGCTCAACCTCCAAACATGCCCTCTTCCTGAAGATGAAGATCCAGCTCAAAGGTCGTTTTGAAAACATTGCAGAGATCCACCAATTTGCCCAGCTTTAGTAAATCCCCATGTAAAGGTCAATGTCCTGGATACTTGAAATTGTCCATCCAGTGAATATTTATTGGGAATAATAGTGAGCCAATCACACGGGCAGATAAACGTGATATTTGGACCATTCTTTATAAAGAGTACTGTTGCCTTGGTTGCAAAAGTGGTGATTTTTTTTTTGCTCTTAGAAAATCACAGGCTGCAGGCAGAAATGAATAAACTAACTTTTAATAACAAGGAATTACAAAATGGCTTGTGTAGAACTTCTATAAGTTAAATATTTAACTTTTTAGCCACAGTGGAGGGTTCCATGGCATTTCCTGGCAATTGTATTCTGACTGGAGCAGTTTAAGGACACAGCATGCAGCGGTCAGGGTCCATGAAAGGGGACAGAACCAAATACAGACGAGACGCTGGAATATAAACCAATTAGTACATTTTTAATCATCACAATATATTATATGTTCAACAGAGGAAAGCTGCAGGTCCCAGGACACCGTCTCACCTCCTCAATAGGGCCCTAAAGTGATATTCTAATTAGAGCCGGAGTCTGGAGAGACGAATCACCCACTCGCTTCTACTGTATGTCCTAGGAACTATGGCAGAGATTTCCCTGTGAATGGAGAAACACCGCTCTACTGGCCAGCCACCATGACAACCACAAACTGACGCATTTCACCACACTCACCGAGGCTTAGTCATATGACTAAGTCCCGGTAGGTGGGGCAAAATGTAAGGATCAGCTTCAGCCTACATGTCTCCGCATTTCGCCCCACCTACCGGGACATAGTCATACGACTAAGCCCTGATGAGTTGGGTGAAACGCGTCAGTTTGTGGTTTTTTAGTGAAGACTTGTAGGCTGAAGCTGATCCTCACTCACATGTCACTGTGGCTGGCCAGGAGAGCGGTGTTTCCTCTACACACATCGCTCTGCCTAGCTCTGGCTAGGCACACTGATATACCTGCCCCCCCCCCCCTCCACTCCTGTGGATCATGAGAAACAGAATACCCAGCATTGAGCAGCATTCTAAGCTCATTTTGTGGTCATATTGAGATTTCTCTGCCACAGTTCCTGCACACAAGCTCACACCTGCGACAAAAAGTCTCACTCCTTCTGCTGAATAATAGAAAACACCTTAACATTTCATAAGGAAGAGTTGGATCACCTTGTACTGGGCACAGTGGGTGAGCTAGCCTAGGAACATAGTGTATGTATGGACAAAACATTTCATTTGAGCTTTGAAGAGCATAGGAAAGGGTTAAGACCTATTTTTTTTTTGGCTGTGTGCCACTTGGGAGATTTGGCCTCACTTCCTGTTCCAGAGACACAACAGGAAGTTAGAGGAAATCTCCCAAAATAAAGAGAGTTTCCATCTTAGCTGTCCCTGGAACATGGGAAGATTTCCTATCACCTCTTGTTCTGGGGGACTTCAAAAATTTTAGATTTCCCTCTCACTTTATTTAAAAAAACAAAACAAAAAAACAAAGGGTTTGACCCTTCCCTTACTCCATCCAAACCTAAAAAAAAAGTTTTCCCGCAAAGATACTTTACATTTTGTATTGAGCCGACAACTCTACCTCTGCTGCAGTGACATCCCAAGTAGTGTTGTCATCCCTAACTAGCTGTCTCCTGCTGGACTACAGAACACCTTCCACTCTCCTTATCTCTAACAGTGGTCTCCAAACTGTGGCCCTTTGCTTGCCTTGAGGCCCTATTCCTGCCAATGACACCAACAATGGGGCATAATTCCTTCCACTGACACCAACGATTGAGCACAATTTCTTCCACTGACACCATCAATGGGGCACTATTCCTCCCACTGGCACCGACTATTTCTCCCCCTAATACCAAAGACTGGGCATTGTTTACTCCCACTGGGCATAGCCAGCTCCCCTAAAGTCTGAAGGACAGTAAACTGGCCCTTTCTTTGGAAAGTTTGGAGACCCCTGACCAGGGGCGGACTGACCATTTGGAAACTCGGGTACTGCCCGAGGGCCCAGGGTCAGTAGGGCCCCATGAGTTGCCCCTGGTACCTTTTTCATAGGCTTTTTTGAGTTTGGGCAAGGACACAGGGGCCCCATGATCACCTATTGCCTGGGGGCTCCATGAGTTGTCAGTCCGCCCCTGACCTATTGGGGAAGGTGTTCTGTACTGGATTTCCACAACTGTCCTTTATTGAGGTTTAACTTTTAACCAACTAAAGGCAGAAAAAAGTTTACCTATTTCTAAGCTATTGATTTTTTTTTCCATCAACAAGACTTTGTAAATGAGCAATATTTAGAAATGTTACTGGAAAAGGTGCTAAAATCTTACAAAAAAAAAAATGTAGACAATACTGGACTATCACATTAAGGAGGGGCGCTTACGGAATCTCAAAAACTTTAAACAACTACCAAACGTACTCTGCTATCAGGCTCTTTTTTAACCCAACAGGACCTATTCTTGCAAAATACTTGGAACCCAATAAACTATCAGTGGCACAGAGTAAGAAATGGCAACAGGAAAATTATGTGTGAAATAGTTTGCAACTTTTTTTCAACTATCTATCAAGTTGCACTGACTATAGTTTAGAAGGAGACTTGCGCCACCTACTGCTCAGTGTACTAAGGTGCCTGCTCCAGGCACATAAAATATAAAAGACACACTATACACAGGCTGTGATTAACCCAAAGCAGCTGTTCACACTCAAAAGAAAACAAAATAAATTATATATATATATATATATATATATTGCAGCACAGTGGCTTAATGGTTAGCACTTCCGCCTGGCAGTACTTGGGTCATTGGTTCGAATCCCAGCCATGGCACCTCCTGCCTGGAGTATGCATGTTCTCCCTGTGCCTGCGTGGGTTTCCTCCGGGTACTCTGGTTTCCTTCCACACTCCAAAGACATGCTGGTAGGTGAATTGGCTCCTGTGTATGTATGAATGTGAGTTAGGGACCTTAGATTGTACGCCCCTTGAGGGTTAGGGACTGATGTGAATGTACAATATATATGTAAAGCGCTGCGTAAATTGACAGCACTATATAAGTACCTGAAATAAATATATATATATATATTTACCAGATATAGTGAATGCAGGGTCTGGGGAGACCAGATATAGTGAATGCAGGGTCCGGGGAGACCGGATATAGTGGATGCAGGGTCCGGGGAGACCGGATATAGTGGATGCAGGGTCCGGGGAGACCAGATATAGTGAATGCAGGGTCCGGGGAGACCAGATATAGTGAATGCAGGGTCCGGGGAGACCAGATATAGTGAATGCAGGGTCCGGGGAGAGATATATTATATTCCCTATAAATATATATATATTTACCACAAAAGCACTCACATCTCCACCTTAACAGTGATATGATCAATATTAAATAATTTATATATCTTATGAAGGATACAGTAATATGAAACAACAGAAAAACCGTCCCAAGTCCATATAAGTGATTAATGGGAGACAATCCATGCATGATCCTTCACCAATCACAACCGCACTTACCTACCGTAGATTATAGGAAGGTAAAATAGGCCTGAAGTTTAGATCCACACACAGGAAATCTTATCTCCCCAATAGCTCATGCTCATCACAAGGATACCCAAAATTAAAAAAAAAACTCATATAGTGTAATATTGCTTATTATTAAAAAGACTAAAAACAAACCACTATCAGCTGGCATTATACAAGTGCATACATTACACATCCATGGGCATCACAATATGGCTGCTAAAGATTAATTGTACCAAGCGCCAGGGGAATTCCAAGACTCGTCCTACCAATGGCTCACAGATTGCCAGCGGAGTTCCACAGCATACCACATGTAGCGTGCATGAGGACGTCCCACCCTACGTGTTTTGCCATTGCCTCCTCATCCTGTTTTGTAGTTTTGATTGGTGGTGGATAGGTAACAATCCGTGTTGGTCACCATGTGATCCTCCACCAATCAAAACAGCTCCTGGTGAAGACAACGTTGACGTCATCACGCATGCTAGTGGCACACTGTGGAATTCTGTGAGCGGGTGTAAGGTTGAATTGTCTAGCGATCCCCCTGGGGCTTGGTGCAATCAATATTTAGCAGCCATATTGTGGTGCCCATGGATGTGTAATGTATGCACTTGTATAGTGTGAGTGGACAGTGGTTTGTTTTGAATCTTTGTATTAACAATTTTACACTATATGAGGCTTTTTTTTAAATTTTTGGAATCCTCCTGGTGACCATGAGCTATTGGGGAGTTGATGAGTTTTCCAGTGTATGGCTCTAAGCTTCAGGCCACTATGACCTTCCTATAATCTACTGTTGGTAGGTGCAGTTTTGATTGGTGGAAGGTCATCTGGGCTCCAACACAGATTTCATTAAAGTATAGCTAAAGGCAAAATCTTTTTTTAGTTTTGGATAGAGAGAGAAAGATTAGAACACCAGTCAGCTTTCTTTTGCTGTCTGTGTCCCTGTCAGAGAGGTTCACCCTCTCTCTTTGTCCTGTTTACCATGATCATCAAAAAGTGAAAGTAAAAGAAACCCCATAAAAAGTAATAGAGGGGGAATCGTCCAATGGAGACATGAGTTCTGATGACCTAGGGGGCCCTAAGGAATTCCCTTAATTTGCAGGGATTTCCTCTCACTTCCTGTTTTGGCTATGGGACAGGAAGTGAAAGGAAATCTCCCCAAAGGGAGAGAGATGGCGAAAAAATATCTGACGGGTTATAACCCTCCCTTACTCTATCCAAAATGAAAAAAAGTTTTGCCTATAATTCTAGTTTAAAAGGCATTGTCACCTATTAAAGTATCACTAAAGACAAAACCTTTTTAATTTTGGATAAAATAAGGGAGGGTTATAAACCCCTCTCAATTTATTTTTGGCCCTCTGTGTCCCATTGGGGAGATTTCTCTTTCACTTCCTGTTGCACAGCCAAAACAGGAAGTGAAAGGAAATCCCTCCAAAGTGACGGAATCCTAGGGTGTTACCAGAACTAGAGTCCCGTTTGGAAGATTATTCATTACAAGTACAGTGACATCCATTTACACAGCGATTTCCGTATGTAATATATGTTCACATCAGCTCCTGCCCTCAAGGAGCTCACAATCTAAGGTCCCTAGCTCACATTCATACATACACATACTAGGGCCAATTTAGACAGGAGCCAATTAAACTACCAGCATGTCTTTGGAGTGTAGGAGGAAACCCACGCAGGCACAGGGAGAACATGCAAATTCCAGGCAGATGCTGCCATGGTTGGGATTTGAAACGGCGGACCCAAGTACTGCCAGGCGAAAGTGCTAATCACTTAAAACTTAAGATTTTCTTTTGCTTTCAACTTTTAGTGATAACAGTCAGCAGGACAAATACAGAAAGGGGTTCTAATCCATCTCCACTCTATCCAAAACTAAAAAGAAACGTTTTGCCTTTAGTGACACTTTAAGCACTTCTATGGCCTTGGAACAGTTTTTCTATGATATGTTTTACATTACTGTATTCATATTTGAGCACTGTTCTTTTATGGTGAATACATAAAACATATGCAGCCTTTTCAAATACATGACATACAAACTGCAACGTTTAGGGCCAGGTCCAGGGACGGACTGACAACTCATGGGGCCCCCGGGCAATAGGGGATCATGGGGCCCCTGTATCCTTGCCCAAACTTAAAAAAACCTATGAAAAAGGTACCAGGGGCATCTCATGGGCCCCCTACTGACCCGGGCCCTCGGGCAGTGCCCCAATTTCCAAATGGTCAGTCCGCTCCTGGCCAGGTCACACTACATGTGTTTCAGTTCCTTTTTTTCTGCATCCAAATCGCACAGAAAGTAGGTTATATGATTGTCAATGTCATAGTTCACATCAGTGCTTGCTGTTCCAGTGCGTTCCGGTTGCAGAAAAAAAAAGTAAAACATGCTGCATTTTTTCTGGAACGTGGTAAAATGCATCAAAAACACCGGAACGCATATGTTCCTATTTAAATTGCAGAAAAAGAGGGGAAAAAAATAACTGGAATGCATAAAAAAAGCATTGAAATGCATCAAAACCGCACATGCAAAAACGCATCCAGAACACATCTGGACTGCATAATCAAAGAGCGATTTCCTATTTCTGATGCAGGTCGCATTTCACTGGAGCATGCACTGTGATTTGTGGTCTACTTGGTGCACTAATATAAATGCCCAAACACAGTCAATAGTTTATATGGCTTTGTGTGTCAAGGTGGTGCTACATGCAACCAAATTCAGCCCCTGAGAAAGGTCACACGCAGCGCTTCGGGCATCTGAGAGCCACAATGGGCCGTTTATTGGCTTAGAAATATTTGGGCTGAAATAGAACTCACTACTTAGCAGTACAAGCACCTAGGCAAGTGTTGGAGTCCATCTCCTTGGAGAGCTCCACCCCTCACACCTTGTACCCCACACCATAATGCAAAATGGGCTTCATTTTCAGCAAGATTTTCTCAAAACCCCCCAATGCAATTCCATATGCTCTGAAAAGTCCATACCAGCGCTCCTCCTATTTTAAATGCTCATCCTCCTGTGGGGGGCTTCTCCACAAAGACTGGTGGCCCCTCCATTCCCCCTCTGTACTCCCGTTTGCAGGACGAGCTGAACATTACAATTGTGCGCCCCCTATTGTCCATTCCATGCAGGTCCATCTGTGTGTGTTCACTGTCTCCTTCTCTAGCTGAGCTCATCTAGAGAGATCATACTGCACATGTGCAAAGCTGGAATGGCCTGGAGTTACAGCCACCAAGCCTAGCTGGGACAGGGACAGCACACTGCACATGAGCACAGCTTGAAGGACCCAGAGCTGGTACTAAGGGGCACATAATGTCCAGCCTGTCCTGCAAATGACAGGATAACGAAGGGCCACGTGTCCCGTGGTCTTTGTGGAGAGCCCCCTCCCCCAGAGCTGCATGTGTAATGAGATGATATGCACAATTTAAAACCAGAGTGCTGGTATGTAGCATTCAGAGCTCATTGAATTGCATGGGGGGAGGGGGGGGGGGATTTGGGGGAAAAAAAAAAAAAAAAAAAATCACACTGACAGTGAACTTCCACTTTAAAGCTGAACTCCGGGATAAGCAAATATCTGAATACATTCATCATGTGTATTCTTCTGGAATCTCGGTGGGCTTTGTGTATTTCTTCCAGATCTGTGCAGTAATCCAGTGTGAGACTTTACTTCCTGTAATAAAGACCGCTCACTGCTGCTCTCTCTCCTTGTGCAGGGTGACTGGTCTTGTCTTCGCCTCCTCCTGTAGTTTTCTGCAGGCAGCCTGTAGTGGGTGGAGCCTGCTCGGCCCCTCCTACAACTCTGCTCTCTGCACAGGCTATGTACAAATACATGATGTACAAACTGCAACGTTTAGGGCCAGGTCACACTACATGCATTGCTTTTTTTCTGCATCCAAAACGCACAGAAAGTAGGTTATAGGATTGTCAATGTCATAGTTCACATGATGATGTCATTGCCTCTTTTACAAGGTAATAACTGGGTTTGTGGAGACGTTTAGCACTCAGAAAGTGGATTTATATATTTATATCTTTCGAGGCTGAGGGCCTTTTTGAGACCGGAGTACAGCTTTAATGCCGATGTGTTAGATCCTGCTACAGGAGTCTGGCAGAATGACAGTGCTACACATACCCCTGTGTATAGTGGAGGGGCTGCATGGGGGAAGTGACGGTGATGGCCCCATCCCTGCACAGCTCTGCCGGCCAGCACATCCACCCAACCCCAATCTGCATTACACCAAGTTAACAGTGGGTCAATAACCCAGAGTAGGGACAGGCCCTTCACATAATTCATTTCAAGGTTGTCATCAAATGGAAAATCTAAACATTTTTTTACCTAAAGTATATTCCTCAAGACGTTTAGTGTTGGCAGTGTGAGAAACATTTGAGGTACAAGAAGGCTCCCCAACATTTGGTTGCGTCTCCCCATAGCAGTGTGATAGACAAGTCCAGAGCTCTGTGCCATGTCAGGAATTGCAATGGACGATAGCAGTGGAACCTTTTAGATCAGTGGTTCTCAACCTTCCTAATGCCGTGACCCTTTAATACAGTCCCTCATGTTGTGGTGACCCCCAACCATAAAATTATTTACCCAGTAATTATAATTCATGAAGTGTCATTTTACCTCCAATACTGCTGCTTTCAGCACAGTAGCTGCTTTCAGCACAGTAGCTGCTTTCAACACAGCAGCTGCTTTCTACACAGTAGCTGCTCTTTACACATCAGAAATATGTGTTTTCTAATTGTCTTAGGGGACCCCTGTGAAAGGGTTGTTTGACCCCCAAAGGGGTCACGACCCACAGGTTGAGAACCACTGTTTTAGATTAAACCAACAAATTCCCAGCATTGGATAAGACCCGGAACTCTATGAAGGAACCCCGGCCGCTTCTCTTCACTGGACGCCATCAGGTGGTAATACGGCTCCGGAGATACTCCAAAACAGCTGTAGTCCCCTTGGCCAAAATGGCAGCCCGTGGGTTCCTGAAGGGGTTTCCTTCCAGATGGAGAGCTCTGTGGACAACACAGCCAGCATTAGACACATTACTGTGAGATCACCTTGGCCAGGTAAAGATATACTTCAGTCAAAAATAAAAATTAAATTGGTCTCTGCAAAAGAGAACCTTAAATGCGACCTCCATCCTTCCCTTCAGTCTTGCAGTTGTAACGGCTCCTCTCCTGGACTGAAATTTTTCCTCTGATTTCACTGCACACTGTGAGCTACTCACAGTGTGCACTTGAACCTGCAGCAAGTCATTTCATGGCTGAAAGATGTCCAGCATCATCTAGCACTTTCTTTTCCAGCCTGACTGTCCCCTGCCAACCCCAATAATTGAATTTCAGCACATAGACGCTCAGAATTACATGTGGGCGTTACCTAGGGTGGTCTAACATGCAAATATGGCTTGCCTAGGAATGCCCTCTCCTCCAGATTGACATCCACCCATCAAGGCATTTTGATGTTTGCATAACTCCTCCACTGGTTGTATCAGGGCTCCTGAAAGCAGTACAGAGGCAGGGTGCTATGATGTTTTCAGGAAGCCAAGTACAACACCCTTCAAGCCCCTCCCACCAACCATGATCTGCCTGCATTGCATAGAAAAACACAGAGACCTAGCAATGACATTGCTGGGTCTAACATATGATATTTTAATGATGTCAAGAAAAAGGAAACATATTTCTTAAAAATGGCATCGGCAAGTTAATGAAGGAGGAAAGGAGGAACCAGGGAAGGCAACAATCAAACAGATTAAACTTCAGCTTTAAAAGAAACTAAAGTTTGATGGTGGCTGATGTCACAGAGCCATTCCAGGTTGGGGAAAGATCCTAACCATATGGTCCGGATCCACTCAGGAGCCTGGACCAGCAGCTGGCTCAGCCTCTCTGCCATTGAGATCCTGAGCCAGCCCTGCCTGCCCCTCTAAAGCCAAGCGCTCGAGTGCTGGGGTGCAGAGCAGACAGAGGTCACTGACGGTTCCAGCTCTCTGCGTAGAGCGGCATGGAGAACTGAGCGATCAGCAGTGTTTGATCGCTCAGTTCTCTTCCTTAGAACTGGTGGGGGACAGGAAGGAAGAAAGAAGGAACCTCCAAATTGGATCATGCTTTGCTGTTTTTTTTTATTGCCATCCTCTGGATCAACTGTGGGTATAGGATTATCACTTTTTTTTCTGTGGTTGAACTGGATGGACTTTTGTCTTTTTTCAGCCAGACTAACTATGTAACCAGGGAAGGCAACAATCAAGCAGATTAAACTTCAGCTTTAAAAGAGAAGTTTTGGATTTTTAAATTATACTTACCTAGGTCGATCCGATGCTGCATCTGTTCCCCACCAGTTCTAAGGAAGAGAACTGAGCGATCAAACACTGCTGATTGTGCTGTTCTCCCTGCCGCTCTGTCAGTCACCACTGTCTGCTCTGCCCCTCCAGCACTCACTGGAGCGCTGGACTGTAGAGGGGCAGGGAGCAGCTGGCTCAGGCTCTCAGTGGCTCGCTGAGAGGCTGAGCCAGGTGCTGGTCCAGGCTCCTGACCATATGATTAGGATCTTTCCCCAGCCTGGACTGGCTCTGTGACAGCAGCCAACATTGAACTTTATTTAAACCTTTTTGTGATATACTATCTATAAGATAAATAAATATAAATACAGATAAATAAAATACATAAATCCTAAAGTGTCCAATTCAACAAAAGTCCCACATGTGTCCAATAAAGTCCAAAGATCCAAACTACCATCCAGTAAGAAGGATCGACTCCTATTAATCCAATGAAACCTCAAAAAAATGAAAAATATACACCATAGTGCATTACCTTTTAAATCTTCAAAATAAACCAATATTGTGCAAACACAAATCACACAAAAATGTGAAGAAGAAAAGAAAAACAAAAACACATATACATATATATACACACTAAACCCCAAACTGTGAGCACTCTGATCAACTGCAACACTGGGAACACTCCGTGGGACAACACCCAATAGTGCTAGGTACTATTACCCTCTCTGTAATTATACACATATCGATAATATGGAACCATAATCTTCCATTCTTTCTTTATGGATACTCCTTCCAAGGTCCTCACAAAGACAAGAAGAGTCTTAAGACAGATCTCCAAGCATAGATAAAATGTAATAGTAACTTACATTATAGTAACCAACTTCCAGCTCTGACAAAAGGTTTTCTGTGGAGGTTTACCAAACACTGGCACACACCATGTGTAGGTAACCAACAAAATGGGCGCGGCGACACTTCCGGTTAGCGTACGTGCGTCTTGACGTCACCTCCCCTAACTCGTTTCGTCACTTCCGAACTTCGTCTGAAGGGATCCCTACCCTAGTACTTAGCACTATTGGGTGTTGTCTCACGGAGTGTTCACAGTGTTGCAGTTGATCACAGAGTGCTCACAGTTTGGGGTTTAGTGTGTATATATATATATATATATATATATATATATATATGTGTGTGATTTGTGTTTGCACAATATTGGTTTATTTTGAAGATTTAAAAGGTAATGCACTATGGTGTATATTTTTCATTTTTTTAAGGTTTCATTGGATTAATAGGAGTCAATCCTTCTTACTGGATGGAAGTTTGGATCTTTGGACTTTATTGGACACATGTGGGACTTTTGTTGAATTGGACACTTTAGGATTTATGTATTTTATTTATCTATATTTATTTATCTTATAGATAGTATATCACAAAAAGGTTTAAATATAGTAAACTTTCTAGGGAGAAAGTGTGACTTTTGGTGGGTTCACAGAATAGGAGGTTATTGATTGAGTTGCACATTGAACTTTAGCCTGAAAACGGGTCACAGGAGTGAACAATGAGCTTTCAGGCACATAAAGCTATGGCTGTACGTCCCCTTTAAGTTCACACTTAATGTATTAATATGTACCCCATATGAAAGCCATGTGTACCCACACGGGGATGCCCAGGTGTTCTGCACATCCAGTCACATTGATGTCAATTTGGATACAGCTGCTGCATGCACACAGACACGGAGTGTAAGTAAACACGGCCTTACACAGAGTATGCATTGATACATCCCATGGGAACAAGACCTAAAAATCTCTGGAATCGTGTCTCTGGCTGGATCAGAGGGCCTTCTGCTATCCTTCACAGAGGCGAGATCACAGACATGAAAAGCTCTCCAGTGACCCCAGGCTTAGCTATACCAGACTACCAGGAAACATGACTCAATGATCCCTCACCTTATGCTCTCACAGTTCCCCAGGGCTGGCGGGATCTGCAGGAGGTCGTTATTCTGGAGGTCCAGGGTGGACAGCTTTGTCAGTTTAATCAGCTGCAAAGGATCTATGCATCCAATCTGATTGCTGCTAATGAGAATCGTATCCATAGTAGGGATCCGGTACAGAACCTCGGGGAAAGTTTTAAACCTGGAAACAGAGGAATAAATGATGCTGTTAAGTTGCTTACACAGGAATACAACGTTCAATCAAGGCTTAAACCTAATACACACAATGAGAAAATCAGACGAAAAATATCTCTTTCAGAGCGATCGTCTGATAATCTTCTCGTTAGTACACAGCTTTCGGGAGACGACCACGACGGGTCATGCAAAATTATATGAAGGGACAAGCAAGACAATTTTTACAGAATGAACGATCTTCGTTTCGTCAGTACAACATTTGTCTGCGAAAAGTCAAGTGGCCAAGACTGTGCATGCTTGGAAACAAAAGAATACATTACAATACATCACTTCCGAAGTTGTGTTCTGTTATATCGAAAATTAAGAGGTTACTAAAGTTACAAAAAATCTCATACGAGACTAGCATACAAAAAGGAAAAAAAAAAATGGACGACCATTTGTCCAATAGGGGAGAATGTCACCAGCACACCGAGGATCACCAATATAGGTCCAAAAGTTTTAATAAACGATCACATAGTTACAGCAAGGCAACGTTTCGGAGTCTCGCAGGACCCCTTCATCAGGCATGTGACGTCACATGCCTGATGAAGGGGTCCTGCGAGACTCCGAAACGTTGCCTTGCTGTAACTATGATCATTCATTAAAACGTTTGGGCCCATATTGGTGATCCTCGGTGTGCTGGTGACATTCTCCCTTGCTGATTCTGTTCGGTTCCAGCCGACGGTCGCTGCAGCACCCACTTATACACACCGCCATTTTTAACGCAGGAACGTGTGCGTTTGGATTGTACACTTGCATTTGTCCGATATTCTCATCACGGTTAGAAGGTTTTAGGCTCCGTTCACCAACAGGTGCGATGGATGTGCATCTCCGCACGTCGTACGGGCAGCCTATTAATTGCAATGGGTTACCCTACATGCAAGAAATACTCCAAAGAAGTCCCTGACCCCTTTTTCACTTTGTGTAGCACCATGCAGTTTGGTGCGCATGTTAGCAGATGCATGGGGGTGCTATTAACATTTAATGGCACTGCCGAATCTCTGTGTTTCTGTTCGTGCCATGAAAGTGCATGCATTTCCGACACACACAAGGTGTTTATTTGGCCTAAGTAACATACCACTTTCAACCTTCCATGGAACTACAAGTCTCTTACTGCACTCTGGAGGTGCTGGGACCCTGTTATAGGCTGCCTATGTCAATGGTGCCCAAATCTGTCCTTGGGTACTACTAGCCCCACTTGCATCCAGTTTTCTATCCAATTGCAAACTTGGAATCTGTAATTCCTTTATGCATCAGCTTGCCTTGGATTCGATCACATTATCAACCAATCAGACAGAGCGAATAGTCGAACTCCAAAGTGTATTGGAATCTTTTATCAGGAAAAAGTGATGACTGATCACTAAATGGTGTAACAAGGGACTCCCCAAGGTGTCCGCTACACAGAAGAGCATAACCGCCATAAATCATACACAAATTTAGCATTGTTACACCAGTCTTGCTAACCCACCATTGAGTAGCTCACTCCCTCAGTGATCCATTGCTGCTCTTCTGCACGCAATTTGAAGGTAAAAGTGCAGCCAATAAAAGTGTTCAGATCTTGGGGCGATTTAAATCTGACCTCCAGCCTTACCTTCAGTCTTGCATAGTTTTACTGAAATTGCTTACTCTGCACCCTGTGAGCTTGTCACAGTGTGCATTAAAAGTTGCAACAAGTCAGATAGAAGTCAGTCTAATTTCTTAGAACATCCAGCATCATAGTCCTTTCCTCCCCACTCTGACTGTCCCTGACTCGCCCTTTCATTCATCGGATTTCAGTTCTTTCAATGATGCGAGGCCCAGTATTGTGTTTGGGTATTACCTAGGACAGTCTGCATACAAATACAGCCCACTCCCGCAGACATCCACCCATCAAGGAAAATTTAATATTTGCAGAACTCCTCTCAAGATCCAGTCCACTGCTTCCATCAAGGCTGAGGGCACCTAAGAGAAGTATTACTGAGGAAGGGGGCTGTGATGTTTTCAGGAAGCTATGGACAGCACCCTGTCAGTTCCTCCCATCACCCATGATCTGTCTGCACTGTATAGAGAAGCTCAGAGACCAAGTGATGAAATAAGGAAGCCTATTTCAACCAGGGAGCCTAGGCACTTTGGGGAGCCTTCAGGTTTCTTTAGGGGCGCCTTGATAAAATGCCAAAATATTGCCCAAAAACTGTATACAAGTCAGTAGGTTGAACAAGCCTGCCTTTTAGTTACCTAAAGCCACAGGTTTTCATTGTGCACCATTATGACGTTCTAGCTGCCAGTGTCCTACCAACCAATGATGTCATCAGTTGATAAAGAGGACACTGGGCGCCTTCACAACCTCATTTGCCTTTTCAGCTTTGGGTCACATTAGCTGAAGTGGGAGGCACATATGCAAACTGTTGTAATTCCTACACCGTTCACCTGATTTGGATGTAAATACCCTCAAATTAAAGCTGACAGTCTGCAGTTAAAGCACATCATGTTAATTTCATTTCAAATCCATTGTGGTGGTGTACAGAGCCAAAAATGTTAGAATTGTGTCGATGTCCCAATATTTATGGACCTGACTGTAGATGAATAAGTGCCGCACAATACAAATATTCCTAGAGATAAAAAATAAAATCATAAGCTGTGTGCTACTAAAAAGACATCACATGAATTCCAACTATACAAAAAAAAATAAATGAATGAACGTGTGTATATCTTATGTGTTTATATCAAACAATGTGTCATGGAAAAATAAATATCATTTACTGTGACAAAGCATAAAAAGAGTCCCAAGTCCTGATTTCCCATTCCAGCCTGTGGGGCGCGGTTTCCCATTCAAGCCTGTGGGGCGCGGTTTCCCATTCAAGCCTGTGGGGCGCGGTTTCCCATTCAAGCCTGTGGGGCGCGGTTTCCCATTCAAGCCTGTGGGGCGCGGTTTCCCATTCAAGCCTGTGGGGCGCGGTTTCCCATTCAAGCCTGTGGGGCGCAATTTCCCATTCAAGCCTATGGGGCGCAATTTCCCATTCAAGCCTATGGGGCGCAATTTCCCATTCAAGTCTATGGGGCGCAATTTCTCATTCAAGTCTATGGGGCGCAATTTCCCATTCAAGTCTATGGGGCGCAATTTCCCATTCAAGTCTATGGATGGCAATGTGTGAACCCAGGCGCCAAGAGGCAATTTCTAGTCACCATGGCTACCTGGGATTTGTCGAGCTCTGCAGGTGTGACACATTAAAAATCTATACCACTGACAATACATATCACAGACCTGTTAAAAGAAAGGATGATGGATTGCAGGTGGGTCAGAGCTTCCAGCTCATCAGGGAGTGATGACAGAAAGTTATTCCTGCAATAAGAAAAATCAGTTTAGTAAATTTTTCACAAATCACAGTGAAGACATTTAAAATGGTTGTAAAGGCTCCAGGTATTTAACCTCCACGCATTCTATGTATGAAGGTAAAAAAACCTTCTGTGTGCAGCAGCCCCCCTAATACTTACCTGATCCCCATCACGATCCAGCCATGTGCACAGGAGCCTCGGCTCTCCGGGGACTCGGCCTCCTTATTGGCTGAGACAGCAGAGGAAAGCACTGGAGGTTCCCTCTTCACCAATAAGGTTAGAGAGGTGGCAGGGCCAAGCTGCAGCTCTGTGTGAATGGACATGCAGAACAGCAGCTCAGGAGCGAGCATGCTTGGGTGCACCCACAGTAAGATGCTTGCTGTGCAGGCACTAGGCAGGGGCCAGGAGTGCCAGTGGGGGACTAGAGAAGAGGATTGGAGCTGGTCTGTGCAAAACCACTGCACAGAACAAGTATAGACATGTTTATTTTTTTTTTTTTTTTTAAATTGCTTTTAATGTCACTTTAAAGACACCAAGAGGTTACATACAGTAATGACCAATGTCTGCAGGTTCTGTTGAATACAACACAGGTATGGACACATACTTTGTTATAGGATATTGAAACTCAAGAACAGCAATGTAATGTACTGCAGCATACCAGTCCTCAGATATGAGCAGTGGAGAAGGTTTTTAAGTCTAAATCCAGAGAATAGCCTACAGTGACAATATTGCTCCTCAACGAATAAAGTAGTGAGCGAGGAGGTTTACAGGAAGAGTGTCCATTGCAGGATCACCAGGTGAAAATAAAGGGGGAAAAAATGGAAACAAGAACAGGCACCATACCCAAGGCCTGGTAAGCTACAATGTATCACATGTGTAATACACGTTTGGGGGTGTGGATAGACTTTAAAGCAGCGTTTCTCAAGCTTTTACCCCAAAGGAACCCCTAAAATAATTTTCAGGTCTTGAGGAACTCTTACCGAAACCTATTAATTGGAGATCAAATGGGAAAAATGCCCCTTACATTGGTGGTCAGTAGAAAGATTACCTCCCTTACATTGGTGCCTTAAAGTCATTGGTGTCATTCTACTGGCTTTGCCAAGTGGCCTTCTTCTTGGAACTACGCAGTAACCACCAAAATGGGAAGTCAATCAGCCATAGTTTAAGGAACTCCTGGCAACCTCTAGAAGAACCCTAGGATTCCCTGGAACCTTGGCTGAGAAAGGCTGCTTTAAGGTTAACCTGGCATGCAAAGCAAATGTCTCCACACAAAAAAAAAAAAAATCATCCATGGAGATGTGGAAGCTCCATGATCTGAAACACTCTCAGATTGGCTATCACAGTGATCCATCACTGTGCAGCCCGCCCCTCTCTTTACTTTTCCTCTGAATGGAGAGAAAAATACGTTGTATTTCTCTCCCCTTTCAGGGAGATATGTAACAAACAAATGTGTATAAAAAAATATAAACAAAATTAAAGTTAAAGAAAAAATGCCTAGATCAAGGTTTTTATTCCAGGTTAGTGCCAGGGTTAGTGTTTGTAAAGGTCAGAGGCCAGGTCCAAAGGCCATGGTCAGTATTTAAAAAACAAAAAAGGGTATTTTTTAAGTATCAGTGTCAATATGTTTTAGGTAGGATAAAAAAAGCAAAATGTGCACCATTGTTTCTGGGCCCTTCTACGGGCACAAACAGCAACTAACATACACATATGTGGTATCGCTGTATCATCAGAGGCAGGGGAATTTATTTTAAGTTGTTCTTTGATGGTATGTTAGTGGCAAAAAAAATATACAGCTAAATAAAAAAAAAAATAATATATATATATATATATATATATACACACACACACACACACACACATATACACATACACATACACTTTGTATTACTATTTTGGTACAGTTTTCCTTTGATAATAAAGAAAAGAAATATCAGGAGATATCTATTACCAACAAAAAAGACCAATTTTTCCTGGGAAAAAGAAAAAAAAAAAAAAAAGGTATAATCCACCTGGACGCACAAATTAGTTGCGAAGATATGTGCGGTTTTACTAACACATGTCAAAGTTGCAAAATTGTGCTTAGGCATTAGCAGTCTTCTTACACTTAGTCACTAAGGGGTTAATAATGCCAGCATTTTACATAAGATTATGGCACTGGGGCAGATTTTTAGTTATCTCCACCAGAACTTACAGAACTCTGTCAATCATTACTAAATTATTATTTTGCAAGGTCACATATTACAAAAAAATGAAAGCCCTTGATCATTAATAAATGAGATTCTGACCTCATATCCAGATGTGTTAATCTCAGTAACATGCACAAATTCAAGGTGATTGCTGGGATTTTATTGAAACCCAGGTTGACGTCACACACAGATTCTTTCAATTCTACAATCCTGCAAGAAAAAAATGTAAAAAAAAAATATTACATACTATAAATCACAAGCATCCGCCTACAAACCAAATCAGCCAAGAGTTTCTTCGATCTCAGTAACTATGAGTGACCCCTGATCTCCCCCACAACAACAACAATTAGAGGGGGTCTTGTTCTCTTATAGCTTCACTCATTTGTTTGATAAAGGCACCAATTACCTCTGTCGCCCTATACTTCCCATCTGTAACTTGGCAAACCCAGGCAGCCCTGTGGTTCCATGGTCAGTATTCTGACCTAGCTGCCCTAGAAACCCAACATCAATTTACAGCAGGGCTACTATCTGCGTGGAGCTTGTTTTTACTCCTTGTACAAACAAATGGCAAACACCCCAACCAGGGGCGGACTGGCCATTTGGAAACTCGGGCACTGCCCGAGGGCCCGGGGTCAGTAGGGGGCCCCATGAGATGCCCCTGGTACCTTTTTCAGAGGCTTTTTTGAGTTTGGGCAAGGACACAGGGGCCCCATGATCCCCCTATTGCCCGGGGGCCCCATGAGTTGTCAGTCCGCCCCTGACCCCAACCTATAACTGGCCTTTGCAGCAAGGAGCACATGGAAGGGCGTCGCATATCAAACAGCGCAGCGAAGGTATCCAGCACGTCCCCTGATCAAAGTGAATTGGTGAGGGGGATGCACTGTATACCTTCAATGACAGTGTGCTATTGCTGGGTATCCAATGCGCCCCTATACCTTTAAGGAGGGGTGGGCTCCCTTCAGGCATGCCTGCCCATAATCTATCCATTATTATATATGTGCTCCAACTTTGGAGACTCTCAACATTTATAGCTAGGACTGCAGTATACTGGGGCGCTGGGATGTGGCCACTGCAGCTTGCGCATATATTTGTAAATGTGTGCAAACTTAACCCCTTGGTTTTAGCGTGAACTGTTAGACAGGACAACTCAGTTTATTGCAGGCTGGCTGGCAAGTTAGCTGGGAATTTGTTGTTTTTACTCCTTGTTCCAATATGGATTTCTTCCTCCAAGCCAAAAATGTACAGGTATGTAAACTAATGGCACCTGCCAGAGCTGTACAAAGCCAATGTAATATTTACCAATGCTCCTGAAAAGTGCTGCAAAGAGTAGTCAGTGTAACTTTAGGTCTCATTCAAACAGGGCATACTATAGCGTATGCCCATGCAGGGCTGTTCATTGCTGTGCAGGTACTCCCTTTAATGTCAGATAGGATGCAGTGACTGCACAAAGCTGCTGCTCCCAATGTGACACCCGTGTCGATCTGTGTCACCGAACTCACTGTCTGCGTTCAGAGACACATATCCGCACCCACACGGATATCATATTGGGAGCAGCAGCTGTGTCCATGCAGCTGCTGCATCCCAACTGACATCAATGGGACTACCTGCATGGGGCTGCATTGAACACCTGTGCATCCCCATGCAGGTAAACCTGGCCCTGCACAGGTGTATGCTACAGTATGCCCCATGTGAACGAGGCCTTAGAGTGGACTATGTCTTCCTTTGGGATTTAGCTTACCAACTCAATTCATTCTCCATTCAGCACCGGAAAGTACCAATAGTCCCCCATGTGATAGCATGAGTGACAGGCCATCTTTGTGGGGTGGAGGGGGGCAGTGTGTGCATATCGAAAAATCAGAATGCATGTGGCCGAAAACCGAGCTGAAACCAAAATGTCGGCGTATGAGAGGGGTGGGAAGGCTCCTATTTTTTTAAATATTTTTTTTCTACTTTCATGTATATACAGTCATGGCCGAAATTGTTGGCACCCTTGATATTTCTCCAGGAAATCATGTATTTCTCACGAAACGTATTGCATTAACACATGTTTTGCTATACACATGTTTATTCCCTTTGTGTGTATTGGGACAAAACAAAAAAAGGGAGGAAAGAAAGCAAATTCGACATAATGTCACACAAACCTCCAAAAATGGGCTGGACAAAAGTATTGGCACCCTTTCACAACTGCGGATAAATAAGAATGTTACAAGCATGTGATGCTCCTGTAAACTCACCTGGGGCAAGTAACAGGTGTGGGCAATATAGAAATCACACCTGAAAGCAGATAAAAAGGAGAGACGTTCACTTAACCTTTGCATTGTGTGTCTGTCTGTGCCACACTAAGCATGGACAACAGAAAGAGGAGACGAGAACTGTCTGAGGACCTGAGAACCAAAATTGTGGCAAAATATCAACAATCTCAAGGTTACAAGTCCATCTCCAGAGAACTAGATTTGCCTTTGTCCACAGTGCGCAACATTATCAAGAAGTTTGCAACCCATGGCACTGTAGCTAATCTCCCTGGTCGTGGACGGATGAGGAAAATTGATGAAAGATTGCAACGCAGAATAGTCCGGATGGTGGATAAGCAGCCCCAAACATGTTCCAAAGACATTCAAGCTGTCCTGCAGGCTCAGGGAGCATCAGTGTCAGCGCGAACTATCCGTCGACATTTAAATGAAATGAAACGCTATGGCAGGAGACCCAGGAGGACCCCACTGCTGACACAGAGACATAAAAAAGCAAGACTACAGTTTGCCAAAATGTACTTGAGTAAGCCAAAAGCCTTCTGGGAAAACGTCTTGTGGACAGATGAGACCAAGATAGAGCTTTTCGGTAAAGCACATCATTCTACTGTTTACCGAAAACGGAATGAGGCCTACAAAGAACAAAACACAGTACCTACGGTAAAATATGGTGGAGGTTCAATGATGTTTTGGGGTTGTTTTGCTGCCTCTGGCACTGGGTGCCTTGACTGTGTGCAAGGCATCATGAAATCTGAGGATTACCAAAGGATTTTGGGTCGCACTGTAGGGCCCAGTGTCAGAAAGCTGGGTTTGCGTCCAAGATCCTGGGTCTTCCAGCAGGACAATGACCCCAAACATACGTCAAAAAGCACTCAGAAATGGATGGCAAAGAAGCGCTGGAGAGTTCTGAAGTGGCCAGCAATGAGCCCAGATCTAAATCCCATTGAACACCTGTGGAGAGATCTTAAAATTGCTGTTGGGAAAAGGTGTCCTTCCAATAAGAGAGACCTGGAGCTGTTTGCAAAGGAAGAGTGGTCCAAAATTCCGGGTGAGAGGTGTCAGAAGCTTATTGATGGTTATAGGAAGCGACTGATTTCAGTTATGTTTTCCAAAGGGTGTGCAACCAAATATTAAGTTAAGGGTGCCAATACTTTTGTCCAGCCCATTTTTGGGGTTTTGTGTGACATTATGTCATATTTGCTTTTCTGCCTCTGTTTTATATTTGTTCCAATACATACAAAGGGAATAAACATGTGTATAGCAAAACATGTGTTAATGCAATACCTTTTTTGTGTGAAATACTTGATTTTCAGGAAAAATATCAAGGGTGCCAACAATTTCGGCCATGACTGTATATATATATATATTTTTTTTTTTTTAACTTAAGATTTTATTGCTATCACATAGGGAACCAATAGTCCCCTATATGATAGCATATGAGTGACAGGTCCTCTTTGTGGGGTGGGGTGGGGCAGTGTGTGCAAGGAGGGGGCAGGAGAGGAGCAGTGAATACAGAGAGGCTCCCTCACTGGCTGTCACTATACGTCAGTGCCGGTTTTTAAATGCAATTGCCGGCTTTTTTTTTTTTTCTTCATTTTAGCTCGGGAAAGAAACTAAAAAGAAACGTTTCTTTTAGCTCGGGGAAAGTGTCAGCTGATTTTCTGAGCTATAGTGAAAAAAAAAAAAAAAACCCCAGCAATTGCATTAAAAAACCGGCACTAACATCTAGTGACAGTCTGTCACTGTATACACTGCTTCTGCCTTTCTCCGCCACCCTCCCCATGCAGCACCAGAAAGTACTAATCTAAGATAGAAAGCCCTGCGTAAGCCGTACTTTATATAGGGAACAGTATATAGTCACAACATCACCTACTATATGACTGAGTGGTGCTCTTTTTATCTGTGTATTCTTTTAGATATATATTGGAATTAAAAATGGAACAAATACTCTATATATTTTTCTTCATATGATATATTTTTCTTCATGTGATATATCTGGATATTTGAACCTATTCTACTTGAATGCTTCTCTATGTGTTGAAGACAACTTTTTAGCAAAAGCATTCTTTGGATGTGGTGTGCTTCCTCTATATAATTGCAATTATTGTATTAGCAGCTTGATACACTATGTAGGGGTTTAAAGAATAACTTCACTTTTGTTGAGAAAAGAAACATTCCCCTCTGGGCGATTTATGTACATTGCAGGGATTTTAACAAACTGCAGATTCCTACCTTTTGTTATTCTGAAGAAATAGCTCTTCATTTGTTTGTGGACATGTGAAAAAGTAATGTGACTGGGAGTGATTTTATATTTATCAATCATCTGCTGCACCCGCAGGGTTCTAATGAGAAAAGTGGCAGGGTCTGCATCCCATTACATGTCATTTCCCTTTGGGAGTATCTCATCAAAAATGACATTTCTTTTGCAGGGGAAATCGGACTTGTATCTTAGTGCAGGCTTCTGGGAAAATCAGAAAGCCAATCACAAAAGCAGGAAATTATATTTCTGGGGGGGGTGTTCTGTGGACCATCTGTATACAGAACGCCTCCAGGTTGCCATATTGCATTTTACAAAAAATGACAGCGCTGCAGATGAAAAAGGAAAGGTAATGTTTAATACCATTAAATTACAATATAACTTGTGTAGCAATTGTATATGCTACTTTTTTGTTTGCTTTTGTGCTGGTAAAGTGGTGTGCAGAACTTTATTGCCAATGATCAGCAGACCTTCTGTTCCCATGTGACAGCACTGGACCAATTACCAATTTAGCATCAGTGCTGGAATGAGTTACATGATCCTCCACACCTGAAATTATTGGGTATTTTTTGCCATCTATAGCTGAAGAGAGTAATGGAGGAAGCAAAGGAAAGGTCATTATGTGCTGTTGTTGGGGTATGAAAGAGACCCGTTGCCTTGCGCTGATGGTGGCCCAGAAGGCTCTCTATCAGACATTACCAGAATGGTTGACTTTCCAGTAGAATGGCCACAATAGATATCCCTGTTTTTTATTTTCTCAAGTAAGACCAGAACTCCTTGTGTTATTGAGATTTTGTTCACATGCAAACAGGTTTTGCATTCCCATACAAATCTATGAGAATGCAAAACCTGCTTGAAACACGTTAAATACAGGTCAGAAGGAAGTCAACTGCAGCCCAAATGCAGACCAGAAGACGCTTTGCCTCTCCCAAACTCCGCCAATGTCTGTAAAGCCAAGTGCAGGCTAGACAGAGCTTGTCCACACCCCAGGTATCTCAGTTGCAAAAGACACACATTGGGCATGTCAGCATCGTGTTGAAACTTTATTTTTCCAGACATGGCCTGGGACCTCTTTACTGACGCGTTTCAACTGGAAAGGGCTTAGTCATAGAGATGTCGCCTTTGAGATCTGTCGCACTCCTTACAGGCTCGTCCATAGTTTGTGTAGGGTGCTGTAATGAACTGATGGATGGTGCCACCATACAACCACAATAAAGTAAGGACCTTCACCAGCACACCTTGGTATAGGGACAATCTGGTCCTTTAACAGTCATCACAGGCAAATGTTTTGGGACCTAGCAGGATTCCTTTTTCAAGGCAGAGGGATGCCTGGGTTTAACATTTGAGGAGGTCCCAGATGAGGCTCCTGTGTCCTCTGGATCAACTGTGGGTATAGGATTATAACTTTTTTTTTTAATGGCTGAACTGGATGGACTTTTGTCTTTTTTCAGCCAGACTAACTATGTAACTATGTACATGTCCGCAACAATGAAGTTTTAATAGATCACTGACATCAGTGTGCAGTAGAGCTTTTGCAACTGCGGATAAAATAAACCTGTCAATGAATTATGAAAGATCTCAAACAATTCTAAAACGGATATCAAAGTAAGGCCATTAATACGGCCTTCAGTTTGCTTATCAGATGGTGACAGTATCGAACCCAAAAGTACACATTTATTATATTACCAATTCTTAGATGTGATGGCTGTATTCGTTTTCTTCTTAGGCTTTCTTTCTTCTATTTTCACCTAGTGATGCGGCCAGTAAGTCTATTGTTTTTCAAAGAACAACCTGTCTTGCATTTACAGGGATGATACAAACCATTTACTCTAGACTCAAACCTGTCCTTCCAGCCCCATGTCCAATCACTGGCAAACTCATGCAGGCTCCACCTCTGCAACATCTCCAAAATACGTACGTTCCTAACCCCAGACACTACTAAACAACTCGTTCACTCCCTTATTATCTCACGATTTGACGATTACAACTCCCTCCTCACCGGCCTACCTCATCACAGACTATCCCCACTTCAGTCTATCCTGAACTCTGTGGCCAGACTCATCCACCTTACCAACCTATCCGTATCCGCCACCCCACTCTGTCAATCCCTGCACTGGCTTCCGATTGCCCAACGCATAAAATTCAAACTACTAACATTGATGTACAAAGCTGTTCATAGAGATGCCCCAAAGTACCTCACCGACCTGATACCCAAATACCACCCAACCCGTACTCTTCGCTCCTCACAAGACCTCCTACTTTCTAGCTCCCTGGTCTCCTCCTCCCATGCCCGACTACAGGACTTCTCCAGGGCTTCATCCATCCTCTGGAACTCACTACCCCAATCCATCAGACTGTCACCTACCCTCCTCACCTTTAGGCGCACCCTGAAAACCCATCTCTTCAGGGAAGCCTACCCCACCCACACCTAACAGCCAATATCCTCCACTCTTCCTACCACTCCATCCCCCACAGCCACTTCCTCCTGTACCTCTATCCCCTCCCTCCTAGATTGTAAGCTCCAAGGAGCAGGGCCCTCGAACCCCTCGTGTATTGTATTGTTACTGTATTGTCTCATGTACTGTCCCCCACTATAATGTACAGCGCTGGGCAAACTTTTTGGCGCTATATAAATACTGTATAATAATAATAATTCTAAAACGGATATCAAAGTAAGGCCATTGACACAGCCTTCAGTTTGCTTATCAGATGGTGACAGTATCGAACCCAAAAGTACACATTTATTATATTACCAATTCTTGGATGTGATGGCTGTATTCGTTTTCTTCTTAGGCTTTCTTTCTTCTATTTTTACCTAGTGATGCAGCCAGTAAGTCTATTGTTTTTCAAAGAACAACCTGTCTTGCAGTTACAGGGATGATACAAACCATTTACCACTAACAGGGGTGCTTACAATGACTTATGCAAAACCTTTATCCCAAAAGGAAAAAAAAAATATGCTGTAACTGCTGGAGGTTTGCTTTAATTTGTTAGTGTATTTAAATCTGCTAGTACCAGGGGCAGACTGACAACTGATGGGGCCCCCGGGCAATAGGGGATCATGGGGCCCGTATCCTTGCCCACACCCAAAAGAAGCCTATAAAAAAGGTGCCAGGGGCATTTCATGGGGCCCCCTACTGACCCCGGGCCCTCAGGCAGTGCCCGAGTGCTCGAATGGTCAGTCCGCCCCTGGCTAGTACATCTAAGTCTCCCCTCACCCAGACTGACAATTCTGCTGACCAAATCTGCCCCCTGTGCTCCTTCATCCATAGCGGAGGTGCTCTAATACAGGAAGAGTGTTACTGGCCAGACTAGCAGGTGAAAAAAGAGGGGAAAAAAAGCCTAAAGAAAAGAAAACTAATGCAGCCACCACATCTAATGATTGTTAAACTGTAAGATATAACATTTTTGGTTTTGGGTTAAATACCGCTTAAATATTCCAATAATTTATGATTGCCTCTGAATCCCAGTCAAGGCAAGAAATCCCGGCGTCTTCATCTCACTGGCGATAGGACTGCGCTATTGCAAGTGCTGAAGCAGAGCGAACACACGCACCTAAGATGACTTGTGGAAAGCACTTACAGTGAATTACAGTAAGTAAGAAGGATTTAAAATTCCCCTTGAGGGCTCTTCAACAGGCAGACGCTCGGCGTGGAAGTGCTGGGAAATTACACCGGCTTCCCTCGGTGCTTGTAAAAAAATCGCAGATCATCATCTGCTACAAGTCTGCATTTTACTACCATTTGACTCACCATTCTGAATACAGGCAGTGGGGAGCAAAACTATAGACCCCAAAAAGGCAGAGGAAAGGGTCTTAGAAACCCCCTTAGATATTTAAAACATGTGTTAGGACACTGTACACAAAACATTTGCAGTACATCTCTCCAGCCTTCCCTTCTTGTCTTGCCCAGTTGTAAAGGCTCCTCTTCTCTATTTAAAAAGGAGCTTTAGTCTTTCCCCCCCCTCCTGCTTACCTTTTACTCTCTTCTGCACTGTAAACCTACTCACCTAGCCAGAGGATCCAACGTTGAGCTGCTGGAATCCTCCTCTCTGCAGCCACTGCATGGGTCCGATGCTGCTATGTTGCCGGTGGCAGCTGACGGCTCTTCCGGTCCCAGCTGACGGCTCTTCCGGTCCCAGCTGACGGCTCTTCCGGTGCCAGCTGACGGCTCTTCCGGTGCCAGCTGACGGCTCTTCCGGTGCCAGCTGACGGCTCTTCCGGTGCCAGCTGACGGCTCTTCCGGTGCCAGCTGACGGCTCTTCCGGTGCCAGCTGACGGCTCTTCCGGTGCCAGCTGACGGCTCTTCTGGTGGCAGGCACTGCTAGGCCCGCCCCCTCCTCCTCAGTAAATGGGACTGAATGTCATTAATCTCAGGAGGCACCGGGGGGGGTACCACGTCATTCGCCTAGGCAATTTCCATAAGTCACGGGAGGGGATATCGGCACTGCAAGGGGAAGGGGCAGTGGTGTATTTAGGTTTCGGTCTGCCCTAGGCAACACAAAAATCGGCTCCCCCCCCTCACATGGAGAGACCGTGACACTGACCAACACCCCCCTCCCCCACAAAGAGAGCCTGACATTGACCAATAACACCACAGCCCCCCCACCCGAGAGAGCCTTCTACTACCACCACCCCCCGTACACTGGCCACCCACCCCACACCGGCGAGAGAGAAGACACTCACCTTCACAGCTCCGGGCATGCCCGGAAACAAGAGTCGGGCTCTGCATACACAATCAAGCAGTCCCTCTCAGATCCCACCTGGTCCCCATGCTGCATGTGTTCCTTCTTCCAGGAGGCAGCGCTGCCCCCCTGAAAAATGCTGCTGCCCCCCTGAAAAATGCCACCCTAGGCAAATGCCTTGTGGTAAATAGGCCCTTGGGGGGGGCGGGATGAAGGGGAGGAGAGTGCTGCAAGAGGGTGAAGGTCCGCTTTAAATTGCTGATTTCACTGCACACTGAGCAACTCCCAATGTGCATTAGAAGCTGCAAGTCAGACAGAGCCCACATCATCATCTGGTTTATAGGGCATCTTTATAGGGCATCAGCATGAGCATCATCTAGTACTCCCCCCCAGGGTGGATAAAAATCAATGATTTTTTTTTTAAAAATCAAAAAAAAAAAAAAAAAAAAAAAAATCGGATTTTTTTTATTTAAATCGGATTTTTTTAAATAAAATGCTTTTTGAGAAAAATATATTACCATCCAAAGGTTATTCCATCATGAAATAAAGATTCGTTTTTTAATTATGTAGAATAAGGCTGTATATGTTTAATTTTTTTGGTAAATAAATTCTATGAATCCATTCACAATGTCATGCTCTTCCAGAGGTTTTTGTAAGATTATTGGGCAGTTTCTCTGCCTACAAGATATTATCACAGATGTTGGTTTACTTTTGCAGTTCTCAAAACTGAATTTGGCTCAGCGGAGATCACATGCCTCTTCTTCACAGCAAAAATGTTATAACATGAACAGAGTTAAGAAAAAGACCTTCATCCTAACTTCTACAAACCTATGAATACAGAATCAACCCCTTCACTGCCAAGTTTCAAGAAGTTCAGTGAATAGAATAGAAACAATATTTTTCTGATTGTTTGGAGTGGAATAGATCTGCACAAGAAGAAAGTGAAACTAAGTGTGAGGAGGAGGGGCTGACAGTCTAAGTTTCTTCAAATATATATATTTTGTTTAGCCAAATTAGTTACCAAACATGGATGTTTAAGCAAATCACATCTGCTGGAATGTTATTGTTTCAGTTGAATAAATCCATTTAAATTGTTATTATTAAGGTAATGATTATTTTTCTCCTTCCTAAGTACAACAGAAAAGTTGTCCAAATATGAATGATTAACCTATTAAACTGGGGATAAAAAAACTAATATGAAAAGTTGTTATTCTAAAAATCTTCATCTACTTGTATATTAAAGTTATACCAGCAAGAATTAGTCTATGTAGAAAACTAGGATTTACATCAAGCCTTACTGACTAGTGATTTAAATCGTGATTTAAATCAAATCCACCCTGACTCCCCCCCATCCTCTGTGACTGTCCCTGGGTCACCCCATCTTTCACTGGATTGCAGATTTTAGCAGATAGCACGGGACGTTAGGAGTTCACCGAATGTCTGTTAGATTAACAGGTATTGTTCTGTACTTGCAGAATCTTTAAAGCTGAAGTTTAATCTGTTTAATATTTTGTCTTCCCTTTTTTCCCTTCCTTCCTCACCAACATATCAACGAATTAAAAAAAAAAAAAGTTTGATTTTAATTACATACCTTATTTTAGAACCAGTAATGTCATCACTGGGCAGCTATGCCTCCCTATGCAATGCAGACAGATCATGGCTGGTGGTAAAGGCCAGCAGAATGCTGTACATAGTTCCTGAAAACATCGCAGCACCCTGCCTCAGAACTCCTCAGTCCCGACCCTTTTGATATTTACAGAACTCATATGTAAATATTAAAATATCCTGTTCTTGTTGGGTGGATGTCTAGAGTAGTGGTTGTCAAATGCAACCCATCAGCAAAGGGCCGCACATAATGTTTAATATATGGAATGCTTCGGAGGATTGTCAGAGACTGCAGACTGAATACAGGAAATGAGAGAGTGGACACGCTACATTTACGGATGAGAATATGCTGCAGGAGTCAATACGAAACTGGGAACTAGTGATGCACCGAAATAAAAATTCTGGACTGAAACCAAAACTGAAAATTCAGGATGCACTTGGCCGAAAACCGAAACCAAAATAAACAATTTTTAAAAAAAAATATTTCTAATATATAAAATGGTATTATTTTCGACTTTTTAATTAACACAGTAAGTCCCTGACTTATGAACGAGTTTCGTTGCGGGAGAATATTCCTAAATCGGATTCGTTTGTAAGTCCGACAAAGTGAGTCCTTTACACCTTTGACACAAATATACAAAGTAAAGCATAAAAAAAATAAACGCACACAAAAATACACGATTTTGCATTGGAGTCAATAGGATGTGATTTTGTATTCAAGCTAATAGGGAGCATTTTTACTTTGGAATGAGATGCAATTTTGCATGGGAGTCAACAGGCCGCAAATTTGCACTAAAAGTCAATAGGGGGAGTTTTTTTTTTTGCTGGAGTCAATGGGATGCAATTTTGCATTGGAGTCAAAAGGACGCAACTTTGCATAAAAAGAAGTCAATAGGGGGCGTTTTTAAATTGGAGTCCATGGGACGTAGTTTTGCGTTGGAGTCAATAGGATGTGATTTTGCATTGAAGTCAATAGGGGGTGTTTTTCCATTGGAGTTAAGGGTGCGTGATTTTGCATTGAAATCAATAGGGGCGAGTTTGCATTTGGGTCAATAGGACACAATTTTGCACTAAAGTCGATATATTGGTGCATCACTACTGGGAACATGTGACATGAGACTAATTGAGATCAATGCTGTTACTCTAATCAACGTTCCCACTACATAAAAAAGAGAGGAAGGCACCTCTAAGTGCAGTATTGACAATTTAATAAACAATAGATAAATTGCACTTACAAGATAAATAGTAAAAAGACTCATGTGGTGTAATAAAATCCAGGTGGAACATCCTGCCGTCCAGCAGCAAACTCTGTCTATAGGATCAGGAAGTAGAGCCCAGGATGTGCCTGTGCATCAAGAATGAGGCTTGGAGAGCAGAGTCACATGTAGGAGGTGAAGGGGGCGGTAATGCATTTCAGAGGTCTGAAGAGGGAGCCTACTGAGCATGCTCTGAAATGCATTACTGCCCCCTTCACCTCCTACATCCAACTCTGCTCTCCAAGCCTCATGTTCCACCTGGATTTTATTACACCCCATGATGAGTATTTTTAATTATTTTCCTTGTAAGTGCAATTTATCTATTGTTTATATTGCACTTAGAGGCGCCTTCCTCTCTTTTTTATGTTACTGTATTAGAGCCTTGCTTCCACTCTAAAAAGAGCTGCCTCAATGTTACTGCTGCCATCCATCCGATATAAACCTGGCATCTTTATCCTACAGCTACAGAGGTTGGGCTCCAACAAGCGCGCCCTATATAATATACATTTTTACGTTCCCACTACAGCCTCCTGAGGTCCAAGGGCCACACATCATATACCAAGGGCCACAAGTTGGGCCCCAGGGGTCTAGAGGAGTGGGCATTTCTAGACAAACGGCATTTGCATTCAGACCTCCCTCGGTAAAGCCCACATGTGAATAAATGAAAGGGGTGGGCCAGAGACAGTTATACTACAAAGCAAAGGGCTAGATGATGCTGGACATCCTCCAGCCAAGAAATTATGCAGACTATTTGACTGGCTGCAGCTACTAATGCACATTGTAAGAAAATCAAAGTAAGCAACTTCAGTACAAGAGAGGAGCCTGTACAACTGGGAAGGCTGGGCTTCAGCATTAAAAAAAATAAATAAAATTTTTTTACAAAATTCCATTTAACACACAATGTGGATTTTGCATCTTCAGAACAAATGACATTTTGCTATCCTAAATAAAGCAGAGTTTACCTTGGGGGCACCTCAGTCAGTTGATTTTTGATGAAATTTACTGTGGTGACAAGACAGGAGCCAACAGCATCGAAAACTGCATCTGGAATGGCAGCAGCCTGCTTGTCGCTAGAAAAAGAAAAAAAAAGGAGAAACAAAATGAAAATGTAACATCTGGATCACTCAAAGTGAACAACAAAAACAGGAACATCTGCAATGAAGGAAAAGGTCTGTGTTGGCGCGAGACACTGGGGGGTGATGCAGTAGTCAAGGTGGAATATAATGGGGACATGCAAGAGCATCTCATGTCTGACATCCCTGATCAAGGGACAAATACATGGAGGATGAATAAACACAAAATTGTCATTTACCCCCCGGTCACACCAATCCCGACTTTGAAATTGCTTGGCTTCAATGTAAGTCGCACAATTTCAAAGTCAGCTGACATGCCGATTTGAGGTGCGATTTGCATAGACATCTGACACAGATGTCTATGCAAATCGTACCAAAAGTAGCGCATGCACTACTTTGGAAATCGATGCGGCTCCGACCAACTCAGAACCGCACCGATAGGACCGCTGTAATTGCAGACAATAGGGTGCGACTTGGCATGCAAGTTTGCAAGTTGCAGAGCATGCAAATCGCATGCCAAGTCACACCCGAGGTGTTAGATACCATGTATCCTATTAACCCACTTGCCCTCCTGAGGATTTACCCCCCTTCCTGACCAGGCCATTTTTTGCGACACGGCGCTGCGTTACTTTAACTGACGATTGCACGGTCATGCAACTCTGCACCCAAATTGAATTTACGCCCTTTTTCTCCCATGAATTGAGCTTTCTTTGTGTGGTACTTGATCGCCTGTGCGTTTATATTTTTTGCACTATAAAAAAAAAAAAGACTGACAATTTTGAGAAAACAACTATATTTTTGACTTTTTGCTAATAAAGAAGTCCAGTAAAAATATTTAAAAAATCTAATTTCATCCTAAATTTATGCCAAAATGTATTCTGCAAGATGTCTTTGCTAAAAAAAAAATCCCAATACGTGTAAATTAATTGGCTTACTTGAAAGTTATAGCATTTACAAATGGCGGTATAAATACTGGGATTTTTTTTTTTTTAATTTTTACTAGTAATGGCAGTGATCAGTGACTGCGGCGGACATTCTGACACTGGGGGGGAACTGACTTGGTGTCACCAATACAGTAATCCGTGCTAAAACAAAAAAAAAAAAAAGTATTGACATTGTACCAATGGCACTGGGCAGGAAGGGGTTAACATAAGAGACGATCAAAGGGTTAACTGTGTGCAGGGAGTGTATTACTAGGGGGCGGTGTCTTCACTGTAAGCACACTGCTCTGGATGGCTGTGCTGTACAGTACACAGCCATCCAGAGCAGTGTGCCAGAGCTGACAGGGAGGACGACTTAGTAAACAAAACAGTCCTCCTTCCCGTCGGTGATTGTCGGAAATAACTGGGCGCCGGCGAGTAATTACCAGCTGGGGCCCGGTGATTGACAGCAGTGGCCATGAATGGTGGTGTTGGGTAGGGCGCGCGAGCCGCACACCCCCTACCCAGAAATGCAAAATCACTTATATATACACGTGATTTTGCGCACCCGTGCCGCCCTGTAGCAGTATTTCTGCTATAGGGCGGACAGGAAGTGGTTAAAGCACATTTCCTTTTTTAACAACTTCCTGCCTGGCCTATAGCAAAATAACGGCTGGGTGGGACTTTAACAAGCAGTTCACATCTAGGGCGAACAGTGGGTTAAATGTGTACCTAACATTATGTAATGTGTGTATTATGTGCTGCTTCTACTAAACAATCTCTAAGTGATCTCCGCTCCTCTCATGATCTCCTGCTCTCAAGCTCCCTGGTCTCCTCCTCCCATGCTAGTCTCCAGGACTTCGTCAGAGCCTCTCCCATTCCTCTGGAAATCTCTACCTCAATCTGTCCAGTTATCCCATACTCTGGCTGCCTTTAGGCGATCCTTGAAATCTCGTCTCTTCAGGGAAGCCTATCACACCTCTGTGTAGACATTTATCACTTCCATCAGCTCATCCCCCCACAGGTATGACCCTTTGTACCACTTGCCCCACCCTATTAGACTGTAAGCTCTTATGAGCAGGGCCCTCTAAATCCTCGTTTTTTTATTGGCCACAGGTTTATAAAATCTAGCACCTAGGCATGCAAACTGCTTCTACAAACATTTCTGAAAGAATGGGTTGCTCTCAGGAGCTCAGTGACTCCAAGCGTGGTCCTGTG
Source organism: Staurois parvus (assembly GCF_062004578.1). Taxonomy (NCBI): domain Eukaryota; kingdom Metazoa; phylum Chordata; class Amphibia; order Anura; family Ranidae; genus Staurois; species Staurois parvus. The sequence continues at coordinate 2,501,807 of NW_028319066.1, forward strand.
ATAGGTTGTCACCTGTGCAATAAGTCCATCCGTGACATTTCCTGGCTACTAAATATTCCACGGTCAGCTGTTAGTGGGATTATAAAAAAAAGTGGAAGCAACTGGGAACAACAGCAACTCAGCCACCAAGTGGTAGGCCATGTAAAATGACAGAGCGGGGTCAGCGCATGTTGAAGCGCAGTGTGCAGAATTTGCCAGCCATCTGCACACTCAATAGCTAAAGACCTCCAAACTTGGTGTGGCCTTCAGATTAGCACAACACCAGTGCATAGAGAGCTTCATGGAATGGGTTTCCATGGCCGAGCAGCTGCATCCAAGCCTTACATCACCAACTGCAATGCAAAGATTCGGATGCCATGGTGTAAAGCACGCCACCACTGGACTCTAGAGCAGTGGAGACGTGTTCTCTGGAGTGACCAATCACGTTTCTCTGTCTGGCAAACTGATGGACTTGTCTGGCTTTGGTGGTTGCCGGGAGAACGGTACTTGCCTGACTGCATTGTGCCAAGTGTAAATTTTGGTGGACGGGGGATTATAGTGTGGGGTTGTTTCTCAGGGGTTGGGCTTGGCCCCCTAGTTCCAGTGAAGGGAATTCTTAAGACGTCAGCATACCAAGATATTTTGGACAATTTAATGCTCCCAACATTGTGGGAAGAGTTTGGGGATGGCCCCTTCCTGTTCCAACATGACTGCGCACCAGTGCACAAAGCAAGGTCCATAAAGACATGGAGGAGCCAGTTTGGGGTGGAGGAACTTGACTGGCCTGCACAGAGTCCTGACCTCAACCCCATAGAACACCTTTGGGATGAATGAGCGGAGACTGTGAGCCAGGCCTTCTCATCCAACATCAGTGCCTGACCTCACAAATACGTTTTTGGAAATATGGTCCAACCTTCCCATAAACACCCTCCTAAACCTTGTGGACGGCCTTCCCAGAAGAGTTGAAGCTGTTATAGCTGCAAAGGGCGGGGCCAACTCAATATTGAACCCTACGGACTAAGACTGGGAATCAGGATGCCCTTAAAATTCATGTGTGTGTAAAGGCAGGAGTCCAAATACTTTTGGCAATATAGTGTATATTAAAGTATTATTTGTATCAATTTTTAATTCATGGAAAATCATGAGAATCATTCAGCAATATTGATGAAGGACATGACTACTATAAATTATAAAAAGAGCCCTACCTATATTCTAAAGTCTTCAGTGTAGTAATCGCATGTGTATTAACCACAGAGTCACTTGGAAGTGTCATAGCCGTGACCACAGGACTTGTATTTTCTTCACTCTTTAACGCTTATATAAAAAAAAAAAAAAAGACGTTTTTTAATTTACTTTTTTTACTCCTAGTACAAAAATACAGTAACAACACTAAAATCACCACTGGATTCTACAGGCAGATTGGAATCTACAAAATTCCTACTGAATGTAAAAATGTGTAAATTTACCAACTTACATAGATGTAAAATTCAATGTGATTGAGAAACAACAAATAAATTCAGATATGCAAACCTGTAAAAGGACACAAAATGTATTTTATCATTTGACTAATTTCTGATTTCACAGATAACTTTCTTGCCACCAGGTTCCTTATCTGAGCTTGATCTGTATTTTCTCACCAGCTTGATTCATCTAGATCTTAGGCATACAGCGGCAAAGGCAACTCGATTTGACAAACAACTACAACTTTATGTGACAATTTTACATATAAAGTTGACATAAAAATTAAAAAACTGCAGAGTGACCACTGGCTGAGGGAATTGGGGGCATGCAGAGTTTTGGATTCTAGTGTTCTTTTTTTAATCAGTTGGCGGATTAATCTTGAATCTCAGGAGGGCTAAACGAGGAGCTCGAAATACATATCATTCTATCTCTGGGTCCCTGGTGTGTCTTTCATTTTAATATATTCATTTCCTAACGTCATTACAGCATTTTTTAACAGGAGAGAGTAAGATTATGCAGTATCAGTAATACAATATGTGGGGTTTTACTATTTTTAATTTTTTATTTTATTATAAAGGTCAATATTTAACCATTAGCCGCCCGGCCAATGGCCATTTGGCAGCTTCAAAAGTGCTTCGGCATTCCGGGTGCATGCTATTTGGAGTGCTGCCGCACATGCACAGTTTGCGCTAATGCAGAGCCGCGCAGCGGCGCGATCTGTCACCGGCCGTGTCCGAGGTACAGATCTGAGTACCGGCCCCCGTTGCTGGTACCATGTGACCTGCTGTGACCAATCACAGCAGGTCACATGACAGTTCTATACAATGAATGGCTTCATTCATGCCATCCATTGTATACTAGTGCCTAGCTGTGAATGGTCACAGCTAATCACATGCACATGTCATGTGATTAGCTGTGACCAAATCACAGCTAAGCACAAAAAAAAAAAAACACAAAAACAGAATGAATCGATTTCATTCAGGTAAATGCTTCCTTATAGCAAAGTAATTCTTTGCTATAAGCAAATTGTGTAAAAAAAAAAAAAAAAAAAAAAATACTGATCACTTCCCCAAAGTAGTACAATGTTACTATGGTAACATTGTACTACTTTGGTCATAGTAAAATATGAAAGCAAATCTTAAAAAATGTTTTTAAAAAATGTAATAAAAAATTAAAAATACAAAAATTTAAAAAAATATATATAATTTTTTTTTTCCCATACTGTCACCAGTCAGTGTCCCTGTTCACTGTCATGCCAGTTATATGATGACGCTGTACTGCACTGGTGACAGTATGTAAAAAAAAAAAAATAGTGAAAATAATTTTTTCAATTTTTTCATTTTCTGAAACATTATGACAAAAAAAATATAACTTCAAAAAACTCGCCATGCCTCTTATGAAGTACGTCGGACTGTCTACTTTGCAAAAAGGGGTCATTTGGGGGATATCTGTACTATTCTGACATTCTTGGACCTCAAGAAATTAGATTGGCTGTCAGTACTTCAGGATTGATCAATATTCAGATCTATACCATAGTTTGTGAACTCTATAACTTTCCTACAAACTAAATAATACATCCTAATTTGGGTTATTTTCACCAAAGACATGTAGCAGAATACATCTCGGCCTAAATTTATGAAGAACAATTATTTATTTGTAAACTTTTATAACAGAAACAAGGAAAAACTTGTTTTTTTTTTTTAATTTTCAGTCTTTTTTTGTTAATTTAGCAAAAAATAAAAACCCCAGCGGTGATTAAATACCACCAAAAGAAAGCTCTAGTTGTGTGAAGAAAATGATAAAATTTTAGTTTGGGTACAATGTTGTATGACTGCGCAATTGTGAGTGTGAGAGCGCTGAAACGTGAAAAATGGCCTGGGCAGGAAGGTGTAAAATTGCACGGTATTGAAATGGTTAAAAAAAAATAAATAAAAAAATTACTTTATGTTTTACCTATTTTTCAGTCTTGATGCAGGAATCAATATAATTACCAAACAGTGGCTGTTGTTACAAGGTGCCACAGCAGTGTCCTTTTTGGAAGTATGTATTTGCATGCTATTTATTTATAACTTACCATTTAGATTGTGATACAGATAGAGTGTTGGCATACAGAGCTGGCTTGGTGGCGGCCATTAGTATTTTTTTTTTTATTATTATTATTCTTTCCCCCTCCCCATTTCACTTTATCCTCTTTTAGAATAAATATTTGGAATTTTTTAATCGGCTTTCTCAGTAGCCCTATTAGTCTGTCAAAGTTCTCTTTAGAGACATTTAAATAACCACATGCCCTCCAGAAGATTTACCCCCTTCATGACCAGTTACTTTAACTGACAATTGTGTGGTCATGCAAATTAAATTTAAGTCATTTTTTCCCCACAAATAGAGCTTTCTTTTTAATGGTATTTGATCACCTCTGCATTTTTTTTATTTTTTGCGCTATAAACAAATAAAAAAAAAAACTGACAATTTAAAAAATAAAAACAATATTTTTGACTCTTTGCTATTAAACATATCCAATAAAAAAATAAAAATAAAATTTCTTCATAAATTTAGACCAAAATGTATTCTTCTACATGTCTTTGGTAAAAAAAAGAAATCCCAATAAGTGTATATTTACTGGTTTACATGAAAGTTACAGCGTCTACAAATGACGGCATATGTACTGGAATTTTTATTTACCATATTTATTTTTACTAGTAATGATGGCGATCAGCGACTTAAAGTGGGACTGTGGTGGGCATTCTGACACTGCCACTGGGTGGGAACTAACTGCCACCGACATCTCCAGTGACACCAATACAGTGATCTGTGCTAATAAATAGCACTGACACTGTACTAATGACACTAAGCATGAAGGGGTCAACATCTGGGGACGATCAAAAGGTTAAAAAAACATTAATCAAGGGGTTAATATGTATCTAACTATGGTGTGGGTGAAAATGTGCTGCTTTTACTCACATGTGGTGTGTCCAGGGGCGGACTGACAACTCATGGGGCCCCCGGGCAATAGGGGATCATGGGGCCCCTGTGTCCTTGCCCAAACTCAAAAAAGCCTATGAAAAAGGTACCAGGGGCATCTCATGGGGCCCCTTACTGACCCCGGGCCCTCGGGCAGTGCCAGAGTTTCCAAATGGCCAGTCCGCCCCTGGGTGTGTCTTTCCTCTCTCCCTGGAACAAAAAGGTTCCAGGGAGAGAAGATCCAGCTAGATCCTGGGTCTGTATTTACAAATACAAGCACAGATCTGCTTCTCCATTTGCTGCAGATCATCAGCAGAGTCCCGGCCAAAAAACATTGGCCAGGACCTGCTGGCAAACATGTCCTGTAGCAAATGACAGCAGGGGTTAGCGTGGGGCGCTCCAAACCCGGAAAAACACAGTGAAATATGGGTACATCGCTGGTCCTGTAGCTGCCACCCATCCGCAGTACATTTCGGGCGGTCTTTAAGTGGTTAATTGATTGCAGCTGTCGTTTGCTTCTCTCTCCTTTGCCCGCCTGCTTTAAAGCTGAGCTTGTTTTTTGCAGGTAACGTGACAAAGGGGCAGGACACTGAAACGCGTTAGTCACTCTCCAATCTCCCAGCACCTTCGGATCCACACTGAGCCTGGGTCCACACATATGCGGTGCGGTATATCACATGTGATTCACATAGGAACCGAACCGCATTCCTGTGCAAATCACACGTGATTTGTGTGCGGTGCAATTGGAGCCATACATTTTGTATGGCTCTAATCGCACCACACCAAAAAGGTGCAGGACCCTTTTTTGGGTCCGCATTAGAATCGGATTGCATGGGTATTCACACCTAAGTGATCCGATTCTGCACATCGCACCGTGTTTTGCAGACTGCTTTCGGGGTGGTGTTAACTTAACATACACACCCTCAGCAGTTTGCATGAACGGGGTGCGATTCTTATGCGGTGCGGAATTCGCACAGAAAACGCTGTGAATTCCGCACCGCATCAGTATTAACCAGGGCTGAAGATTTAGGAGTGTTTATGTCCTGTACACAGGTTTTGCAGCTGCAAAAAGTTACACTCCGGGCGGACCAGGCTCCCACCTTCCAGCTCTGTGTGTCCCTGACTCTTGCTATTAAATATCCATTTCCTTTGTCCAAATTGTTTACCGCAGACTATCATGTAAGTTACTTCATTTTATCTCAATTAAATCATTGCTACAATTACGGATTCAGCGCTCTGGTGGCTTCTTTGTTTACCAAATATTGATTTGAATTGAATTTCTCTTCTGTTCATTAACTTTTCATTTTGTTAAAATGTTTCTAAAGGCTCAAGATTTTTTACTTTCATGCATCCACCCCCAGCCCTCCTAACACTCACCTAAGCCCCCTCTCGATCCAGCGTTGTGCACTGGATTGTCAGCTATCCTGGGACTTCCTCTTCTCATTGGCTGAGACAGAAGTGGGAGCCATTGGCATCCACTGCTGTCAGTCACAGCCAGTGAGCCAATGAGAAGAGAAAGGGGGTGGGAACGAGTCGCGGCCCTGTGTGTGAATGGACACACGGAGCAGCGGGTACCCCCATAGCAAGCTGCTTGCTGTGGGGGCACCCGACAGGAGGAAGGGACCAGGAGAGCATGCGGGGGACCCGAGAAGAGGGGGATCTGGGTTGCTCTGTGCAAAACCACTGCACACGGCAGGTAAGTATAGACATGATTATTATTTTTTCTTAAAAAAAAAAAAAGAAAAAATAATAAGCCTTTAGAATCACTTTAATTGATAAAAATAAAGTATGAACACTTCTATTTCAGAAATCATTCTTCATTTACAGCTTTTTTCTACAAATGCCTATAACTTCTGCATAGAACTGTATACAGAATGTACTCAGTTTATTAAAAACAAAGCTATGCACGGCTCCTGGCTCTGTGCTGCACTCTACTCTACTTCCACTACATCACTGGAGGAGAAACTGGAGCCTGAGCTATAGGCTGAGAACACAGCTAACCAAGTTCCAGCTCCCTAGGGAGACAATGCTGCTCCTGCAGAGGCACAGACTATGGCAGCGTTATCACCCTAGGACACGAAGTCCCTACTAGCAGGAGCTGCAGGTCAAAATAGAAGAAATTAAAGCCTCAAGATAGAAAGGTAAATCCTTGAAAGCTATCATCACTTTTTTGAAAAGGGGAAGCAGGAAGATTTTTTTTTTTTTTTTTAAACAATAACCTCAGAGCCCAGATGTGATGCGTCAACTGAAGAGTGGAAATAACTTACCTGAAACTTGTATTCTGTCTCTTAAATACTTCAGTAGTTCCTGAGTGCCTTTCTAAAGGGACAAGAAAAAACAAAAATGTATACGTATATATATATATATATATATATATATATATATATATATATATATATATATATATATATATATATATACACACACACACATACATACATTATATATATATATATATATATATATATATATATATACACACACACACATACATACATTATATATATATATATATATATATATACACACACACACACATACATATACACACACGTATTAGTTAAACTTCTAATTTCCAGCCACAAAAATCATTAAAGTGAGGCCAACATTTATATATAAAAATGACAGTACACAAATATGCGGACTCTTGGCAGGAGGTCCTTGATAACGAGATGCTGCAAATTTGCATACCTAAATAGATCTGTGCTGACAGCATGCGCCACCAGCACGGTTACCAGCGCCGAATGGAAAGCTCCTGATTGCTACTTGCGATCAGGAGCTTTTCGATCATGTGACCACTGTGACAGCCCCCTGTAAAATACCCAAATATGTTAGTTTTTTTTTTATTATTTGTAAGAGAGACAGATTCCAGTCTGTTTCAGTGGTGAATGGGCAAAGCACAAGTTCACTTTAAAGGGTAAGTTCACCTTTTTTTTTCCATGAAAAATTAAAACGTGAACTAATTTCAAATATCCTGGCTACCCCTCCAGCACAAAGCGGCGATGCCCCATGCTGCTGGTGTAGTGGTCCGTGCACCATACGCTGCAATACACAACCCTGTAGTGAGTATATACCATAATGTTCGCAATGGCAAGAGCTCATTCGTCAGCATAGATTCGTGACTGTGTAGTCCAATGAGTAGCACATCTAAGACTTTTTCTTCTTCAGGTAAGGTGATCCAAGGTGTTTCTCATTGATCATGTGGTCACTCTGACCAATGAGCGCTTACCACCCCAAACATTATGATGCATACTTACTCCGGAGCGGTGTATTGTAGTGTGTGCGGATTGCTGCACCAGCACCACGGGGCATCTATGTGCAATGAGGTACAGAGGAGTGGTCAAGATATTTAAAGCTTGCTCACCTTTTCATTTTTTGTGAAAAGGTGAACCTACCCTTTAAGCAGTAAGACCCTAGCTGGCGAATTGTGCCAAATACTCACACTCAGTATGTCCCTACGAATCCCCCTCAGTGGATTACCCTCCAGCTGTAAGGATTTCAAATTCGGAAGATTTCCCAGGGCACCGGGCAAACTGAAAACATAAAATAAAATACTTTATCTAGATAAAGCCAAACATACAGGATATCTCCAGTGTTAGCTATAAGAGGGGTTCTATAGGGGGCAGGGGCGGACTGACCATTTATCCACTCGGGCACTGCTCGAGGGCCCGGGGTCAGTAGGGGGTCGCATGAGATGCCCCTAGTACCTTTCATAGGCGTTTATGGGTGTTGTTTGAGTGTGGGCAAGGACACAGGGGCCCCATGATTTCCTATTGAGCAGGTGCCCCTTGAGTTGTCAGTCCACCCCTGATAGGGAGTGTTTAGGAGTAACAATACCATAAAGATCTAATTCTATAGGGCACAAAAGCACAATGACTGCTTTTGAGCAATTGCATACCCCTGCCATTTGCTGGCCCCAAATAGGTACTTCTGTGCCTACCTAGTGCACTAGGTGGCTGCAAAGAAAAAAAAAAAGAAGAAGCTGTTTGCCATTTATAACAGTGAAGCTGTAGCGAAGCTGCATTAAAGGCATAATTGTGCCTGGAATAGGTCTTACCTGCCAAGGTCATTATTGCTGAGATCCAGCCTCTCCAGTCCCTTCAGCAGGATTATCTCATCTGGTAGGCTCTTCAGCTTGTTATCCCGCAGCTCGAGAATACAGAGGGAAGTGAGGTGTGTCAGGTGCTGGGGGCCCACTGTACTTATCTGGTTGTTCCCAACATGCAGCTCCTGTTAAAGGATCAGAGGCCAACATTTATATATAAAAATGTACTGTATATAGAAAAAGACAAGCGGGTAGTTATGGTGTGAAAATACTCAACACTAACACATGAATAATAGCACTTCAATTATTATTTTTGACATAAAAAAAGGTTTGCAAATTCTCCTTGTCAAAGCGGAACAATAAGATGTACCTACTAGCCTGCTCGCTGTATTTTCCAGCATGTAAACTGACCTGCGCATGCACAGCTCAGCTGACACCACCAGCCCAGAATCTGTGTTTCGGGATGACTGACTCCTGCGCATGCTCAGGAGGCAACATTACCACTACCTTCAGAGAAACCATGCACAAGCTAATCTACCTGTCCCACGGGTCCTAATGCATTTCACTCCATCCGGAGCTTATTCACAAATTCTACGAAAAAGCTCTGAATGGAGCGAAATGGGTTACAGTTCATGGGGCAGGTGAAAGAGCTTGTGCATAGAATTATTCAGGAAACTCACAAGGATTTTACTGGAGAGTGGTTTCCCTTACCTTGTTGCTTGAGAGTGGACTTTAAGGAGCGGACAGCGACTACTGGAGCCCTGCACCCGTTGTCAGAGAAGTGAGAGGGAGGTATGCCTGTGGTGTGGCTGAATACTTTTTTAGTGCCCAGACTTTAACCCCTTGCTTACCAGGCACTTTCACCCCCTTCCTGCCCAGGCCAATTTTCAGCTTTTGGCGCCGTCGAATTTTGAATAACTATTGTGCGGTCATGCAACATAGTACCCATATGAAAGTTTTTATAATTTTTTTGACACAGAGCTTTCTTTTGGTGGTATTTAATCGCCACTGGGTTTTTATTTTTTTGCTAAACAAACAAAAAAACACTGCAATTTTGGGGGAATAAAGTTTTCTTAGTTTATTTTTTAAATAAGTAATTTTTCTCCTTCACTGATGTGTGCTAATGAGGCTGCACTGATAGGGGGAACTGATAAGACAGCACTGACAGGCATCATTGATGGGTACGGATAAAAGGCACTGATGGGTACTAATAGACTGTACTGATAGGCATCACTGATGGGCACTGACAGGCATCACTGATAAGCATCAATGATGGGCACTGACAGGCATCACTTATGGGCACTGACAGGCATCACTTATGGGCACTGATGGGGCTGCACTGAATCAGTACCCTGATTATCAGTGTAGATGTCTCCTCTGAAGATTGCCACTTATCGGCTCTCCTCACACGCTGTCAGTATTTCCTGCTTGCATGTGATTAGCTCTCTACAGCAACATGTGCCCTCAGGGGCATGCATGAGCGGCTAGAGTGGGAGGACATATGAAATCCTCCCAGAACAAGAGCTCCCACCTATCCATCAAATTTATCAATACGGCGGGTGGGAGGCGGTTAAAGTGGAAGTAAAGGCAAAAGCTAACTAATAATCGTAAACCTACTCTCAGCCACATTCTAAGCCTTGTCTATCTAGCCCTGTAAAGAATAACAATCTCTATACTTTCCTGTTTTGCAGCCACTCCGGTGCCACGCTGAGATGTCAGAGTACAGATATGTGTAAGAGAGGCAGCCGACAACTGCTGCCCTATAGTGACGTCACTTTCCAGGCATTTCCTAGCCGTTGTCGGCTGCCTCCTGCACATAGAGGGCGCCACTGGAGACCGGAGCAGCTGCAGAACAGGTAAGCACAGCGATTTTTCTTCTTTACAGGGCTAGATAGATTAGGCTTGGAATGAGGCTGACAGTAGGTTTAGTTAGTTAGGACATGAGCCCTGAAGGCAGAAGCTCCTTGGTTGGGAAGAAATATAATTCATACAAGCATTACACACTTTATTCCAGAGACCCAAGAAATGTAAGCTCCTCTGGGGCAGGGATTGGAGTGAATGGTTACATGTTCTTCACAACATGGCGGCTCTATATAACTACAGGAAATAATCACATTATAAGACCTTACCTTGAGCAGCTTGCAGTCGGGCAGCTCTGGCAGGAAGGTCAGTTTGTTCTGCCTCAGATACAGCTGCTCCAGACAGTCCATACCGGCCAGGGAAGGAGGGATGTCTTCCAGCAGGTTGGAGGTGCAGTCCAGCTGACGGAGACCTGCAGGAGTCAAGCAGAAAAATGTATAAACTATATAGCCCAAGTTAGTAATCAGCTGACTATTAGACCTACCTATATCGCCAAAGTACATGTAGACGCCTTTAAGGGATTGAGGTCAGGTGGTTCCAATGAAGGGTATTATTACCGCAGCAAACAAAGATATTTTAGACAACTCTGTGCTTCCACCCTTGTGGTAACACATTGGTGAAGGTCCTTTTCTGTTCCAATATGACTGTGTCCCTGTGCACACAGCCAGCTCCTTAACCGCTTACCCGCTGCTGTATAGCAGATATACTGCTACACGGCAGCACGGGTGCGCAAAATCACATATATATATATCTATCTATCTATCTCTATATATATAGCTCTCTCTCTCTCTCTCTCTCTCTCTATATATATCTATCTATATCTATCTATCTCTATATCTATCTATCTATCTATATATATATATATCTCTATCTATATCTATCTATCTCTATATCTATCTATCTATCTATATTTGTATGTATGTAATTTTGCAATTCTGGGTATGGGGCGCACGCGAGCCGTGAGCGCCCTACCCGCGCTGTCATTCACAGACACGGATGTCAATCACCGGGTCCCAGCCGGTGATTACCCACCGGCCAATGGTGATTACCAACAATCACCAATATGTTTTGTTTACAAACAGTCTTCCTCTCTGTCAGTTCGGGCACACTGCTTGGGATGGCTGTGCTCAGCACAGCCATTCCGATAAGTGTGCTTACAGTTAAGCACACAGACACCACCCCCTAGTAAAACACTTCCTACACACAGTTAACCCTTTGATCGCCCCTCACATTAACCCCTTCCTGCCCAGTGTCATTAGTACAGTGTCAGTTCTGTTTTTTTTAGCACTGATCACTATATTAGTGTCACTGGGGATGTCAGTGACCCCAAGTTAGTCCCCCCCCCCCGTGTCAGAATGCCCTCCGCAGTCCTGCTAAAAGTCGCTGATCGCCGCCATTACTAGTAGGACTATTTTGGCCTAAATTTATCACAAAATTAGATTTTTTGGATTTTTTTACTGGACATGTTTAATAGCAAAAAGTCCAAAATATATTTTTTTTTCTCAAAATTGTCAGTCTTTTTTTGCTTATAGCGCAAAAAATAAAAAAAGCACAGGTGATCAAATACCATTGAAAGAAAGCTCAATTCGTGGGAAAAAAAAAAAAAGGACGTAAATTTCATCTGGGTGTGACGTTGCATGACCGCGCAATTGTCAGTTAAAGTAATGCAGCACCGTATCGCAAAAAATGTCAGGAAGGAGGGTAAACCCTCTGGAGGGTAAGGGGTTAAAGGCTTAATTTGATGAGGAGTGACCTCAACCCTACTGAACACCTCTAGGATGAATTGCAATGTGAGTCAGGTCTTCTCATCCAACATCAGTACCTGACCTCACATATGAATAAGCCCAGATGTCCCCAGACTCACTCCAACATCTTGTGGAAAAATGTCTCAGAAAAGTTGAAGCTGCTATTGCCACAAAGAGGGCCAACTCCATATGACTGTCTATTGGTTTGGAAAGGGATGTCCAACAAGGTGTGATGGTCACAAAGCTTTAGGAATGTACAGTTGTTTCTGCCAGCATTGTATTTACATTCCTCTGGCTAGTGAGTGGGATGCTTCAGGGACTCACCAGAGGATGCTTAAAGCAGAGCTCCAGTCAAACCTAAAAAAAATAAAAGTCAGAAGCTGGAAAAACTGTAGCTGCCGACTTTTAAAAAAAACAGCAGCTCACCCGTCCAACGATCCAGCAGTGTACTCGCCACAGCCGGTTTCACCAGCCATCCTCACTCCCCGGCACCGGCATCCTAAGTGTGGGCACCCAGCTGCTACAGCTTGTGGCTTCACAGCCAAGTGCCCACAGCACATGCGGGAGTAGTGTGCCTTGTGAATGGTCCCCTAGTCTTCTGGGACCTGTCACATGTTCCAGAACACTACGGGGAGGGAGAACAACTTCTGCTTCCGATCACCTAGGCGGTCGCATTGGAAGTGGGAGTGCGTATCTGTCAAAATTTGGTACCTGATCCCTCATGGGATCAAAGCTGAACTTCCCCTTTTTGTTGGAGCTTCACTTTAACCACTTGAGCTCCAGAGGATTTACCCCCCTTAATGACCAGGCCTCTTTTTTGCTACTCGGCGCTGCACTAATTCAACTGATAATTGCGCGGTCATGCAATGCTGCACCCAAACGAAATTTACGTCCTTTTTTTCACACAAATAGAGCTTTCTTTCGGTGGTATTTGATCATATGTGCGCTTTTTATTTTTCACGCTATAAACAAAAAAAGCCAAAAATTTTGAAGAAAAACAATATTTTTTACTTTCAGCTATAAAAAATATATAGTAAACTCAAAGCTAGTTATAAATTTAGGCCAAAATGTATTCTGCTCCATGTTTTTGGTAAAAAAAAATCCCAATGAGTGTATATTGATTGCTTTGTGTGGAAGTTATAGCGTCTACAAACAATGGTATAAATACTGCAATTTACGCCATTTTTCTGCTATACAGTGCTGCGCTAGTTTAACGGACAATTGCGCGGTCATGCAATATGGTACATAATTTACATCCTTTTTTTCCCCACAAATTGAGCTTTCTTTTGGTGGTATTTGATCGCCTGTGCGGTTTTTATTTTTTGCGCTATAAAAAAAAAGGCTGACAATTTTGAGCAAAAAAAAACAATATTTTGGACTTTTTGCTATAAAACATGTCCAGTAAAAAAAAAATGCAAAAATCAAATTTAGTCATAAATTTCTACCAAAATGCATTCTGCGACATGTCTTTGCTAAACAAAAAAAACCAATACGTGTAAATTAATTGGTTTACGTTAAAGTTATAGCATTTACAAATGGTGGGAAAGATACTGGGATTTTTAGGTTTTTTTTATACTAATAATGGCAGCGATCAGCGAATTATGGCAGCGACCAGCGACTTATGGCAGGACTGCGGCGGACATTCTGACATTGGGGGGTACTGACTTGGGGTCACTGACATCCCCAAAAACACTAATATAGTGATCAGTGCAAAAAAAAAAAACACTGACACTGTACTAATGGCACTGGGGAGGAAGGGGTTAACTTTATTTTGCAGGGAAGGGTTATCTGTGTGAGGGGAGTGTTTTACTAGGGGGCGGGAGTGTGTGCTGCACGGGACACCGCTGATCGAGAGAGAGAAACTCTTCTTTCTCGATCAGCTCGTCCTTGAGCTGTCAGGGAAGTGACAGAAAGCACAGCTACTGCAGCTGTGCTGTCTGTCACTGTTTGCCACCGATCGCCGGAAAACAGTCGGTAAGGACTGGCTGTGATCCGGCGACTGACATCCGCGGCGGTGATCGGCGGGACAGATAGGGCGGCGGCGCGCCTCACACGCCCCCTATCTGTTTACAAAACACACATTTTAAAACGTGGTTTTGCCTGCCCGTGCCGCCCTGCCGCTGTATTTCTACAGTGGCAGGGCGGCAAGTGGTTAATATAAAATGGGCTAGTCACAGTGGGTCATTGATTAGTACTGCCTTGAAACATTGAGGTTCTCAGTTCCAATCCCAGCCACGACACTATCTGCATTCAGTTTGCATGTTCTGTCTGTGCTGGCATTGGCTTCCTCCAGGGTCTCCAGCTTCTTCCCAAACTCCAAAGACGTGCTCATAGATTAAGTGGATCCTGTCTAAACGGACCCTAGTATGTGTGTGCATATGTATAGGGGGCCCTTAGCCTGCAAGGGAGAGAGGGCATGCAAAGTCAATGTGTGTGTGCTAGTGGTAGCCAAGGGTGGAATCCAGAACCAGTCTACTGTCTCCTAAGAGCTGCCAAAGGAGGCATCAAAAGCAATTCTCATGTCAAAAGAGCACCCAATGGTGGGTGTGGAGAAGGAAGGGAATTGAAAACACAGCACTAGTTTTTCTAATCTGTCTACCCTGGTTTACTTACCCCTTTCAGCATCCTTCAACTCTAATGAGCAATATCACCCCCCACCATCTCCATGGTTAACTTCTTCCCCCTTCCTCCTCTTTCCTTACCCCGCATTCCTGTTTTCCTTAAGCAGCCTCTGGATCCCCCCCCCCCTCCTATCCTTGGTATAGGAAAACATCTGTAAAAGGTAATTGGTCTTCTCCACATTTTTTTTTTAACTGCCTTCCGCCCGCCATATACGGTAATGTGGGTGCAAGGCGGTTCTCTCGTTCTGGGAGGACGTCATACGACGTCCTCCCACTCTAACCGTGTGTGCATGGCTCCGGGGGCACGGACACAGCAGATCACTGATCAACGGAAAGAGCCAAAGACTTCGGCTCAGTCATGTGATCAGCTGTGTCCAATGACAGCTGATCGCATGTAAATAAGGAAATTCCGGTTATCGGCATTTCTCTCCTCACGAGCTGTCACACTGACAGTGGAGAGGAGAGCCAGTAATCAGCATTCCTCAGAGGGGGCATCTATACTGATGATCAGTGTTCTCCGATGATCAATGTAGCCCCATCAGTGCCATCTGTCAGAGTCCTTCAATGCCTGTTGTCAGTGCTGATCATTGCCACCTGCCAGTGCCCATCAGTGCCACATCAATGCCATATAGTGTCCATCTGAGCTGCCTTTCAGTGCCACCTATCAGTACCAGTCAGTGCCGCCTATCAATGGTGCCAGTCAGTGCTGCCTATCAGTGCCCGTCTGATATCCATCCTGTGTGCCCAGTGAGTGTTATGCGATTAAAAAACAACATCTATATCTATATAGGAAAATAAAAGAGTCCATCTTACTCTTCATGTGGCTGATCTCCGGAGGAAGGACCTTCAGCTTGTTGTTGGATAAGTTCAGCCGGGTGAGGTAGGTGAGGGCCCCAAGACAGCTCGAAAGGCTCCTCAGACTGTTATTGGAGAAGTCCTGCAATATTATCGCCGTGTTAAAGGAAACTATAGTACATTTCTAGTAAGTGCTTATCTGTGCATAAAAGGTACGTTGAAGGCGACTTTCATTTTTTTTTTTTGTTCTATATTTTAGGATTGCTTTTACATGTACACAATTGAAGATTATCCCTCTAGCCCAGGGGTGTCAAACTTGCAGCCCTCCATCTGTTGAAGAACTACAAGTCCCATTGTGCCTCTGCCTGTGGGAGTCATGTTTGTAACTGCCAGCCTTGCAACGCCTCATGGGACTGGTAGTTCCACAACAGCGGGTGGCTCAGTATCAGGCAGTGTAGTCAATGTACCCGTAGAACTGCTGAGATTACAATGCAGGCAGAGTCACACTTAATGGATCCAATTCTCCAATTTGATGCACCCCACAATTCAGGTGGGGAGAGGGGAGGTCAGATTGGGGTTAGTGTAGGCAATCATGCTTCATGTTAGAACCCAAATATGGTTGTAATATGAAACAGACTTAAAGGTGGTTTGTGCTTTTAAAAGAGAAGTATGGCCAAAGCTCTTTTAAGCATACTTCTCCTGTGGGTCCTGTAGTTCTGCGCTCCTGTGATTCAGACTCAGCTGACAGTGGGCTAAATCCCACTGTTGGCTGACGTCACAGAACCAATACAGGCTCTGCAGAGATCCTGACAATAATGTCGGGATCTGCCTAGATGCCTGACCAGCAGCTGGCTCAGCCTTTCAGCACACCACTATAAGCCAACCATGGGAACACTGATACAGCCTTCTAGGTGAGAATGTACAGTATGTTTATGGGTTTTTTTTTTCCCCCACACTCCAGGCAAAAAACAATTCTCAAGCATTGGAGCTGTACCCGCCCCACACAAGGTAAAAAAGAAGTATGGGATTTAGTTTAAAAATAAAAAATATGAATATCATACTCACCTAGGTGGGTGCAGCATCGCTTCGAAGCTGCATCTGTCCCCTGCCGGCTCTAGGGGTGAGAACTCAGCGATCACGTGATCGCTGAGTTCTCACAGCCTACTATGAGCAGAGAACTCTGCTCTGTTCCCCCAGGCTCAGTGAAGGGCTGGGCTGTAGACAGGTAGGGATCGGTTGGCTCAGGCTCTAAGGGGATTGCTGAGAGGCTGAGCTAGGTGCTGCTCCAGACTCTGGGGTGGACCCCAACTTTAAAGTCAGCATCTTTCCCCAGCATGGACTGGCTGAGTGAAATCAGCCGACTGAGAAAAAGAGCTTTAGCTGTACTTCTCCTTTAACTGCTTGTCTTTTTCTAGGGGATAGGAGAGCGTAGATATACTCACCTTATCCTCTGATCCTCCCAGCACAAGAACAGTCTGACACCCCCATGCTCCATTGGTCTTGCATAGCAGACCAATCCTGACGTCATCATGCCCACAGCAGGCTCCATAGACCAGGAACAGTCCACTGATGGACCGTGGGAAAGCGCCGTTTTCCAGAAGATCGAAGGACCGGGTGAGTATAAGCTTTTTGCTCACCCCTATACAAAACAAGCAGTTGACCCGTGCAGTGCAGGCACAGCCCCATTGCATGGGAAGAACATTTTTTGGCAGAGTTGGGCTTTACCGGACCATCTTTCCATCATTATAAATAGCTTACCATTTCCTCCAGAGCGGTCAGCTGACCCATGGAGTTAGGGACCTCCTCTAACTGGTTGTGATGAAGAAGAAGACTCTTGAGGTTCTGTAGCTGGGCCAGCTCTTCTGGAAGACTCTTCAACTTATTGTGACTTTGTTAGAAAGAAATACGGACAAGCCAGATTTAAAATAAAGAAAAAAATTCAAATCTTATTAAAAACCTGAAAGACTAACTTTTGTGCTCTCCCCCCCAATTTGTGTTTATGCTTACCTTTTATAACGTGTTCAGGTCAGTCACATGACCCTACGAGGTCCTCTTTATGTTTGACTCAGGGCTGGGCAATCCTCTCTGATCTAGACAGCGGTGCTGACGCGATGACGTCTCGGTGTATTTGCATTTTGTTTATTTTTGCACAATAGAGTTTGTCCCTGGGTGGTCCCACCCCTTACATATTTAAGAACTGTCAAACCAACGGAGCAGGCAGATCATCGGGAACGGGATTTTTTTTTTTCGGGTCAGCGGCGGACATCGTGATTGAAGTTGGATCTACTGCGGGGGACATTCTGTTATTAAAGGACTTGTCAAAGACCGTGTCCTGTCTTTTTTCGCACTACACTTTTTGTTTTTTGTGAATGGGCAGAGCTATCATGTACCCCATACTCATTCACATGGGGAGGGGGGGGCAGGATCTGGGGGCACCCTTGTTAAAGGGTGCTTCCAGATTCTGATAAGCCCCCTGCCTGCAGACCCTCACAAACACCGGCCAGGGTTGTGGGGAAGAGACCCTTCTCCCCATCAACATGGGAACCAGGTGCATGCCCCAAAACACCCCTCCATGTTGAAGGCATGTGGCTTGGTATGGCTCAGAAGGTGGGGGGCCCTCGCTCGTGTCCCCCCCCCCTTTCCTGACCTGACGGGCTGCGTTCTCCTATAAGTGTCTGGTATGGATTTTGGGGGGGGGGGACCCCACGCCGTGTTTTTTATTTATTATGGTGCTGGTTTTTAAATGTAATTACAGCTTTTTTTTTTTCTTCACTACAACTCAGCTGTCACTTTCCCCCCCAGGTAACAGAGTGAAAGTTTTCTTTTAGTTTATTTTCCCCAAGTTAAGAGAAACAATGTTTCCTTTTATTGTCTTAAAAGAAACAAAGTTTCCTGTAACTCCGGGGAAAGTGACAGCTAGTCTTGTAAACGATAGTAAAGAAAAAACAAAAAGCCGGCAATTGCATTTAAAAATCGGCACCAACATACACTTCGTATTGCGGAAAGAATTAGTGAAAAATTAGCAAACCGAGGCATTATTTTCAATAGATTTTCATTCGTAAGCCGAAAATTATGTTAACCAAGGCATTCATAAACCGAGGTACCACTGTATGTATGAGATCAGGGGTGGACTGACAACTCATGGGGCCCCCGGGCAATAAGGGATCATGGGGCCCCTGTGTCCTTGCCCAAACTCAAAAAAGCCTATTAAAAAGGTACCAGGGGCATCTCATGGGGCCCCCTACTGACCCCGGGCCCTGGGGCAGTGCCCGACTTTCCAAATGGTCAGTCCGCCCCTGTATGAGATATATATATATATATTACAGATTTAAGCGGAGAGCAACATTTAATAAGAGCAGAACAGGGGCGGACTGACCATTTGGAAACTCGGGCACTGCCCCAGGGCCCGGGGTCAGTAGGGGGCCCCATGAGATGCCCCTGGTACTTTTTTCATAGGCTTTTTTGAGTTTGGGCAAGGACACAGGGGCCCCATGATCCCCTATTGTCTGGGGGCCCCATGAGTTGTCAGTCCGCCCCTGGAGCAGAATTACAAAGTAGGCCATACCTTATATTCAGCCTTTGAAGATTCACCAGCTCCCCGATCTCTCTGGGAAGTTCCGGCAGCAGATTGTCATGAACCTAGAAACACAAAAATCTTCAGAAAATGACTTTTCTCCGATATCTGTTCCATCCCCTCCCTCCTAGATTGTAAGCTCGAAAGAGCAGGGCCCTCGATCCCCTCATGTTTTGCATTGTATTGGTATTGTTCTGTCACATGTTCTGTCCCCCTTTGTAATGTACAGCGCTGAGCGAACTATTGGCGCTTTATAAATACTGTATAATAATAATAATAATAAATAACAACCATAACCGGATGCTGTTTGACTTGTTATTGCCAAAGTTTCCGAAGCCCAGATTGGGCGACAGTAGGGAGAGTGAGGGGGACGGTAGGATTCTTGTTAAAGCCTTAATGGATATTTCGGCCAAGCTGGCCGAAATAAATAATTTGCTGCACTAACAGGTGACCTTCCTGGATGCTCTGTATGACTTGTATGTAGCCTCAGCTACATATAAGGGTTGATTTACTAAATTCCAATAGACTGTAACCTCTGCAAGGGCATTTGCTCGAAAACTTTGTAGAGATGAAGCTCTGCTAACTTCCATCATCCAATCATGTGCAAGCAAAAATGCTGTTTTTTTTTATTTTCCTTGCATGTGATTGGGTGTTCTTTGCAAAGTGAAGCTTCAACTCATTGACTAAATTCTGGAGCAAATGCCCTTGCAGACTGCAACAGAACTTACAAAGTGCACAGACTATTTGCCTTTAATTAACCCCAACGTATACAGGGCTCTGCAGGCAGTGAGACAAGGACACCCAGAACAGAAGAGTCAAGCTGAGCGTCACTCAACCATTCACAGGAAGCTTTGTATTCTATGACTAAAGAATAACTAAAGGCAAAACTTTTTTTTTTTAAGTTTTGGATGGAATGGAGAGGGATTAGAACACCTGCCAGGTATTTATTGCCGTCTGTGCCCCCATTATGGAGATTCCCCCTCTCTATTTGTCCTGGTTAACATTATCATAGAAAGTAAAAGAAAAACCAAAAATGTGGGTTGTCCCCAAAAAAGTCATAGAGGGGAAATCTTCCAATGGGGACACTAGTTCTGGTGACTTGTGGGATCCCAAAGAATTCCCTTAATTTGCAGGGATTTCCTCTCACTTCCTGTTTAGCTATTTTCGCTCCTTCTTCAGACTCCCTATGCTGGGACTGATGACAGTTCCTGTGCTGTGTGGTCTATGATTGGACGCTGTGATGTCACAGTACAGTACACGGCTGCTTATCGGTGAACTCCGGTCTTACATCCAACACCACCAGAGCCGGCAGCAGGCGGAGCTCCTCCGACAGGGACTGCAGTTTGTTGGAGGCCAGGATCAGCTTGGTCAGGTCGGTCTGTTCCCACCATCGGTCCGTCCCACCGAACTGCACGTTGGTGTGCGCCTCCTCCGGGGTGTCCACATTTATCCGCCAGACGCTCGACGGCACTGCGGGGGAGACGCAACATGAGGAGGGGCTGAGATCTAAACACCCTCCATGTGTAACCTCCCCCCCGGGGACCACCGATCATCCACACACACTCCGATATGGCTACATCACCCAGAGACACCCCATTATTATACCTATCACCCATAGACACCCCATTATTATACCTATCACCCATAGACACCCCATTATTATACCTATCACCCATAGACACCCCATTATTACACCTACCGCACCCCCCCATTATTACACCTACCACCCACACACACCCCATTATTACATCTTTTACCCATAGACACCCCATTACACCTACCACCCCCCCCATTATTACACCTACTGCCCACACACACCCCATTATTACACCTATCACCCACAGACACCCCATTCTTGTTCCGATCACCCGCAGACACCCCATTCTTGTTCCTATCACCCGCAGACACCCCATTCTTGTTCCTATCACCCGCAGACACCCCATTCTTGTTCCTATCACCCGCAGACACCCCATTCTTGTTCCTATCACCCGCAGACACCCCATTCTTGTTTCTATTACCCGCAGACACCCCATTCTTGTTTCTATCACCCACAGACACCCCATTCTTGTTTCTATCATGCACAGGCACCCCATTACTACACCTTTCACCCGCAGACACCCCATTCTTGTTCCTATCATGCACAGACACCCCATTATTACACCTATCCACCGCAAACACCCCACTATTACACCTATCACCCGCAGACCCCCCCTTCTTGTTCCTATCACCTGCAGACACCCCATTATTACACCTAACACCCACAGACACCCCATTCTTGTTCCCATCACCCGCAGACACGCCATTATTACACCTAACACCCACAGACACCCCATTCTTGTTCCCATCACCCGCAGACACCCCATTCTTGTTCCCATCACCCGCAGACACCCCATTCTTGTTCCTATCACCCGCAGACACCCCATTCTTGTTCCCATCACCCGCAGACACCCCATTCTTGTTCCCATCACCCGCAGACACCCCATTCTTGTTCCTATCACCCGCAGACACCCCATTATTACACCTATCACCCGCAGACCCCCCCCCCGTCTCTCACCCTCGCTCAGGCCTCTCCCGGAAAGGTTCAGCTGTCCGCTCTTCCGGGCCGCATTGATCAATCCCTGGGGAACCGGCGGCTCCTTCTCCTTCTGGTCCCGGAACCCAGCCCGGGGATCCGGAGCTCTCCCTCCCCGCCCGAACCGAGACATGTCCCCGGACAGCGTGCTGCCAGCCGCCCGGTTCAAACTGCGGACCCCGCCCACACCTGACAGTACTGATCGCCGCCACCAGGTGCCGCTAGAAAGCACACACCTGACACTGCCCCGCCTCTGCCCCTAGATGCCGCTATAGAGCAGAGACCTGTCAATGCCCAGTCACAACCACAAGATGCTGCTAGAGAGCACAAACGTGACACTGCCCGACCTCTGCCCCTAGATGCCGCTATAGAGCAGAGACCTGTCACCACCTAGCCGCAACCACAAGATGCCGTCAGAGAGCACACACCTGACACTGCCCCATCTCTGCCCCTAGATGCCGCTATAGAGCCGAGACCTGTCACCGCTCAGCCGCAACCACAAGATGCCGCTAGAGAGCACACACCTGACACTGCCCCATCTCTGCCCCTAGATGCCGCTATAGAGCCGAGAGCTGTCACCGCTCAGCCGCAGCCACAAGATGCCGCTAGAGAGCACACACCTGACACTGCCCCATCTCTGCCCCTAGATGCTGCTATAGAGCAGAGACCTGTCATCACCTAGCCGCAACCACAAGATCCCGCTAGAGAGCACACACCTGACACTGCTCGCCTCTCCCCCTAGATGCCGCTATAGAGCAGAGACCTGTCACCACCCAGCCGCAACCACAAGATGCCGCTAGAGAACACACACCTGACACTGCCCCACCTCCGCCCCTAGATGACGCTATAGAGCAGACACCTGTCACCACCCAGTCGTTACCACAAGATGCCGCTAGAGAACACACACCTGACACTGCCCCACCTCCGCCCCTAGATGACGCTATAGAGCAGACACCTGTCACCACCCACTCGTTACCACAAGATGCCGCTAGAGAGCACACACCTGACACTACCCGACCTCCGCCCCTAGATGCCGCTATAGAGCAGAGACCTGTCACCACCCAGTCGCTACCACAAGATGCCTCTAGAGAGCACACACCTGACACTACCCCATCTCTGCCCCTAGATGCCGCTATAGAACAGAGACCTGTCACCACCCAGCCGCAACCACAAGGTGCCGCTAGAGAGCACACACCTGACACTGCCCCACCTCCGCCCCTAGATGCCGCTATAGAGCAGAGACCTGTCACCACCCAGCCGCAACCACAAGATGCCGCTAGAGAGCACACACCTGACACTGCCTCACCACTGCCCCTAGATGGCGCTATAGAGCAGAGACCTGTCACTGCCCAGTCAAAACCACAAGATGCCGCTAGAGAGCACACACCTGACACTGCCTCACCACTGCCCCTAGATGGCGCTATAGAGCAGAGACCTGTCACTGCCCAGTCAAAACCACAAGATGCCGCTAGAGAGCACAAACCTGACACCAATGAACTGCTACCACTAGATGCCGCCAGAGAGCCCGGCTTTGTGCCCGTTTGATATCACACAGTACATAGGATACAGAAATGACTTTTTTGGAACTCGGGAAGAATTTCTGTTCATTCTTAAATCAATACAAATCAAACTCGTCATCCATCAATATCAACATGAACTGTTTTTAACGCTTGTGCTGTCAGCTTTAGTGAATAGATAGGAAGGTATATTTACCTATTATAAACTTTTTCTTGTTTTTTTACATTTCTTTAGTTGCTTCCTGGTTTCTGACCTAGGCCAAAAATAACATCATACATCCCATCATCCCATCTCCATGAAAATTTTTTTTCTTTCATCTGGAGAAAGGGAGGAGGAGCTTTCTCAGCTAAGTACACCCTTCTGCCCAGAGGCAGACTGACCATTTGGAAACTGGGGCACTGCCCGAGGGCCCGGGGTCAGTAGGGGGCCCCATGAGATGCTCCTGGTACCTTTTTCATAGGCTTTTTTTAGTTTGGGCAAGGACACAGAGGCCCAGGGGTGGACTGACAACTCATGAGGTCCCCGGGCAATAGTGGATCATGGGGCCTCTGTGTCCTTGCCCAAACTCAAAAAAGCCTATAAAAAAGGTACCAGGGGCATCTCATGGGGCCACCTACTGACCCCAGGCCCACGGGCAGTGCCCGAGTTTCCAAATGGTCAGTCCGCCTTGCAGGGGCCCCATGATCCCCTATTGCCCAGGGGCCCCAAGAGTTGTCAGTCCGCCCCTGCTTCTGCCTAAATGCCTGAGTTAGTCCGTATTCACACCTCAGAGTATTGTAGCACGAAGCTCCAAAACGCTCAGCGGGAAAAAGTGAATATTTCTCATAGAGATGGTTCACATCTCCACTCCAAGTTGCCTGAAGAAGCACACCTGAAGCTCGAAAAAGTTTTGGAGCTACTTTTGTAGCTCAAATTGGACAGATTTGCACATTTTTGGCGTGTTTTTATTCTCATACAAAAGAATAGAAACGTGCGATTGGCGCATTTTTGCGAGCTGTCAAGCAATTTTGTGCAATTTTCTGCTTAAATAAAAATGTTTTTTTTTTATTTGTAATAATATGAATACATAAATGTAAAATAAATACACATATAAATAAAAATCATGATAAATAAATAATAATAATTAACCCCTAACCTTAAAAAATTAGATAAATTATTATTATTATTAACCACTTGCCCTCCAGGGGATCCCCCCCCCCCCCCTTCCTGACCAGGCCATTTTTTGCGTTACGGCTCTGCGTTATATTAACTGACAATTGCGCGGTCATGGAACGCTGCACCCAAATTAAATGTTTGGCCTTTTTTTCCCATGAATTAAGCTTTGTTTGTATGGTATTTGATCACCTGTGTGTTTTTTATTTTTTGTGCTATAAAAAAAAACCCGACAATTTTGAGAAAAAAACAATATTTTGGACTTTTTGCTATTAAACATATCCAGTAAAAAAATGTAAAAAATCAAATTTGATCATAAATTTAGTACAAAATGTATTCTGCTACATGTCTGTGCTAA
This sequence comes from Staurois parvus, assembly GCF_062004578.1. Taxonomy (NCBI): domain Eukaryota; kingdom Metazoa; phylum Chordata; class Amphibia; order Anura; family Ranidae; genus Staurois; species Staurois parvus. The sequence continues at coordinate 2,526,445 of NW_028319066.1, forward strand.
AAAAAAATCCCAGTAAATGAATTGGTTTACGTGAAACTTATAGCATTTACAAATGGTGGTATATATACTGGAAGTTTTTTTTTACTAGTAATGGCGGCGATCAGCAACTTATAGCGAACCTGCGGCGGACATTCTGACACTGGGGGGGGAACTGACTTGGTGTCACTGACATTGCCAGTGACACCAATACAGTGATCAGTGCTAAAAAAAAGCACTGACACTGTACAAATGGCACTAGGCAGGAAGGGGTTAACATGAGGGCCGATCAAAGTGTTAACTATGTGCTGAGAGTGTTTTACTAAGGGGGGCAGTGTGTTGGTGCTTCACTGTAATCACACTGCTCTGGATGGCTGTGCTGTGCACAGCCATCCAGAGCAGTGTGCCCGAGCTAACAGGGAGGAGGACTGTTAGTAAACAAAGTAGCCCTCCTCCCCGTCGGAGATCCTCAGAAATCACCGGGCGCTGGCGGGTAATTACCGGGCAGGACCCGGTGATTGACAGATGCGGTCGTGAATGGTGGCGAGGGTAGGGCAAGTGCGCTCCCCCTACCTGGAAATACAAAATCACATATATATAGGTGATTTTGCGCATCCATGTCACCCTGTAGCAGTATATCTATTGATTTTTTTTATTATTATTATTATTATTATTAACTGCTTGCCGAGCAGCCTCTGTATAAAAACAGCCACAGGGTGGCACCGCTGTGCAAAATCACGTTTTAAAACGTCATTTTGCAAAACAGGTAGGGGGCGCGTGCAAGGTGTGCGACCGCCCTACCTATGCCGTCGATCGCGGCTGCGGGTGTCAATCACCGTGTCCCGGATGGTCATTACCCGCCGGGTCCTGGCGATTGCCGGCAAACAGTGACACAGAGCATAGCTGCTTTGTTTTCAATGCAGCTCTGCTCCCTGTCAGTTCCTAACACACTGTTCCTGAGAGCGGAGTTTAGCTCTCGGGATCAGTGTGTTCCTGTGATGTACACCCCACCAATGCCCACTAGTAAAACACTCCCCTCACACAGTTAACCCTTTGATTGCCTAAAAAAGTTAACCCCTTCCTCCCCACTGCCATTAGTACAGTGTCAGTGTTTTTTTTTTTTGCACTGATCACTGTATTGGTGTCACTGGGGATGTCAGTGACCCAAAGTCAGTTCCCCCCAATGTCAAAATGTCCACCGCAGTCCCGCAATAAGTCGATGATCGCCGCCATTATTAGTATAAAAAAAAAATCCCAGTATCTTTCTCACCATTTCTAGATGCTAAAACTTTCACGAAAACCAATTAATTTACACGTATTGGGATTTTGTTTAGCAAAGACATGTCGCAGAATACATTTTGGCTGAAATTTGATTTTTTAATTTTTTACTGGACATGTTTTATAGCAAAAAGTCCAAAATATTGTTTTTTTTCTCAAAATTGTCAGCCTTTTTTTTATAGCACAAAAAATAAAAAACGCTCAGGAGATCAAATACCACCGAAAGAAAGCTCAATTCGTGGGAAAAAAGGATGTAAATTTAATTTGGGTGCAGTGTTGCATGACTGCGCAATTTTCAGTTAAGTAACGCAGCGACGTAACACAAACCGCTTCTGTAACCGCTTCCTGACCGCTCTATAGTGGAAATACTGCTACAGGGCGGCATGGGTGCGCAAAATCACATATATATATATACATACGTGATTTGTGCTCCTGTGGTTTTCACGCCCCTCCCAGATAGAGTCAGATTGTCCCTCAGTACACCAGACAATACATTTAACCCCTTGACTGCCAGGAACACGCTCATGCACAATAAACCTCCATTGCTAGTATAGTGTCTGAACAAATCAATATCTTTGATCAGATCAGCACTATGCCAGCGTTCACATTAGTATAGCTTCCCCAAAAATGCAGCGTTAGTGGGATCAGCCCTGGCATCTGCCAACACCTGCATTTAGCCCCTATGCTTACCCCCCCCCTCTTCTCCCCAGCAAGTGCAGTGTCAGTAGGTCATTGTCACTCTCACTTGATACATTGCACACAAAACTGCAGTGTTCGCAGAATCAGGCCTGATCTCTGTTAGCACTTGCCTGTAAATTTTGATGACTCTCATATGCAGCAGAGTGCCAGTACTAGTGCTGCGCTACCTTTTGGTGAACTGGTGAGTACCAGCGGTCTAGTACATCTTGGTCTTTCACATATCTCTTAGATTGTAAGCTCCCAGGACCAGGGCCCTCCTGACCCTCTTGTATTGAACTGTATTGTTGCTGTATTGTCTCCCATTATACTGTAAAGCGCTGAGCAAACTGTTGGCACTATATAAATCCTGTATAATAATAATAATACCAGCACTGCAGTATGACTTGGTGATGTGGCGAGTCCCATAAGTGCAGTACAAGCCAATGCGGTGGCGAGCACAAGTATTGTCCCGCAACCACCAAGAAATCGCACACAGGCCTATAGAGCTCCTAGTATCCTTCCGGATGTGCTTGCAAATCCCGATTGACAGCACACAAATTCTGCAGCAGCTGTACTTCCCCCATTCACTACCCAACCCGGAATTCAGGTGGAAAAATTTTATTTAACTACTCCCCTTAATTTGTGGAGCTGTTTTTCATGGAATATCTGTATGCGTTGATTGTGGATCTAAGAAATTTATATGCACAACAATTTATCGCCGCCAACCCAAATTCAAACCTTGCCAGACCATTCGCATGGAAACTCATTACGGTTTTCGAATTTACATTTTTTTTGGGCCTAACCCTCAACATGGGCATTACTAAAAGAAATGAATTGTGGTTGTATTGGTCCGCAGACCCTATTCATCATATCCCGTGTTCTCTGCTGCCATGGCCAGGCATAGATATGAGAGTATAATGTGTTTTATGCATTTCAGCGACAATACACTCTGTCATCCTCGGGGTGACCCTGAATTTGATCGGCTCCACAAAATTCAGCCCCTCGCAAATCACCTTAACCAAAAATTTGCAGATGTCTATACTCCCCAGCAAAACATCTGCGTTGATGAGTCCCTCATTAATTTTTCTGGCCGCCTTGCATTCAAACAATTTCTACCCTGCAAGCGTGCCAGATATGGGGTCAAGATGTAGAAGACCTGTGAGAGGACAACAGGCTATACTTATAAGTTTTGGATTTACGAGGAAAAAGATAGTCACGTGGAGCCCCCTGGATGCCCAGACTACATGGGGAGCAGTGACAAGATAGTTTGGGACTTGGTGTCATCCTTTTTTCATATGGGGTACCACTTATACATGGACAATTTTTATTCAAGCGTGCCACTATTTAGACATTTGTACAAACTTGGAACTGGCGCATGTGGCAAAGTGTGACCTAATGTGTGCCCACCATTAGAAGTGGATGGATGGAGGGTGGTATATTCTAATGGTGGGCATACCACACACTTTTTCTGGCAGAGATTCTTCTCTTTTTTTCATTCAGTCCACAGGCTGCATACAAAAAAAAAGAACATAGTATATATACCCAACAAGGACCAGTGACATACTGGTACATCACTGGACTTTGAATGGTTATACCAGGATGATGCCTACAGCTGCAGGCATCATCCTGGTATCGTTTTTTTCAGCCGGCGATTGGCTTTCATGTAAAAGCAATCCTAGTGGCTAATTAGCTGCACGATTGCTTTTACAAGCAGCAGGATATGATGCCCCCCCCCCTCCCCCGCTGCCTTCCATGGCGTTCTCGGGCAGTCCCGTGCCATTGGGGAAACCTGAGAATGCAGCCGGTGTTTCTGCCAGCTGACCATAGAGCTGATTGGAGACCAGAATGGTGCCAATCATCTCTATAGTCTAAGAATTCAGAAGCTACGAGCATTTCATCACTTCAGTTTCGCAGGATATAAACAGCGCCATTTGTAAATTGGGAAAGTATCTGATCACACCGATTTTGGTTTGATTAGATAATGTAAGGGCAGAGGAGATATCTAGAGTCTGATAGAACCCAGATTTCTGAAAAAAGAATATATGACAATGCCCATTGAAGTTATAGGGGATATTTGCATTCCCTGTGATAGCATTAAAAGTGATAAAAAAAAAAAACGAAAGGTAAAGTGTAAAAATAATTAAAAAAATCAAAATAACTTAAAAAAAATTCGCCCCTCCCATGCACGCACATCTGTGTGCACAAGCGTTGACCCTGTGTCGGCTTGCACCAGACATGTGAGGTATCACCGTGAATGTCAGAACAAGGGCAGTAATTCTAACACTAGACCTCCTCTGTAAATCTAAAATGATAGCTTTTAAAGGCTTTTAAAGCATTGCCTATGGATATTAAAAATGTATGCAGTTTGTCACCATTTCACGGGGCATGCGCAGTTTTAAAGCATGTCATGTTTGGTATCTATTTACTCGGCATACCATCATATTTTATATCTTACCAAATAATTGGCCAATATATTGTGTTTTTGTGCATTAAAAGTAAAAAAAAGTGTATTTTTAAAAAAGAAATTGCTTTGAAAAATCGCTGCGCGAGTACTATGTGCCATAAAAAATTGCAGTACCCACCATTTTATTCACTAGGGTGTCTACTTTAAAAAAAATATAACATTTGGGGGTTTAAATTAATTTCCTAGCAAAAAATACAGATTTTTTTCATGTGAGCAAAAAGTGTCGGAAAAGCCTTGGTCTTCAGGTGGTTAGAAGAGTGAGTAATGTGTGGCATAAACTTCTAATGCTGGGCATAAAACGCCCCCACCCACCAAAATGACCCCTTTTTGGAAAGTAGTCACCCCAAACTATTTGCTGAGAGGCATGTTGAATCAACAGAAGAATTTAAGAATTTATTTTTTTACCACAAGTTTTTGGAAAATGACAAAAAAATTGTTTTTTTTACACAAAATTGTCAGTTAAATGATTTACTGCTCACACATGCCATGGTTATATGTGGAATTACCTCCCAAAATACATTCTGCTACTTCTCCCGAGTATGGGGGTACCACATGTGAGAGACGACTTGGCAGTCTAGCCAAGTACAGGACCCCAAAATACAATAAGCACCTTCAGGCTTTTAAAGGACTTTATTTCCTCATTACTCTTCCAGACTACCTATCACAGTTTTGGAGGCCCTGAAATGCCAGGATAGCACCTAACCCCCCCAAATGACCACTTTTTGGAAAGTAGACACCCCAAGGAATTTGATAAGAAGCATGGTAAGTATTTTGCAGATCTCATTTGTTGCCATAAGTTTTGGGAAAATGAAGAAAAAAAACAAAAACATTTTTTTTCTATTTTTTTTTATATTTCAAAACCTTGTGAGAAAAAATGAGATCTGCAAAATACTCACCATGCCTCTTTTTAAATTCCTTGGAGTGTCTACTTTCCAGAAAGGGGTCATTTGGGGGGGTTTGGTGCTGTCCTGGCATGTCAGGGCCTTCAAAACTGTGATAGTTATTAAGGAAGTGAAATGAGGAAGTTACTCACCTTCAGGCTTTCAAAGTGGTCATTGGATTTCAGGCTCCTGTATGTGGCTAGGCTCCCAAAAAGTCTCACACACGTGGTATCCCCATACTTGGTAGAAGTAGCAGAATGTATTTTGGGGTGTAATTCCACATATACCCATGGCTTGTGTGAGAACTAAATAATTTAAATTACAACTTTGTGTAAAAAAAAATGTTTTGGTCATTTTCCAGAAACTTGTGGAAAACAAAATAAATCTTACATGGACTCAATATGCCTCTCAGCAGATAGCTTAGGGTGTATACTTTCCAAAAAGGGGTCATCTGAGGGTGTTTGTACTATCCTGGTATTTTAGCACCTCAAGAAATGTGATGAGTAGTCAGAAAGTAAAAGCTGTGTAAATTCCATTATCTACAGTATACCATAGTTTGTAGACGCTATAACTTTCACACAAAGCAATAAATATACACTTACTGGGATTTTTTTAACCAAAAACATGTAGCAGAATATATTTTGGCCTAAATTTATGACAAAATTTTAGTTTTTTTGGATATTTTTTATGACCGAAATGAGAAAATAGTTTTTAAAAAAAAAAAAAATTTTCTTCAAAAATATTTTTGTTTATAGCACCAAAATTAAAAAGTGCACAGGTTATCAAATACCACCAAAAGAAAGCTCTATTTGTGTGAAAAAAAAGGACATAAATTTCATTTATGTACCATATTGCATGACCGCGCAATGGTCCGTTAAACTAGCGCAGCGCTGTATAGCAAAAAAATGGCGTAAATTGCAGTATCTATACCATAGTTTGTAGACGCTATAAATTTCACACAAAGCAATCAATATACACTTATTGGGATTTTTTTTACCAAAAACATGTAGCAGAATACATTTTGGCCTAAATTTATAACTAACTTTGAGTTTACTATATATTTTTTATACCTGAAAGTAAAAAATATTGTTTTTCTTCAAACATTTTTTTTTTTGTTTATAGCGTGAAAAATAAAAAGAGCACAGGTGATTAAATACCACCGAAAGAAAGCTCTATTTGTGAGAAAAAAAGGACGTAAATTTTGTTTGGGTGCAGCATTGCATGACCGCGCAATTGTCAGTTGAATTAGTGTAGCGCCGAGTAGCAAAAAGAGGCCTGGTCATTAAGGGGGGTAAATCCTCAGGAGGGCAAGTGGTTAATAATAATAATAATAATAGTAATAATAATAGAAAAAAATAAAAGCTGATGGAAAAGCTGAAGCAGAAAAACCTAGCAACAAATGATGCAACAGATGATATTTTTCTCTATTGGCTAATTTAAAAAAAATCCAAAGCACAAAAACAGCTAAAAACGCTGTATGAAAATGCACAAAAACGCGCACACATCGTGGTAAAATATGCACAAAAAATGCATGAAAAACACTAAAAACCACTACGCTCAATGTGAATGGAGCAGACTGATTGTAAGGGCAGACTGATTCCAAGAAGTAAATGCTACATGAATCATCTGCCCTTACTCAAGATGGCCACAGCTAGAAGTGCTAGGGGGTGTACTAAAAGTGATTGAAGCATGGAGACATAGATGGATGGATGGAGGGGGGAGTTTGCTTTGAATATTAAAAATGAATGACATAGTGTTTTCAGTTTGTGGTGCTCAGGAACAATGTAAATATTTCTCATATACATGGACTGAAGTCTCAGATGTACAGGTGTCACCTTCCAGCACTCCTTGCTTATAGCTCCTCCCCTGTATTCTCCTCCCAGTTGGGTGATTGTATATTGTAATCCAGCCAATCAGCTGATGGGATGGAGATCTTTCTGATGCGTTTATCAGATGTAGACTCCACTTCATCAGGAATATAAACGAGGCTTTTCATGGCTCTGGGCTCCACCAAAACATGATCAAGAAAAACTGTCCCCTGGGTGAACATTGGGGCCCCAGACATGAGACACCCAAAAAAATGACCGCAGACTCCAGTATCCAAGCGTGATATTCAGAGGAGGGGTACAAGTCTCTATAAATTTCACTCCCACCGGGTGCTGCACATTGATGGTACTGCACAGGGCATTTTTTTCCCAGAGAAAAGGTGCAGGAATTCACCCCCCTCCCCTAGGTCACACCTGTCTCTGTCCCTACCCACACCTAGAATGGCTGCTAGACCCTCCCCTTGTCTCTACCCCTACACATCTCCTAGCACCACCCCCTTTAGAGAACAGGATACCAAGTATAATTTGGGGGGCTATACAAGTAATTTGTATAGAATTAGTTAATAAAAAGCAATGTAGTAAAATGTACACAACATTAGAAATATCCAACATTTACCAAAGTAATCTCAGAGGTACTTCCAGATGATTTCAACAGCCCCATATTAAGCAAAGACATCCCCATATCCAACATGGAGACAGCCCCATATCCAGAAAAGAAACATGCCCATATCCATGAAAGAGACAGCCCCATATGCAGCAAAGAGACAGGCCCATATCCAGCAAAGAGAGATCCCCATATCCAGCAAAGTGGCAGACCCATATCCAGCAAGAGACATCCTCCTATCCAGCAAAGAGACAGTCCCATATGCAGTAAAGAGACTGGCCCATATTGAGCAGAGATTGGTCCATATCAAGCAAAGAGACAGGCCCATATGCAGCAAAGAGACAGCCCCATATCCAGCAAAGAGACATTCCTATATCCAGCAAAGAGACATCCCATATCCAGCAAAGAGACAGTCCCATATCCAGCAAAGAGACATCCCATATCATGCATAAGACAGCCCTATTTCCAGCAAAGGGACATCATCATATCCTGCAAGAGACATGCAACAGACATCCCCATATCCAGCAAGGAGACATCCCTGTATCCTGCAAAGAGTCATCCCATATCCAGCAAAGAGATAGCCCTATACCCTGCAAAGAGTCATCCCATATCCTGCAGAAAGACAGCCCCATATTCTGCAAACAGACATCCCATATCCAGCAAAGAGACAGCCCCATATTTAGCAAAGAGACATCCCATATCCAGCAATGAGACAGCCCTATATCCAGCAAAGACACATCCCATATCCAGCAAAGCGACATCCCCATATGCAGCAAGAGACACCCCATATCCAGCAAAAAGACATCCACATATCCTGCATAGAGACATCCCATATCCAGCAAAAGACAGCCTTGTATCCAAGTTGGAAATGTTCTGGACTCACAAAATGAAACAGGAACGCCTGAACTTATCGTCTCTACATGGGCATGCTGGAAGCCATTTCGTTCTGTATATTCTATTTTCACGATGTCTGAACACAAACCTCAAGAGCAAACATTCCAAAGTTGTTACAGCTTATGTTCCCAAGTTATAAATGTGGAGGGAGGTATGATGGTATCAGACAGCTACAGGATAAAGACTAGAAATGATACCAAGTTGTAAGATAAATGGAGGAATCCATGTCTAGATTGAACAAAGGACAAAAGAACTGTTCACAATTATTTGTTTTCCCCATGAACCTCTGGAAAAAGAGTGCACATTAAACTTTACTTTGCAAATGGTGTTATTATTATTTGACAAGAATATTTTAACCAAAAATGTAAATTGTAGTATTATTATTAGTATAGCAAGAAGTGAATACTTGCTTACTTACGTAATTCAGGTTTTATATTACTATATTCAATCTCCATATACATATTTTTTTTAATATAAAATTGGTTTTAACAATTAATTCATATTGGTATATTGTGGATATTATGTTTTTAAACATTATAAAGAATTAGTTTGTTAATTATTTTACAACGTTGGTACGTTACAGGGGATGTGAGATAATAAGAAGTCTCAGTAAGATAACCTCAACTTTTTGTAGGATACATAGGTAGATTTTTTTCTTCTCCAGAATCACTTTAGGTATTGCATTATTTGCACTGACGTGGGTACTAGTCTGTTTGAAACCAATCCTGTCAGAAAAGCAGTTATCTCTGATATTCATGATATTCTTACTAATCGGGGTTAGAGGTCAACATTTGAAATGTTACAGAAGACATGTCAGAGAAACCCAAAATCATTCCTAATCCTCTACTGCCCCCTTCAGGTAATTGACATCAATTAGCAGAGAAAATGACACCTAGTCTGAGGTCACATTTAGGAGAGATAAGATTTGCTCGCCTAGGGTTTATGAGGGATAAAAAGTAGGAGACAGACAGAGACGTGGGACACATCACCAAAAAGACACGGCATCATAAGGCAAGACATGAGACGAGGGACAACAGACAGACACAGACACACCCTGAAGTGAGCTGAGAGCTGACATCACTGACACCATAGAGTCCATATTGGTAACTATAACTTTCATTTTCTTCAGCTAACTTGTACTCGCCTTCTATCTTCAGCGAAATTGTTTCGTCTAATTACGGTTTTGGTTAGCACAGGAGTTGGTGTGAAATAATTTTAACTGCAGTATAAATTCATTTCATTTCACTTCTCTGGGGGAAAGATTTTACCTTTAATATCCCTGCAGCTAATTTTAGCTTCTAGTCAATGGTTTAGCTGGATATATATGACAAGGTAGACAACTTAGTGTAACAATTGACCTCAGATAGATTGTAAGCTGATTGGATTGTCCTGTGTATGGTATTCTTAACCATCTCCTGCCCACCATATAAGGAAATGACGGCAGTTCTCTCATTCTGGGAGGATGTCATATGATGTTCTCCCAATCTAACCGTGCATGCGTGGCTCCAGGAGTGCGCAGCGTAGCAGTCGGTGGTGCGCTGTGTCCCTCCGACACAACGGATCACCGATCAACGGAAAGAGCTGAAGACGTCGGCTCGGTCATGTGATCAGCTGTGTCCAATCACAGCTAATCACATGTAAAAAGGGAAAAGCTGGTTATCGGCATTTTTCTCCTCACGGGCAGTCACGCTGACAGCTCACGAGGAGAGCCGGTGATCGGCATTACTCAGAGGGGACATCTACACTGATCATCAGGGCACTGATGATCAGTGTGCCCTGATGATCAGTGTAGCCCCAGCAGTGCCACCTGTCAGTGTCCATCAATGCCACCTGTCAGTGCTCATCAATGCCACCTGTCAGTGCTCATCAATGCCACCTGCCAGTGCCACATATCAGTGCCTACCAGTGCACATCAATGCCAGCTGTCAGTACTCATCAATGCCGCCTGCCAATGCCCATCAGTGCCTCATCAATGTCACATATCAGTGCCTACCAGTGCACATCAATGCCACATATCAGTGCCCATCTGAGCTGCCTTTAAGTGCCACCTATCAGTGCCAGTCAGTGCCAACTATCAGTGCCAGTCAGTGCCGCCTATCAGTGTGCGTCAGTGCTGCCTATCAGTGCCGCCTAACAGTGCCAGTCAGTGCCACCTAACAGTGCCAGTCAGTGCCACCTATTAGTGCCAGTCAGTGCCGCCTATCAGTGCCACCTATCAGTGCTGCCTGTCAGTGCCATATATGAGCGCTGCCTTTCAGTGCCCATCAGTGATGCCTGTCAATGCCCATCAGTGCCACCTACCAGTGCCTCCTCATCAGTGCCCATCAGTGCCACCTATCATTGCCCATCTGTGCAGCCTATCAGTGCCCATCACTGCAGCCTCCTTAGTGCACATCACTGAAGGAGAAAAATCACTTATTTACAAAATTTTATAACAAAAACTAAGAAAAAAAAATTTATTTTTTTCAAAATTTTTAGTTGTTTTTGGTTTGTTTAGCAAAAAATAAAAAACCCAGAGGGGATTAAATAGCAGCAAAAGAAAGCTCTATCTGTCTCAAAAAAATGATAAAAATTTAATATGGGTACAGTGTTGTATGACCGCTCAATTGTCATTCAAAGTGCAACAGCGCTGAAAGCTGAAAATTGGCCTGCCCAGGAAGGGGGTATAAGTGCCCGGTAGGCAAGTGGTTAATCAATTCATGCCAAGGTACTCATTGAGCTTTGAATATCTGGTTGTAGAGAGATCACATGGTCGATTTACATAGCCGTTGTCACATGTTGCTGACTTACTGAAAGTCACCTGCTGCAATTTCTAGACAGTTGCTTCTAATCCTTTAATATTTGAAAGTAATTGCTGGTTGGAATTTATAACCATTATTTTGGATGACATCATTGTACTGTTATTTTGAATTGTTTATTATTTATCATCACCTATTATATTTCATTTTCATTTTGCACTGATTTTTATTATTATTAATATATATTTTTGCACATTATTGCTTTTTATTTCGTCTTCAAATTAGCGCAAATAAAGAATTTGGATTATCAGTTGATTCGTGAAAATTAGTAGGGAATCTCCTTAACCTCCCTGGCGGTATGATTATTTCAGATTTTTGGTGCTGAAAGCGGTACCATTATTTTGCATGGAAATTTGGCGTTTTATATCGTAGGCCTGTAATTCTTAGGAATAACTCACTGAAATCTGTTCGAACAAGAGTCTAGTAAACATCCCGGGTAGGATAAAACTTGAAACACGAAATCATAAATTATAATTTAATAAATAATCATAAAAAATAATAATATAATAATAAATTTAATTAAATTATATAATCAAACCAAAAACACTGAAATTTGAAATAGAGCGCCAAGTTCGCACATCACTGAGCAAAGTCACAAAATCGTTTTCAGTGTCTGATGATGAATTTCTCCACGAATCATTATCACTCAATTCTGCAAGTGGTTCTGATTTACTATCGCTGTTCTCTAGCTGGTCTAAAACCGCTTTTGACCTAAAGGGACGCTTTTTGGACGCCATGGACATTTCTCAGTTTCCAGGCAGAAAGAACAGTAAAAACGCAGGCAGGGCGCCGGACAAAGCACTCGGGACAAAATGTATGTGAAATGGTTTGATACAGAAATGTTATACTATGTGATTTTAGTGTATTTAGTGAATGTCACTTTTTGTCATTTTCAAATTTCCCGCCGTTCCGTCCCCCGTACGTCCCGACATCGCAGGGGACGGAACACAGATGACAGATGCTGACATCCGCCAGATTACATTTCCGGGGACACTGCAGGAGGGACATCGCGAGAGCGCAGGACAAGGTAAGTGACCAAGGGATCGCGGAGCAGCACCGCATGGTAAGCCCGAGTGTAGCTCGGGGTTACCGCTTGTGGTGCTGAAACTTTACCCCGACCTACACTCGGGAATACCGCCAGGGAGGTTAAGGGCCAGTTCACACTCAATGCATTTCAGCTGCTTTTTTTTTCTGCATCCAAAACACACAGAAAGTAGGTTGTATGGTTGTCAGTGTCATAGTTTACATCAGTGCTTGCAGTTCCAGTGCGTTCCAGTTTCAGTAAAAAAAAGTAGAACATGCTGCATTTTTTCTGCACGGAATTGTACTGGAATGCGGTAAAATGCATAAAAATCGCACTGGAACGCAGCAACAGGCATAAAAAATGCCCTGGAATGCACATGTCCCTATTTAAATTGAATAAAAAAAGAGGGGAAACACTGAAATGGAATGCATCAAAAACGCACTGGAACGTATCAAAAACTCGCCTGGAGAAACGCATCTGGACTGCGTTTCTATAGTGTGAACCTGCCCTAATTCCAGATCTGTTTCATAAATTGTATACTGATTATTTTCTCAGAGCTAAAGTTCTGACATCCTGCAAAGAGACATTCCATACCCAGCAAAGAGACAGACCCAAATCCAGCAAAGAGACATCCCATATCATGCTTAAGAGCCCATTCATTTGAATGCACTGCCGTGCCCTGGGACACGCAGGAAAGAAGTCCCTGCACTATTTTTTTAAATCGCTACCCACTCAGGACCCAAGGTACCTAGTATAGTTGTAATTTCCAGTGCGGGCAGCATGCCATTTGGATATGGGTCCCGCGGTTCTTTGTGTGGGTGGTTGCAGCTGCTGGTATTTATGAGGGTCCCGCAGTGACACCACTCACACAGATGAGAACTGAGCCTGAGTGGATAATTCCCTTGCTATAGGTGTAGGCCAGGGGAGAACTGACAACTCATGGGGACCCCGGGCAATAGGGGATCATGGGGTCCCTGTGTCCTTGCCCACACTCAAAAAAGCCTATAAAAACGGTACAAGGGGCATTTCATGGGGCCCCCTGTCGCAAAAGCGCGCATCAGAGATGGACGCAGTTCAAACATTTTGGCTTCAACCTCCATCTTGGCGAATGGACTAACCATCCTGAAATATATTTTCCTGCATCCTCCCCCCTCCCCTCTCTGTTCAGCCACAGCGATATCTGGTTGTGGGTCACTAGCAGGCTAGAGCAGCAGGGGGCCCAGAGCTAAAGTCCCCCCCAAGAGAGACAGAGCTGCTCTGCCCAAGGACCTGTGGAATCTCTCACCTCGTAACAGAGATAAGGCAGTTTTTCCCAGGAATTGAAAGAGATTGTAACCTCATAAAACCTAGCAGCGTAGGTGACAGAATTAAATGAACATTCCTCAAGTCAGTTTTTCCCCTATGTTTCATTTCTTGAAATATGGAAGACCTACATAAAAACTGGGCACCTCGTCAAATGGCCAACGTGCAGACGGACATTCTGATAGGTCTCTCCATTTGTTTTGCATGCTCAGGGAAGCAGAAACATATACTGTATCTCGTGAACCGTGCGGCCTACAATCTCCTAATTCATATCTACATGATCCTTAGACTTATTTGCATAATAAAATACCCGCTAAGAGGTTGCCGCTTGTGCAGCTGGAAAGTTATAGGCCAAAATATGGATTATGAAAGATGTTGGTTCTAATTCAGAGTTCCGCCCGACTATCCCTCCCTAAACAGAGTATTGGTCAGTTACTCAGAGCCACCCCCCTGCTGGGGGACTTTAAAAAACAGGCTAGCAGGCCTAAAAAGGGAAGTTGAAGACATCTCCCATTTGTAACATCAATACCACCTGGGGAGACCCTTTAGCTCTGCAACTTGGATCTGCTTACCTCAAAGGCTTAAATGGCAAGTAACTTAACCCTTTAACTTCTCCCTGTTATCTCTTTGCTGTGCTTTGGTTCTTTGTGTGTATATATATATATATATAAATATATCTTAGTTACATCTTTTTCTGTAAATATTTTATTGCACCTGTTTGACTCTTTTAGTAATAAATCTTTCTTTCTGAACGTGTTAAACTGTTTCTAAAGCGCTTAATTGCAATTTACGAATCCCTGCCTTCTGAAGAGACGCTACTGTGTTTGTTTAATCCTCTGCCCAATCGGCCTGTGGTGACCGTATTGGACAGGCGACTTTTCAACCATTACAGTGTATATTTGATAAAAAGAGTTTCCCCTTTCTCTGTACAAAAAGTGGTGGTGGCAGTAGAGGGTTAGTTGCGTAATTAACCCGACCCAGTAACAAGTGCATTCAGGCTGCCGGTGCGTCGATTGCGTTCCATTAGCTGGACAATCGTTGTGCAGGGCGCAGCTGAGTGTGGCATTGTTACGCACGTCACATCGCGGTTTTAGATCAGCTGATCCTTCGGTCACGAGTTTGGTGAGAAGATCTGGGGTCTGACGCCGCGGGCGTGACGTATTGTTGGTCGCGGTCGTGCGATTGTCGCATGTTGAGGGTGGCGATCGTGCGTCCGTGACATAATGCTCTGCCCAATTGGCCTGCGGTGACCATATTGGAGAGAAGACTTTTCAAACTTTATAGTGTATATTTGATAGAGTTTCCTCTTGCTCTGCACAAAAAAGGGGTGGTGGCAGTGTGTAAGGGTCAGTTGCGTAATTAACCTGACCCAGTAACAAGCGCATCCAGGCTGCAGACACAGATTGAAATCCAATAGCTGGAAAATCGCTGTGTAGGGTGCAGTTGGGTGTGGCATTGTTACGCACGTCACATCGCGGTTTTAGATCAGCTGATCCTTCGGTCACGAGTTTGGTGAGAAGATCTGGGGTCTGACGCCGCGGGCGTGACGTATTGTTGGTCGCGGTCGTGCGATTGTCGCATGTTGAGGGTGGCGATCGTGCGTCCGTGACATAATGCTCTGCCCAATTGGCCTGCGGTGACCATATTGGAGAGAAGACTTTTCAAACTTTATAGTGTATATTTGATAGAGTTTCCTCTTGCTCTGCACAAAAAAGGGGTGGTGGCAGTGTGTAAGGGTCAGTTGCGTAATTAACGTGACCCAGTAACAAGCGCATCCAGGCTGCAGACACAGATTGAAATCCAATAGCTGGAAAATCGCTGTGTAGGGTGCAGTTGGGTGTGGCATTGTTACGCACGTCACATCGCGGTCTTGATCGGCCAGTCCTTCGGTCACGAGTTTGGTGAGAAGGTCTGGGGTCTGATGCCGCGATCGTGACACCCCCTACTGACCCCGGGCCCTCGGGCAGTGCCGAGTGCTCGAATAGTCAGTCCACCCCTGGTGTAGGCCATTTATGTACATCATGAAGCCTGACTGGAAAACTTCTAGGATGTTGCTAAGAACGTTGCTAAGGGACACCTAGCTATTACATTTCCGCATGAACTCAGAGCTACTGCATCAAGGGAAAGAAAGAGAATGGGAGGGGGTTTGGATCAGAGGAAGAGCTCCCTCTTGTGATGATGATGGTAAGCAGGAACAGTTAGGAGTCTCTTAGCAACGCTCTGGGAGCAGGGGCGGACTGACCATTTGGAAACTCGGGCACTTCCCGAGGGCTCGGGGTCAGTAGGGGACCCCATGAGATGCCCCTGGTACCTTTTTCATAGGCTTTTTTGAGTTTGGTCAAGGACACAGGGGCCCCATGATCCCCTATTGCCTGGGGGTCCCATTATTTGTCAGTCTGCCCCTGCCTGGGAGTATTCCAGTCAGGCTTCAGGAGGTATGTGAATGGCCTACACCTGTAGCAAGGGCATTCTTCAACTTTACTCAAAGCTTCCCAGTTTGTTTTTATCTACAGATGCCCCTTATCTGCATGGGCAGTTTTTTCGTGTAAAGGTAGACAAATCCCTTATATAGTAATGTATTTATTATTATGTGGCCAAAACCTGGGAAGGGAAGAAGGAAAGTGAGAGAACGCTCCACAGCCTCCACTGTCATATTGGTATAGCTCCCACACATACTGTGGCGCCTTCACTGAGCACATCTCTCTGAGAGAAAGGGAGGGGCGTGCCTGGGGCGGGGAGAAGTGTCCTGAGGTAATGAGGGCGCGGCCTGGGCGGGAAAGGAGACGGGCGCGTGGAGGTTTTTCTCAGGTCGTGACGGAGGTGGAGCTCTCCGTTGCCGGGCGTGGTCACGTGTAAGAGCAGCTGGGCGGTCCTTCCCGCCTGTCTGAGGAGGCAGGGCGTTCAGTACGCAGGCGCGTTTGGTGCATTGTGGGAGGCTGCGGCCCAGTCAGGTTCTTGTCGTTGTTGGATGGCGGCGGTGTGCTGCTCGCTGTAGCCGGCCGCTGTCTGCCCCCCATCCCCCCTCCGCCGAACTGTACTAATCGTGTGTGTGTGTCCCTCTTGTTGTGTGTTAGAGCAGGAGAGGCGCCATGACTTCGAGCACAGACGTCATCCAGGTGACCAACGTGTCCCCCAGCGCCAGCTCCGAGCAGATGAAAACACTCTTCGGCTTCCTGGGCAAGATCGACGAGCTGCGCCTCTTCCCGCCCGAGTAAGTGACCCGACGGGGAGGTGAGGGGAAACCGACATGGCGGAGCGGGCCTGGCCGGGGGGGGACAAAATGGCGCCCGGTAGGGGGCGGGGCGGATATGGATAAGGGGGGCCTGAGGGTCTACAAAGACCAGCATGATCCCAGCTGCTGAGGGACTAAAAGGTCCAGCGTGTCCTCTATCTGCTGCAAGGCCTAGTGGGGCCCTCAGCTGCTCAAGAACTACAAGGTCCAGTGGGGCCCCTCAGTGACTGAGGGACTTCAAGGTCCAGCATGTTCTCCTGCACCGAGGGACTACAAGGCCCGGCAGAACTCCCAGCTGCTGAGGGACTACAAGGCCCGGCAGAACTCCCAGCTGCTGAGGGACTACAAGGCCCGGCAGAACTCCCAGCTGCTGAGGGACTACAAGGCCCGGCAGAACTCCCAGCTGCTGAGGGACTACAAGGCCCGGCAGAACTCCCAGCTGCTGAGGGACTACAAGGCCCGGCAGAACTCCCAGCTGCTGAGGGACTACAAGGCCCGGCAGAACTCCCAGCTGCTGAGGGACTACAAGGCCCGGTGGGGCTCCTCCTTTGTATGGCATAGTGGGGCTTCCAGCTGCTGAGGGTCTGAAAGGTCTGGCAGAGCCTTTCTCTTGGTACAGCGAGACCCCTCTTGAGGGACTGCAGGGCCCAGCGGGGCGTCCTCCTGCTGCCGAGGGACTGCAGGGCCCAGCGGGGCGTCCTCCTGCTGCCGAGGGACTGCAGGGCCCCCTCTGTCCTACATGGTACAGCGGGGCTCCTCAATTCCTGAGGGACTGCAAGGCCCATCGTGTCCTGCGGCTGCTAGGGGACTACAAAGCCTAGTGGAAACCCTGACTGTTGAGGGATTACAGGGCATATTGGGTCCTCTGGTTGCTTGGGGACTATAAGGCCCGGGATGTCCTGTCCTTGTTTCCAGTACAATTTCAGGTGGTGATGTAAGTCATGAACAGACTCTGGTCCTTTCCTGGGATGTGACCCCCCCCCTCTGCGAGTGGTGTCACTTTTCCTGCCTCCTTCCTGAGACATTCATGTTGTGTTCAGCAGTTCTCTGGGTGCTGACTGTGCTGCCTCCCTCTATGCCAGGAATCCTCCAGGCGTCAGTTTTCTATTTATGTTTTGGATAAGTGATGACAGGCTCTCTTCACTGTGTTTCTTGTGTAGATAAGCAGTGAGGGTTCACATACATCGCCCGGCCCCAACAATTGCACATCACCCGCAGCTCAGCTTTAGTGCCAGGAGCCTTGTGCTCTCTGGCTGCTTTCTGGTACCTGGTGTGACCACTGCCAAGATGTACCTGGTGCTGTACAGGATACAGGTTCTCTTTAGGGCTGGTTCACACTAGCTGCACAGGAAGACTTTTCCTCTGTGGGCTTGTCTGTGTTGGGCGAGCTTCAGAGAGCAGCTCAGGGCACTAACTGCTTTTTATTATTGATTTTCAGCTTTATTGAAAAGTGACATTTCCTTTCTATGCATAAAAACAATTGTTTTCTGTGTGCTCCTGCAGGGATCAGCTCTTCTCTAGTGAAGGAACCCTTGAAATAGAACTAAAGTTGGATTTTTTTTTTTTTTTCATTTTGGATAAGGCAAGGGAGGGTTATAAACTGTCAGGTTTTTTTTTTCTTTGCATCATCTGTGTCCAATTGGGCATATTTCCTTCACTTCCTGCTCTATAACCAAAACAGGAAGTGAGGGAATCCCTAGTTGCCCTAATTGGTGTCCCCATTGAAAGATTTCTTCTCCATTACTGTTCTGGTTAAAACCCAAAATATGGGATTTTTTCACTTTCACTCTTATCGTAAAGCAGGCATATAGGGAGGGTGAATCTCCCTGGTGGTGGCACCAACAGCAGTAAAAAAACAGACGGGTGTTCTGTTCCTGTTCACGCCATCCAACACTGCAAAAAGTTCTGCCTTTAGTTATACTTGACCAGTTTACCTACGCCCCCTATGGACCAGAGCAATGTTTACATTTCCCTCATGGGCCTGTCTAGTCACAGGTAACTTTGTCATTGAGAGTAATACATATAATTTTTTTTTAAGGACAAACGAGTCTTTCTTTTGGTGATATTGACTTGTCAAATGATTTGTTTTTATGCATTTTTTTTTTACAAAAAAAGTAACCTGAAAGAAGGAAAGTTAACTTTTTTTTTTTTTTTTTTTATAACTTGGTGTTATTGTAGATAACGTTTCAATCTTGACCTACAGTATGTTTGTCCCATTTAAAATGACATTAAGAAGATCTATTTATAAAAAAATCCTCTGGACAAATGTCGTAAGCATTTATTAATACTGCACAAATGTTACCTGTTTTCTGCAGTACTATTTTATCTGATAATCTGCTTCACCTAGGGGCCAAAACTGTCAATTCATTTAGACTGGCACAGCAGATTTTGCTAAAGTGTCTCTCATGCATTCTAAAAGTGTTGCTGTGTGAACAAAATTCATGTACCTGTATAGAATGTGTACTGTTCAACTCCAGTTTGTAAATGTTGAACACATTCTAATGGGAATGTCGACTGCCACTTTGGGCAAGCTGCTAGCAGACTTCATCACTTCACTTGACGAACACGCCATAGCAGATGTATTGCTACAGGGAGGCTGCGCTGTTCAAAATCATGTAAATTTATGTGATTTTGCATTTCCGAGTAGGGGGGCGCGCATGCTGCCCTACCCGCGTTACGATTGGCTCCTGCGGATGTCAATCACCAGGTCCCAGCCGGGACTAATCAGAGAAAGCAGCAGGTCTCCCAGGTAAAACGGCACACACTTTTCATAGTAAAACACAAACCGCACACTTTTATTCCTATGATTGTCCCAGATGTTAACCCCTTCCTGCCCAGTGTCATACAGTGTCTGCGCTTTTTATTAGCACTGATCACTGTATTGGTGTCAGTGGAGATGTCAGTGTCAGTTCCCACCCAGTATCAAGTGCCTGCCGCAGTCCCACTATAAGTCGCTGAGCGCTGCCATTACTAGTATAAAGAAATAAAAATTCCAGTATTTATACTGCCATTTTTAGATGCTATAATTTTCATTTTAACAAATCAATATACACTTAATGTGATTTTTAGTGAAGACAGTTTTGTTCAGCACACATCACCACACACGTATAGTTTGAACAGGACACATAGAATACAAATGTTTCCACATACCCTGCATCCCTGGGGGGGGGGGGGGGTATCAGTGAGGGCACACATCACACTGGAGGACCCATAGGGATGCTCAGTAGCTGGGAGGGAGAAGCTTTAATTTTACAACAGTTGACATTTTTTGTAACGCCAGCTGTAAATCTGGCTCTACTGATCTTTTAACATTTGGTTTTAATGAAATTAAAATCTTTTTATTAGGGATGCTCAAACGTTTCTGCCGATATGAAAATAGTCACCGATACAGGTGCCCGAAGATAGCCCCGCCCCCTGCTGCAGCTTTTCGGTGGTTCTCAGGTTTACATGTGAACCCGTTCCAAGGAGCCTGGCTGCTGGGCATAGAGATCAGTGAAGGAAAGATGGCCTCCACTCACCTCTATGCTCTTGGAGGACCAGAGTGATGTTTGGCACCATATGAGCAAGGCCTTTTTTTTTTTTTTTTTTATCTAATGCTTTACATTATAGATGGGAGATGTGGGGTCTTATTTACCCCAGATCTCTCTGTAAAGAGGACCTGTCACTGCTTATTTCTATTACAAGGGATGTTTATGATTCTTCTGATAGGAATAAAAGTTATACTTTTTTTTTTTTTTTCTTCTTCGTAAAGGGACAGTGTTAAAAAAAAAAAAAAAAAGTAGTAAATGTATAAAACTTTTTTTCAAGTGCCCCGGTCTTCACGCGCAGTGGTGACCGCATACGTAGGCCACACCGAGATGTGTAAAAAGCACACCTGAGGTATCGCCACGAGCGTCGGCGCGAGAGCAATAATTCTAGCACTGGACCTCCTCTGTAACTTTAAACTGGTAACCTGTAGAAATTTTTAAAGCGTCACCATGATTAAGTACCGTAGTTTGGTGTCATTCTTTGAGCGTGTGCAGTTTTAAGGCATGACATGTTGGGTATCTATTTACTCCGCGTAACATAATCTTTCATATTTTACAAATAAATGGGGTATATGTTGTGTTTTGGTTTTTTATTCATTAAAATTTATTTTTGGAGGTTTCGGCCCCAGAACTTACATTTCGGTGCACCACTACTTTTTATGGATTTGTTCATCTTCATTTGTTATAAATTGAGTTAGTCTCAGGTTAAATTGGGGATAAAATAGAAAAAATACATATGAAGCAACCTGTCATGCATTAACACAGCATTTTGTTTTCCTACATCACCATTATTACCTGTTGATCCTGCTAATAGATTATTTGATTTTACACTTTTGTAACAGGGTGACAACACCTTTTTGGTAATCTGGAACTTACCTTGGTTAACTTAATCTTCAGCTAATACTTGTCCCTGTATAATAATAAAAACATTACTGGTCAGTGAATTCTAGGGTTGTCTTCCTTGAAGCTGAAGTTTGCCTTTCACCACCCTGCTTCCGTACCACCATCTTTAAATTCTTGTTAGGGGAAATCTTGCAACTGCGCAGACATGCATGTGCAGAACACTTGAGTATGCATAGACATGCCTCAAGGCTGTGTCTGTGCATGCATCAGATCTTGCACTGATGACACTGCTTCCTGGGATGCATGATGTGGACATCCCAGGAGGCAAAGTGGCCAAATTATTGAATCGG
This sequence comes from Staurois parvus, assembly GCF_062004578.1. Classification (NCBI taxonomy): domain Eukaryota; kingdom Metazoa; phylum Chordata; class Amphibia; order Anura; family Ranidae; genus Staurois; species Staurois parvus. Next base: position 2,548,122 of record NW_028319066.1, read on the forward strand.
GATGTGGCACCATTAAATAAGTTGACGTGTTCTAACATGTTACAGCTGATTCAATACAGACAGGTCTGCAGGAGTCCTGCATGGCACCTGTTGTCTGCTGATTAGGAAGGCAATGCTTTCTATGCTCCGGGGGGCGGGATTCATATTTTTTGCAGGTAAAAAAAGTGTATTTTTTCTTACAAGGGTGCACGTATCTTTTAACTACATCCTTACTGCGCTATAGCCGAATGACTGCTACAGCCTGGTTGTCCAGTTCTGGGAGGGCGTCATATGACGTCCTCCTAGAATGCACCCTCCCGCATGCCCCCAATCGGTGCGCACTCAACGATCTCCATGATCACTATGTCCTACTGACACAGCTGATCACATGAGGTAAAAGGCCAATACCAGGAGCCTTTTACCAAGTGATCAGCTGTGTCCAATGACGCAGCAAATCAACTAGTAAATAAAGCTGGCAGTTGTCAGCAGCACTTTAATCATACTGTCACAGCATGAGGAAAGTACTGCCAATAACCAGCAGCTGTCACAGAGCAGATCGGCAGTGATCAGTGCCCTGATGAGTAGTGCCACCCACTATTGCCCATCAGTGCTGCCTATGATTGCTGCATATCTGTGCAGCATCATCAGTGCCTCCTCATTAATGCCCATCAGTGCTGTCTCTGTGCCACCTCCTCAGTGCAGCCTCATCCAGGGATGTTGAATTTATATCGCCTGACGCCCAGGTCATGTAGTTCTGGGCGCTGGGCAGCTCGTTTCTTTTTTTTTTTTTTTAACCCTTAGCCTTGCTGCGGGCAAGCAGCAGGGCTCACCTGTCAAGGTGGAGGACTTTACTCGATGCAACCTCATCTTCTATATTTTACAAAGAAAATTGTAATTTATTGCTTTTTTTGTTCCCTAAAACTAACTTGTATTTTTTACTCAAATTTTGTGACGTAAAAAACAAACTACCACTATTTTATTCTCTAGGGTCTCTGCTTTCAGTAAATATATCCTGTTTGGGGGTTTTATGAAATCTTCAGGCCTTAAATGATTTTTTAAATGTGCAAACACGGCTCGGGCAGCGAATGGGACAAAGGATAAGCCCGACACTCCCCTTCCCTGACAAGCACCCAATCAGTGCTCATTACACTGAAAGGTCTCTCCCCTCCCTGCTAGTCCCCAGGTGTGGTGTTGGAGACAGGCAGGGAGGGGAGGAGTAGATAAACAGTGCAATGTTAAATTATTACACATTTAGGTCTCCATAAAGCCCTGTTTGTTTTTAAAAGCCCCAGACATTCTTAGTCACCTTGGATTTAAATACGGTTTTGGTTAAAATGTATTTATTTATTTTTTATTCTGATAAGTAGTTTGTCATGAGGGACAAGTAGATTGGGACAATGATTTAGCACCTGCTCATCAGCGCACATCAGTGTAGGAGAAAAGTTACTTGTTTGCAAAATTTTATAATAGAAGTGAAGAAAAACTTCTATACTGCAAAAAATAAAACACACCAAAAGAGAGCTCTATTTGTGTGAAAAAAGATATTTTCATATGATACAGTATTGCATGACCGCGCAATTGTCATTCAAAAGCTGAAAATTGGCCTTGGCACGAAGGGGGTAAAAGTGCCCAGTAGTGATTAAAGAAAAGTATGTTTTAAAATAAATTTAAAAAAATGTGCAATTGTGTAAGAGGGGGCAGATGAGAGAGAATTAATTTAATTGTTTTAAAATCGAACGTTGATATGCTTTCATTTGTTCGCCCCTTAAAGTCTATAACTCCAGTTAACACGTTTAAAATAGTTCCGTCAAATACTAACTATAGTAAACCTGCTCCCTCCCCTGTTCTAAGCCTATGCTAACTATGGTGTAAAAGAAAGGTCTATACCTACCTATTCTGAGGGCGCTCTGGTCAGAGCGGACACTGACAGACTTTTCTGCTCTATGGGCAGCTGGGAGTAAATGGAAGAGGAGGATTTCCTGTGTGAAACGGGCCTTATGTAGCCAGAATTCGTTTGACAGAAAACAGTTAGCTGGCAGGTCATATTCTTTTCTTCACTAACAGACTGCTTATACATAACAAAAAAAAAAAAAAATCAGGAAATGATTTCATATTAAAATGATCTTCATTCCTAAGCATGTGCACATTTTTCTATTACTAGTTTAGTCTAGCTAAATTTAAATTGATCTTTGCAGGTTTTGTCCATCAGTAGTCTTACACTGCAGCAATAGCTCTACTTGTCAGCAATATGTAATGTTTTTTTTTCCTGCAGGGCTGTGCAAATAAAAGGAAACATGGACGAAATGTATTCTGTAACATTTTTGGATAGCATGCTTTTTTTTTTTTTTTTTTTTTTTTTTTTTTTTAAGTGTTTTAATCGGAAGGATTAGAGATCAGAACCCAGAGTAGATTTGAGCAAAATAAATCCCTAATTATAAATTGTATTTATTCAGATGAGTTATTGTGGCATAAACATTTTTCAGTTGATAAATTGATTAAAGCTCTTTTCTTAAATTCTCCCAACTGCATCATTTTAATTTATAGAGAGACTTTTTTTTTTATTTGGTGCAGATCAGCAGATGTCACTGTTAGCTACAGACAAGCTGCGGCAGTGAGAAGATTGCAACCTTTCCTAGTAGTTAAATAGCTTATACAGAAGGATTTAGGTATCACCTGATCAGCTATTGGCAGTATACTGTAATATGTGTTTTTGTGAGCGTAGTTGGGTCATCTTAAAGGAGAACAAAATTTTAGGTTTGCTTCTACAATTGCAACTGAATTGCATTATAGATCTGTATTGATGGCATTGGATCAGGCTTGTACAATTGAGGACTTTTTTTTTTTCCTTCTTCATTCAGCTGGGCAGTAATGGATAGTACTTTGTATTGCTAAGTGGTTTGCAGCATAATTAAAATTTGTCATAATCTTTACAGAAGTTGAACACAGAATGCAGCCTTTTTGCAGTTTGCATCAATATTCATGAGCATGCATCCTATAAATAGGGACTTGTTTTTGACACCACTGCAAAGGAAGTTAGGCATGCCTGTGTTATTTCCAATAGAACGGCACGCATATCTTGGTGTAAGAAGAAAGTATCCTTTTACACTGGTGGTGCTGTGTGTCCCTTTAGCTATGACTGCCTGGCCTGTCTGATGGCTGCATTTAAAGGGATCTTTTGGTTGTGCCATGCTAATTGCATTTAGTAATTAGAGTCTAGGGGATTTGTAAGTCCTTTCACCGAAACATGGATGTGGCCAGTGCTACTTCTCATTCTGCAAATACTGGCTGTCATGTTTATCTTCCCTGCTTTCAATACTTTGTGTTTTTTACCTGGACCAAGCATTAAATGCTTGACTTTATATTCTCACTTTGCAAGTATGCATACTTGTTCATGTCAGTGATTAAACCCTACTGAGTCCAGTTGTGTCAGTGCACTGGCCAGGAGGTGGCTAGCCTGTTCAGAAGGGGAGTGACAAAGGCCACCACAATGTGTTTTGGGAATGGTTTATTTTAAAGCTGAACTCCAGGATTTACGAATTCCATGTAAATACAAGAGGCATGTGTATTCCTCAGTCTTGGTGTGCTTATTTCATTCAGATCTGTGCAGTATTCCATTGTGAGACTTTACCTCTGTGCAGAGCTTCTGTAGTAAAGACCGGTCACTGCTGATCTCTCTCCTGGTTTGGGGTGGCTGGTCTTGTCTCCACCCCCTCTTGTAGTTTTCTACAGGCAGCCTGTAGTGGGTGGAACATTCTGGGTCCCTCCCACACTTGTACAGCACAGTGATGTCACTACTACGTTTTACATAGTAATAACTGGATTTGCAAAGGCATTTGGTGCACACACAGTGGATATATATCCTTTGTGGCTATAGAGGAATATTTTTAAATATGTTTAGTGCTTTGAGTTGGTCTTAGGATGTTGATCAGTTAGGGAATAAAGTGTGAGCAGTCTGCTTCATTGGTCCCTGGGAAAATATAGGGTATGTTGCATTAATTTTTGAAGAGAATAAGGTTGTCAGATCCATGTTCCAGGTAGGGGTGGTTTCGAACACAACATGGAGTGATTTACAAAATTAACAGAGACTGCTTACTTTGTGAACGTTAGTAACTTGGGTGAAGCTGTGTTCGCTTCCACAGCCCGTGTTTTGCTAATGAGGTTTCATGGTTTTTGCTTAGTTCACTTGCGTATAATTTGGGCATTCAAAATGAACCCAGGTTCACCTTATTTATGAACTTTCACTTTGCGAAGTAATCCTCCTCTGCTCTTACAGTGCCTATTTGTGCCTTTCAGTAATGAATATTGCATGTGTTTTTTGCTCAGCAGTGCTATTCATTGTGAATGGCACCAAAACACATGTCCTCTGCAACAAAGTACAATGCAGAGTGTCTTGTGCGTCACGCTGTGATAACATTCAGTTGTTAACCTCTTCCTTTTTTTTTTTTTCTTTTTTTTTTTAATGGGCTGTTTAATGCACCACAATGCACATAGGCATGCACAGCTTTCTTTGTAGCACACAGCTTTGTGGTTTAAATGGGCCCTTGGTAAACCAACTCCTGTGTGTCTGCCTAATTCTATAATGCAGTAGACACTGAGCAAACTCAATACTACTGTCATAAAAATGCTAACAAAATTGTTCAAAAACCTATCTCCTAGTTGTCCTGGGATGAGAGGTGTATGTACTACAAATACTGTTTTGAAATGCTTATTTGCGTTGCAGATAATATTGCAACTGTTGTACTGCAAAGTATTGGAATCAGCTGGCACAGTTTGCACAGTGAAGGTTTGCAGTCACTCAGCTCGTAAGCTAGTTTGTGTTATTGAGTCAAACACAACTGGATTTGCTGTCAATTAAAAATGTTCTGTGATAGTTTCCTACTTGTTAGGACAGCAGTAACTGAAAACAGTTGGGGCTCACATCCTTTGTTGTAGTCTTCTGTTGCATTTAAGCCTGGTTCACACTACATGCAGGCTGGTTACGAGTGCAGGAATTGTACCTGTTCCCGCCCCCACCAGCATTGCATTTCTCTTGCAAGACACGCAGGGTTGTCATTCATTCTGAGGGGGTTCTATTTTGAATGGCACTTCCACGCATCTCATCCCGCAGCAGAATCGCGGGTGAGAGAACCACATGGTCAAAAAGACCATGTGGTTTCCCTGTGGATCTGTTTTGGAAAAGCTGCATGCACCTTTTTCCTTGTGTGAAATGCAGGCACAGCAGCCCATTGGGCTGAATGGACTGCCATGCCTGCGCAAATGCGGGCTGCACTGGCACACTAGTTTAAACCGGGCCTTAGAAGTAGTGCTGGTTCTAGGATTAGCACATCATTTTGCAGTATAAAGAGGTGTATTTATGCCAGAACTAGCACCCCTTCCAGGAGCTGGCAACATCTGCTGTGACATAAAACATCCCATATGCACCAATCTCCATAATGCCTTTAATTTTTTTTAGGGATTTCAATAAAGGGTGAGTACTGCAGTCTGGCTACCTAAATCGTCCCAATGCTGGTTTTTATATTCGCTCTCCCCCAATGCTTCTTTTTATAATCTTCATGTGTTTCATCTGGATTTCTCCTTTTCCTTTTTTAGTGATTCTCCTTTGCCTGTAACATCTCGTGTCTGTTTTGTAAAGTTCCATGATCCAGAGTCTGCGGTGGTGGCCCAGCACCTGACTAACACAGTGTTCGTGGACCGAGCATTAATAGTGGTTCCGTACGCGGAAGGTTTGTACATTACCTGGTTATTCACATCTTTTGAGGGAGATGGGGTGGGGGTGTCTGTTTCGGGTTCTAAAAGTGCACAGTCTGCATGCTTGTCGTTTTTGTTTAAAGATCTCTGGTATACACTGATTCTTTTTCTTCAAAAATATCCTGAGGCTGTTCTGCCAGTTCCTAGTCTTCCAACGCCTACATCCTGTTTTTCCAATTTACTATACTGTATTTATAGATCATGAGCAATTTGTGTTGCGCTCTTTTAATAAAAGGAGACAGTACAGTTACAATACAAGAGGAAGGTTAGCGGGCCCTGCTCTGGAGAGCTTACAATCTCATTAGTTGCATCAATATGGTGTCTTACTGTGCTTTACAATGACATCAAATAACTGTCTCCCCTTTTTGGAAAGTATTGTCATTGCTTATCTTTGTAGCATAGTCACAACTTTCTAAGTTGTATTTATAACTGGCACATTGGCTCCCAGAATGTCAGGTATACCACAGATCAGTCTTGGTGTCCTGTAAGTCAGTAACTTACAGAGGTGCTGAATGGGTGCAGGGTGTAAAATTTTCCTCTCTCCCTTTTTGAAGTTTGCATCCTTCAATACCTCACAGTATTTGCCGAATAATGAACTCTTTTCTCTGTTATTTGTGTGTGTGATTTTTGTAGTGGAGAAGGCATTTGCAAAGCCCTTCCTGATGGCAGAAAAAAAGTGGGTCCTCTTCTGCTTCAGGGGATGCTAGACATTAACTAGACGCCAGCAAGCACTCGCGTGTTGTACATGCTGTAACTACATGCTAACAATGTCTCCTTTTTTTTTTTTTTTTTTTTTTTCTTTCTTTTTTAAAATGGCTTAAATCTCTGTATATCTAGGATTGTTAGTTGGTTATAAGATGGCAGGTGTGGGGTTTTGTATCTGAGAACAAATGCAGGATAAATGATTTAAAGGATAAATGGGCAACTTATGTCTAATACAGCAACTCCTTATGGATTTTTATCTGCTGGGTGGATCTGGACAAGGTTCAATTGCCTGTTCATTGCTGACCAAGATCCCAGTGGAGGGTTCTTCCCTCTCTCCTATAACTGTAACAGATTAGGGTTTGTCACTACATTAATTTACTCTTCAGGATGCTGAACACAACAGTACAGTATCACGTGACCCCTAATGTCTTTACAAAAAGACAGAAAGGTGGTAATACTGGTAGACTGGTTTTAAAAAGAAACCTTATCAGCAACTTAATAAATTTTAGGTAAAAACAGTAATTCAATTTTCAAATGCATAGCTGCCGTTTTTTTTTTTGTTTGTTTGTTTTTTTTTCCCCCCCACTCGCAATAAGCTTTTGAACTTGCTAGAAAATCTGACCACTCCAGAAAGAGTTAATTCCCTAGCATAGCTCCCCTCCCTCTTCATAGTTCATAGCCCTCTCCTTTTCTGGGAGTGTCTACTTACCTTTGCCCCTCCTCTCACCTACCTGGTTATTCTTATGAAGCAGCCAGGGAAGGAGCAAAGGGAAATACTCTAGACTTTCAATGGAGTGACATCTTTGAGTCTGCTTGGATACTGGATTTTGACGCCCAGTAGCAGTCTCCAGCCTTTTGAAGATCTACAGAAGGGAGGTTTATACAAGTAAATGACATGCATAAAATACCTTTAAATGCTCATAAAGTTTTAAATGGATAGTCTGGCGACAGGGCCCCTTAATTTACTGTTCAGGATGATGGAGATATCATGTGATCACTGATGTAGCCTTTGTAAGGAAAAAAGGCTTCATTCACTCTTGTGCGACTTCAAAATCATTTGATTTTCATTGTGATATTACAGTAACTTTGGATGAGTTTGACTTTGACCAAGGATGATTGTGCTGTACAAAGTCGCAAATAACTCACGTGTATATCATTCAGGTGTGACTTACGGAGGCTTTACAGTGAAGTCTGTGGCCCTCAAGTAGCATGAAAGTCAGACCAAACTAGTGCAGGAACTACTTTCAAGTTGCTGCTACTTGAAGTCACACCGATATGAATGGTACTCATTTGGAAACATGGGGTCACACCAGTGTGAATGTGCTCTAATACTGGCAGACCAAATTTAAAGCCAGTCTTAACCTCTCACAGTTCTGCTAGGATAAGGGTGTAGATCGCTGCAGCTAGATCCTGGACAACCGTGGTGATCATGGGGGTGGTTAAATCCTACTCCCCACCACCCATATTGGACATCACCATTATGTTTGGAGTTGCATTGCAAATACCCAATAGTAGCTATCGTAACACGATGGATCTTGTATTACAGCCTTAGTTAGTCTTTCAATGACTTCATTATGTGGGAAGTAAAATACAATACCTTGTTGAGTCTTACCCGGGGTCACCAAGTTTCACAAAAATGTTTAAGAATGACTGTCTTTAAGCTGCTGAGTTCCTAAAAAGAATTGCGTTGCAGAAGTTTCCCCCTTTAGTGGATGGTGTTTTCAGGCAGCACAACTGTTCACAAATGTCAGGTTTACTATTCCCTAGTAAGATCAGCCCTCTACTCTTGTCATAGAGCATTAGATTTTCTCCTTTATTCATCACTCATGAGATTCCCTGCAATATATAAAGGCCCCCTTGAGTTTGTTGCCATTTTAAGAGGCTTAAAATGTATCTAAACCTAAAATGTTTAACATTGGCTCGCTGTGTGTGTCTGTGTACGTACGTACGTACTCTTGCAAAGTTTCTTACTTTTAGATCAGGGTTTCTCAACCAGGGTTCCTCCAGAGGTTACAAGGGGTTCTTTGAGCAATTTCTGCCTCTTAGATAAATTTCCATTGACACAGTTGATCTTTTTAGCTATCGGAAAGGGGATAATTCTTCCCAATGACCACAAGTGTAAGCAGCGTTCTTCCCACTGACCATCACACTAATGTATCAGGCATTGTAGATATAGTCATTTTTATCAGGGGTTTCCTGAGACCGAAAAGGCATTTCAAGGGTTCCTCTGTGTTGTTGAGAGGCTGCTTTAGATCCTGTTGGTAACAGCTTCTTATTTATTACTACAGATACTTCTATAGAGTTGTCTATTTATGTAAAGCAGCTATTCATTCACATCATTCCCTGCTCTTGTGGAACTTGCAGTATAATGTAAGGTCCCACATGCACACATTCTAGAGCCAATTTAGTCATGAGAATGTATTTGGCGTGTCAAAGGAAGCACAGAGAGAATCTGCAAACTCCATGTAGATGGTTTCCTTGCTGGAACAGAGAGCCCTAGTAAGTAAGTAAGTCCTCTACGGAACTGTGCTGCCAGCTCTACTGGTAGTCCTGCTTTAACCCCTTCCTGCCTGGCCTATTGTAGTATAACAGCCGGACGGGAGCCCTATTATCCTGGGAGGATGTCCCATGATACTCCCAGGATCACAGCTTGTGCACCCCACAGGTCGTGCTCCAGCGCGATCGGTCACCTGTGTCACCGGACACAGCTGGTGACAGATCACTGTATCAGCCCATTGTTTATACCATGTGATCACTGTGGCCAGTCACAGCAGATCACATGACAACTGTACACGGCGAAAGGCTTTGATTCATGCCTTTCATTGTGTACTATTGTGATGAGCTCTGTGATTGGTCACAGTGATCACATGGTACAGACAGGGCCAAGTGCAGCCCATCTGTACCATGTGATTTAGCTGTGGTCAATCACAGCTGATCACAATAGTAAATGCAATGAATGGTTTTCATTTAGAAAAAGGTTGCTTATAACTGTAAAATTCAGTATAATAAGCAATCTGTGTTAAAAGAAAAACATTTAAAAAAGGAAAACAAATGTAATAAAGAAAATATTTGAAAAATTACTTTTTTTTGTGTTTTTTACATACTGTCACCAGTGTCCCTTATCTCTCCCCACTAGTTTTTATGATTATGCTGTACTGCACTGGTGACCGTATGTTAAAAAAAAAAACATTGTGAAAAAAACATTGTAGCATATAACATTTTGCAAATAAATTGTTCTTCAGAAAATTTAGGCCAAAATGTATTAACAGATGCACATAAAAGTTGTTGTTTTTTATTTTAACAAACCCTTTAGGTGTTTTTTGTTTATCAATGTGTTTAAATACCAAAAGAAAGCTCTATTTGTGTGAAAAAAAGATAGAAATTTCATATGGTTACAGTGTTGTATGACCACGGAACTGTCATTCAAAGTGCGACAGTGCTGAAAATTATCCTGGGCCAGAAAGGGGGTGAAAGTGTCTGGTATTAAGTGGTTGAAGGCAGTATTTGGTTGCAACCTTGTCACCCAGCCAGACATGCTCTTAGTTGCCAGTTAGGCAGCCCAATGGCCAACTGAAGGAGTGCATGTGACAGACTGACAACACTAATGCTAATTGCAAGGTATTGGTTAAGCAATGTCAGCCTGCAACAGGAAGTGCTGTACTGACAGGATCTCCAGGTAATAAAACTTTGCAAGAGGTTCCCAAAACAAACCATATACGTAAGAAATCTGTGTACAGTGAGGCGTGATGCTAAACATATTAAAACCTTACTGATTTTGGGTTTATATACACTTTTTTTTTTTTTTTTTTTTTTTTTTTTTTAAATGGGCCTTGTCAGCTAGCTGCCCCATAAACTCTTGCTGGGACCAGTGGATTTCTCCATCATAACCTTTTGGTTTTACATATATCAGGGAGCCTGACACATAAGAAACTGTCTTCAGGATAAGCCAGTTGCAGTTTAGAGTTGGTCATTCAGTAAGAAGTGGGAGAAAATGCCTTTCTGCGTGTAGATGAACATAGCATCACATAAAGGGAATTGGTATGAGATTCAGGCCTCACAATTGGGTTGCAAGTATATACTCTTGCTCTTGTACAATTAAACCCCTACCTACCTAATGGCTTTTAGTGCATTTATGCTTGTTTCAAAGACATTGAGCTGCAGCACCAAAATAGATTTGTAAGCCGTGATAACGTTTGTTTTATACATAGTTCATGTATTTTTTTAATGTCAAAAGCTGTATAGATATTTTTTTGGGGGGGTTCACATATTAAATATACTTCTACACAATATCTCTCTTCCATTTCAACACACAAAATCTTGCATGTGCCTTGTATTGTTTTCTCCCACGCTATGATCTAGCCAGGATATTTTTATTCAGTATTAGCAGTACAGCCCTTTGTGTGACTTGGTTCTTTAGTGCCTCCTCTCTTCAAAAATAGGTTTTCTATAAATAGTCTGCTTTAGCTATATATCCCTGTCACATGCTAAGCAACACTTGATGGGACTTATACGATTTCCTTTGTAATCCCTTTATTACAGCTGTAGCCTCTGCCACCATTCATACACAGGTTATATGCATGTAGCAAATCCGTTTAGAAGTTATTTAAAAGAAAAGGAAAAAAAGGCACACCTGAAGGTTACTTTGTCATCCATGCCAAGATACTTATCAGTAAAGAAAATTGGCTGTATAAATTGTTTGCTTGACACTCGTTACTGTAAAAAAAATCTGACATTTTTATCTTCCTTTTCCACACAATCTTTATTAAGATCATTGTGTAAGTTTGAAGACTGATGCTGTCTCTTCTGAACATCATGATAGTATTGTTATTAATAATGCTGAACTCCAGGCAGACAGCTAACTATGAAGATTGAATGCGCATATGTTTAGGAGGTTTTACCTGCCAAAGGATTTGTTTATGGCCATCCAGTCCTGAGATTTGCAGTGTGCACAGTCCTGTCTGACTGCGCAGGAATCCTAATTTACCTCTGATGCAGTTAAGTAATTGACAGGTCTTGTACCTACCCCATTCTGTGATTGGATCTTGAAGGAGAAGCAGCAGGTTTAACAGCTCATCTGTCATTTTGCTCTCTATCAGCATGCTTCTTGTTAGCACCTGAGCACTGCAGCGCAACTGATTGGCTCCTTGTAATGCTTCTTCTCTCCCAGTCTGAGTTCTGCTGTTCAGTAGACTTGCAAGAGGCTGATGCCAAATAAAATTCAGGTACTTACACTGGTCGTTTTTTTTTTTTTTTTTTTTAAATATACGAATTAATTCAGAGCTCCGTTAATTTGTGTTTTTTATATCTGCCTGAAGGTTGGCTTTAAACTAGTCGAATACTTAAAGTAAAGCTGTTATCTGTTTTACTTGTTAAATGTCCTGCAGACACGACAAGATGGTGTGTGCCAGAAACACACTTCTGTGGCTTTTTTGAAAATTAGTTTCACATTTCTATCAGGCTGTCTGAAAGTTCATACTAGCTACCACCCCCCTGTCCAATGAGAGCACCCTTGTAGGCCCCCGAGGTGTTGGTAGAAGAATGGATTACAGCTGGCAGGGCTTGGGCCTGTAAATGGGAGGTCGGAGTATAAATACTCTATACAAAGTATACTTTAGTATAAAGTAAAGCTTGGTACAAAGAGGCGTTGTGGTATCTTGGGCAGGACTAAAATGGTTGAGAGGTTCACTTTAAAGGAAACCTTCCATGGGACGAAATATATTGGTTGCCCATGCAGTGCTTCTTCTGAAAATGCTGTCTGCCTCCTTATGATTTTCCAGCTTCAGTGTTAAGTGATTAGTTCTAATATAAATCTGAACTCCGGTCAGCTTAGAAAAAAAAAAGTAGCCCACTTTTCATATATTCGGCATCTAATACTTGTTTAGTCCAGTGGATGTAATAGAGAAATCATAGCTTTATTCCTCGGTCCCATGGCAGCTGGTGCTACTCGATCCCACCAGTGGTGGCGCTGGTTCCTGCGTTGTATCCGATGATATTGAGAGGACTGGTCTCATGACTCGAAAAAGAAGTAGAGAGCGGTAGTCCTTATAAGTGGCGGGGAGAAAGTCTGTGGCGTAAACAATTCTCTTTATTACATCCCCCATCGACTGAACAAGAATTATATCTAGACTATATAGGGGACGATGCAGTGTACGGGGCGGCACCCACATGTCCTTTTGTAAACTGACCCGAGTTCAACTTTTAGAATTTCTGACCAACTTGGTTGCATACTGCTTTAGGATCGCTGACTTAGAGTATTAAAGATGGAGAAACTGTTTCACAAACAACGTCGAAAGGAAAGAGTCGCTCATTGCAAGTGTATGTTTGCTTTCACTTTTGCAACTGGGGAAGTGTCAGCTACAACACTGTCAGGCGTACATACTCTTCTGTGGAGTATCTTGTGTGGCAGCTTTCTGTAGTGTTGTATGTAGTCATATTAGACTGGGTAAATGTCTGGTTGCTATATATTACAGCATATGATTGCCATATTTGCTTCTGACAAAAGCTAAAATAAAACGGGCACTGTATTTGTATTGTATTTCAAGGTTATCATTTTATATTATCATTGTGGGATTTTTCCTTACATTTCAAGGGCTGGTCCACCCAAATTGGATATTTCACTCCTGGATATTGCTGGCTGGTTGACTCCAGTGGACAGATCTCATTACTGTAGTGCCCAGTTATGCACCTTTTGTTGCATGTTCTAAATGGTGAATAATCAACTTTTGTAATTATGGACAGAAATGGTGCCCACATACTCTACTTGCTGGCTTTTACCAAAAAATGAATTATTCTTTTTGGGTGAACTAATCCTTTAAAGGCTGAGTTCACCTTTGTAATAAAATGTACTATGCGGTTAAAGGGCCCCAGTGCTTTTAAAAACACTTTGTAGCTTAGAACATTCTTCTTGGATGAAATGTCATACTCCTAAATTAAGCTTAGCTTCACAAAAGCTTGCTATGGGAGTGTTTTTACCTCATTATGCCCAGGATCTGGCATGCATAGCGCATGGGCCATCCCCAGCATCATGAGAACAAGTGTTCCTTCCTCTTTCAAGATATGTGCATTGCTCTCTCTCCACCCATCAAAGTAGCACTGAGCTCAGGGATTGACATATCAAAGACACCAGGTCTCCATTGCAATTAGAAATTGCATCCTGATGCCTGGGCTTTGACACCCTGGACATGCATTTTTTATGCAGCAGGGCTCACCTATCGGGTGGAAGCACTCGCGTGGCTCCGCTGCTGCCCAATTCCTTCCATACGAGTGGGTAAATTGCCAACATCCGCTCTCCTCCCCATCTTGTTCCTGACCAGGAAGTAACGTGTAGGATGTCACTTCCGGGTCTTCATTGACAGTTTCCCTGCCCAGCATGGCAGGCAAAGAGTGTAATGCCGTGTGATCTGCAGTGCATTACCTTCAGTGTAGCACAGGGGAGACATGCAGAGTCTTTTAAACCCTGCATTTCTCAAAGAGAACCTGTCTCCAAAAAATCATCACACAGGGGAGTCCCAGTTGAATAAAAAAAAAGTCAACAGCTCCAAAAACTGTAGTGCTGACTTTTAAAATACAGACACTTTCCTGTCCCTCGGTCCAGCGGTGTTCTCACCATGGCTGGTTTCACTGGGCTGTCTTCTCTCCCCGGTGCCAGCATCTTCAGTGTGGGCAGCCGGCTGTGACAGCTTGCGGTTTCACAGCCGGGTGCCCACTGCGCTTGCTCAATTAGTGTTGAGCTTTGTGAATGGTCCCGTAGTCTTCTGGGACCTATCGCATATCCCAGAAGACTACGGGGAGAGAGGAGGAAGGACGAAAACTTCTGCTTGCGATCGCCTTAGACGATCGCAGCGGAAGTGGGAGCGGGTACCTGTGAAATTCGGGTACTGCTCCCCAAAGGTGCCAATCCTTAATGGAGAGCTGGAGACACAGGCTTAAAGTGGAACTTCCCCTTTTGGGTACAGCTTGGCATTAAGTAAAAAAAATTAAAAATTAGTTCTACCCAAGCGCATGAAATCCCCCAATCCATCCACATATATGCACGTACAAAGGTAAACGCATGTGTTGCGGCACCTACACATGAAAGCGATTTGAGAGCAATAATTCTAGCACCAGACGACCTCCGTAATGATAAACAGATGACCTATAGGGGGCTTTTAAAGCATCGTAGGGTACTGAAGTTTAGGGCTTGAAAAATTTGCTTTCAGTCTAGTGGTGTGGGTGTATAAAAAATTTTTTTTTTTTTTCTTCTTAAGCTAGACATTGTTGCTGGAGCCACTTGACTGCATAATATTGGCTTTAAAAAAAAATACAAATAAAAAGTGAACACTGCCTTTTAAGATTTTAACAGTATGGAGAGCATTGGTTTGCCGTTACCCATAGCAGCCAGTCAGAACATGACTGTGAGTGGTTTAGCATAGAGCGTAAAGAAAACTGGTTAGATGCTATGGGTTACTGGCCACAAATGCTCTTTGCTCTCTGGATTTTTAAATAAAGGTCTTAAAACTGGGCTGGTTTTCAGGTGTATTGGTTAATGTTTGTTTCTTTTTTTGTCTGTTTCTTCTTTTTTTCTTTCATTTCAACATATCCACGCAGTATTTCATGGTTCTAACAAAGCGGCAGTGTAAAAAATTAAACCATGACGCATGAAAAATACCTGGTGAGGGTCCTCATTGCTTTTTTTTCATTTTATTTTATTTCAGTTCCAGTTCTAAATTAATGTCACATTTAACAAAATTAAAAAAAAAAAAAAAAAAAAAAACCAGACTGGTCTATCCAGTGCATGATTTATGGTAGATGCTGTCTTACTTTTTTCCAAATATTGGCCAACTCTTGCCTCTGGACCAATGCATGACTGTCCCCTGAGATATACCATAGAGATTTGTGATGTATGGTGAAATTGGCAAAGACTCGGGCCCCCTTTTTCCTCAGAATGCAGCTATCTGCCTCATGCAGTGTAATATATAATTTGTTTAAGATCTGCAGCTCTCAGCGTAGGTGGAAGGAACCATGATCCTTATTTAACAGTGGTTTTTCTTTTTTTGTTGTTGTGTTTTACAGTTCTTTTCCCTGGTTCAGCCTGAACTATATACCAGGCCCTGCTGAAAATACCACTCAACCGTTTTCTTCTCCAGCTTGTCCAGTTTCTCTTAAGTGCCCTGTACATGTTGTATGTTTTATGCTCACACGCACTTTGTTAATCCAAGACAAAACGACTGGTATATGGAAATCTATAGTTGCATTTATTTTATTTTTTTTTTCCATTTCTTTGATTTTGCTCACGCTCTGTTTTTTGGGGGTTGGATATGGGCAATTGGAAGGGGGAGGGCAGACAAATGTGGCACATTGGAGTTATACTGAATGTGCTGTCTTTTAGCCGTCATCTACATACAGTGAGGACCTGTTTTTGGCTGCGCTAATCAGTGTGAATGTCATTGTTGGAAATACTGGGTCATATCGACTTGCCACTTATTGAAGTGAACCTGTCACTTTGTACCAGACATGTTTGTGCAAAGGATGCTGTTTGAAAGGGTTCAAAACTCTACTTGTGGTCTTAAACCGGGAAGTGAGCGATTACCATCAGAACATGGTCTTCAGCATTTGCAGCCATGACCCTATTGCCACATTGAATTTACAAACTCTCCCTTCTGGGCCGAATTGCATGCTCTTTTCACATGATGTAAAGCAATCTCTCTTCCAAAAATTAATTTTGCCACCTCCCCATGCTGAACATTTTTGACGTTCGCAGCGGTGTTCATTTTCTGTTGAACAGTGGTGTCTCTCCCATGTCATGAGACTGCTCCAAATCCATGACACATGAACATGCCAACATAGCTTAGGGTCAGAGGCTGTAGCTAGGAGGGATAAAATAAAATGTCCGAGAGGATATAGTGGGTGCTGTAATGGGTAAGTATGCGTCGTCCTTTGTTCAGAAGAGCATTCTAAAACAGCTAAACCATCTTATCCACTGAGGAAGGTCCCATCGTAGCCTCTATATGGATCTGCAGATGTCATGGTGCTGTATGTGACAAGCTATGACACCAGCCGTTTGAAGGCTTACATAAGCACACTATCAACTGTGACAGTTATCACCAGAAGACCTGCTTTGAACGTAGCTTTCATTGGACATGTACTGTTGGGTAGAATGTAAATGAAAGCAGTAAAGAAAACATACATTTGGTACATTTGACTAACCCCTTACTACTGGCCCTTTAAGGGGTTCTTAATGCCAAGGCCATTTCATGGGTTTCCTCATTATGTGATCAGTGGTTGGTGTTCACTGTGATCATGTGATTGGGAACCTGTTCTGTCAACTCCTGATTGTAAACAGGGAGCTGTTGATGAAAGCATGCTCGCAGTACTGGGCATGCCTAGTGAAAACGCTCCCAGCACAAAGCGGCAGCGCTGGCTGTATGCATAAGTATAGCAGGACAGCATTTAAAGCCCACTGCTCTGCTGCCACATGTCTAAATAAATCTTTACTAAACGTTCTGTCTTGAGGCTTTCTTTTGAGGAAACTGGCGGGTTTAGTTCCACTTTAAAGCCAAATTCTGGCCAAAGACCATCTGAACATTTGCACTGTAAAAATAAATTGGCACGTGGGTATAGGCTGTAGCGCTACGCTAAACATTTACTTTCATTCACCCTTTACCATATAGCTAATGCTGAATGTCCGGTGCTGAAATTCTGTTTTGGCTGTCGTACACTGATCATAGCGGGTCACGTAACACCTCATTCATTGACAAAACCACCTTGTTGCAGAATATATGTTCTGTGAATGGAGGAGGTTCTGATGATTGTCACAATCTTCCTGCCTTCAATCAATGCAGAATGCAGGCTGTTTCTCAATGAACAAGGCATTGAGTGAGTGATCTGATCAGTGTAGTCCTGCCTGAACTGGAAGTCTTGGTACTGGACATTAAGCACATTTATTTTTACAGAGCACATGCCCAAATATTGTTTTTGGTCAGGGTTCAGCTTTATTCTAATGGAAATGGCAAGATTTGAACTACAGTAAACTGGGACAGACAAAAGGCATTTTATTTTGCCGTAACGTGTCTTCTTCAAAATGACTGGTGCACTTTAATATTGGTTCAGTCTTCAAAATAGCCTCCCTGCTGTATGTATGTGACTATTCTATTTTGACACAAATACACCTTGCGTATGGATATGCACAGTAGACTGGCATTACATCCTTCATGCTTTTTCCCATAACCCTTCCCAATCTTTAATAGCGTTCTTCATCAGGTAAGCAAAGTGTTAGAAATCAAAGGGCCTGATTTTAAACTCCCAGACACCCTTGTAGAACACATTACAAACTCACACACTCTTCTGTGGTAGGTATGATACAAGAGCTAGTGAATTGTTCCATATGATTAACTCCTAAACCGACCTTTTTTTTTTGTCTTGTGTATCTTGATTTCTCTGTGTGCTTTATAGTGAAGCAGCCGACACGAGTCGTTGTTCATATAACAGCTTTTGAAAAGTTGAGAGCACACCCCCCCACGGAGAAAACCGACTGTGCTTGCTTACGTTTGGTTCATGAATTAAAAATCCCGTACAGGTGATGAAATCTCGGCAGTGTTAACACAAAGCAGCAGTAGTGTGTATTGTGCAGTATCTTTTCTTACTCTAGAACTTTTTAACCATGTGTAGAAAGTCGAGAAAAAAAGCCCAGTGATTTAATTTTTTCACATTACCGGTAAAATGTAGATAGAGCTAGCATGAACATGACAGCCAGAAATAAGTACAATCAGCAAGTTTGAGTGATGGATCAGTGAATTTCTGGGTGTTTTTTTTGTTTGTTTTTTTTTTTCTTTTTTTGTTCTGTTTTTCTCTTTTCTTTCTTTTACTTTGACTTTTTTTTTTTTGTGTTTTTAAGTCCTTCTGTGAACGGTGTGGCTAATACAGATATGTTCTTCTACAGGAATCATTCCTGATGAGGCCAAAGCTCTGACACTTGTGGCCCCAGCTAATGCGGTCACTAGTTTGCTACCAGGTGGAGGACTCCTGCCTACTCCGAACCCCCTCAGTCAGGTACGTTTTTTTTTTATTTAGAGAGATATAGGGGTGTGTGTGTGTATACATACACACATGTACACGGCATTATTTTCAATTATATGTTGCAGCCTGGTAATACTTTTTAGAAATGTGAATTTATAAGAAAAAAGTGTTCCAACTCTTTTCTACCTTTAATTTTTTACTTTACACCTCACTGCCTCCAGCCACCAACCTTATTACCACCAATCATTTCTAAAAGAAAATACACAATTCTTAATGAGATGTCCAGCTTTCTCCACCAAGCCCAACACCACACTCAACACTCTCCTCCTTCAACCCTGTTACCACTGAGGAAGTTGACAAACCCCTTTCCGCTGCCCACCTCATCACCTGTCCCCTCACAATTACTGCAACCACCTTCCTGCTCCATTCTAAACTATAACCCACATCTTCAACCGCTCATCTTCCGGCACCTTTCCCTCCCCACTCAAACTTGCACTTGTCAACTCCATACTTGAAAGAAAAAAAAACCCTCACTGGACCCCACCTGTTTGAATAGCTTAAGGCCCATCTCCCTACTCCTGTGTGGCTCAAACCTTCTTGAACGCCTTGTCCACAACTGAGTTGCTACGTCATTGACAACAGCTTTTTCAATCCCCTACAGTCTGGCTTCCACCCACAACGTTCCACTGAAACTGCCCTATTAAAACCGACGGCCAGTAATCCATGCTCATACTCTTAGACCTTTCTGCTGACTTTGACACCGTTGACCAGCCTCTCCTCAGTAAACTCCACTCCCTTAGCCTCTGTGACTCTGCTCTTTCCTTGTTCTCCTACCTATCTCAGCGCATTTTTCGTATCACATGCAATACCATCTCCTCCGCTCCTCTTTCTTTTGGGGTACCCCAAGGCTCTGTCCTTTGGCCCCTCCTCTTCTCTCTATACCTCTTCCCTGGGCCAGTTGATAACCTTTCATGGCTTCCAATACCGTCTCTATGATGACACCCAGATCTCTCTCAGCTCCTCTCACCCGCTCAGCTAACCCCCTCAATCTCCTTACATATCACAAAAGTTTTAATGAACGATCATAGTTACAGTAAGGCTACGTTTCGGTGTCTTGCAGGACCCCTTTATCACCTTTGGTCACTCCCCCACATGCCAGAGTTCTAGGTGTAATTGTAGACTCTGACCTATCCTTCAGCCCCCACATCCAATCACTGGCTAAATGTTGCTGCCTCAACCTCCGCAACATTTCAAGAATTCGCCCCTTCCTGACTAACGACACCCCAAAACCGCTTATTCACTCCTTGGTTATTTCCCGCCTTGACTACTGCAACTCCCTCCTCATTGGCCTACTCCTACACAGGCTATCCTCCCCCTTCAGTCTATTATGAATTCTGCTGCTAGATTAATACACCTTCCTAACCGATCCATGACTGCTTCCCCTCTCTGCCAATCTCTTAACTGGCTTTCACCAGCCCAACGTATAAAATTAAAAATACGAACCAAAACATACAAGGCCATCCCCAACTTCGCCCCCAGCTACATCACCAACCTCATCTGCAGATGTCACCCAAACCATCCTCTCTGCTCATCCCAAGACCTCCTGCTCTCCAGTTCCTTTGTTACCTCTACCCATGCTTGCCTCCAGGACTTCTCCAGAGCCTCTCCAATCCTCTGGAACTCCCTGCCCCAATGTGTCCGTTTAGCTCCTACCTTGTCTGCCTTTAGACTATCCTTAAACTTGTTTATTCAGGGATGCCTTCCCCACCTCCACCTAAGAACTGTCCTCGTCACCTCCATTAGATCATCCCTTGCGGCTGCTACCTTTGTACCCCCTTCCCCTCCCTTTAGATTTTAAGCTACCTGCGCAGGGCCCTCCAATTCCTTCTGCATCAAACTGTATTGTAATTGTACTGTTCCCTTATATTGTAAAACGCTGCGTAAACTGTTGGTGCTATATGAATCCTGTATAATAATGATATCCCATGCACTTAAGTATTGAAACTCTTTACAAAGTACTTTGTTGAAGCACCTTTAGCAGCAATTACAGCCTTGTCTTTTGGGTATGACATGACAAGCTTTTCACAACTGGATTTTCTGCCATTCTTTGCAAATCCTCTCAAGCTCAGTCAGGTTGGATGGGGACCATCGGTGGAAAGCCATTTTCAAGTCTTTCCAGAGATGTTCAATAGGGTTCAAGTCAGGGCTCTGGCTGGGCCACTGTAGGACATTGAGTTGTCCCTAAGCCACTCCTGTGCTGTTTTGGGTTTGTGCTTAGGATCCTTGCCATGTTGTAAGGTGAACCTTTGGCCCAGGCTGAGGTTGTGAGTGCTGCGGATGACGTTTTCATTGAGGATATGTCTGTACTTTGCTCCATTCAGCTTTCCCTCAACCGTGACTGGTCTCTCCGGCCTTGCTGTGGAAAAGCACCCCCACAGTGTGATGCTGCTGCCAGCATGCTTCACTGTTGGGATGGTATTGGGCAGGTGGTGAGTAGTGCCTGGTTTCCTCCAGACTTAACGTCTTAGAATTGAAGCCAAACAGTTCAATCTTGGTTTCATCAGACTAAGGATTCTTACTCCTCAGTTTGAGATTCCTTCAGCGGCTTCCATCTACAGTGCCCTAAAAAGTATTCATACCCCTTGAAAGTTTCCACTTTGTCATATTACAACCAAAAACGTAAATGTATTTTTTTGGGATTTTATGTGATAGACTAACACAAAGTGGCACATAATTGTGAAATGGAAGGAAAATGATAAAATGGTTGTCATAATTGTTTACAAATATCTGATAAGTGTGGTGTGCATTTTGTATTCAGCACCTTTTACTGTGATACTCTTAACTCAAATCTAGTGGAATCAATTGCCTTCAGAAGTATCCTAATTAGTAAATAAGAGTCCACCTGTGTAATTTTATCTCAGTATAAATACCACTGTTCTGTGAAGCCCTCAGAGGTTTGTTAGAAAACATTAGTGAACAAACAGCAGCATAAAGGCCAAGGAACACACAAGACAGGTCACGGATAGATTTGTGGAGAACTTTAAAGCAGGGTTAGGTTATATATAAAAAAAAAAATAAAACTCAAGCTTTGAACATCTCACGGAGCACTGTCCAATCCATCATCCGAAAATGGAAAGAGTATGGCACAACTGCAAACCTACCAAGACATGGCTGTCCACCTAAACTGACAGGCCGGGCAAGGAGAGCATAAATCAGAGAAGCAGCCAAGAGGCCCATGATAACTGGAGGAGTTGAAGAGATCCACAGCTCAAGTGGGAGAATCTGTCCACAGGACAACTATTGGTCCCGCACTCCACAAATCTGGCCTTTATGGAAGAGTGGCAAGATGAAAGTGGCTCGGGCTAGAGCCCGCAAGAGTGCCCCCTTAGGAAGCAGCTTCCTGTGCAGGCACTAACTAAAGAGGAGCAGCCAGGAGCATGGGGGGGGGGATCTGGGCTGTTCTGTGGAAAAACCCAGAGCAGGCGAGTATAACATGTTTTTATTTTTAAAATGGGGTTTACCAGTAAATTTTATCATTGAAAATTGTAATATGCCTGTTTGCCAAGTACAAAAGAACTGGTGTGAGAACTTTTGCTCTGAGGTAATAATCAGTATATAATTTATGATAACAGGCGGGTATCTGGAATTAAGGCGATTACCTACTAATTTTCATAAATCAACTGATAATCAGAGTTCTTTATTTGTGCTAATTTGTAGATGAAATAAAAAGCAATAATGTGCAGAAATATACAGGTGAAACTCGAAAAGATAGAATATTGTGCAAAAGTTCATTTATTTCAGTGCAGCAACTTAAAAGGTGAAACTAATATATGAGATAGACTCATTACATGCAAAGCAAGATAGTTCAAGCCGTGATTTGTCATCATTGTGATGATTATGGCTTACAGCTCATGAAAACCCCAAATCCACAATCTCAGAAAATGAGAATATTACATGCAATCAATAAAACAAGGATTGTACATAGAACAATATCGGACCTCTGAAAAGTAGAAGCATGCATATGTACTCAGTACTTGGTTTGGGCCCCTTTTGCAGCAATTACTGCCTCAATGCGGCGTGGCATGGAAGCTATCAGCCTGTGGCACTGCTGAGGTGTTATGGAAGACCAGGATGCTTCAATAGCTGCCTTCAGCTCTTCTGCATTGTTCGGTCTCATGTCTCTCATCTTTCTCTTGGCGATGCCCCATAGATTCTCTATGGGGTTCAGGTCAGGCGAGTTTGCTGGCCAATCAAGCACAGGAATCCCACAGTCATTGAACCAGGTTTTGGTGCTTTTGGCAGTGTGGGCAGGTGCCAAGTCCTGCTGGAAAATGAAGTCAGCATCCCCATAAAGCTAGTCTGCGGAAGGAAGCATGAAGTGCTCCAAAATCTCCTGGTAGATGGCTGCGTTGACCCTGGATTTAATGAAGCACAGTGGACCAACACCAGCAGATGACATGGCTCCCCAAATCAACACAGACTGTGGAAACTTCACACTGGACTTCAAGCATCTTGCAGTGTGTGCCTCTCCATTCTTCCTCCATACTCGGGGTCCTTGGGCCTCTCCATTCTTCCTCCATACTCGGGGTCCTTGGGCCTCTCCATTCTTCCTCCATACTCGGGGTCCTTGTGCCTCTCCATTCTTCCACCATACTCTGGGTCCTTGGTTTCCAAATGAGATGCAAAAGTTGCTCTCATCAGAAAAGAGGACTTTGGACCACTGAGCAACAGACCAGGTCTGTTTTTCTTTAGCCCGGGTAAGACGTTTCTGACGTTCGTTGTTCAGGAGAGGCTTGACAAGAGGAATACGACATTTGAAGCCCATGTCCAGGATCCATCTGTGTGTGGTGGCTCTTGATGCACTGACTCCAGCCTCAGTCCACTCCTTGTGTAAGTCCCCAACACTTTTGAATGGCCTTTTCCTGACCATCCTCTCCAGGCTGCGGTCATCCCTGCTGCTTGTGCACCTTTTTCTTCCACACTTTTCCCTTCCACATAACTTTCTATTAATGTGCTTTGATACAATACTTTGGGAACATCCAGCTTCTTTTGCAATTACCCTTTGAGGCTTTCCCTCCTTATGGAGGGTGTCAATGATGGTTCTCTGCACAAGTGTCAGGTCAGCAGTCTTTCCCATGATTGTGATTCCTACTGAACCAGACTGAGAGACCATTTAAAGGCTCAGGAACCCTTTGCAGGTGTTATGGCTTAATTATCTGATTAGAGTGGGACACTTTGAGCCGAGAATATTGCACCTTTTCACAATATTCTCATTTTCTGAGATTGTGGATTTGGGGTTTTCATGAGCTGTAAGCCATAATCATCACAATGATGACAAATCACGGCTTGAACTATCTTGCTTTGCATGTAATGAGTCTATCTCATATATTAGTTTCACCTTTTAAGTTGCATTACTGAAATTAATGAACTTTTGCACGATATTCTAATATTTTGAGTTTCACCTGTATATTAATAAAAATCAGTGCAAAATGGTAATGAAAAATATAATTGGTGATTATAAATAAAAATCAAATCAAGTTGGGTTATTTAGCTCCTAACATTTAGCTTGTTAAAAAGCTATAAACTAAAGTATATGCTCTTTTGACAGAACTGGTTAGACAAACTGGGACCAGTCAGTATTGCTTAAAATAATGTATTACCTAAGCTATTCTGGGGGAAGGAAAAAAAATCTATCTAATACAGGCATTCGCTGTGGTCCTATGTACTGAGAGTTTTCAATTATCCAACTTCTGTAGCATAGAGACATTGTAATATAATCTCAAAATAATTTAGAATGTTGAAAACCTATCCAAAAAAAGACAAAAGCCGCGCAAAAGAATGTGAATCACAGGCAAAGTGGAAAAATAGCACGAAATATAAAACTTCAATAAATGATATGCACAAATATTTAAATCATTTAATTAACACAAATCCACCAACAAAAAAAAGAAAAGAAAATTGGGATGAAGTACAAAGTCCTTTTGATCCACCGAAATCACCACGTGAGTAACAACGATAATTGATTTGAATACAGTGCATTCAGATATCGCCACATGCTCCAGAGGAAGAACCTCCCCCGTTTCAGGGACGCTCACCAGATATCGTGGCCCATCCAAACCAGATAGGCAGTAGCACTTGTGGTGAGTGTCAGCATAGTAAAGATCATCAATCAACAAGTCCTTCATCATTTTAGAGACTGATTAAATGGCGTGGAATCCTCCAAACTATTAAACTCCTTAATCGAGGAAAGATATGAAAGGAAACTCATAGCGTGAATCCATTAAAAACCATTTATTGGATAAAAAGTATGCACTCACATAAAATAAATGAAAGCATGCCAAAATATCCCCAGTAACCACTAAGGGTATCGGCATGTCACATGGAACGAGCGTCTCACCCAATCCTTGTTGCTTCCCAGCGATAGTCACTTCTGGCTGGGAATGTAAGGTGGATGCCTCATTCCAGAGTACGTCGTGTGGCTCGACTCCTGATGAGTTTCGTCACCTGATTATATCAGGCCCAGAATCTTTGCTGTCCTGTGCACTGCTTTGTGCTATGTAATTCTTCCCCTTTGGTGTGGAGAAGTGAAGGTGTTCTGAATTCCTATCAAACTTCCTGTCCTAGGGTGACATTAATACTCCTCCATAGTTACAGTACAGAGTGAGCTTTGCCACCATAGGACAGGAAGTGTTAGTTGCAGTACTGCCAAATGAAAGTAAAAGGGGGAGAACACTGACCACAGATCACCATTTTTAAGGATATAATATATTATACAGTACATTAAATTTCTATTCTTTGGTTT
This sequence comes from Staurois parvus, assembly GCF_062004578.1. Lineage (NCBI taxonomy): Eukaryota > Metazoa > Chordata > Amphibia > Anura > Ranidae > Staurois > Staurois parvus. The sequence goes on from NW_028319066.1 coordinate 2,573,350, forward strand.
AGAAACAATGTTGCAGGTAGCAGTATACTCTATTGCATACTCCAAACATCATACCAGCAGATAAAATATTGAATGTTTCATTACAATGGCTCTGTTGCATTTTTATTTGTCATTTTTTCGATATCGTTGTAATTGATGTACCACACAAACCTGTTTTTATTTCTAACCAATCTAGAGCATGGGCATGTTTCAGGATACAAATGCAGATCTTATGTGCCTACAGATTGGAGCTGTTCCCCTTTCTGCGCTGGGAGCACCTACACTGGATCCCACTCTTGCGGCTCTCACTCTTCCAGGAGCCAATCTAAACTCACAGGTAGATTTTCCTTTTTGACAGTTAAATTACATGACATTGCTGTATCTAGCATCTTTTCATGCACTCACTGAAGTGAATGGGACCAAAAATGCCATATTTGCCTCAAAAGTAACTTGTGTATCTTTTCAAGCTTCAAATTTTGAGTTCTGGGCTCCTGAATGCTCACACAATATTACTGCAAAGGTCTAAGAAATGCAAAATGTCAGTAAAAAACACACCAAAGTGAATTTTAAGGCAAATGCAATAAATTACCCAAATATTTTGGTAAAATATAAGATGAGGTTGCACCAAGCAAATAGATACCCAATATGTTGATCCTTAAATTTGTGTGCGCCTATGAAATGGAGACAAACTTCAGTACCCTATATTTTCTGTAGGTGACACTTCAAAAGCCCCTTCTAGGTCATCAGTTCAGTGTTACGGAGGAGATCTTGTACTAGAATTATTGCTCTCACTCCGGTGTGATTTGTAGCATGAGTATTGCTCTCAACGCGTGCTATGTGATTATCTTTAGCTGACAGGTTCTCTTTAATGAGACATGCAGGGTCTAAACTTCCAGCTCAGATAGTTGCGGCAATCTGGCTCGGAAGTGGCAGCGGGTACCTGTCAAAACCAGGTGCCTGCTCCCCCTTCCCAAACCCACCCCAAAAAATGTGCCAAATATGGTAGTGGAGGATACAAATAAGCTGAACATCTCCTTTTTGGGTGAAGTTCCACTTTACTAGATAAAAGAATTAAAGGTATCTATCCTTTGAAATAGGTCACAGTGTTTTGTGGGTTTTACCTGCTTCTTCAGGACTGACGAGTTTATAATGGGTTGTGCAGAATAGTAGAATGATCTCCCTATTCGCACAGATCATACAGAGCCACTAGGCCATCTCCGTTACTGACTGTCAAACATGACAGGAAGGCGCCGCCTGTCTATGTTTGAATGCCAGTAACTGAGACTGAGATGGCCTAGTGGCTATGTGTGATTGCTTTAAATAATTTTCCTTATACACCTTAGTTTTAGATTCCCATCCTGGCTTACCAAAGATCCACTCACTATCTGCATCATGCTTTTCTGGGGGGGCACACTGCAAGTGAGTCGTGCACGAATGTTTCTTATGGGCTGGCAGGCACAGTTTTCAAGCACCTCTGTGATGATTTTTGAAGTTTCTAGATAGATTTCCCCCCTGAACATATTCTTTTATAGAGATCATTCTACTAATTTGCAAAACCCATTATACGTTCTCCTTGTCGGTCCTGAAGAAGCATGAAAAACTTACAAAACACATAACCTATTTCAGGGACATCTATGTATTATGCTCTTTTTTTTTTTTTTTTTTTTTTTTTTTTTTTTTTTCAATTTTTATTATGTGTGGACCATTAATATTTTTTAGTAAATTTGTAATAAAATCTGTTTGATATATTGGTCTCTTTGTGATTTGTGGTAACTAGTAGTATAATGTATCCCATATCAGAGGTGTTCAATAGTTGCTATATACTTTATGGGATGATGCTCTGCTTTATACCACAAGTGATTTTGCTGATACACCATACCGCACCCTATTCAAAAGAAAAAAAAAAATGGAATCCAGGAGATGGCCCAGTATATTACATTTTAGAGGTCAGCATTTCTCCCAGTATCCATTTCTTTCAGTGGCCAAAATATCGGCATTCTTTCTAGGCTGGGCAAGGTTAGATTGGAAAGAATCTTTGCATTTCTTGGAAAGCTTAGCAGTTTTTTTTTTTTTTTCTTTTTTTTCATTGAATGTCATTTTATTGCTAACGTGTTTGTGGGTTTGTTTCCAGTCTCTTGCAGCAGATCAGTTGTTGAAGCTCATGAGCACAGTGGATCCAAAGTAAGTCCTCTCCCTTATGCCCAGAGTTTTCTCATTGCACTCTCCATTCTGTATGTGCATTGAATGAATTATAACATGTTTGGTTTTTAGGCTGAATCATGTGACGGCTGGGCTAGTGTCACCAAGCCTGAAATCTGATGCCTCGAATAAAGATATCGAGGAGGCAATGAAGCGTGTCCGGGAGGCTCAGTCCTTGATATCTGCAGCTATTGAGCCAGGTAAGTTTCAGGTCCTCTGTGACTTTCTTTGCTGTTGATTTGATTGATCAGAGATCTGAGAGCTATCTGCGTATTTGATTTCAGAAAAGAAAGATGACAAGTCGAAAAAGCATTCAAGGTCACGTTCCCGATCCAGGAGGAGGAGGACACCCTCTTCTTCCAGACACAGGTGAGAGATTCTTCTATATCCATTTCCAATGTTTTAAAAAGACTCGGAATGCTACTCAGGGTCCTATGTCCAAATCTTGTAGGCTCTCACTATGGGTGCAGGCTTGAGAAGAACTCGTCCCGGCTCAATAATGTTCAATCTTGAAGTTCATTAGGTTCGGTAATGCACTGGTTGCAGGGTCTTTAATCTTGTGAGGCTAACTAAAGGACATTTACAGGCCTTTGTGTGCTTTACTAAAACTTTATAACAAACCATGAGATTAAAAGGAAGAAACCCAAATCTCTGCACTGCCAGCAAAACAGTCAAGTAAAAGCAGTCTCCGCTTACCTCACGGTAACGTTGCTTTTACCTGAGTGACTTTCAGGTTTTGCTTGGAGTGCGGCGATCAGGGTTTCTCCTTTTCAATTTCAGTGTTTGTTATAAAATTTTAGTAAGCACACAGAGGCCTATAAATGTCCTTTTAGTCTGCCTCACAAGAGTCTTTTAATTTAACCTCTCCTGGGAGTATTGAAGGCTCTTTTCTCAGCCCACAGTTTAACCCTTTCGCTGCCAGAGCTGTTTTTGCACACGTTGTAAAAAAATCATTTTAGGCCTGAAGATTACAGAAAACCCCCAAACATATTTTCTGAAAGAAGACACCCTAGAGAATAAAAAAGTAGTAGTTCCAATTTGTCACATGTTCCATGTCACATGATATTATTGCAAAGGTCTAGGAAACGCAAATTTCTGCAAAAAATCTTAGTAAAAATCACACTAAAGTGAATTTTCAGGCAAACAAACGCAATAAATTACCTAAATTTTTGGTACAATATAAAAGTAGAGGTTGTGCCGAGTAAATAGTCAACATGCCAAACCCTAAATTTTTGTGAGCTGCCTGACTGCTTCCACCTGACAGGCAGGAGTCTGCCTGTCCGTTTTATACACAATCCCTGTGGCTGCAGCCACTGGATTGTGTATAAAACCTCCTGCTTTCAGGTCCATATGGTGTACAGACCGGGCAGCGAAAGGGTTAAAAACTAATTTGATCAGGCAGAAGAGCATTTTGTCCATCTTCATCATGTACACCTATCCTTTAATACTGTATGCCATCGTTGATTCACTGACTAAGCTGGGAGACGCTGACAAATCCCTTTTCCCTGACCAATTTATAATTTTTCCCTTTTGCCATCCCCTGAAGACTCTTCTGTAACTGTCACTGTAAAATAAAGTACTGTCTTTGCGCTACACAGTGCAACTGATTAACACAAAAAAGAAAAAAAATACAAAAACAAACTGCAGCCAGCACTGACACGAGGTCCCGCACCAATGATAATACTTTGAAAAAGTGCAGCATAATCTAAAGAAATTTATTACTGACATGCATTTTTAATGTGCAAATCCAACTTCAATGCAATATGACGTAACAGTTTAGAGAGGAATATGAATTCATGTGCAAACAAATGACATGCATTAACATGTATCAAAAACCATACGAACTAAAAATACTGAAATGTAAAGTGCATATATAAATGTGATGTGCAAAAGTCCAGTCCAGTGTTTGGTTGATATGCTATTTTATGGATTCAGGACAAAGAAAAAGGTTTGTTTTAAGCCCTCCGTCTATCCACCCCAGCAGCCTATAGAGCCTAAGGCAATATCTGGTACTTCAGGTAGAGGAGCATGTGGCTTTCTCAGTGTGACAGCCTAGTAGGGGACTCCATTGACTCGCAACTCATACAGGTCTTTCCTTTTGCTCCCAGCAACAGGAGTGACCGCATAAGGAAGGTATGTATAGGAAGCTAGGGAGGTCTGCTTTGGAGTGAACCTTTTGCATTGCTCTGCACAAAGAACACAGGTTTGCCTTTTAAAGAAAGTCATGTAAATCTGTCTTTAATTCTGATCTCTTGCTTGCTTAGGCGATCTAGAAGTAGATCAAGGAGAAGATCTCATTCAAAGTCTAGAAGCCGGCGGCGATCAAAGAGCCCACGCAGGCGAAGATCACACTCACGGGAAAGAACCCGCCGCTCTCGATCCAAGTCTAGGTATTTGTCAACTTTACTTTTTCTGTGTATGCACCATTCAGTGTTCACCACCATTTCCCAGAACCTTTTCCTCCTCTTCAGAAATTGGTAATACTTTTACATTCACAGGTTCATAAAATTGCTCTTGACTTTGTGCAAATATCAATAGATTGCTGTTTAACTTGTTTTAGAGAGAAAAAGCGAGAAGAAAAGGAGAAAAAACGATCCAAAACACCTCCTAAAAGCTACAGCACAAGCAGACGGTCTAGAAGCACAAGCAGGTAAAATCCTTTGCTTTGTGTGAAATCTCCGTGTAGTGTTGCCAGAAATGAGGATCTGTCGATCATCTGCTTTCAAATGCATCTTCTAATGTATTCTTTTTAACAGAGATCGGAGGCGCAGGAAGAGTCGAACTGCATCTCGGTCTCCTAAAAAGCCAAGGTCACCGAAGAGGAAGTACTCACGCTCTCCTTCACCAAGGAGGTAATTTCTTTAGCCACCAAAAGTGTATGCGCTTATACTCTTTGTGGTGTGCATAAAGGAGATGATAGGTTTTCATTTTTGTTGTTGTGTTTGTTCTTTTTGTTACCAGACTATAAATTTCAACAAAAAAACTTCCCATAAGCTTATACATGCATTTAATCTGTTTTTATGCATGTTTTTGGCTTGTAAAAGCTCTCCAATGTGTAGACATCCAAAAGCTGTGAAACGCCTGCTGGGCACTGCCATCTTGGATGTTATATCAACAGTCTCTGCAAACTCAGACTGTCAGCAAAGTGACACACTATAGTGAGGGAAGAGACACAGGAACTGAGTCAGCACAGAGAGTAAATACATGCAAAGAGGCTGTACTAGGGAATTGACTGTTCCTGTAGTAGTTACATCTTCTAGCCTGTTCACTAAAGTGTGGAAAGTAAAATGCCACAAATATTTGGTTTTTCTGTGCAGTTTAAAGTGGAGCTCCACCCAAAAGGGGAAGTTCCGCTGTAAGCCTTTGTCCCCCGCTCCCCATTAAGGATTGCACCTTTGGACTTTGTACTAATGGCACTGGGCAGGAAGGGGTTAACATGAGGGGGCAATCAAAGGGTTAACTGTATGCTGGGCGTGTTTTACTAGGGGGGTGTGCTTCACGGTAAGCACACTGCTTTGGATGGCTGCGCTATGCATCCAAAGCAGTGTGCCCCAGCTGACAGGGAGGAGAACTGTTAGTGAACAAAGCAGCCCTCCTCCCTGTCGGAGATCCTCAGTAACCACCGGCCGGGACCTGGTGACTGACTGCCGTGAATGACGCCCCCCACCCAGAAATACAAAATCACATATATACGTGATTTTGCGCACCTGTGCCACCCTGTAGTAGTATTCCTGCTACAGGGCGGTTGGGAAGCTGTTAAACTGCATTTGTATTCCCAAACTTGTGTTGAGTAAAGTAGTTCTGCCGCAAAAAAAAAACTGTTGATAAATGCCCTTATTCTTTTAAAAACAAAAAAACCGTAGTCGGAGGCTATGGAAGACAACATTCTGACCTCTCACAAACCATTGAAATGCACTGCCTTTTTTAGGAGACTGGTAATGGCAGCCTCCATTGTTATCTCTTGACAGGGATCCCTTATGTCAGATCAGTCACTCTGCTATGCATTTTGCACGGTATACCTAGCTGGTTTCTGTCTAAAGGCGGGAATACAAGAACTGTTCAAGTGTCTGCTGAAGTGTTGTACATTGGCCAGTTCTGTTTAACTTTTCCCAACCTTCTTGGAATTGCAGACACAAAAAAGAAAAGAAGAAGGATAAGGAGCGTGAGAGGAACAGGGATGAAAGAGAACGATCTTCCAGCAAGAAGAAGAAGAGCAAAGATAAAGAGAGGGAACGTGAGCGGAGATCAGAAAGTGAAAAAGACGTGAAAGTAAGTAGGTTTTTTTTTTTTTTTTTCCCATGGAATTGTTTTTTTGTTTTAAATCCTAAATTAGCTTAATTTTAGCAAAGTATCCCTTTCCTGTAGTGAATGTGTATCTGTACAAAAGTCCTCAGTTTCAGGCAGCTTTTTTGTTGCTTTGCATACAATATTCATTTACTTTAGTAACAGGTCTATTGTACAACAGGCTAAACTAAAATGGCATCAGCACCAGTTTATAACTCCCCTTTATAGTACGGTGCATATGAAAGCTATGCTCAGAGCAGCAAAAACGAGATGCATTTCCCAGCACTCTGGATAGCCAGCATAAAATTTCATTGGCTAACCGTTTGTCCTTTAAAAATGCCATGGCCTATTTCTGGTGGTGGCAGTCTCCCCTTCTGTGCTTTCAGCTGTGTCCATGAGCTGCACATGAGTAGATAAGCTCTGCATGAAGTTGTCTCATATAGCTGCCAGCTTAAGGCAGACCCAGCATGCTCTTGTATGTAGCTGCTAGATACAGGCAGGCATACATTTATAGCTGCAACTTATTGGAAATTTGTCTTCCACATTGGGAAATTGACCTGGCGCTAAGGAAATTAATGGGCAAAGGGACTTCATGTTAATTTTTTAACTGAATAAAGTATGAAAAAATTGAACAGAAGTGTGAGGGGTACATTTTTTTTTTGTAAGCTTGTTTTTGTTTTAACATATTGTTGCCAGTTCAGTACAGTGTTATTATATAACGGGTGTGGTGTTCATCAAGGACACTGGTGACCGTATGTAAAGAATACTATTTTTTTGTTTTTCAACACATTGAACTACTCTGGGCAAGTGATCAGGATTTTTTTTTTTTTAACACATTATGATTACTAATACCAATGTATTTCATTGATATTTGCAATCATTGTTACTGAATGAAACTGATTCATTCAGTCTTGTTGTGATTAGCTGTGATTTGGCAAAGCTCATCACATGATACAGATGGGCTGTGAATGGCCCTGTCTGTATCATGTGTCTGCTTTGACCAATCACAGCTAACAATTGTATACAATGGATGGCATGACAGGAAGCCATCCATTGTATACAATTGACATGTGATCTGCTGTGATTGGTCACAGCGGTCACATGACACTGGCAATGGGCCGGTGTAGTGATGTCATCGGCTGTGTCCTGTGGACACAGTCGGTGACAGATCACGCCACTGCACAGCTGCGTGAGCGGCTTGTTTTGACAGGATGTCATATGACGCCCAGTCACAACGTGGAGTGTCCCACCCGGCTGTCAATTTTGCTGTAGGCTGTGTGGGAAGGTGTTAACCTCTTCACGCCAGCAGCACACAAATGTGCAGCCTCCTGGCATCTGGGCCTAGACACCGAGCGGCCGCACATTTGCGTGCACTTAACAAAAAAACATATGTGCTGAGAGCGCGCAACCTGCGCGCTCCCAGCACACATGTCCGGTACTCACGGAAAGGTCCCGGTCTGCTCTTTCGATCTGGACCTTTCCCGATCATGTGACCGCCGTGATAACTCGTCACGGCAGTCACATGATCCCTAAACCCCATCCCACCATCTGAAACTCTTAAAGGGCTGGGAGGCGCCGGCAGGAAAGGGTTAAGGACACACTGAGCTTTTATTGGTACACGTTCAATTGACAAAAATTACTATAATTGTAGATCTCTTTACAGTATGAAACAGGCACACTGCCATCTGTGGGCTTGTGTGGTGGTTGCAGGCTGGTGTAAAATGGGAAAAAAAATCACCTTGTTAAAGCAATCAAATGGTCAGGAACCACTTTGGTTCCCAATGGTTGATAGAAACCAGAGCGGTCATTGGGTGGTCTGTTGCTGGCTTTCAAACTGGGGATGTGAATGAATATAACCTCCACCGGCACGGTGAGGAAGGGCTCGTACATGGGTGGTAAACCTTCAGCAATACTAAAGTCTAGATCAACCTTTTCTCAGCCAGGGTTGATCTCCAACTAGCACTAACCACCATTGTACGGGGGGGGACGTCTACCCTGGTCACTAATGTACAGGGATGCGGTTTTTATATTTTTATTTTTTTTAAGATTATTACTGAAAACGTATGATTTGCATGTCAAAATGTTGGCTATAACATTTCATTTTTTTGTACTTAAAAACATTCTGTGATGTACTGATCATGCTAATGTACTAAATGTTTTTCAGGCGTTCCCCAAGACTTAAAACTTTTTTTATTTTTTAAAGGATCTTCGAATCCGAGGTTGAAAGGTTCTAGATGCTTTTTATGTCGTGTAGTAGTACACTGCTTGTTTCTCGTGTGGTACAACACCACTAAAGAATCGGTCATATTAGAATCTTTTCTTGTTTTTCCATCCACACAGCAGGTAACCCGGGATTATGATGAAGAGGAGCAGGGCTACGACAGCGAGAAGGACAAGCGAGAAGAGTACATGGTTTCAGAGGCCAGCGGGCCGCAAGACTGCGAGACCACGGCTGAGCCAGCAAGCAGCGACTCGCCAAAGGACTCCAAAGTGAATGGAGACGATCATCACGAGGAAGACATGGATATGAGCGATTAACTCTCCTCCTTATTACTATGTGATTTTTATTTCTATTTAATATGTTCTAATTTTGGTTGTATGCAACACTGAGCTATTGGTGAATGTACATTTCCTTCTGTTACTAGAGCTGTGCTGAAAGGTTTGTCTATCTAAAACATTGAAGTGGATAACCGGTTTTGTGTGGTGAAAAAAAAAAAAAAAAAACTTGTAAAATGAAAACCACCCCAATTCTCTAGTGTGACGCAACTTAACGATCACGTTGCATGCGTCTAACACCTCGCATGATTACCATCATTTGCTACTTAGCTGCCCATTCCCTTTCCTCCTCTCTCCTGTGTGCTAGATAGATATATGCAGTACTTTAGTCAGAGAAAGCTGTATGTGTGTGTTTGCAGTCATTAGACAACCCCCACCCCTCCGTGTTCACAGCTGCCAGTCCTCTATGCAGCAGGTTGGACAGCGGAACCTCCTCTGCTCATGGGAATGAGACACACTCTGCCGATTTAATGTGGTTTTTGTTTTTTAAGGCTTTAATCTTATGTACTTGTTTGAAGGCTGTGAGTGACCCCCTCAGTTCACTAGTTTGCCGTCAGCTACAATACAAATAGCAGGCTTATTTGGTAAGCTAGCACATAAGGCAGTGATGTATAGCAAGGCAACAAATCGGCAGAAAAATAAACATCCAGTTTCCCCTCTGCTCAGGCTTCTTGGTGGGTTTTAAAGACCTGACTGAGTGACGCAGACAACTTCAGGAGATCAGAGTTTTCAAAGATGGGCTATGACACCCAAAGGAGTCTGAGACGATGTGCCGGGCAATGGGCCTAGTAGATCAGCCAGTCAGAACAGAGTATCAAATGGGTCACCCTTACCCATCAAAGAAGGAAGGGCTGTGCAGATGTATGAGGGCTTTGTACTTTGTGAAAGTAGATGCCCTTTTGAAGGCTTGTTTACACTAGTTGGTGAGAGTCCATGTGTTATAAACACAATTCTTTGAAAGACTTTGTGGAATTGGTCTGAAAATATAGGTCAAATGCTGCATACCTTTTCTTTTTCTTTTTCTTTTTTTTCTTTTTTTTTAACTTTGTTAGCTTAGCATGTTGACCATTTCAGTCTTTCAGAAGTTCCCTTCCTCTGACTATTTAATAGGCAATAAATGCTCTTGTGTGAACCCATCACAACACAGTCCACCTTAGCCTATTCACAGCAAAGTGACTGGCACTTCTTAACCGCTCCTTTTTCCCCCACACTCATTTGTGTTTGTCACATAGCCTGCTACTTCATTCCTTTTTGTCAGAGCTCGGGGAAACAGCCGGTGTCTCTGGGGATGGGGGAGCATGTGACCTTCAGCCTATATACCCACTGCTCAGTTTTGAAAGATGCCCAAAACATGGATGCATGAGGGAGAACTGTGCTGTGTAAGCTCTAACAAGGAGCATACACAAGGATTGGACCCATGGCTCCAATGGAAAAATGGAACAGAAAATGTGAGCTTTTAAGAGAACCTGTCACTTTGCTTGTTCTTTTAACAGATATATCTGAAGTAAACAAAAATCTGATGGTAGCTCCAGGTTCTAGCATGTTGTCCTGGATTTGTCTCATCATTGCTGCCTGCCTTATTCAACAAGCCTGCTAGTGGTTTAACACTTACGTCTTGACCGTTCACTTGAAAAGTTCTTCTTTTTGCTGTGTAAATTGATTTATATAGTACTGCATTTTAATTGGATATTTTTGTATACTGTTGAGAAGTCCTTTCTTCTTTTTTCTTTCCAGAACGTACCCTGCTGATTGTGTTCTCTTAGTGCTGTAGTATACTGATGGTGATTCCATTCTTACACACAGTAGTCAGTGAATTTTTTTTTTTTTTTCTTCAGTTTCATTTTCAAAAACATAAGAGCTTATTTTTTGTTGATGACCCAGTAATGAAAGCTAGTTTCCAGTCTGTGCCATCTTGTTGTACAGTTCCTGAAATTTTGTTTTACAAGAAACTTTGATAATAAAATATATAAACCAGGATTGCTAGTTTCATTTTATTTGGAGGCCTTGTTGGTGTTCGGTCTGTGTAGATCGAGTACTGTTCATCTATCTGTGTGCATGCACGGAGGATGATCACAAGCTGACCAAGACTTAAAGGGGTTTGTTTACGAAATCTGGAGGAGCTGTGCATGGTAGGCGATCCGCTTCTATTGTCAGCTTGACAAAAACCTGGAAGCTGATTGGTTTCTATGCAGAGCTGCAGCAGATTTTGCACGTTCCAGTTTTAGTAAATCCACCCCAATGTGATTGTAAATACCTGAGTATGTGCCTATATTACTGCTGATACCTAAGGCAGAGGGGTGTAGGTGGTATATTAAAGGATAAAGTTCACCTTTGGAATATGTTCCAACATATTTTGAGGGTGAAATATGTTCCAGCATCTGCAGCCCCTTCGCCCCGTCCCTGAGAGTGCTGGAGAGTATTCTAGTCCATTGATCTTTCTGCTCACAAGTAACTGCCTGCCTGTACGAGGTGCAGGCATACAGCTCTGCTGAGGGTCTGCAGGAGCATTACACTGCACTCAGCATCTGCTGGTCACTGGTGCAATGGTCTGCAGCCTCTTTGCCCCCCCATAACAGTGGGAAGGGGATCCTTTCTCTGCACCCACTCTCACAATTTGAACATTTCTTGTGAATGAATAGACTACAACTACCATCTTGTCTTGTGGCAGACAGCTTGTAGTTCTGAATGAACTATGAGAGTGCTGGAGAGTATTCTAGTCCATTGATCTTTCTGCTCACAAGTAAGGCTGGCCATACATTATACAATTATCTGCAGATTTTCTGCCCAATTTCCTTTAGATTTACCTTCAACTATGTAGTGCAAGGGCCTGCCTAATTGGATACAACTGAAAGTGTTGTTTAGGTTTGTCCTCCTATTATATGGTTTTTGGTAAATCTAAACCAAAAATCTGCAGATAATTGTATAATGTATGGCCAGCCTAACAGCCTGCCTTTACGAGGTGCAGGCATACAGCTCTGCTGAGGGTCTGCAGGAGCATTACACTGCACCCAGCATCTGCTGATCACTGGTGCAATGGTCTGCAGGCTCTTAAAAAAAAAAAAAAAAAAAAAAAAAAGCCCCCTTTTTTTTACCTGCAAAAGTATTTTTTTCAAAAGGTGAAATTATTCTTTAAATTCAGTGTTTTTAGGTTAATATGAAACCCAGACAATGGTGGTTAATGTCAAACTTGGTCACCGACCTGTCTGGAGGGTCATGAAACAGCTTGGTTCTTGTAAATCCTCTCCTAAATTGGGATTTCACTAATATGATATTAAAATTTGTTAAACTTTTTTTTATTTTGATCAAACTGTTGCCTGACAGGCCGGGCAAGGAGAGCATGCATCGGAGAAGCAGCCAAGAGAACCATGGTAACTGGGGGAGCTGCAGAGATCCACAGCTCAGGTGGTAGAATCTGGCCTTTATGGAAGAGTGACAGAAGAAAGCCATAAGAAGTCTTGTTTGCGAGAAGCCATGTGGGGGACACAGCAAACTTAGAAGAAGGGGCTTTGGTCACAGGAGACCAAAATTGAACCTTTTGGTCTAAAGGCAAAATGCTATGTGTGGTGGAAAACTAACGCTGCCCATCACCCTGAACACACCATCCCCACTGTGAAATGTGGCAGCATCATGATGTGGGGATGCATTTCTACAGCAGGGACAGGGAAGCTGGTCAGAGTTGATGGGAAGATGGATGGAGCCAAATACAGGGCAATCTGAGAAGAAAACCTGTTAGAATCTGCAAAAGACTTAAGGCGGAGGTTCACCTTCCAGCAGGACAACGACCCGAAACATCCAGCCAGAGCTACAATGGAATGGTTTAGATCAAAGCATATTCATGTGTTAGAATGGCCCAGTCAAAGTCCAGACCTAAATCCAGTGGAGAATCTGTGGCAAGACTTGAGAATTGCTGTTCACAGACGCTCTCCATCCAATCTGACAGAGCTGGAGCTATTCTGCAAAGAAGAACGGGCAGAAATGTCCCTCTCTAGATGTGCAAAGCTGGGAGAGACATCCACAAAAAGACTTGCAGCTGTAATTGCAGTGAAAGGGGGTCCTACAAATATTGACTCCGGGGGCTGAATACAAATGCTGCCACACTTTTCACAGATTTAATTGTAAAAAAAAATTTGAAAACATTTATTTTCCTTCCACTTCACAATTCTGTACCACTTTGTGTTGGTCTATTCATACCCTTGAAATGTTCCCCATTTTGTCATGTTACAACCAAAAACGTAAAAGTATTGGGATTTTATGTGATACTTTTTCAAGGCACAGTATATTGTATATTCACATCAGTCCCTAACCCTCAAGGGGTGTACAATCTAAGGTCCCTAACTCACATTCATACATACACATACCAGGGCCAATTTAGACTGGAGCCAATTAACCTACCAGCATGTCTTTGGCGTGTAGGAGGAAACCCACACAGGCACAGGGAGGACATGCAAACTCCAGGCAGGTGGTGCCGTGGTTGGTATTTGAACCAACGGCACTAGTATTTATTTGACTGTTTTCTATTTCAACAACAGAAGCAGTGCAACCTCAGTATAACCTTGGGAGCCATAGCCAGACCCCAAATTGTAGGGACAGCCTGTAATGTTACTTCAGGAAATGGATCCTGCTTGGACACTCACCTTTAGTAACACGTGTAGTAAAGCCGAGGAGTACCATACAGGTCCAGGACCATAGTCCATGCCTTTGGAGCCCGGACCCTAAAGACCCCTATGCCCACTATGATGGGCAAAGTCTGGGACCCTTCATGAAATATGAACAAGGCATATTCCTCTATAGTGTATGCTTGTCATATCTGTCTGCTGCTCTGTTCCTCTGCAATAAACATGAGTCATTTCTGACAAGTTTTCCTGACACCAAGAGAAAAATGGTGACAGGGATGGCATGGCCTGTGATTGTTAGCCTCAGCTCTGTACTTTGTGAAGGGGGGGTGTGTCTCTTCCTCCAATCAGCTCTCCTCAGTGATGTAACTCCAGCTGCCCACCCCCTGCTTTTCAGAGCTGAGAGATCCTGTGTAAATTCTGCACTTTGGATATAGGGGAAATGCAGCTGTAGATATTTGGGTACAAATTATGTAGGAGGATTTGTAGGTTGGTATAGGTCGCCCTTCTACCACTACTTTCACCTACAACCCTTTATAATAGGGGTAATGAATTAAAATTCATAGAGGTCTGGGCAGTAAATATTTCTTCCAGTAGGGGTTAAAATCTCATATTTGTGCTATTACTCAGCCCCTCTGTATGTTACAGCCTCTGTCTACAATATAGGGCCCCACCTTAGCATCAGTCCCCACTTTAGACTGCAGTCCCCATCTTTACTTAGCAGGCCCCCCTTTGCATCAGTCCCCCCCTTTAGATTGCAGTCCCCATCTTTACTTAGCAGGCCCCCCTTTGCATCAGTCTCACCCCCCTTTGATGCAAAGGGGGGCCTGCTAAGCAAGGATGGGGACTGCAATCTGTCTCCCCGTCCCCATCTGTACTTAGCAGGCCCCCCTTTGCATCAGTCTCACCCCCTTTAGAGTGCAGTCCCCATCTTTACTTAGCAGGACCCCCCTTTGCATCAGTCTCCCCCCCTTTAGAGTGCAGTCCCTATCTTTACTTAGCAGGCCCCCCTTTGCATCAGTCTCCCCCCTTTAGATTGCAGTCCCCATCTTTACTTAGCAGTCCCCCCTTTGCATTGCAGTCCCATGTTTACAACACAGATGACCCTCTATCTTTACATCAGTGTGACCAATCCTCTCCCTGCTCTTCTAGCCCTTCCTTTCATAGCAGAGGGCAGGAGGAGAAATCGGACTGGATGAAGGGCAGGAGGAGAAATCAGACTGGATGAAGAGCAGGAGGAGAAATCGGACTGGATGAAGGGCAGGAGGAGAAATCGGACTGGATGAAGGGCAGGAGGAGAAATCGGACTGGATGAAGAGCAGGAGGAGAAATCGGACTGGATGAAGGGCAGGAGGAGAAATCGGACTGGATGAAGGGCAGGAGGAGAAATCGGACTGGATGAAGGGCAGGAGGAGAAATCGGACTGGATGAAGGGCAGGAGGAGAAATCGGACTGGATGAAGGGCAGGAGGAGAAATCGGACTGGATGAAGGGCAGGAGGAGAAATCGGACTGGATGAAGGGCAGGAGGAGAAATCGGACTGGATGAAGGGCAGGAGGAGAAATCGGACTGGATGAAGGGCAGGAGCTTCCCAACTTTTCCTGTTAACAAGGGGTGATTGGATGTTAGAACCGCCCAGCAGCATATCAACCAATTGGCCGTTGGTTAATTTGAAAAGCAGGCAGCTCCCTGCCCTTCATCTGGGCTGATTGCTCCTCCCACCCTCTGTCCTGCTGTGAGGATAGCAGGAGGAAGAGAAGGACAGACACACAGGCAGTTAAATGGCATAGTTGCTGACATCTGGACAGGATCAGATCTGGGGACTACATTCCGCCATTTAGTGATTCCTGCTTTATAAGGTACTCAATTCTAAAACAAAAACACAAAACCAATCGTGCTAAAAGTGCTAATTAGAATAAGCGACTTAAGACAGCGCCCCCTCACTGATATTTAGCACACAGACAAGTATCAAAAAATCTAAGACATTGTGTGGCGCTATCCCCTTAGCTAGAAACAATTCTTGTGTCAAATTCATTTGAAAAGAAATAAATGCTTATATAAAAAAAAATGTGCCAATAAATACACTGCTCCAAAAAATTAAAGGAACGCTTTAAAAACACATCAGATCTCAATGGGGACAGATATCATGCTGGATATCTATACTGATATGGACGGGGTAATATATTAGGAATGTAAGGATGCCCCATTGTATGATGGAAATGATCAACCTACAGAGGACTGAATTCAAAGACACCCTGAAGATCAAAGTGAAAATATGATGCAGCAGGCGAGTCCATTTTGCTGAAATTTCATTGCAGCAACTCAGAATGGTCCTCAGTAGTTTGTATGGCCCCCATGTGCTTGTATGTATGCCTGACAACGTCAGGGGAGGCTCCTAATGAGACGATGGATGGTGTCCTGGGGGATTTCCTCCCAGATCTGGACCGGGGCATCACTGAGCTCCTGGACTGTCTGAGGTGCAACCTGGTGGCATCCGATGGACTGAAACATGATATCCCAGAGGTGTTCTATTGGATTTAGGACAGCGTGGGGGCCATTCAATGGTATCAATTCCAGGATCTGCCTGCATACTCTCCACATGAGGCCGGGCATTGTCATGCACCAGGAGGAACCGAGGACCCTGTACCTCTGTAGGGTCCAAGTATGGCCTCATGCTAGCAGCAGTGACGCTGACCCTAGACAAATGCAAAATTAGTGAAAAACAATCAGAAAAGATGAGTAGGGAAGAAAATGTCAGTGGCCTCCACCTGGGGGTTGTCTCATTGTTGTCCATCTAGTGCACCTGTTGTTAATTTCATGAACACCAAAGCAGCTGAAACTGATTACAACCCCCTCTGCTACTTAACTGACCAGATCAATATCCCAGGAGTTTCATTGACGTGATGCTATACTCTGCTCAAAAAAATTAAAGGAACACTTTTTAATCAGTGTATATAAATTCCTCAAAATACATATAAATATATGAAAATCCGCAAGGCTTGGTGGTCAGTAGGATGAGGAATAGTACCCAGTCATCGGCGTCAGTGGTAGGAATAGTGCCCCAACATTGGTGTCAGTGGTAGGAATAGTGCCCCAGCATTGGTGTCAGTGGTAGGAATAGTGCCCCATCATTGGTGTCAGTGGTAGGAATAGTGCCCCATCATTGGTGTCAGTGGTAGGAATAGTGCCCCGGCATTGGTGTCAGTGGTAGGAATAGTGCTCCGGCATTGGTGTCAGTGGTAGGAATAGTGCCCCGGCATTGGTGTCAGTGGTAGGAATAGTGCCCCGGCATTGGTGTCAGTGGTAGGAATAGTGCCCCGGCATTGGTGTGTGGTAGGAATAGTGCCCCGGCATTGGTGTCAGTGGTAGGAATAGTGCCCCGGCATTGGTGTCAGTGGTAGAAATAGTGCCCCGGCATTGGTGTCAGTGGTAGGAATAGTGCCCCGGCATTGGTGTCAGTGGTAGGAATAGTGCCCCGGCCTTGGTGTCAGTGGTAGGAATAGTGCCCCGGCATTGGTGTCAGTGGTAGGAATAGTGCCCCGGCATTGGTGTCAGTGGTAGGAATAGTGCCCTGGCATTGGTGTCAGTGGGAGGAATAGTGCCCCATCATTGGTGTCAGTAAGCACTCATCATCTGTGTCCTACATTGTGTTGAGGCAGTCAGTGTGGTAGATGAATAGGGCTTTTCTTCCTTCATGTCAGAGCTGCCTCCTACTGACTTATGATTTGACTGGGGGGGGGGGGTGTAAAGCAGCCCATACATAAGCCAAATTCCAAACGAATTTTCTTTAGAAAACCTGACATTTTGTGTATTTTGTAATCTGATGATGCCCCCATCGATTTCAAAATTCAACCAACCAAGCCTTTAATTTCACCTCACATTGCTACAGAAAAGTATTTTCATGGCCAAGAATTTTCTTTTCAGGTCACAGCTCATGCTCATTTCTTTTTCAATTACATTTCTGGCACGATTCTTCCTTCGATAAAAAATATTCATTTTTCAAAAAATTTTCAAAATGCCCAGTTACGCAAAGTTGATGGTTGTTTGAAAATCAGCCATTGATGTGGCCCACTAACAGTACGATATTCAAACAAAAAGTCTTAGAAAAGATTTTCAGAAGAAAATTCTTTTGGAATTTGACCCATGTATGGCCAGCTTTATTGGATAGGGTGGTGTTTGCCTGCCAAGGCCTCTTGGATTCCACAGAGGTGGTCTTTAAAGGCAGAGAGTCTTTGGAGCTCAAAATATTGCCTAGCAGCAGGAAAGTAGTGTTGTGAAAAAGTAATCACCCTTTCCTGATTTTTATTTTTTTTGCCCATTTGTCACACATTTTTCACTCCATAAGACACCCCCCCCAAAAAAAAAAAAATGGGGTAAATGTCTGTGCGTCTTATGGAGCGAATATGAAATCAGCCGGCTCGGAATGCCCGCCGTGTTAGAATACCGGGCCAGCCACTCGGCTCTTCTCTGCAGCAGAATCTACTCCTCGGTCCAGCCGTGTCCTCACTGTCTACTCTCCTCGGTGCCGGCATCTTCAGTGTGAGCACCCAGCTGTGACAGCTAGCAGCCTCACAGCCAGGTGCCCGCTGCGCTTTGTGAATGGTCTGGCAGTCTTCTGGGACCTGTCATGTGTCCCAGAAGACAGGGAGGGATTACAACTCCGTGGAAGCAGGAACCTGTCCAAATCAGATACCCACTCCCCAAAGAGGGTCCACAGTCTCCGGTCATCCCCTGTGCTGTGTCCGCAGTCTCCGGCCATCCCCTGTGCTGTGTCCGCAGTCTCCGGTCCTTCTCCTGTACTGTGTCCGCAGTCTCCGGTCCTTCTCCTGTACTGTGTCCGCAGTCTCCGGTCCTTCTCCTGTACTGTGTCCGCAGTCTCCGGTCCTTCTCCTGTACTATGCCTGCACTCCATTGGTTCAGAATATTTTTTTTCTTGTTTTCCTCCTCTATAACTTAGGTGCGTCTTATGGAGCAAAAAATATGGTAAATCATTTAGATCAAATTTTAATATTGAACAAAGATAACCTCAGTAAATACAAAACGCAGTTTACAAATGATGTATTAATTTATTAAGGGGAAAATAAGTGGTCCAAACCTTACCCCTAAACCCCCTGCTGCATAACCAGTGTGCTTGAGGTCACAAAGGATGGTCGGACAGTCTCCAGGATTTTCTGGTTTCTGATGCAGAATTCATGGCTCTATCAATTATGGCACATTGCCCAGGTCCTGAAGCTGCAAAGAAGCCCGGCACCATCACACCACCACCACACATTTGACTGCTGGTATGATGTTCTTTTTATGAAACTCTATGTTAGTGTTACACCTGATAACAGGATGCACAACGTCCAGAAAGTTCAACTTTTGTCTCAGCAGTCCACAAAATATTTGCGCAAAAGTCTTGAGGATAATCAAGAATTGTTTTGGCAAATGTGAGAGAAGCCTTTGGGGTTGATTTACTAAAGGCAAACAGACTGAGTACTTGCACTCCGCAAGAGCAGTTTCTCCAGAGCTTTGTAAATGAGGTAAAGCTTATGTTTGCATAGAATACCCAATTACATGTGAGAAAAAAATATAAAAATTTTTTTTGCTTGCACATGATTGGATGATGGAGGTAAGCAGAGCTTCTGCCCATTTACTAAGCTCTGGAGCAACTGCTCTTGGAAGGGGGCAAATACTTTTTCACAACACTGATTAGATCCCCCCCCCCCCCCCATATATTATTGTGTGAAAAGCTTGACGACTAACAACTTGTAGCCTTTTCACTGACAATTCAGACAATTAACAAATCTATAAAAACCTCAATAGTAATGAAGTGCTCTCTATTATCATACCCTCTGCTTTTCTCTCCAGAAGGACAAAGCCATCTCTTTCCAGGCATCATGCAGGGTCACTATGCATTTCATATAAATCCTGGTGCCGGCGCAGTGCTTGGCTGCATCAAGAATGTCTGAAACTGATCCACCTTTGCTTCAGCCTCGCACCTTGTGACTTTCCACAAAGTTACAGTCTTGAAGTCTGACCACAGGAGAGGAGGGAATAGTCTGACCACAGGAGAGGAGGGAATACTGACTGCAGCAAAATCGCTGACTGGAGGTTAAGAACATATTTCTTTATACCAATACTATTTCTGCATATAAACTAAACTACTTGGCGACTGGCCCATTGTAGATTTACTGCTACAGAACGGCCGCCCTGTGCACAATCACATATACAGTCAGGTCCATAAATATTGGGACATCGACACAATTCTAACATTTTTGGCTCTATACACCACCACAATGGATTTGAAATGAAACAAACAAGATGTGCTTTAACTGCAGACTGCCAGCTTTAATTTGAGGGTATTTACATCCAAATCAGGTGAACGGTGTAGGAATTACAACAGTTTGCATATGTGCCTCCCACTTGTTAAGGGACCAAAAGTAATGGGACAATTGGCTTCTCAGCTGTTCCATGGCCAGGTGTGTGTTATTCCCTCATTATCCCAATTACAATGAGCAGATAAAAGGTCCAGAGTTAATTCCAAGTGTGCTATTTGCATTTGGAATCTGTTGCTGTCAACTCTCAAGATGAGATCCAAAGAGCTGTCGCTATCAGTGAAGCAAGCCATCATTAGGCTGAAAAAACAAACCCATCAGAGAGATAGCAAAAACATTAGGCGTGGCCAAAACAACTGTTTGAAACATTCCTAAAAAGAAGGAATGCACCGGTGAGCTCAGCAACACCAAAAGACCCGGAAGACCATGGAAAACAACTGTGGTGGATGACTGAAGAATTCTTTCCCTGGTGAAGAAAACACCCTTCACAACAGTTGGCCAGATCAAGAACACTCTCCAGGAGGTAGGTGTATGTGTGTCAAAGTCAACAATCAAGAGAAGACTTCACCAGAGTGAATACAGAGGGTTCACCACAAGATGGAAACCATTGGTGAGCCTCAAAAACAGGAAGGCCAGATTAGAGTTTGCCAAACGACATGTAAAAAAGCCTTCACAGTTCTGGAACAACATCCTATGGACAGATGAGACCAACATCAACTTGTACCAGAGTGATGGGAAGAGAAGAGTATGGAGAAGGAAAGGAACTGCTCATGATCCTAAGCATACCACCTCATCAGTGAAGCATGGTGGTGGTAGTGTCATGGCGTGGGCATGTATGGCTGCCAATGGAACTGGTTCTCTTGTATTTATTGATGATGTGACTGCTGACAAAAGCAGCCGGATGAATTCTGAAGTGTTTCAGGCAATATTATCTGCTCATATTCAGCCAAATGCTTCACAACTCATTGGATGCTTCACAGTGCAGATGGACAATGACCCAAAGCATACTGCAAAAGCAACCAAAGAGTTTTTTTAAGGGAAAGAAGTGGAATGTTATGCAATGGCCAAGTCAATCACCTGACCTGAATCCGATTGAGCATGCATTTCACTTGCTGAAGACAAAACTGAAGGGAAAATGCCCCAAGAACAAGCAGGAACTGAAGACAGTTGCAGTAGAGGCCTGGCAGAGCATCACCAGGGATGAAACCCAGCGTCCGGTGATGTCTATGCATTCCAGACTTCAGGCTGTAATTGACTGCAAAGGATTTGCAACCAAGAATTAAAAAGTGAAAGTTTGATTTATGATTATTATTCTGTCCCATTACTTTTGGTCCCTTAACAAGTGGGGGGCACATATGCAAACTGTTGTAATTCCTACACCGGTCACCTGATTTGGATGTAAATACCCTCAAATTAAAGCTGACAGTCTGCAGTTAACTCACATCTTGTTCGTTTTATTTCAAATCCATTGTGGTGGTGGATAGAGCCAAAAATGTTAGAATTGTGTCGATGTCCCAATATTTATGGACCTGACTGTATATATATATATATATATATATATATATATATATATGCGCAATTCCACTTTTCTGGGTAAGGAGCATGCATGCACCTGCCTGCCTGCGCTGTCATTGGCTTCCTTGCATGTCACTGGCCAAGATACAGCAATCGGCAGAGCAACTGACAGCAGAGATATCTGTGAATGCAACAGAACGTTCGGTCAGCGGGGATGTGCCAGTTTTTATCTTCCTGCAAAGCAAGGAATAAAAACCAGCAGGTCCCCAGTAAACCAGTACACACCCATAACATTCCATAATGCCGCCAGTTTTGATCATAGGTGTCAAACTGGCGGCCTCCAGCTGTTGCCAAACTACAAGTCCCATGAGGCATTGCAAGATTGACAGTTACAAGCATGACTCCTAAAGGCAGATGCATGATGGGACTTGTACTTTCGCAACAGCTGGAGGGCCGCTAGTTTGACATCTCTGACATAGATGTTAACCCGTTTCGTAGAAATGACTGCTTTTTTTTTTTATTGGCACTGATCATTGTATTAGAATGCCTACCATACTGACATCTCCAGTGACACTGACACTGGGTGGGAGCTGACTGACTGCCACTATCAGTCCCACAATAATTTGCTGATCATCACTACTAGTATAAAAAATTTTTTTTAAAAAAATCCAGCATACCATAAGTTTGTAGACTCGATTTTCACGCAAACCAGTTAATATACACTTATTGGTATTTTTTTTTTTTTTTACTGAAGACGTAGCAGAATACCTTTTGGCCTAAATTTATGAAGATTTTTTTTTTTTTTTTTTTTTTTTTAAATTGGATGTCTTATATCATTTTTTTTTTTACTTTTTGCTATGTTTTTGGTTTAGATCGCAAAAAATAAACCCAGTGGTGATCAAATACAACCAAAAGAAAGGTCTATTTGTGTGAAAAAAAATAAAAATTTCATTTGTGTACAGTGTTCCATGACTGCACAATTGTTAGTGAAAGAAGCGCAGAGCCCTACAGCACAAAAAAAAAAAAAAATGGCCTGGTCAGGAACTGGGGGTAAATCTTCCAGAGGGCAAGTGGATAAGACAGGTCTGCTTTAATAAATTTCTAAAAAACACAAAATCTGAGAAATAATGCACACAAGCCAATTAAAACAGATTGATCTTTGTTTAATTAAACCAGTACTAGGTGTGGTTCCAGCAAGAAATGGTTATCATTAACTTGTTTACTAGTTACAAAACAAACAGCAAAACAAAAAGTATGACAAAGTGTACATCTTCCAGTAAAAAGATCTCTGCAGTGATGGGGGAGTCGGGGACAACCTTCAATGCGGCAGGGTGAGGGGGTAACGGACTCTTCATTCCCTTTCAGTAAAAAGCAACATTTTGGAAGACCTGACTTGTGAGCCTGAAAATCTGCTTCATATTACCCAGGGTGCACTGAGTGAAATACATATATGTCCGTTATAAAGGTTTCCATCCCAGCAAGGTCACAGATCTTACTGGAAACCACATGGAAGAAATTTCCATCAACATACAGTACCGTTGGCATTTTTTTTCCTTTTGTAATTATTTTATGATAAAAACGCAGTCCTTTAAAAGAAAAGCACATTTTTTTTTTTCCAGGGAATTTTTGTGTTTACTAAAAATTCCCAGCAAGCAGACTAATATTGCAATATTATAAAACAGGTTAGGAGGTTGTCTAGTAAAACATTTTACACAAGCGTGTTCTGTCCCTTTTCATAGACCTTTAAAAAGCCCCTTAAAGCTTGTTTAACTAGCTGCTGCATGATAGCGGTTACCCCGTTCCAGAGACAGCCTGGCTTCTGAAACAAAATTAATATAACCCTTTCCAGCATATGATGACGAAAATCTATGCACTGATCAAAGAACAACTCAACACAGCCTGTAACGGTGACACTTGCGTCCCAGGTGGTTATGGGAGGGGGGGGGGAAAAAATGCAAAAAAAAAACACACAAAGAACAAAAAAAAATGCAAAAAAAAAACAAAGAAAAAAAAAAAAAAAAAAAAAAAAAAGGAAAAACAAAGAAAAAACAAAAAAAAGAAAAAAAACCCAAAAGAAAAAAAAAAAAAAACCTGATGCTTCTGCCAATAAAAAGGTCAATTACATTTCTTTTTAAATAGAAAAAAAAAGGAAAAAAGAGTTAAGTAAAAATGTCAATGTGTTAAAAAAAAAAAAAAAAAAAAGTTGCACCCACTTTGGAGCCAGGTGTCTGGCCTCCCCGGTGGGTGTGATGGTCTGCACTGATGTATTCAGTGTATTCAGTAAATGTTTTAAGTAGACTACAGAAGGACACGCCTTCTATTTTATATATATATATCCAGCAAACAGGAATCTATACATAATATTACATAGAGTATAATTTATGGAAAAAGATTATTTAAAAGTTCACCCTAAAATAGAAGGTGGAATTATACAAGATTTGAGTGTCAAAAAAAGTCCTTGAACACAATTGGATGATCCGCAGCTGCAGTGAGGAATTAAACTGAGAAAAGGGAAGTGTGAAGAAGGGTGGGGGGTATTGAGATTGTCCCATAATGCCCCTGGCTTGCCGGACTGTGCAGCTGGTTATCAATCCTAGAGGTAATGGATCACAGATTACGAGAGATCAGAAGCGGTTCGCTTGCAATACAAAAGAAAACGCAGAGCCTCTGCGATTTGCTTAAGGAATCTCGTCGGATTTTCCCCGCACAGAATCGTACTCTACATCCATATCCTCTGTGAGACGTCTTTATAAGTCGGGGAAACGGCTTGGATCTTCTTTGTAGTCATCCGGTATCGTAAAGATGGACTCCTCAAATTCTCCATAGCGGAACTCTTGAAACGTTACAGTGGCTGTGATGGTTGGGAATACAGGGATATCTGCAGACCAAGAAAAGAGTTTGGGAAAGCATGTAAAATGTGCGGAAACATTTGTAGACACTTGAGACTCTATTCCCCCTGAGGTCATCACAGAGGACAAAATGATATACACCATCTTGGATGATATCGCCATCTTGGAACACCCTTCAGCCACACGCTTACACCCATGGTATGGGTATCAGCTTGTATTTCATCTGGCAAATGTGAGTGTACACAAGTATTTTATTTCATCTTATTAAAACGATTTTACACTATGGAGGATGTCTTCTGCTTCCTTTGTCCTATTGGGGTTTGAGCTGGGATTCACCCTGCTCAGCTGACCTCTGAGGATATCATAGGAGAGGTGGAAGCAGTATACTGGGGACACAACACTGAAGCCATCCGCTCAAGAGGAAGCTTATTCTGACACAGTGGGGATATATAAAGCTCTGTGGCCCTGCAGGGTCGCAGGGAGGAGGTGAGAGGCCATTCCAGCCATTTTTGGATTGCACTTGGTGGTGTGCGGGTCTACACATAGCCCATGGATTCTGTATGAGTGGAGGAATTGACACATTTTATTTATGTGCACTGTGTGCAGGGGTTGCACATTTGTTTCATCTCATTTTCTAGTTTTATCACGCACTAATTTGTTCTTTCCATATATATATATATATATATATATATATATATATATATATAATCTCATCATGATGTCAGATTGTCCATGGGCCTGATATGATCGTTTTTGGTTTAGCGCTACATCATTTCTAGTTATATCACAGAGGACAAGGGGGCACTCTTTACATCTGGAGGAAAAGAAATGTAATCTCCAAACACGGAAAGGTTTCTTCACAGTGAGAGCTGTGAGAATGTGGAATAGACTCCCTCAAGAGTTGGTTCTGGCCGGCTCAGTGGATTTCTTTAACAAAGTCCTGGATTCTTTCTTGGATACACAGAATATAACATTTATAGGTAAAGTTGATCCAGGGAATATCCGATTGCCTCTCGGGGGATCAGGAAGGAATTTTTTCCCCTGTAGGAGCAAACTGGATCATGCCTTGCTGGGGTTTTTTTTGCCTTCATCTGGATCAACTGTGGGTGTAGGATTATAACTTTTTTTTCTATGGTTGAACTGGATGGACGCTTGTCTTTTTTTCAGCCAGACTAACTATGTAACTTGACCAATACACATCCTCTATATGGCTCATAGTGGACAATGCCTCAAAATGGAGTTCAGGTGTTTCCTCTCAAGGCTACTGTTAACCTCTCCCCATCTGGCTCATCCACATAAAGGGCCGGATGGGATCAGTGCCGATGGGGCGGACACAGTGGCGCGATCTGTGTCCGCTGCATCCATCGGACACAGCAGAACACGGATCACGGTACCGGGCCACTGTGTTGGCCTCAGTACCATGTGATCATCAAACCATTTGAGAAAATCTGTGCTAGTTCAAAAAAAATTTGTGTGACATGGCAGCTAGCACTAAATCCTGATACAGGGAATATGTATAGACCATCCAAAATGTGCAAACTCAGCTATTGCTTTTACAAAGTCCAAAAAAGTCCATGTGATCGCCAATTAGCCATTCAGTGATCACATGTACAGTAGTAAACAAGATGCCATTTCCTGGCATGATGGTTTTCTACTGTGAGCTCTGATCAATCACAGAGATCACATGGTACAAAAGCCATTCACCACAGCCTTGTGCCACGTGATAAGCTGTGACCAATCACAACTCTCACAGCATTTCTCAATGGCTTCAGGAATGCAGCCAGAGAGAGAAATGATTGCTCTTTCAGCCTCACTTGCTGCAAAAGCAATTAGTGTCTAAAAAAGAAAAAAAAAATCTAGATAGTTGTTATTTTAGTATATTATTATCGTCTCTTATGTCTGTTTTATTATGTATTAATTGGCTTTATTAATTTTAAATTCCAAATTTAAAATATTTCTTTTTTTCTAATTTTGAAATATTGATCCAAGTTTGGGTTATTGATTGAATTCATTTTTATTATAATTTTAAACTCATTTTCATTTATGTTTAATATGTATAATTTTAATATTTTATATGTATATCCTATGTAGATTGCCATACATGTCTATATGACTACACATGCCATATGGAGTTCCTGTATTAGTTATATTTTGTATATATTTTGTTTTGCCCAAAAATACATTTGTTTTGCCCATAGTTGTACTGTTACATTGGGGGAACTTCCACCAGGTTCCCATCTCACTTCCTGTTTGGAGGTAAATGTTGAAACTGACCAAATGGGTGTTGTTTTCTCTCCAATTCTCGGCTCTATAAAGAGCAACACGCCGAACCGTCACCCCTATGAGCGAGTCGGAAGTGACGAAATGCGTCAGCCCGTGACGGTGCGGCGACCGGAAGTGACGAAATGCGTCAGCCCGTGACGGTGCGGCGACCGGAAGTGACGAAATGCGTCAGCCCGTGACGGTGCGGCGACCGGAAGTGACGAAATGCGTCAGCCCGTGACGGTGCGGCGACCGGAAGTGACGAAATGGGGTTTATTTACTAAAGCTGGAGAGTGCAAAATCAGACTCACTTCTGCATAGAAACCAATCAGCTTCCAGGTTTCATTGCCAAAGCTTCATTGAACAAGCTGAGGTTAGAAGCCGATTGGTTTCTATGCAGAAGGGAGTCTGATTTTGCACTCTCCAGCTTTAGTAAATAAACCCCAATGTGTCAGACCGTGACCGGAAGTGACACAACAGCGTTAGTTCCCAACAATCCGGAGGTGGTGAGAGCACCTGGTCTATGATCACTTCAGGTTTATCCATGGTCAAATGATTGGGGCATTTTTATACTCGTTTGCTGGTGATTAATGTCCATTCATTAAATTATAGGATCTTGGTTTTATACTATACCATTGGAGCGTTGCTCTGTGTTTTACATGGTATATCTCCAGGCAGTGGAGTTTCATTCTTATGCAATGTATAAGCATCGCCTATAATTGGGAAGAATATCCCAGGAAGCTGGTTTGCCAACCACGAGAGTGGAAGGCAATTATCTGTGGTGAGTGTACATCCATGTGCCACGTCAGGTGAAGCGCTCGGTTATCAGATAAAAGCACGTGGTGAATTTAAAGGACAAGAAATAAGTTTATGGACTTTGGATCATCACAATTCTATTTTATATTATTTTGTGAGCATGTTAATCACGGATGTTTACTTTGTTTCATGGTTCACATTCATTTTGTGGCATTCACTATATCACTTTATTATTAATTTAGCGCCGCTATAACACTATATCTATTATGTGTTGTGTGTTCATTTATTTATCGAACGTTACTTACCTAGTTTTACAGGGAAACCTGCAGGAAGCTTCATCTGTACAAATTCTCGAAGTTTGTTAAAGTGCTTGAAAGGTGCAATTACTTCTAGAACATTCAGCAGTCTGTAAGAAAAGGAAATATTTTTCTTGTGTTTATATAGTCCCTAAAATGTGCAGATCTATACAAAGGATCGATTGCATCTAAAACCTCAATATAGAGAAGGAACCAACAAAGCAGGTGAACTAAATGGCTTATAAAATGTCAGAATGTCACTTTTCCACTCGTCTTTTAACCAGTTCCCACCCAGCCTATTGCAATATGACGGATAGGTGGGACTTTTGCCATTCCGGGTGGAATTCATACGACGTCCTCCAGGAACGTGCCTTGCTGGCAGCTGTGGGGCTGCGCTGTGGCTCGATCTGTCACCGATGACTGATCGCTGTACTGGCCCACTGCCGGTATCATGTGATTCCTGTGACCAACCATTGTAAACAATGAATGGCTTCCTTTCATGTCATTCTTTTGCTTACAATTGTGTTGTTCACTGTGACGAATCACTGCTATCACATGGTACGGACAGCCAATCACAGCCCATCCGTACCATGTGATTAACTGTGGCCAATCACAGCTAACCACAATATATACTGAGTTAATCAGTTTCATTAAGTAAAAATGCTTGAGGTGATTGTAGCCGTATTAGTGCATTTGCGACAGAAACAATTGAGTACTGTCCGTGATACTTTATTTGCACTAACATACAATCTTGAGGACAAGCTTTCGGGGAGTGTCCCCTTCTTCAGGTCCAAGCAGTACTGATCACAATGTTTTAGCAGAATGTTAGAAGAGATGCAGGGAATGGGGAAAAAAAAAAAAAAAAAAAAGAACAGAGATAAGACACAGCAAAAGCAAAGTCTGGGGGGGGGAGACAACACTCTCAGAGGCAGTCATGCTTGAGGTGATAGTCATTGAGGTGATTTTGCACACCTTTGGGACACCATTTCGCACAACCAGACCACACTATGGGAGACCTCAATATTTTAGCGCTTAAAATTTCAAATCCATTCAGGAAAGAAAAACTTTTGAGCTAAGAATAATTGTATTTGACACAAGAGATAACGGCCTGAATTTGGACATGGGATTCCTCAATCAGCATCTAACAGTTTTATGACTATCACCTCAAGCATGACTGCCTCTGTGAGTGTTGTCTCCCCCCCAGACTTTACTTTTGCTGTGTCTTATCTCTGGGTTTTTTTTTCCCCCCCATCCCCTACATCTCTTCTAACATTCTGCTAAAAAAACATTGTGATCAGCACTGCTTGGACCTGAAGAAGGGGACATTCCCTGAAAGCTTGTCCTCAAAGTTGTATGTTAGTGCAAATAAAAAAAGTATCACGGACAGTACTCAATTATTAAGTAAAAATAAAATTCACTGGTATAAGCATTCATTAAAAAAAAAAACAAAAACAAAAACAAAAAAAAAAACTTTCTAACACTGTATTGCTCTGGTCACAGGGTTAAAAATGGATTAAAAAAAAAAAAATTCTCACCATTGTCCCTGATCACCAGTTATACAGGGTGCAGCAACATAACTTCCTTTTTTGCAATGCGTGCCATTCAGGCTGTAGCGGCCATAGCGGGGCGGGAGTGGTCTGAGGCGACAGGCGTAGTTCTAAAGTTTTGTTCTCTTCCAGGTCAGTCATCATCATGCGTTGGAACCGCGAGTACGACATGATGAAGAGCTGGAGTCCCTCAACCCATCAGATCACCTGAGAACATCGAAGCAGTGAGAGCTTCAATCTTGCGATCCCCACAGCGTTCTGCGCGCAAACATGCGTCTGCCCTTGGACTTTCGGATCTTTCAGTGAGGCGAATTCTTCACGATGACCTTCATTACCATCCGTACAAGTTGGCGATTGTGCAGGAACTCTCCGAACGCGACTTCAATTCTCGGAAGAACGCATGTGAGGCAGTACTCGAAAACGTCCCTGAGGACGCAATTATTTTTTACAGTGATGAAGCCCATTTTCACTTGACTGGATGCATCAACAAACAGAACATGCGCTACTGGACCGACACCAATCCTTGAGAATTGCATCAAAGGCCTTTGCATTCATCTAAAGTCACAGTGTGGTGTGCAAATGCCTCAGCTGGGATTATTGGTCCCTGGTTCTTTGAAGAAAATGAGGTCACAGTGACAGTGAATTCAGACCGGTATGTGAACATGTTGGAGGAATTTGTTTTTCCACGACTTGATGAATTGGACTTAGGGGACATTTGGTTCCAACAGGACGGAGCAACGGCTCACACTTCAAGAGCATCAATGGCTGTTTTAAGGGAACACTTCCCGGAGCGCCTCATCTCAATAAGGGGCGATTTGGAGTGGCCAGCCCGCTCCCCCGATTTGGCCCCTTGCGACTTTTTTTGTGGGGTTTTTTGAAATCCCGCGTTTATGTAAACCGTCCAAGGACCCTATAAGACCTGAAGGACAACATCCGCGCAGAAGTTGCCAACATACCCGCTGCTATGCTGGTAAAGGTCATGAAAAACGCCAGAAATCAGCTTATTCAGTGTATGGACAATGGGGGGCGTCACCCACCTGATATGATTTTCAAAACTGTGTAAAACAGAACTTTATATATGTACCTACATTAAAGGCAATAAAAACAATTCTGATTCATAAAATGGGTTTTATTGCGTTTTGAAAAAAGGAAGTTATGTTGCCGCACCCTGTATGACGCTGTACTACATCAGTGACAGTATGTTTAAAGAAAAACAAAAATGCAAAATTACATAATAGAAGCCAAGAAAAGTTTTTCTAAACAGGTAGTTTTTCTCCTTCACTGATGGGCACTTTTGGGGCTGCCCTGATAATTGCTCGCTTAATTAGGTAACAGCATTGCATGACCACACAATTACTAGTTAAAGTAGCGCAGTGCGGTACAGCAAAAAAATGGCCTGGTCATGAAGGGCGTAAAAACGTCTGGAGCGGAAGTGGCCAACATAAACCTTCAGCCCGCAGAAGGCATTGCTCGCTCATCAATAATGCCTCCAGCCTGACCGAATGGTTTTCCAGCATGACATTTTGACAGAAGCCAGCTTCTGTTGAACAGAGAAGAGTACACACCAGTCAGCTGGTTCCTGCTGAATCCGGCAGCGCACCAACACTTACAGATAGTAATATAGAATGTGTTGCGCCAGAATAAGGGGACACTTACGATTCAATTCCTAGAGGGAAGTCCTGGCTCACAGCAATCGTTGCTTTGAAGGTTTTCTTGTTCTCTTTGCAGACAAGTTCTCTTCCAAGATGGGGAGCCCTAAATACAAGGGATCGAAGATACACACAGTGCTCAACAAAGATAAACTTCCAAAAGGCAGAGTCCCTGGGTGCCGTCATGTATTTTCAGAAAAAGTAAAGGCCTCCATCGTGAAATCTAAATATCTGCCTCCATCATAGGGATTTATTTTACAATACAAATAGCAGGATCCACTTACAACAGGAAAATGTTCAGCATTATTCTATCTACTATAAATGAACTCAATACAAAATTCTGATTGGTTAAATATGTTTTTTTTTTAAAAAAGATATAACGTGTGGGCAGGTCATCCGTACCCTTGTTCACTTCTTAGTGAGTCACTAACAAGGATGCAGCCATTGAAGGTACCTGAAACCGACTTACACATTTGTTCCAAGTCATGGACTCACCACACAGTGAAGGGTGAAACCATAACAGTACCTGAGCACACACCCTAAAAATTCAACAATGGCAGTTTTGTAGGATTAAGGTGGATTCCCAGTCCCCAGTCCCAGAAGAGGTATCATATGGTCAAATGACGGTGGTTTAAGGTAACTTAAAAAGGCTTAGGAAGGGGTTTAACCACTCCCCCCCCCCCGTGGATATCAGATCATGTCCCGGGGTTTGAGAGGAGATATTTGGATGATGCTTGCAGCTACAGGTATTATCTAGATATTGTTTTCAGCTAGTGAGTCCCTCTTTAGTAAAAGCCATCCTAGGGGTTGATTAGCTGCTGGATTGCTTTTACAGGCAGCAGGAAGGGGGCGTTTCTCCCTCCCCCCAACCTCTCTATGCTCTTCCGTGCGATTGTCAAACCGGAGATCTGACCTGGAAGCCCCGGATTACCAGATGGTCCCTGGCCGTCTCTATGATCCTGGGAGGCTGGGAGCGACGTCAAGGCATAAACATGGCTAGTTTTTTTTACTGGAAAGCCTGGAGATGATTTTTTTTTTTTAGCTCATGCTTTCCAGCATAAAGGAGAGATCTGGGGTCTTCTAGACCCCACATCTCTCCATAAAGAGAACTTGTCATGCCTTATTCTTATTACAAGGGATGCTTACATTCCTTGAAATATGAAAGGGATTAAAAAAAATTATTAAAGGGAAAGGGTTAAAAAAAAATATATATATTTTGTAAAGCGCTCCCATCCCCTTGTGCTCGCGCATGCAGAAGCAAACACATAAATAGGTTGCGCCCACATCTGTAAACGGCATTTGAACCACATGCATACATGTGAGGTATTGCCTCAATTGCTATGGCAAGATCAATAATTCTAGTGCTAGACCTCTTCTGTAACTGTAAACTGGTAACCTGTAAACATTTTTAAAGTGAATATACATTTATATTGTTTGGGGGTTCCGAGTCATTTTCTAGCAAAAAATTATGATTTTGAGGCGAGAAATTACTACTTGGTCTGGGGCTGGAAGTGGTTAAGGCAAAAAAAAAAATGATTAGGAAAGTAGAAGTGGGCTATTCTTTATAAAAAAAAACAAAAAAACACAAAAAAGAAACTTACTTTCCACTCTCTGCAGACATGTACTCTTCCCAGGTAATGGTGTTCGGGGGAGGCGGGGGCAGTGACTGTCTCCGTACAGGCTGTAATTGAGAGAATACAGGTTTACAGTCCATGAATCACGTGATGGCATAACCCTATGGATGTCACCTTTTCCTATAATGAAGGAACTGCAGGGTTTTATGAAACCATTATTAAAAAGCTGACACTCTCCACTACCAATGTCTCTTGTGAAGAGATGGAATGATATGTACTGACCACATACAATGGGGGTTATGTTGAAGGGCAAATACACTAAATAACTTCAGAACTCTCAAAGTTCCCAGCTGCATCCTTATGCCTTATCCACCAAGAAAAGGGCTCATCTTCCTCTTGGATTCTTCACGACATTGAATGCACAACAGTGAGACATTGTTCACAGGCTCCCCCCAAACATATATTTTTGGGCAGACTTAGGTATCAAGATCCTCCAAGCATTGCTACAGAAGGAAAGATTATACACTTCTACGGACAGACTTGGCATCCGCTTCATGCAGTCCCCCGTTCAGGAAAGCTCAGCTATGTTGCAGTACTCGTGTGCTAACAAACAGCGTGCTGATACGAGAGAGCAGAGTGGCAGAGAGATGAACTACTAAGTGTGCACTCTT
Organism: Staurois parvus; assembly: GCF_062004578.1. Taxonomy (NCBI): domain Eukaryota; kingdom Metazoa; phylum Chordata; class Amphibia; order Anura; family Ranidae; genus Staurois; species Staurois parvus. The sequence continues at coordinate 2,606,416 of NW_028319066.1, forward strand.
CAGTCGCTGGCTAAGGGAAGGACATGACCTGTGGAGGCTACTTAACTGTAGCAGAGAAAAATCAGGTGTCCTCACCTGCCAGATAGGGCTCTGTGGTGTAGCAGAGCTGTGTAAAACTCAGGACTGGGAGGACAGAGAGAGAGACGAGAGAGAGAGACGAGAGAGAGAGACGAGAGAGAGGAGGGGAGAGACGAGAGAGAGGGGAGAGGGGAGAGAGACGAGAGAGAGAGGGGGAG